>NC_140589.1:1899774947-1900481781 GCF_964204655.1 Triturus cristatus
AAGTAGATGCGGAGATGTGAGGCGGACTCAAATAACTCCATACTGCTGACTGCAGCTATGTCAGATTATGTAACTTCAACTCCCAGTACACTGGTTATCCTGCTATCGTTGTGAGGCTCCCTGGTGCCTCCGGGCCAAATTTGCGCTATCCAGTAGGCTGTAACTAAGATGCCTGTTTCAAGTAATAAAAGTGTGAATTGCTGGATCTTATTAAGGCAGGGGTGAAGTATGTTTGGGTCCCTCACCTGCTACATTCAGTTTCCTATTGCAATCAAGGTCATATTCTGATGCTACATGAATGAAATAGTCGTCCTGTAATCACAATGTACCCATGTCGGTCACGTGCTCTGCAATGTGGGCAACAAAAGCAACAGCCCTATGGCTCACGGCAGGAGGCCAAACCCGCCTGCCCTGCACACTGCTCCCGCTGTGCAGCCAAACCCCTGGAGCATCACCTACACCCTAACACTTGAGCGGGTGTGGCGAGTCAGTCTGATCCAGACCCCCCAAGGCTATAGTAATGTCTTGGGCAGCAGCTGGTGTGGGTACTTGTGAGTGCCCCGGCACTTACTTTTATTTAAACTCAATGCCATGCGTAAGTGACATAAAACCGATGAGGTAAGTACAAAGGAGGAAAGTTATTCCCTACCTATCCTCCCTCTAGTGAGATACAATCCACGACAGGCCGATCAGTCCTGTATTATGCTGGAGTGTCCTGGACATTGGGCACCTCACAATACCTTTGTACTTCACCGAAGTCCCCAGGCAACCCGTTGGGTACCCCTTAAAACAATTGCGTAACTTGTCTTGTGCATGGGAGAGAGAAATGCGTGGATGCATAACATTTAACAAAAGTGCACCCTCATAAATCCCTAGCAATGCGAGCGCCACCTAATTTGCGCTGGAAAGAGCAGGCTGCTGCTAGTGCCCAGCTTGCGTGACTTTTTATCACCCTTTTCCAGAACGGAGATGACTGAACCACCTCAACCCTACTGGTCTCCGGGGCTTGGGATGCTTAGGACGAGTGCTGACTGCTCTTTAGACTCTACGAAGGGTTGTCTTGGGTCAGGAATGGAAATCAAAACCGCGGGTGCATGACTCCGCCCCTACCCTTCAGTCTACCCTGTTTAAAGACATTGCCCTGCCTCGGAGCTCTCATCGATTAAATCATGTCTTTGCAACTGGGAACAGAATACCCCCCCCCCCCCGTGGCCCAAAGCAGGCGTGCAACACATTTAAGTAGTTTATTACATTTTTGCTCTCCATTCCCGATTGATCCCTTTATATAAGCATTCCCCTCTGACATGTAATAAAACAGTAGCTTGGCTGTATGAATTAGTTGTAGGACATCAGACCTTAGCCTGCCTATGGCTAAAATTAACCAGGCACACCTTTAGCTGTCGGAGTTCATCAACTGGACTACTTATCTTACACCCTTACAGTGATAGGGCAGGGCGAAAATTACCAGTGTTGCGACACTCTTTTACACTAGTCTGATGCCTCGGGCACTTTCACTTAGCAGGGTGGTTCCCTCTGAGAGGTGTCGCCCCCCTCCATAATAGACCAGTTCTATGCGGTGTTTCCAAACAATAATGTCCGAAACCGCCCAACATGTGGAGCCAGGATTACCCCTCTTAGACTGCAATACACCGCTGTGACCCTGCCCCAGCCACACAATCTCTGGGGACATGGTAAACGCAGCTGGCTTTCCAAGACCCAGCAGAGAGCCTGTCTCAACTGCACAGGACTCCCAGAGGACTGCCTGGAATCAGAGGTTCCCTGAATCCGCTTTGAAACTAGCACTGGTGCACATTGGAGGTCATTCCTGTTGGTCTGCCGAGTGTCATGCACCCGCCTGGTTACATTTTCGCGAGTACACCCCTCGCAACACAGGATTCGTCACCTGGCCTCTTTGAAATGGAATCGGAGACCATGCCCGGCCCGCTCGGCCGCCGAGGCTCCTGCACACATGGGATCACTCACCAGATTTACCATCTGTTACAGCCGGAAAGGCCCCTGGCGAGGCGGGACTCGCCCGGCCTACGGAGGTAGGCCCCATGCTGGCCAGGCCACACAGTGCGCTTCAGCCCCCATGGAGGTTCACGACCCAGCGAGTGGGATCTACGCGACCTCCTCTGCCCTCCCCGTAATCAAGACCCCCCCCTGCGAGGCCGAGCCTAAACCCCACAGCAAAATTGTTTTTCAGGACGAGGGAGCCTGAACGGCACCCGCTGCCCCCCAACATCGCATCCATAAACTGCACCGCAGAGAGAGCGCGGGCACCAACGCCACAGAGGGCCAGGCACCCTCCCCCACCCTTCTGCCCCGTTCCTCCCAGACAAACCGGGCTCCCCAACAAGTGGACCGGAGCCGTGACCAATGGGGAAGGAAGGAGTGGGAGGGGAGAACATACCACCACACTCCCCGTCTGAGACTGACCCCGGGAAACATCCGAATGCCTGGCTCCCCACGCAGCCCCGATGGGAAAGGGAGCCGCCCCCACAATTTAACGGCAAGCCATAGTGCGGGAAATGCCTTTGGGAAGGATTTCGAGTGCTTAATACAGCCCATGCCTGTTTGGGCGCTCAGGACAGTATGTGTAAAACCGTTTCATCTGAATGGGCCATAAAGCAGCCGATTACAAACCTCACTATTGCGATTCTCCTAGGCCCCTTATCTGACGAGCTGGACATCGAGATGTGCCCAATAAATCGGACAGCAAAACTTGTCAACGTGCATGACACCGTCTCGCCCACTAACACAAGACAGGACCCGACTCTGCCTCCGCGAGCTTTTCTGCTGCTGGCCAAGCTCTGATGGCCCCTCAGCAAGAGAAAAGGTCAGCGGACCAGCCCCGATCTGAGCCTGTGAGGGGGGAGCCAGCTGTAGGAGCAAGCACCCCCCTTCTCTTCACCCGTTTCCATTTGGTGGCATTTGAGATGCTCCCCTCTCAGTGGCATGGGGGGTGGCTAGGTAGGGCCCCTAGCTGGTGTGGCTACGGGGCCTCTGCCCACGTGGGTTATGGTGGCCAAGGCCCGAGGGTGCCTGTCGCATGGAGGCGGGGTGACGGCAACAAGTGTGCTGCACGCTTTGTCCAGATCACGGGGAGGGTCGCGTCATGTGGTTGTAGGATACCGTGGGCGTCGAGTTAGATGCGAAGGCTGGCTAGATGCTCCGGCGCTAGAACTAAGGGGTGCGCGGTCACGATGTGGATGCCCCTCATGCATACTTCCATTAAAATACCCCAGCTGCTAGATCAGTGTCAGTAGATATGGAAGAGCGACGCACAGGTGGAAAGGAGGGCGCTGGGTGGAGAACTCCATGTCCAGGCGCAAAGGCAGCATTGGCATCCATTGTGCCCGGAGGTTGTGGTCTGTGACTGTGAGCGCTCACCTCGCTGCAGCTGACCGGGATCTGGAGCGGGGCCACGTCAGCACTCAGGACTAGGAAGCGGGGGGGGTTTCCGGCCCTTCTAAATGACCCCCGAGGGCTGGGGAACGATGTGGCACGCCCGGGCTTTTACCTGGGTAGCATGTGGCATGCGGGTAGTGTTATCACACTTGCATGTTTTTAAAATGGTATATCCAGCAATGTCCAATGCTTGCTTTACCGCCCTTCCCCCCCGGGGCAAAACCCCCCAGCCACCCCTTACCTGGGCGCCATATGCAGGCCCGCACCTCAACCCCTCCCCCCGGGGCAACGAAATAGCACCTATCGGCCAAGGACGCAAACCCATGCGGGGCGGCGAGGTCATGTCCGCAAACCCATGCAGAGCGGCGAGGTCCCTGGCCAGGCCCCGCCCGCCTCCTCCGCTAATGCTCCCGGGTCGGGAGACATATCCCGTATGTGGAAGGCACAGCGCGCAGGGCCCGGGGCTGGTGGAGGGCATCCGATCGTCGTCCGTAGCTGGAGGGCCAAGGAGGCAGCTCCCTGGGGGATGGTGGTGAGGATAGTTAGCCCCCCCTCCCCGAGATATGGTATGCGCATGTCGCAAATAGAGGAGCGGGCAGGGCCTAACCACAAACCCTGCCACCCTACACGAGCCGGCAGCCCTGTCCACCAGTCGCTACCCCGTCGCCTCAGGGGGTGGCTAAGGGGCAACACCAAAGCTTCTTCCGAAAGTAAGGGACCTAATGGCGAAGGTGGGCCGTGAATACTAAGGCCCGACCCCAGGAGCGAGGCCGCGGCCCATAGTTAGCTGCTCCCAGCGGGACCACCATACATCCTAGCCCGTCCCCCGTCCCGCTCCTTAGCCCCAAAATTCCCCGGAACGTCAATCTGATTCAAAAGGAGCGGAACCGGGGCTGGAGCTGGGACAGGGGCCCTCCGGGCGATGCCCGTATAGCGGGGCCCTCACTTAGGGCCGGGAAGGAGGTGGGGGTAGACTAGGCCCGCATAGGACTAACCTCGTGGTCCGACGATGCGACCTCGGCAGCAGCTACCAAAATGGCATCAGGGTGGGGGACAAAGAGGCTGCCAGGTGGGCGGAGGAGGCATATATACCTCTCCCCTTCCGCCACCTCGGCCGGATGTGACACACGGTACCCCGAAGGGGTCATCGGACATTAGGCTGTCCAGTGTGCCACCCTGTGGCACTAAAGGGGCTGCCCTCTTATGAGGGTCCCCTGCGGGGACGTGTCGGTCAGCCCGCATTATCTCAATCCCCACCCTCGTGTCTGTTTCTCCCTCCCACCAACCAGACCTAAAGCCCCGCCTCCTCCACGAGACATATAAGTTGCCGCTATCCTTGCTTGTTCCTTCTGCATGGGGTTCCCCACCCCTCCTCGGAGCCCATCAGCTAGTTCCTTTGCCTTCCTTACCTCCTCGCCTTTTGATGCCCTTTGCTTCTTTAAGAACCCCAGCACCTGTTTGCGTTACTCTCAGCCCCCTCTGCTCCCTTTGAAAGATGGACTTGTAGCTGTCGTTTCTTTCATCGAGTTTTCAGTCCTTGTTTGAGGCACTCCGCCATGGCCCCCTCCCTCTTTGCCAACTACAATTCACGGCAGCTGGCACTGGCAGACTACACGCAAGGTTTTACCCGCCCTGAACACCGCTGCTTGTTTTCCACCTTTTGCAACGGAACTGTCTTTAAAACTCACAGATTGACGAGAGTCCTATTCACCCTCCCCGCGTAGGTATTAGTATTTACTTTTCACATCTCTGTAGCGCCTATACCCTCAGGCGCCCAAGCACTGACTCAGCTTCTAGTATTGTGAAGGATGTGGTGTAAGGATCAGAGTTGCCGACTTTGGAACTAGGATCCAGGCTCGAGTCTTGACATTGGCTCCAAACCCTGTGATTCTGGGCAAATAACTTAATATCCTCATGCCTACAAAAATGAATGTATCTTTGTGTAATGTAACAAACTGGTGCTTATCTAAAGCGCTCCAATAATGTTGAGTTAGCGCTACATAAAAAAAACTGCAAAAAAACAAGAGTTTCATGTCTTTCTGCCGCCTCCAGGCAATCGGCGTCATAGTTACTCTGAGTTATTGCTTGTGAAAGTTACCTTTTTGGGGTTTCTGTGGAACAGTGGGAGATTTGCTTTGATCCAGTGAGGATAGGGTGACCAACTTGCATGGGTACAAATTCAGGACAGTAAGTGTAAAAATTCAGGACAAAGGGTCCAAATTCAGGACAAAAGGTACGTTTTACAGACACATCAGAGGAGGTCGCTCAATAGTATATAAGTACATAAATAGCCAACCAACATAAGTACAAGTCAAAATAAGTTCATATTAAGTTGTGATAATCGTGGACTTCACGGTTTTCTCTGTATGCATGCAGCTTTGAGCATCTGTGCAGGTATTTTTATGGTATTTCATATGATCATAATTTATTTATATGGTTACTGCACTGAGTTGTCCATTTTGATATTTTGTTTACAGTTCATGGTCCTGAGCAGGCATGTTTGGTGAGAGAAGTGCTTGGGAAGATCTGCTCGGATGGACTTTGTTACTAGCATCTCATATTTGAGTGCCATTGTGAGATGTAAAGCAGCACGCATAGAATGCAGCTAATTGGGACCTGCAATGCTTGACTAGAGTGCAGTCCTCCGAGTGACCAGCTTTATGTGTCAGATCGCTTCAAGCATTCCATTTCTGTGCAGCCAGTGATGACTGGTTGTGGTGTAATGGCCTGAGCTGCCGACTTCGGAGCCGGTGAGACCCAGGTTTGAGTCACGGCGGCGATGGCAATATCCTGTGAGTTTGGGAAATCACTTAATCTCCCCATGCCTATAATGCAGCGCCTTGAGACCCTCACAGGTGATCTGCTGTGCTTTACAAATCATGGATTATGGGGGTGGTACAGTACTGAGTTATGGAAAAGATCCATAGCGGACACGTCTTGTGTCTTTGACAATTACGTTTTGCTTCAGCCCAGTGGAGTTATCACCTCTCACCTAACGCTACTGGCTAGTTAGGTGTATCCTTCCACCTCCACTTGCGTGCTTGCACTGAAATTCATGAGAGACTACTTTACAGCTATGACCCTCTCTTTCTGATGCTGTTGGCTGTGTTTCGTGGATCTCGCTCTAATATGCTAATGCTGCAATCAAAAAACGCATTGAACCTGGACCTTTTGTCTTTGCCAATGCTTGTTTGAAATTCGATAGCTACTTTCTACTTTGTGCTGATCAGCTGCTTTCTTACTGTTTAAGTCAGGCCTTACCTGTCTCTTCTTTTTTCGTGAATGAAGCAAGGGGAAAATCTGCGAATATTCATTAGAGAGAGGTGCTTGGTGTCTCAAAATGTCCTTCTAGGATTGCCAACTAGCTAAAGATGAGAATGCAGAGGGGAAAATGCTGGCATAAAAGAACTGTGGGTAACTGCCCTGGTGAGAAGGGGATCCACTTGGGTGCTTGTAGAAAGAAGTTACAGAATGAGAGGAGTCTGAGAAGTGACCGGAAGTAAATCTTTTCACTTACAGGATCACTGGTCACCTGTTCCAGTCAGATCACACAGTGAGGTTCCAACCAGTAAGTTGGCTGCTGCTGGCTGGCAGGAAGGACCTTTACCTTCCTAGTCTAAGGATAAAATAATAAAACATTTGTTGAAACTCAAACCAGTGTGTGCCACTACTTCAATTTGGCAATGAGCGCCACCAGCAACATCTGGACCAACACCAAGGTGAAGAGACAGAGGAAACCACTCCACACCTTGCGAATGAGGAAAGGAATCAACCTATTGTTGCGTCTGAACTAAGTGAGGCGCTTCTTATTTTTGGCATATTGATTCTGAAAGAAACACCTGTATGGATTTTCAATAATTGACTGAGCACCTGTTTATGTTTATTTTTGATCAGGCCATCACGTGGAGGTAACACACTGCACAGAACTCGCCATATAAAACTGTAACATTGCTCAGCAACCAGTGTGACTGTTTGTCCCTGTGCCTCGCTCAGGGCACACCTGCAACCTTTCATCACGGCCATCGATGTGCACAAGTGTGACTCGCATCAGTTCCATACTGAATGAAGTTCTTCCTGCTTGGCAAATCTGGAAGCAACTCGTTCCCTGCTTAGTGCACATGCGTGACTTCACAATAGCATCATTAGTGTGTAAGATGACCCCCATGTAATTCCGCTTGTTTATCAAATCTGGAAGTAAACATTTGACTAAAACCGCTCATCGCAATGCCATTGTGTGTTTCATTGTCATGCTCTCCGGACTTGAGGATAACAGCGGGGCGCGCGGTGAGCACACAGGCAGTATCGCCCGCAGAACTACATTTCCCAGGTTTTGCTTCCAGGTAGGCACGCGAGCAGTCTAATGACGCGCCGACCCATAATTCATTTAGGCTGGGCGGAGGCAGCGATCGGTGCTGCGAATTCTGTTCGGCGAGGAAACGCAAAGCGAGGAAGACCCACGCTCTGGGATCCTGACTCATTTGGACACATTCTAGAAGGGCGGTAAGGGTGACGTTGTCACCGCTGTGGGGGCATAACGTTAAGAAACCTCACACAGAGGTGTATCAGACGCTGGGTTCAAGCGCATAACATTTGTCTTTATGATAGAGGTGGGAAGCTATACCTCCAACGTGTGCCGTGTACCGAAGTGTTGTGCCTTCAAACAATATACGCCTTACTGTTCTGGAAACGTGATACAATGTATTAGCTGTGCTGAAACAGCAGAGGAATGCTTGGCATCGTGATTCATGTTAATTAAACTGTGCTGAAAGAACAGCAGAAGTGCTTGGCATAAGGTTAATGCCAGTTTCCGCATATTTCATTTATGTTGATGAGTATCCCTAATAATACCGTATATGCTCTTGTGATCTCTCTCTCCTAGCAGGGGCTTTGGTGTGAGATAGGTTCAACCCCCTCTGTGATGCAAGTAACAACATTCCTTGTGGTGGGTACAGTGTGTGTGTGAGCAAGTGTGTGTGTGTTAGTGTTCAGTGTATAGATACTTACCTTGAGCATTTTTCTCCTTTATGTTGCATGTAAAAGAGCCTGCATATATGCGATATCCTCATCGAGAACTTGGTTACGAGAACACACGTTTTGTTTTCCTTTACAGGTAGTTATTGCTCAGCATAATGCTATGGGTTTTTGGTTAAGGATTACTGGAAGTAGAATAGGCTGGTAATTGTGTTTCATCTTGTCTTGTAGGTCTCCCTCCCCACTGTCCCCATCCTTTCCTTCCCTCGCTTAATCATTCTTAACCTCTGCGCAGTTATAGCATCAGAGGGTGGAGCGATTGAGAGGTAGACCCATTTGAGCAACGCACCAATCCTGGGAGTTTGGAATAAAACCTTTACAGAATTCGCAGACCAAGAATTTATTCTCTCCTGATCGGTGTTTGGTTGATGATGGCCACTTTAGAGGATGTTATGGCGGCCTTAGTAATGGTTCAGCAGGAGTTAGCTGCTTCTAGGGCAGAAACCACTTCGTTACATGACCGAGTTGACAAATTGCAAAGGAACCCGTTTGATGTAAGTGCAAGTAAAGGTGGCGGTGCCACGTGGTCCTCAGGTTCCTTAGCAGGAGTAGCACCACAGCTATCAGTGTAATTTCCCACACCTGTACCTTTAGCGGCTCCAGAAAGGTTTACAGGGGATGAGAGTAAGGTACAGGTTTTTATGACACAGGTGTTGTTGCACTTTACCTGTAAACCTAGGGCATTTCCTACTAATAAGGCAAAGGTGGCTTTCCTTATTTCGTATCTGGCTGGAGACGCCGCCTTGTGGGCTGTCCCGTTGGTTCGTAATGATGATCCTTTAATGTATGATTGGGACGGCTTTAGAAAAGAGTTTGAGAAGATCTTTGATAGACGTGCCCATAGTTTTGTTAGCAGATATGGAGTTGCTGGAACTGTGGCAAGGCAATAAAGATCTAGTTGTGTATTTGAACACCTTTCAGAGATTGATATCTGAGACTGGGTGGCCGGAGGAGAAGAGAGCAGCCTTATTTCACCAGGGTTACGAGAGGAGCTCAAGGACGTGATAGCCCAGGTAGATCCTCAACCAGACACGTGCACTGATCTGATTAATTTGGCCTTGAGGTTAGATAGCAGGATGAATGATCGTAAGACCGGTAGGAAAAGACCTGATAGGGTTTTTTCTCGATACGAAAGACCAAGGTTCTCCAAACCCAGCATGGCCGGAGGGCCTGAACTTATGGAGATAGGGACGGTTAGGGCTCCTTTGTCACAGGAGGAACGAGACCAAAGACGCAAGAATGGACTGTGTTTGTATTGTGGCAAACAAGGCCACTTCGTAAGGGATTGTCTAGCTAAACCCAAGAACAAACCCGGGTTTGGTAGCGTGAGTGTACCCGTGTCCTCCAAGTCAGAAAACTAGAACACTCAAAGGTACTAGGGGGGGGGCTTTTTGAGCAGTTTAGTGATCCCTTCAACTCAGGATATGCAGGCAAGTACGTCAAAACATTTTAGGATCCCGATCAGTATCCAGTTAACTAATGGGTGGAGAGACCTGGAAGCTATGATAGACTCAGGGGCCACTGGGTTGTTTATGGATGAGACCTTGGCAGATGTCTTACAGCTGCCTTTAGTTAAGAAAGAGGTACCTGAAACTGTCTTGGCCATAGATGGGAGAGAATTGAGCACTGGACCCATCGGTTTCTCCACAAGAGCCTTATCAGTGCGCTGTGCGCCTTCACATGTGGAGTCCATGACCTTCAACATCATACGAGCACCGCAGTATGGCATCATTTTAGGATTGCCTTGGTTGGTCAAGCACAATCCTGCCATAGATTGGGTTGTCAGGACTATTCTTTTTAACAGTTCGGAATGTAAGGAGCATGGCAGTCAAGAACTCCGTACTTTTCCTGTAAAAGCCTTAGCCACCCTTCTGCACGTCACTACCACAGCAGAGCAGGACATTACTTTACCAGTGCAATATGAACAGTATAGGGACGTGTTCAACGAACAACAAGCCGACGTGTTACCCCCCTCATAGGTCATATGACTGTCAAATCGACTTAGTGCCAGGTGCGGTGGTACCGTGTAGCAGGATATATGCTCTCACGGACACGGAAAACTAGCATCTTAAAACTTATTTGAATCAGTACCGAGCGAATGGATTTATAAGACCTTCTAAGTCTCCTGCAGCCTCCCCTTTGTTTTTCATACTGAAAGCAAATGGGGAAAAACACGCGTGCATCGATTTTAGAGCCCTAAACCACATTACCATCAGGAACCGGTATCCCCTACCTCTCATCCCTGTTCTGTTGGATCAGGTGAAAACAGCTCAAATATACACACGGCTGGATTTAAGAGGCGCTTATCACCTAGTTAGGGTAAGGAAAGGGGATGAGTGGAAAACCGCGTTTCGCACTCGTTTTGGGTTGTTTGAATATACAGTGATGCCCTTTGGGCTGTGTAATGCCCCCGCTGCTTTTCAATTCTTTATGAATGAAGTGTTGCGGGAGTATCTGGACGTTTTCACAGTAGTCTATATTGACAATATTTTGATTTATTCTGATTCGGTGGATCAGCATTACCAGCATGTGTGTTTGGTCCTGCAAGCCCTGCGTGACAATGGATTATTCTGCAAGCTGAGTAAATGCGAATTTCATGTTCAGAGGGTGGAGTTTTTAGGAGTAATCATTTCACCACAGGGATTGGAAATGTCTGATCGTAAAATAAAAGCCGTAAAAGACTGACCACAACCAAGCAATGTAAAGGCAGTCCAATGCTTTTTGGGCTTCGCTAATTTTTATAGACGGTTCATACCACAGTTCTCAAAGATGGTTACCCCAATAATGAAACTGTTAAGAAAAAACGTTCCGTTTGAATGAACTACAGAAACCGAAACCTCCTTTACTCAGCTGAAAGGAGCCTTTACTTCAGCCCCGGTTTTGGCTCACCCAGATCCTGAGAAACCGTTTGTAGTAGAGGCAGATGCTTCAGACATGGCAGTGGGTGCAATACTGTCACAAAGGGATGCACAGACAGGACAGCTACATCCAGTAGCCTACATGTCTCGCAAACTCAATGAGGCTGAAACTAGGTACACCATCACGGAAAAAGAGCTACTGGCCATTAAGGATGCCTTCTCTACATGGAGACATCATCTGATGGGGCCAAGCATGTAGTCGCAGTATACACGGACCATCGAAATCTACAGTTTATGAGGTCAGCCCGGTTATTGTTCCCCAGGCAAATGCACTGGATGCTGGGTTTTTTCTGAATTCGATTATATCGTTACCTACAGACGAGGTGCAGAAAATGGGAAAGCGGATGCTCTTACCAGACAAGAAACAGGGAATGGCCAGGAGAATAAACAAACCTTTTCCATATTGGCCCCTGAGCAAGTCATAGGCGTGGTGCACTCTGAACAGTTTTTACGTTCTGAGGCCCGTGCCAGCACAACTCCCTCATGGAGGAAATGGCTCAAAGAACATCCTCAATGGAAGATGCGACAAGGGGTGCTGATCAGAAACCAACAAGTGTTAATACCCTCAAAAGCATTGCAAGAAAGAGTGCTCCATTGGTGTCATATGGTTCCCAGTGCAGGTCACAATGCCATCAACAAGACGCTGGATAGGATTCTGAGGTATTTTTGGTGGCCTTCAGTTAAGACCGACGTGCCACTTTTTGTACAAAAATGTGAAACCTGTGCAAAAGAGAAGACTGATCACAGGAAAGCTCAAGGGTTGTTGCAGCCGTTACCCACTCCCTCGATTCCATGGGATACCATCTCCATAAATGTTATAGTAGGATTGCCTAAAGATCAAGGGCACACTGTAGTATTGGTGGTAGTAGACAGTCTCACAAAAATGGGGCATTTCATAGCCTGCAAAACGCTACCAACTTCTGGGCAGTTGGCTAAAATTCTTCTAAATCAAATTGTGCGATTACATGGCGTGCCCTCCACTATTGTAACTGATAGAGGTTCTCAATTCACGGCGCACTTCTGGAAAGAGTGGTGTGAGGCCCTGCACATCAAATCGGCAAAATCCACAAGTTTCCATCCTCAAACGGACGGGCAGACTGAGCGTTTAAATCAAACCCTAAAACAGTACCTACGGTGCTATGTATGAGAAAACACGGATGAGTAGGTGGATCTGTTGTGGGTGGCAGAAACAGCTTACAACAGTGCGACCCATCAGTCCACCAATCACACCCCTTACTACAGCAACTACGGGTTTCATCCTAAATTTTTGCCCTTGGTCCACCCTGGGATGGATCATGAATTACCTGAAGTACAGAACAGAGTGAAACATATACAACACACTATCAAAAAGACGCAGTTGAATCTTCAGAAAGCAAAAACAAGATATAAAAGACATGCGGATGTACGCCGTAGGGAAAGTCCCCTTTATTATTATTATTATTACTTTATTTCGGCCAATTTGGCCATAAAAGTCACATACATACATTAAAAAAATCAAACTCTAAACATAGCAGCAATTTTAAGAGAATAGTGCACAGAAAATAAATACCTTTTACAACTCATTTCATTTCAATTTTAAAAATATATAAAAATATTTAAAAAGTAAGAGTTTTGTAAACATATACACATTTCCAACTCAAAGTACCTGTCCTTGTTTCTTACGAGTTATGTAGGCAGAATATAGAAATTTACTTATGCTAAATACAATGTACTGGGTTGAGTTACTTTTCATGATCCTAAAGGCTATAGCGCAGGACCTGGTTCCCAAAAGGTTACACATTGGTTTTAGCCATTTCTTTCTAGCATTCATGTAGGCGGTACAAACAAATAACATATGAGCCTCATTCTCAGAACAGACATTGGAACACATAGGGCAATACCCCTTTTTAGCATTAACTTCTCCCAATCTTTTTTGTGCCCATCTTTCGGTGTTGTAATTAAGCATAAGTATCCCATATCTGAACTTTAAGTAAAGGGTTTTTGCAATGGGAGGCTCTATCTCGTCCAGGAATGGTTCAAAACGGAACTCATCCTTAAATGACAAAAAGAACTGGACTGCGGAGCCTACACAAATTCCATCCACTAAATTTCTATTCATGTGGGTCCAAAAAGCTCGCTTAACTATTAGTTTAGAAGAGGTGGGCAATTTATCGGGAGCCTCCCACATGAAATATAAGCCCAGGAGTGTAAACCATTTTTTAATATGCACTAGCCATTGGATGGAATTAAAAGAATCAAGAGTCATCAGTTCATTTAGACCATTTCTATATTCTATCAATTCCGGGGTGGACCAGAGCCTAACCCAGAATATTAATGGTCTTAAGATAGATAGATGGTCTGTTCTCTTAAAGTTCAAGTCCAGTTGGAGAGGTAAAAGAGGTGTACTGTTAGGGACCCTTACAGAAGCACGCATGAATTTGTTGTCCAGATTCTGAAAGCTATTCTTGGCCCATGCGCCCCATATCTCTGCTCCATATAACACAGCAGATTGTATTTTAAATTTAAAAAGTTCTAAAACCGGGGTTACACTTTTACTCGTGCTAGTATTCATTTTACATAAAATTGGCTTAGCATTTTGGGCATATGTTATCTTGCTTTTCTCGATTTGGGCTTTCCAACTTAGTTTGGAATCGAGCACAACACCCAGATAGGAAAAGTTTTCCACAATATCTAATTTTTGGCTATTCAGGGTTAAAGACCCTCTATCTGGCATACTGGGATTTAATGACATGCATTTTGTTTTGTCAGCATTGATTTCCAGGCCCTTTATCTGACAATAGCGACTGAAGGAATTAAGGAGTGCCTGGAGGCCCTTTTTTGTTTGAGATATAAGTAATGTATCATCTGCGAAAAGCAACGCAGGCACCCTTTCACCATTGAGCTGCGGTGAATCGTTAACACAGACATTCAAATAAGCAGGGGCATCATTAATAAACAGCGAAAACAAGGTAGGGGCCAGGACACATCCCTGGCGAACCCCGCGTTCAATGGGAATATTGCGTGTTAACTCGCCATTAGGGCCCCACCTGACGTTTGCAAAGTTATCAGCATGCAGCTCAACTATTTGGGCTAGGAGGCATCCCGGTAGACCCATTTCTCTTAGAGTTTTCCAAAGTAAACTGCGTGGGACAAGATCAAATGCAGCCCTCAGGTCAACGAAGGCAACATACAGGTGACCTTTTTTGATGTGCACGTACTTCCAAATCAAACAACAAAATCGAAAAATTTGGTCAATAGTGCTGGTCCTACTCCTAAAACCAGCTTGAAATTTGGATATTATGTTCGAGTCTTCCAGCCAATCGTTGATCCTGAATAGCAAGTGTTTAGCATATAATTTTTGAAGCGTGTCCATCAGACTAATAGGTCTGTAGTTAGAGGGTATCAATCTATCCCCCTTTTTAAATATTAACACAACCTCCGCTGCACGCCAACTATCAGGAAAGTTACAGTTTGATGATAAAGCATTAAAAAGGCGGTTCACATATGGAGCCCAGACGTCAACTTCATGTTTGTAAAGATCCCCCGGTATTTTATCAGGACCAGGGGCTTTGGTGTTTTTAAGTTCGTTGATCGCCCTTACTGTCTCATCCAGTGTAAAATTGAGGGGTTCAATAATGGGAGATTCAATAAGGGGGGGGCACCATAAACTTCCCTTACTGTCACCTTCGTATTGTTTATAAAGATTTGTAAAGTGAGTTACCCAGGTCATCTCGTCCAGGAATACATCTTTCACAACTCTCCCAGCATGCCCCCCATTAGCCACCAGCCTCCAGAAGCCAACATTATCATTAATTTTTGCTGCAGCTAACATTTCAGCCCAAATTGATTCTTCCCATAGTCTTTTAGATGTTTTAAGTATACGTTTGTATTCAACCCTTGCAAGATTAACTTCTTCTTTTGCCTTGTTTTTAACGGCCAGCAATAAGTTTCTTTTAGCAATCCTACACGAGTGGTCATACCATAACTTTCCGTGATTAGCCACTCTTATAATTTGTTGTTTTTTCCTCGGCATATCTGATAGATACATTTTTAATTCTGAAAAGAAGATTTTGTGGAGATCAACAAAATGATCAAAATGTTCAGGTAAGAAGGCATGGTCAACTGTGTGTGCAAACGTTTGCTCAAAAAGAGAGTATACCAACGCTAAGGCCTTACCATCCGCCAGAACACGTGGCCATCTTACTGCACGTCTGTTGTTGTTTATATGGACGTCCTCACACGTGCTTACAGTTGATGTTGTGGTGGTATCACTAACCAAATTCATATTGATGTAAAGTTCCAAAGGATAGTGATCGCTTTCACCCCTGTTTACTACTTTCAGATCGATCAATAAAATGCCAGATGCTAAGAGAAACAAGTACAAAATCTAGATTGCTTTTAGCTTTAGAGAAGGTTGGTTGTTTTTGCAAGTCCGATGGGAGACGGCCATTTCCTGCTCTAAGGCCGTGGTCTGCGGTAAGTCTTAATATTTGGCTGGCCAATGTGGAGTATTTAACAGGTTTTGAGGTACCAAGCTGGGAGATATTATACGCTCGGTCCTCATCTTCAAACACATCAGAGATGCCCGGAACAGGTTCGTAATTACAATTTAAGTCTCCTCCCAAGATAACCGGGATGTCTCCAACTACGTTTTTCAAGAGGAGATCCAGGGCTTCAAGTGTTGGTGAAATCTTGGAGTGGCCAATCGGTCTGTTATAAACATTAATGATGTAACATTTGTTTCCACAGGGTAGAGTAGCCCTTAGGGCCAGGATATCAGGAGAGCCTGTGTCAACAAGATCAACCTGCATGGCCAAGGTGATTTTTAGCCAAATTAATAGGCCCCCCGATGGTCTTCCTCGATCGGACTGTACTGCCTCAATACCATAAGTTTTATATCCTACCCGATGTGGAACTTCTGTCGCCCAAGTTTCTTGTAGCAGACAAATATCACAGATGTCAATATAGTCTGCCCAGTCAGGGTCTTTTAAGTTCTTACAAACACCTGCGATGTTCCAAGATAGAATAAGTAGACGAGGTGATAGATTCTGAGTATCATGGGAGGGATTAACTACACACTGTTTAGGTAAAATGCCTAGCTGAAGATTTAGCATGTCTTTCTCTGCATCCCTGACTCTTTCTTTCACTACGGTATTAGATCCCCCAGCCGGACCACCCTTAGCTTTACTATAGCATACATTTCCGGTTTTGTAAGATAATTCCACTTTCTGGGGATTTAAGATGGTCCTATGCATCCTAACCTTAATGGTCTGATCTTCATCATGCAAATATAGGACATTTTTTAGTTTGGTATTACCTTTGTCCATGCTACAGAAGGTGTCATATAAATTGGAGATACAGTCAGGCATAGTGGCAAGTCAATCGACAGCGTCAAGGCAACTGAATCTATTGAAGGTGGTAATGCCAGACCACATATTATAATCACCATGTCTAGCCAAATTGGGAGCACTGCCATAATAATGGTTGACATGGTTCCACTTGGGGACGTGGTGAATGGGTCTAGGTGAAGGGTAAAAAAATGATAGGGGTCTAGCTTCGATGGAAGGATTCACACCGTACGATTTCCAATTGCATATTAATTCAGCACTTCGGGGTTCTTCGAAGGATATGACAATACAGTCACCCGTGGTTGATTTGGCCGTTGGCCCTACCCATGGTACCCTCCTAACCATAAGGATCTTGCTTTTCATCTGGTTAGGAATGGGTTTATATTTGTCTAGCCAAAAAATCACTTTATTTTTTAAAGATTGGAAATTTTCTTCATATTGGCTATCCAATTCTGGTACCCCTGTGAGGACGACTACAAATGGACTGGCGTCTGGGGGCAGATCTATATACCCTCCTCTAAAGTTACTGTACATATGGCTAGACTGGTGGTTTAACTTATGAGTGGTATTTATAGAAGATTTATCTGGCAGGGATTGATTGCTTACAGAAGTAATATGTGAAAATGCAGACGGATTAGATCGAGATTTATTTGGGACTAATACGCTCTGGTTGGAGGGGGGGGTAGAGGGAACAATTGGCAATTGAGAAGTCTTAATGTGTGTCTGCTTTTTCTGTAAAGGTTTACTGGTAGCATTTACAGCAGTAGAAGTTGAAGGAGTTGGATTAGGTTTATCTTTAGTACTACTAGTTGGTCGTTTGACATTAGTATTCCCTACTATCCCCTCCTTTTTTTGCTGCACAATCGATGAATATGTGTTTAATGTTAAAACCGGGGCGGGAACTGGAGTTTGTTGGATGGCTCTAGGCACATCAGTACAGTTGAGGCTTAAACTTGACAAGGTGATAACACTTTTCTCAACTTCAAGTAGTTGGTTCTCAATGTCAGTAAGCCTGACTTCTAGTGGTTTGAGTAGTCTCTTTAGCGTCTCCCACACTATTTTTAAAAATTCTTCTCTTCCACCATCTTGTTCTGCCATATCAGACGAGACTCTTTGCCCCTCACTAGCTGAGTGATCAGACATGCTGATAGAGATATGTTCATCTATGATAGCATTAGTATTTTCTACAGTTGCTGGGGCTACGTCGTGTACAATGTCGGTTGTTGCAATAGGCATAATTGGTGTTCCCCCCGTGATATTATGGCTAAGGGCTACTTTTGCTTTTTTCCTAGCGAAAACGGTTAGGTGTTTGCGTTTTCTTTTGTGCTTTGATGCAGCCTTGGCAGATGACTTGCCTTTATTAGACTCTATCTCAGCTAGTAGCTGACAGGGCTCCTCATTTGCGATATCCTCAGCATTCTCCTTTAGAAAATTCAGCAATGATAAGCTTCCAGTTCCAGCTCTAACAGAAGGCCCAGGAGGTTCCTGATAAATAAGAGGAGTTGTTTTATCTGCTGTTGAGTGAACCTCAGCCGAGATTATAATTGGTTTTGTGCCAATAATGCGTTCAGGCGTTTTGGAGGTTGCAATGCTACCTAGAGAAGATTTTTTTCCAAGTGCAAATTCAGATGAGAGCCTCCTAGCACTCTCAAGTTCTATTGAGACTCTGTGCTGAAGTTTAGTTATTTCATTGTCAATTGAGAGATTGGTCCTGGTGATGAAATCATCTAGGGTGCCTGTAGCCTTTTTGGAGATCTTAGTAGCCTTAGTAGCCTTACTCCTAGTTTCACGCGAGAACATTGTGTGAGAGGGATTTTACAATTATATGTGAGTGGTGTAGAAAGGCCAGCTAATGTAACACTAAAATTAAAAGCCAAGAGGAATGGCCCGGTCCGGTCTTACACGGTCTCTAACGGCCTAAAACGGCCCTGTCTTTGCCCGTCTTCGCCCGGGCTGCGTCCCGCGCTGCGGGAGTAGGATGTTGTTATGAAGCCTCAGGAGGGCGGGGGGCGGGCCAGCAGGGAGAGCGGACCGGAAGCTCTCCGTCGGTCTAGCAGGGGCTTCTGGTAATTGAAGTCCCCGCACACTCGCAGCCCCGCTGCAGCCACACACCTGATACCGCTCCTCCTCCCCACTGCCTCAGTGCTCCTCACAACGCCAGGTGTGTTCCTCTCTTCTACACAGGCGAAGGGGCACCCGCGAAGCGGGTGCGCCGAGAGGTGGAAATGCGCCGAGTTGAAGACGGGTAAGCTGCTGTAACGCACTGGCTGTGTTTTAATCCTCCGTTTAGCGTTCAATAAGTTATGGAAGTGTCCCACACGCTTGGCTGCAAACTGATGCTATGAAGCCTCAGGAGGGCGGGGGGCGGGCCAGCAGGGAGAGCGGACCGGAAGCTCTCCGTCGGTCTAGCAGGGGCTTCTGGTAATTGAAGTCCCCGCACACTCGCAGCCCCGCTGCAGCCACACGCCTGATACCGCTCCTCCTCCCCACTGCCTCAGTGCTCCTCACAACGCCAGGTGTGTTCCTCTCTTCTACACAGGCGAAGGGGCACCCGCGAAGCGGGTGCGCCGAGAGGTGGAAATGCGCCGAGTTGAAGACGGGTAAGCTGCTGTAACGCACTGGCTGTGTTTTAATCCTCCGTTTAGCATTCAATAAGTTATGGAAGTGTCCCACACGCTTGGCTGCAAACTGATGCTATGAAGCCTCAGGAGGGCGGGGGGCGGGCCAGCAGGGAGAGCGGACCGGAAGCTCTCCGTCGGTCTAGCAGGGGCTTCTGGTAATTGAAGTCCCCGCACACTCGCAGCCCCGCTGCAGCCACACGCCTGATACCGCTCCTCCTCCCCACTGCCTCAGTGCTCCTCACAACGCCAGGTGTGTTCCTCTCTTCTACACAGGTGAAGGGGCACCCGCGAAGCGGGTGCGCCGAGAGGTGGAAATGCGCCGAGTTGAAGACGGGCAAGCTGCTGTAACGCACTGGCTGTGTTTTAATCCTCCGTTTAGCGTTCAATAAGTTATGGAAGTGTCCCCTTTATAAGCCAGGCGACGTAGTCTGGTTGTCCACGAGGAACATTCGATTGCGCAGATATAGCATCTTTAACCCACGCTACTTAGGGCCCTACAAGGTGACAAAGTGCATCAACCCTGTCTCAGTCCGTTTAGCCTTGCCAAAATCCATGAAGATCCATCCGGTGTTCCATGTATCCTTGCTGAAACCCTCCTACACGCCGGTGAAGAAATCACCCCCTCCTGTGTTTGTGGACGGTGAACCCGAATATGAGGTTTCTAGGATACTGGACTCCAAAATGAGGGGTTCCTCCTTATGGTATCTGATTTCCTGGAAAGGATACAGCGTGGAGGAAAATTCCTGGCAAACAGCGAGAAGTGTTCATGCTCCCAGATTGGTGCGCGCCTTCCACATGCGGTTTTCTAATAAACCGCGTCTTCGTCGGCCTCTGTAGGGAGGGGGATGTACTGTCATGCTCTCCAGAGTTGAGGATAACAGCGGGGCGCGCGGCCAGCGCACAGGCAGTATTGCCCACAGAACTACATTTCCCAGGTTTTGCTTCCGGGTAGGCGCGCGCGCAGTCTAATGATGCGCCTACCCAGAATTCATTTAGGCTGGGTGGAGGCAGCGATCGGTGCTGCGAATTGTGTTCGGCCAGGAAACGCAAAGCGAGGAAGACCCACGCTCTGGGATCCTGACTCATTGGGACACATTCTAGAAGGGTAGTAAGGGTGACGTTGTCACCGCTCTGGGGGCATAACATTAAGAAACCTCACACGGAGGTGTATCAGACGCTGGGTTCAAGCGCATAACATTTGTCTTTATGATGGAGGTGGGAAGCTATACCTCCAACGTGTGCAGTGTACCAAAGTGTTGTGCCTTCAAACAATATACGCCTTACTGTTATGGAAACGTGATACAATTTATTAGCTGTGCTGAAACAGCAGAGGAATGCTTGGCATCGTGATTCATGTTAATTAAACTGTGCTGAAAGAACAGAAGAAGTGCTTGGCATGAGGTGAATGCCAGTTTCCGCATATTTCATTTATGTTGATGAGTATCCCTAATAATACCGTATATGCTCTTGTGCTCTCTCTCTCCTAGCAGGGGCTTTGGTGTGAGATAGGTTCAACCCCCTCTGTGATGCAAGTAACAACATTCCTTGTGGTGGGTACAGTGTGTGTATGATCAAGTGTGTGTGTGTTAGTGTTTAGTGTATCGATACTTACCTTGAGCATTTTTCGCCTTTATGTTGCATGTAAAAGAGCCTGCATATATGCGATCTCCTCATCGAGAACTTGGTTATGAGAACGCACGTTTTGTTTTCCTTTACAGGTAGTTATTGCTCAGCATAATGCTATGGGTTTTTGGTTAGGGATTACTGGAAGTAGAATAGGCCGGTAATTGTGTTTTATCTTGTCTTGTAGGTCTCCCTCCCCGCTGTCCCAATCCTTTCCTTCCCTCGCTTAATCATTCTTACCCTCTGCGCTGTTATAGCATCAGAGGGTGGAGCGATTGAGAAGTGGACCCATTTGAGCAACGCACCGATCCTGGGAGTTTGGAATAAAACCTTGACATTCGATCATAAATTGCTAGAAATATATACTTGCAACAACAACATTTGATGGACAGAATGCAGAACAATGTCATACATTCACCCTAGTACAGAGATCTGGGCCTAAATCCATCGTTTTTTTGCTCACCATGCAATTCCAGTTTGAACCCAGCCATATGCAAATCAGTCTTGACCCTGTGCTTCATGGGAACAGTCCAGTCCGAACTGCCAAGCCAGGTCCTCCCTGGACTGGAAACAAGCATCCTAGGACTGTTTTCGGGGTTTCACCCCTCTTCTGCCAGGATAGCTTGATTCCAGTGGTATGGAGAGCACGGGACTCACGTCTGAGCATACCCGTCGCACTCGGTGTGACAAATGCAAATACAACAGTTGATGGACAGAATGTAGAACAATGTCATACATTCACCCCAGTACAGAGATCTGGGCCTAAATCCATTGTTTTTTTGCTCACCATGCCATTCCAGTTTGAACGCAGCCATATGCAAATCAGTCTTGATCCTGTGCCTCATGGGAACAGTCCAGCCCGAACTGCCAAGCCAGGTCCTCCCTGGACTGGAAACAAGGATCCTAGGACCGGTGTCGGGGTTTCACCCCTCTTCAGCCAGGATAGCTTGATTCCAGTGGCATGGAGAGCACGGGTCTCACGTCTGAGCATACCCGTCCCACTCGGGGTGACAAATGCAAAAACAACAGGTGATGGACAGAATGCAGAACAATGTCATACATTCACCCTAGTACAGAGATCTGGTCCTAAATCTGTCGTTTTTCTGCTCACCATGCCATTCCAGTTTGAACCCAGCCCTATGCAAATAAGTCTTCACCCTGTGCCTCATGGGAACAGTCCAGCCCGAACTGCCAAGCCAGGTCCTCCCTGGACTGGAAACAAGCATCCTAGGACCGGTTTCGGGGTTTCACCCCTTTTCAGCCAGTATAGCTTGATTCCAGTGGCATGGAGAGCACGGGACTCACGTCCGAGCATACCCGTTCCACTCGGGGTGACAAATGCAAAAAAAAAAGTTGATGGACAAAATGCAGAACAATGTCATACATTCACCCCAGTACAGAGATCTGGTCCTAAATCTTTCGTTTTTCTGCTCATCATGCCATTCCAGTTTGAACCCAGCCATATGCAAATAAGTCTTGAACCTGTGCCTCATGGGAACAGTCCAGCCCGAACTGCCAAGCCAGGTCCTCCCTGGACTGGAAACAATCATCCTAGGACCGGTTTCGGGGTTTCACCCCTTTTCAGCCAGTATAGCTTGATTCCAGTGGCATGGAGAGCACGGGACTCACGTCTGAGCATACCCGTCCCACTCGGGGTGACAAATGCAAAAACAGCAGTTGATGGACGGAATGCAGAACAATGTCATACATTCACCCCAGTACAGAGATCTGGGCCTAAATCCATTGTTTTTTTGCTCACCATGCCATTCCAGTTTGAACCCAGCCATATGCAAATCAGTCTTGACCCTGTGCGTCATGGGAACAGTCCAGCCCGAACTGCCAAGCCAGGTCCTCCCTGGTCTGGAAACAAGCATCCTAGGACCTGTTTCGGGGATTCACCCCTCTTCAGCCAGGATAGCTTGATTCCAGTGGCATGGAGAGCACGGGACTCACGTCTGAGCATACCCGTCCCACTCGGGGTGACAAATGCAAAAACAATAGTTGATGGACAGAATGCAGAACAATGTCATACATTCACCCCAGTTCAGAGATCTGGGCCTACATCCATCATTTTTTTGCTCACCATGCCATCCCAGTTAGAACCCAGCCATATGCAAATCAGTCTTGACCTTGTGCCTCATGGGAACAGTCCAGCCCGAACTGCCAAGCCAGGTCCTCCCCTTTGGTATCGCTTTGTTCACCTTAAGTTGGCAGGGTATGCCCAGACGTGGGTCCCTTGCTCACTTTGCCACTGGATTCAAGATAGCCTGGCTGATGAGGGATATGAACCCGAAACCGGTCCCAGGATGCTTGTTTCCGGTCCAGGGAAGACATGGCTTGGCAGTTCGGGCTGGACTGTTCCCATGAGGCACAGGGTCAGACTGATTTGCATATGGCCATGTCTGAACTGGGGTGGTGGAGTGAGCTAAAAAATGATGATGGATTAAACCCAGATCAGTTGACTGGGGGTGAGTGTTTGATTTGCTCTAGCGCTGCGTCCATTTGGTATTGCTTTGTTCGCCCTAAGTTAGCAGGGTATGCCCAGACGTGGGTCCCTTGCTCACTTTGCCACTGGATTCAAGATAGCCTGGCTGATGAGGGTTATGAACCCGAAACCGGTCCCAGGATGCCTGTTTCCGGTCCAGGGAAGACATGGCTTGGCAGTTCGGGCTGGACTGTTCCCATGAGGCACAGAGTCAGACTGATTTGCATATGGCCATGTCTGAACTGGGGTGGTGGAGTGAGCTAAAGAATGATGATGGATTAAACCCAGATCAGTTGACTGGGGGTGAGTGTTTGATTTGCTCTAGCGCTCCGTCCATTATCCCCTTTGGTATCGCTTTGTTGCCCTAAGTTGGCAGGGGATTGCCCAGACGTGGGTCCCTTGCTCACTATGCCACTGGATTTAAGATAGTCTGGCTGATGAGGGTTATTAACCCGAAACCGGTCCCAGGATGCTTGTTTCCGGTCCAGGGAAGACATGGCTTGGCAGTTCGGGCTCGACTGTTCCCATGAGGCACAGGGTCAGACTGATTTGCATATGGCCATGTCTGAACTGGGGTGGTGGAGTGAGCTAAAGAATGATGATGGATAAAACCCAGATCAGTTGTCTGGGGGTGAGTGTTTGATTTGCTCTAGCGCTCCGTCCATCATCCCCTTTGGTGTCGCTTTGTTCGCCCTAAGTTGGCAGGGTATGCCCAGACGTGGGTCCCTTGCTCACTTTGCCACTGGATTCAAGATAGCCTGGCTGATGAGGGTTATGAACCCGAATCTGGTCCCAGGATGCTTGTTTCCGGTCCAGGGAAGACATGGCTTGGCAGTTCAGGCTGGACTGTTCCCATGAGGCACAGGGTCAGACTGATTTGCATATGGCCATGTCTGAACTGGGGTGGTGGAGTGAGTTAAAGAATGGTGATGGATTAAACCCAGATCATTTGACTGGGGGTGAGTGTTTGATTTGCTCTATGGCTCCGTCCATCATCCCCTTTGGTATCGCTTAGAAAAATATACTTGACATTCTGCGGAAGAGACTATGGGCGAAAACAAGTATATTTGAAAGAAGCGATAGCAATTGTGAATACTGTTGAAGAATCTATTGCCTGCATGAAGGAATTGCAAATAAAAAATGTTTATGGAATTCAGGCAGCCTGACTTTATGTAGGATGGGGAGGGCAGAGTTGTAGGCCTTGAAGACTTGATCATATCTGATAACTTACATGAACCTCCGATGTCAATAAGCAAATACAAAGGGATAGGCTTGAGATTAAACTTGGCTTGTCACCATCTTGAATTTCAAGTCTAAGGGCCCGATTACGATTGTGGCGGACAGGATTACAGGGTCACAAACGTGATGGTTATCCCGTCCGCCAAAATACAATTCCATCATATCCTTTTGAACTTGTTATATAGCAGACGGAGTATCCCATCCTCCAAGTTCGTAATCAGCCCTAAGTCCTTTACCTAACACTCCATAGACAAATAATAACTCACCACCTAGGTTTCTTCTGGTAAACTCACTTGCATGTTTGTCATGTAGTATATAATGCACTTGTGCAACGTCGTGCACTGATGCAACGGAGTTTCTTATGGTTTTAAATATAATCTGCTGACAGGAAACATGGGCCTGTGATGTAATTGAACTTCTTGAGCTCCAAGCTCTATCAAAAATTGCAGAAAGTGTTAGGAAAGGGCGCCTAGAGAGGCTTAATGCATGCTGCTTCAACCAGCTTACACAGTTCTGTTAATTCACATGCTTTCAAATCCATAAAGCAAAATTGTCCATATATTTTAAAGAAAGAACCTTTCAGAAAAATGTAAACCTTCCTATATAGTCTTTCAATCCTGTCAAGTGATACTGGCCCAGGTTGCTTGAAAACAATTACCACTAATTTCCCAAACGCCCTTGGGGAGGAATCCCCAACCTCCTGATCTCTTCACAGGGAGAGGGCAATTGGAATTATTTAACCCTTGGACCCACTCATTTCGGGGCCCCACTCTCCTGTTACAGCCTGTTTTGAAATAATAAAAAAACAAATAAATAATGAAGCAAGGCCTCACCTGTTCCTTCTTACTGCAGATACCGAAACAGCTCAAAGTGATACACAATTCTGTGTTTTCACTTTCCCAAGAGTACCTGTCACCTGAGCTGCTTCTTGGATCACAGACTTAAAGGCTGTCCCAAATGTACCATACAAACCGTGGTGGGTTTTGGTCGCAGCCCTACCAAAGCTTCTGACATGCTTGCCAATTCCTTGTAAACTCCTCCATCCAAGCTTCCAGTAATATGGTCTTTTATTGCTTGTATCCAGTTAAGAGGATGTTATACATCCAACTAATTTTACAGCAAATATTGTGTATTCAAATCAAAATGTGACTCAGCATGGTGTTTGTAATACAGGTATCGCAAGACCTTCTGACAGGACTGGTAACCAGATGAACAGCTCTGAAGCCAGAGCCGATGAGATCTTCCCAACCTGAAGGGTTACTCCCGGAGCCTGTTAAATGCACCCCCAGAAGGATGGATTCCCTCTGTGAACCTTGCACCAGAAATAAGATCTGAGTAACCTGATAGGTTTCTTGCTGTCTAGTGCTTAAACGTCTGTGATTTGTCAAGTCTTGCTGATACCTGTTATGCCTGGTTAGTCACTTACCTGGTTTATGATTAGACCTAGTTATTCACTGACCTGGTTTATGACTGATGGAGCAGCTTGACTCCCACCTCACCCTTTCCACTCTGCTAACTCCACTGACTGAGATACAAACACATGTTGGCAGGAGAGTGTGGGAGATGGAAGGGGGGGGAATGCCCCTTTGCACTGTAACATTTTACACTGTGACTTTGCACTTGCTGTGGTATATTCTGCCGGGTGGTGATTTTTGGATTGATGATGTTATCAAGTGCCACGGCGCCTGTGAACTTGTCAGATCTGCTGAGATGCCCAGGTTGCATCATTAGGGAGGCTACTTCAGACATCTTGTTAGTGCTCCTTTGTGCTGATGTCGTGCGGTCAGAGCGTAAATGGAAAACGGATACGAAGCTTCTGATTTGGCGCGTCCTTTGCATTTCTGTCTCTTCCAGGTATCACCACAGTTGTTGCTGATGTTGTGGAGCATATTACAGTCTTGAGAGTCTGACACTAGAAGGGGGGGTATGAGGAGAGAAGGGGAGTATGAGGGGAGAGGGGGGGGAGTATGAGGAGAGAGGGGGGGAGTATGAGGAGAGAGGGGGGAGTATGAGGAGAGAGGGGGTATGAGGAGAGGGGGAGTATGAGGAGAGAGGGGGGAGTATGAGGGGAGACGGTGTTCAAGTACACTTTGGCTATCGTGGTGCCCTTTGAGGTTATCCGGTCACTGCACAGAGAGGCCCATTATCATTCTGTGTGTGATGATTAGGCCGACATACAGAATGATATTGTGCCGATAGCACTCTGTGCCAGGTCGGAGAGGAGCTGCTGCAGGCCACAGATCACAGCAGGAGCGTGAGCTGCCCCTGCAGTGAGAGCTACAAGACTCTCCGGCTGCTTGCAGGGGGTCAGCTCGCTCCAATGTCCAGATGATAATGGGCCGATAGCAGTCTACGCCAGGTCGGGGAGGGGCTGCTGCAGGCCATTGAGCACAGCAGGAGCACGAGCTGCCCCTGCAGTGAGAGTTACAAGACTCTCCGGCTGCTTGCAGGGGGGCAGCTCGCTCCAATGTCCAGATGGTAATGGGCCGATAGCAGTCTGCGCCAGGTCGGGGAGGAGCTGCTGCAGGCCATTAAATTCACAGCAGGAGCGCGAGCTGCCCCTACAGTGAGAGTTACAAGACTCTCCGGCTGCTTGCAGGGGGTCAGCTCGCTCCAATGTCCAGATGATAATGGGCCGATAGCAGTCTGTGCCAGGTCGGGGCGGGGCTGCTGCAGGCCATTGAATTCACAGCAGGAGCGCGAGCTGCCCCTTCAGTGAGAGTTACAGGACTCTCCGGCTGCTTGCAGGGGGTCAGCTCGCTCCAATGTCCAGATGATAATGGGCCGATAGCAGTCTACGCCAGGTCGGGGAGCGGCTGCTGCAGGCCATTGAGCACAGCGCGAGCTGCCCCTGCAGAGAGAGTTACAAGACTCTCCGGCTGCTTGCAGGGGGTCAGCTTGCTCCAATGTCCAGATGATAATGGGCCGATAGCAGTCTACGCCAGGTCGGGGAGGGGCTGCTGCAGGCCATTGAGCACAGCAGGAGCGCGAGCTGCCCCTGCAGTGAGAGTTACAAGACTCTCCGGCTGCTTGCAGGGGGTCAGCTCGCTCCAATGTCCAGATGATAATGGGTCGATAGCAGTCTGCGCCAGGTCGGGGAGCGGCTGCTGCAGGCCATTGAATTCACAGCAGGAGCGCGAGCTGACCCTACAGTGAGAGTTACAGGACTCTCCGGCTGCTTGCAGGGGGTTAGCTCGCTCCAATGTCCAGATGGTAATGGGCCGATAGCAGTCTGCGCCAGGTCGGGGAGGAGCTGCTGCAGGCCATTAAATTCACAGCAGGAGCGCGAGCTGCCCCTACAGTGAGAGTTACAAGACTCTCCGGCTGCTTGCAGGGGGTCAGCTCGCTCCAATGTCCAGATGATAATGGGCCGATAGCAGTCTGTGCCAGGTCGGGGAGGGGCTGCTGCAGGTCATTGAATTCACAGCAGGAGCACAGGCTGGCCCCTGCAGTGAGAGTTGCAGAACTCTCATTACAGGGGCCAGCTCGCTCCTATGTCTGAAACTACGGACAAAAGGCGTCCGTGAAAGAATGTCTCACGGACAACGAACAAGAGGCCCAAATTACGGGCGGTGTGTGAAATTTATGGGCCGTTGGTCACCCTAAGTGAGGAAGGCGAGAGGTCCACATTTTGTGCCAGATTTCGATAAAATTCCAACCCCCGTTTGATTGGATGGTATAGTCTGCTGGGTTTGACCCCTCAGCTGGCGCTGTCCGCCCTCCCCCTTTTTACAGTTGGTTTGACTCGAGCTGGGCCTGATGTTGAAGCTGGTAGGGTGGGGTGAAGGCACCGGATAGTCTCAGACCTCCATTTTGTTGGAGAAGGCCATGGCCACCACATAGAGGTTTGACAATGTAGGGATTACAAAGACTGCTCTAAGGTGCAAGAACTCCCCTTCACCTTAGGCCGAGGTACAGCGAGGCAGAAATATGTGCCACGTGCTTGGGTGGTTGATGGGGTGGCTGCCCTGCCTTGTAAGTGGGGAGGGTAATAGGTTAGAAGTTAAAACATACTAGAATTGTTATATGTTTTCCATAAATACCCTGAATTTGCTGTGTATGTAACAGTGTGTTTCTTGCCGAAGTTGGTTGTTTTAGGATGTTTTCGGTGAACAGGTGATGTCTGGACTTATGGCTGGTTGGGGGTTGCTTGAACGAGGCACTGCCTCGTGGACTCTTTGTGGTGCGGTCAATATTGATCCGAAAATAGTTACTTTTCTCATGTGATGTCACAGATGAGCTGAAAACAGTGAAATGGAATGTTCCCCAGAGGGATTCCGGGCGGTCAAGACATGTTGGCTCAACTGTTTCAACTCATAACATTTTGTTTCCGAAACAAAATGAACCCATAGACGTTGGCCTCGGAAGCCATGTGTGCCACAGGTAAACATTGATGTATTTCACATGCTCACAATGGAAGGCACAGGTGAGAGTGAGTGTTTGCACAGCACAAACATACACTGATTTTGTGATTGGTGCAGTCGTTAACATAGAATTGTTCAATAGCTGAAAATGTCTTCCTAAATTAGCTTCCCAGCTTGCACCTGGGTGCTGGTGGCAGTCACTGTCTCCTGATGAATATTGGAATGAAAACCTGGGCGGGCAGCAGAAGGTGCAGGAGAGCTGCACTGTTCTAGACCTCTTTAGCAAAAGTGATGAGTAGAGAGGCACCAGTAGCCGCACGGGGCCAAGGTCACACATGCACTGAAGGATGAGCCGGTGGCTGCACACTGGCTAGGGTGGACTCACCAGTGCAGTAGCAGAGCAAATCTTGAACTATCATCCACCCCCACATCATCCTCATCACAGCGCATCCAGCCCCTATCCTCATCTTCAGCACGAGTGTATCCCTCTTCATCCTTCTCTTTTGTTTTTGTTTTATTTAGCGGGACCTTGACCCGAAGGAATCAGAGCACTTTACATGAGCACCAGTTGCCTAACACAAGGACACATTCATTGTTTTGTTAGGCACAGGGAGATTACGTGATTCGCCGAGTTGCCGAGACTCTAACCCCGTTACCCAGATTTGAGGTCGACCGCCATAGCCGTTAGGCCACATCCTCTCCCCATCCTTACTCTAGGACAGTCATACTTATCCTTGGCATTACCCCCGGTGCACACATCTTCAATCTCACCTTCACCACAAGTGCACCATTTTTAGGTAGAGCCTAGAGTCAGCACGCATGCGCTGCTCTGGGAGGCATGCTGTATTGGAGCATGCATTTGACGCACCGCTCCCTTCCCACCCATATTTTTCATTGGCTTGTGTCATTGCCCTCCGTAAATTCTGGTTTCGGATTCATAAATAGGCTTGTTAGTCCCTCCTTAGTACTGCCTTGTCTCCATTTGTAACCTCCCATGGTGACCGGCCCTTTTACTTGGCTTGTTCCACAGTGTGCGTTATAAGTAGGTGAGCACTATTTAGTTTATTGCTGACCAATGGGGACAATGGCGGCTGCTTTTTGTTGATTTGCAGCGCACCCACACAGGACAATGGCAGCCGCTTTCTTACTGAGCGCTATGATGCTCTAACTTTAAAAGTGCCTGCCCCCTACCTCCACAGTAGAATGGGACACTTTTTAAGAATTACTCTTAAGAATAATGTGACATCCGTTTCAGGGACACCACGCTTTCTTTGACCTTTATTTATGTTTATTTTTTTTAATAACTTGCATGCTGAGCGCAGCACCCGCTTTAGGGACAGCGTGCTCAGTTTAATTTATAATAAAAGAATACTTTACTAGTGAGTGCGGCGCCCGCTTTAGGGACATCGCGCTCTGTTTCTGACCGGGAGGGGTCAAGCCGAGCGTGGCTCTGAACCCTGGCTTGGCTAGAGCCCCCAGTCCCACCATGGAGGCAGAGCTGCACAACTGGACCAACTACTAGAGCGCTGAGAGCTTTATCATCTTACCTTGAATACACCACTGTAAAATGGGAAGGTAATATACTTGTTCTGCATTACTTCTTGTATCGAATCTAACCATGACTGCCAGCGAAATATCACCGTCACAAAGCACTACCCTAACGTATAGACTAGTCTGTGTAAACTAGTTCACCAAAACCATTCTCTCCTTCAAACCAAACACCCACACACAATCAATATATTACATATGGTCCTAATGACATGCAAGCTCTCTCCAAAAACCCATCTGTAGGTCTCACCTACAGACAACTTCGCTGCCTATTGGCAGCCGATGTGATGACTTTGTACATCTCAGTTCCCTGCTCCTAGAAGGATGGCTTCTAGCCTCATTCTTCGGTTTGTTCCGACAAAGGACCAGTTCGGTCTCGCTGTTTTTGACTGGATGTGCTGTGTCTTTCCATTGCAGAGTTTAGAAACTCGCACCACAGTGCACTAGGGAGTAATTTCTCACCCCCGTCGTCTCTCCCGATCTCCACCCTTTTGCAATGCCTTTTCTTTTGCATTAAGAAAAAGCATTCCAGACGTACAGCATCCGTGGGGGAGGAGGGTAACAGGCAAAACGAACATATATGATGTGCCCTGGTGAATCCAATAGCTTTGCCAGTGCTTGTTGGACTTTCAGCAGTAACACAGCCCACAACCCTTGCACTATCACCATAGATAACCGTACTCAAGACACTATACTTTAGACATAACCACACCATCACGCCTGTGCCCAGGGCAGCCCCAGAGCCCTAGAATTTTCCACAGCAGTGCCTCACAACGGCTGCCCCCGTGAACACAAACACCAGCAACACACACTCTGCTAATAAAATCACCCCCTCGAGTGCACAATTTCCCATGGTACAACAGCAACCAGGTTTGTGATTCGTATGCTACAATCATTGGCAAAGTCAATAGGTCAGTCTTAGTCAAGCACACATTTGTTATCTAGAACGAACAACAGATAAATGGATACAGGTACCGAGAGAGCTGCGGCGGAACACAGCCGTGTAAACAAGCAGAAGAGGGAATCAGTTCCCCTGCCTGCCTCGGAGGGTTTGCCCAAATCCGGGGAAGGTCAAGCCCGGACCATAGGGTGCCTGGTCTCTTAAGGGACAGGACAGCCATGTGTGATGTTTGCATATAAAGAGTTCACACCATAACAAGTTTACCAACAAGCCAGAAGGTGAGAGCCATGACGGAAGGAGGGGTAACTGGTGAGAACAGCAAACCTAGATAGAGATCAACCCCCGCCCCCCACCCCACCCGGCTGAGGCCTCCAAATCAAGGCAAGCAAGACGCTGCACGTTAAGAGCACTAAGCAAACGGTGCGCTTTGGAGGGGCGGGGCTTTAATCTTGGCACGTCACAAACAGGACTCCCTATACCACTGTTTATTCTCAGGTAACAAAATAATCAATAGTGACCCATTTACAGGGTCTTCAGAAGGAGCGGGACAATGGGAGCTTGGGGGGCAGCCGAGCACAGCGAGGTCTGCCCCCCGGGCAGGTTGGGAGGGGGGAGGGGGGAGTGGCTGGCGCGGCCATTTTGTAAGTTTTGGGCTGCATTTGGGAATAGCCCAAATGTAGCCCAATTTTGATTTTTGTAGCCCAAAGGGTTTATAAGGTATTTTGCGCGCTAACCCAGCCACCATTTTAGGTTTGGTGACCTGGTGGCTGGGAGCGCTGGTGCAGGGCAGGTTTTTTGCCAGGGAGGTTTGGTTGAGTATAGGAAAGTTTTTGTCAGGAATAGTATTATGGCGAGCGGTGATTATCGAATGTTGGAAGCCATCCGGCTTCTGAGCGAAGCGGGGAGGATGGACCTGCTGGTATCGGAGGCACCGGTGGCCACACGCCCGGTGAGGCGCGTGGGGGTGGCGGCTCCCGTCGCGGCTTGTTCGCCCCCCCGGAGAGCGAGCGGAGAGCTAGTGAGTAGCGGGGGCCGTGCGTATGTCGGGAGCGCGGCCCCTGGGGGTTTGGAGGCAGCGGGCAGGGTCGCGGGTGGTGCGGGTTCTTGTGGGGATCTGGGGCGGGGAAGAGCGGCTCGGCGGGGGAGGGTGTCGGGTGCCCCCCTGCCACGGGCACAATCTCTGGGGGGCCGCTCAGTTGCTAAGGGAGCGGCCCCGGCGCGGGAGGGCGCTCGTGGGCAATCGGTGGAGGGCCGCTCATATGTCAAGGGAGCGGCCCCGGAATCGGCAGCGGTGGTCATGGGGTTTGGGGAGGGCCGCAATGAAGGTGAGGCAGCCCATGTATCTAAACCGGCAGCATCATCGCGGGGCAGCGCGGTGTGGAGGAGCGCTGCCCCGGAGAGCGGCGGGAGTGCGCGAGGGAAGTGACCAGGCCTTCCGAGGTCTCGGAGGTGGGGCCCAAGAATGGGAGCGCATCGCGCATGTCACCCAAGCGGAGCAATAAGGAGAGGGGCCGCTCGTATGTCAGAAGAGCGGGCCCCAGTGGCGGGTTCAGGCAAACAAGTCAGCGGGGGCTTCCAGGTATGGGTGGGGAAGGTGCAGTGAAAGGCAGTGTGGTGGGGGCTGAGCAGGCCGTTTTGGGGGGGGCTGTGCAAGGGGGGACGCTTGTTGGGATACAGGCCCTGGAAAGTGTGGTGGTACAAAGGGGTTGGGGCCATACAGATGAGCAGGGAGGGGGTGGGGCGGTAGGGGGGGGACTCCCTAGTGCTGTTTTAGTCGGAAGGGAGGCCTGGACATATTCGAGTCCAGGGCAGAAGAGGTGGCTGGGGCGCCTGGGGCAGGGGGCGGGATAGGGAAGGTTGGGGGCGCGGGGACAGAAGGGGTCAGGAGGTTAGGTGGCGCGGTGAGCGGTGGGATGGCGGGGGTGCGGAGGACTTTGGGGAGGGAGGTGGAGGACGAGAGGGCCGGGCCGAGCTTTCGGGGAGAGGAGGGGGCGGGGTTGTGGGAGTGGAGCGAAGGGGGGAGGGGGACAGCGAGGAGGTGGAGAGGGTGGATCTGAATGCGGTGGGGCGGGCGTGGGTAGCCAATACGTTGGGGGCAGGTAAGCGGGGGTGGGATGGTAGTCAGAAGAGAGGTGGGCCCAGCACACCAGACCATTCCTTCTTGTTTCAGGCGGTGGACCGACAACCTGATCGACGCGGGGTGCCAGACTTGGTAGGGCTGGGAGCGGCCCGGAGGCACCAAGGAGAAGGGAGGGTGGAGCCTTGGGCGGCGTGCCCAGTACTGGCGGGGGATCCCGGCGTGGCTGGCACAAGTAGGCCTGGGACGGGCTCACCGGCCCCAACACCCACGGGGTCGCAGCGCCCCGGGGAACAACAACGACGGAGCAACGCTGGAGAGGATGTGTTTGCTTTACGCAGGGTTCAGTCGGCTCCACCAGCGGGGAGCCCTGGGGGAACGAGGCTGGAAGAGTTAGATTATGAGGAGGATAGTATGGAGAAGGGAGAAGTGCGAGATGTGGAGGAAGACAGGGCGGGGGGCCCAGTAATGCTGTGTCTAGTGTTTTGCAGGTGTCACGACGCCAGGTGAGGCCCACGGGTCGGACATCAAGGTGGGAGACCGACTCGGCCCCTCGGCCAGGACGCAGGGAGGAGCGAAGGACGGAGTCATTGGCGCCAGGTAATAGGTCTTTGCTCGGGCGCCCAGTGATGGTATCCGTGGGGGTGGGTGGGTATCCGTGGGGGTGACAGAGAAGGGGGGTTGGGGAGAGGTTGTGCAAGGGTGCATATGTGGTGGATGTGGCGGTTGGCACGGAAGAATCAGGTAAGGGAGGGAGGGGCAAGGATGTAGAGGGTTTGACGGACATGAAGGGGATGGTTGAGACGCAGACGGGAGAAGGGAAAGTAAGGAAGTAAAGATAAAGCGTCTGCCATATATGGGGGTAACAAAGCCCTTAGGCGCCCATTTGATGCTGGCTACCAAGGAGCGGATTTGGAAAGGGGAATATGTGGAAATGCTTAAGCTCCTTCACAGGGAAGTGTGGGCGAAGGAGGGCTCGAAGGAGGAGGAATTTGAATTGGCTAAGCGGCCTAAGGTGCCGTTGACAATTGAAAACTGGACAGCGGCTTACCTTATATACGCTAGTGTGTATTGTGAAAAATTCCCGGAGAGGTCGGTGGCCATGTTTAAATACATGGATGTCATACGAAAGGCGCAGATTATGGGGGGTGGATATGCCTGGGCCCAGTATGATGAGGAGTTCCGGGCGCGCATGGCGTCGGACCTGGAGGCAAAGTGGGGCGAGCTGGATACATATTTGTGGCCGCATACGATGGGACTAGCGGGGTCTGGGAAAACCATTTTCACGGCCAGCGGGCTCCCGCTCGTTTATTGGCCCTTTTGAGGGGGCCCCACCCGTGGGGGGCGGGGAGCAGGCAGGGGACAGGCAGGGGAAAAAGGGTCTTGCTGGGATTTCAATAAAGGACTGCACATGGGAGTACTGCCGTTTCCGGCACGAATGCTCCGGCTGCGGAAAACGACATGCTCTTGTCAACTGTTGGGGGGCCCAGGGTCAGTCGCAGGGAGGTCAGCAGTGGCAGGCGGGAGCCTCTAAGGCAGGGGGCCAGCACCAGCAACAGCAGTCGGGAGGGGGGTGCGGGGCTAAGGGGCCTGGGCCAAAGGGTTTGTACTCCGGTTAATGTGGGGAACTTGTTGGCGGCCTTGCGGGGGTATCCACTGAGAGAGGCTGCGGAGCGGTTACGTTTGGGGTTTCTTGAGGGTTTCAGACTGGGGTATGACGGCCCACGGGTGCGGCAATGGGCAGACAATTTGAAATCAGCACGGGAGCACTCTCAGGTGGTGCAAGATAAACTTGATAAAGAGGTACAGGAGGGCCGCATGGCGGGTCCCTTTCAGGAATGGCCGTTGCCTAATTTGATTGTGTCACCCATTGGAATGGTGCAAAAAAAAAAAAGAACAGGGGCAGTTTCGCCTCATCCAACATTTGTCCTGGCCGGAAGGCGGGTCGGTCAATGATTTTATTGATGAACGAGAGGCCACTGTATCTTACTCTTCTGTTGACGTGGCTATGTCACTGGTGGTGACCGCGGGCGCAACAGCGCAGATGGCAAAGTGCGACATAAAGTCAGCTTTCCGGCTGCTGCCAGTTCACCCGGATGACTGTGATCTGTTGGGCATACAATTCAGCGGTCACTGGTACGTGGACAAAGCTTTGCCGATGGGCTGCTCCATGTCTTGCGCACTTTTTGAATGTTTCAGCACGTTCCTACAGTGGTTGTTTACGGAACGGACGGGTCACCAAGGAGTTACGTACTACCTGGATGACTTCTTTTTTGTGGGCACCTCAGACTCCACGGACTGCCAGAAGGCTCTGATCAGCTTCAATGAGATCATGAGGGAAATGGGTGTGCCGCTGGTCCCAGAAAAAATGAAGGGACCCAGCACGGCCCTGGAATTTTTAGGCATTGAGTTGGATTCAGGCTTGATGGAGGCACGCCTTCCTGTGGATAAACAGCAGCAAATGTTGGAGCTGCTGGCAAGTGTTTTGGCAAAACAAAAAGTGACGGTTCGGGACATTCAAGTACTGCTGGGACATCTCAATTTTGCCTGTAGGGTGGTCAGAGTAGGGCGGACTTTCTGTAGGCGACTGGGGTGAGCTCTGGTGGGGCAGAGGCCCCCACATCATCATGTACGTCTGTCAGCCGGGGTGAGGGAAGATTTGAGGATGTGGCAGCTTTTCTTGCATCAGTTCAATGGGGTACCTCTGAAGAGGGAGGAGGACATGGTGTGGGACATACAGATTTTCTCAGACGTAGCAGGGAGCACAGGATTTGGTCTTTACTGGCAGGGGAGGTGGTGTGCCGAACCCTGGCCCGCAGACTGGTTGGATGGGGGGCAGGAGTATTGCCTTTTTTGAATTCTTTCCCCTGGTGGTGGCCGTCACGATGTGGGGGGCTCTGTTGGCCCACAAGAAGGTCAGTTTCAGGATTGACAACATGGCAGTGGTGCATGTGGTCAATCGACAGTCGGCAAGAGATGAGCAGGTTCTAAAGTTGTTGAGGGTTTTCGTGTTGGGGTGCTTGAAGCATGATATTGCTTTTCGCGATGTGCATGTGCCAGGTGTGGACAATGACATTGCGGATGCTTTGTCTTGTTCACAGTGGGGGAGATTCCGTGGGCTCGCCAAGGACACGGACGTGACCCCGACCAGAATGCCGCAACATGCTACAACTGGTTTTAGGCTCATTAGCACAGTCCACGAGGTCAGCATACGGAGCAGCATGGGAAGAGTTCTTACGTTCAGGGGCAAGGCGGCGGGATTCCTGGGTGGCAAGACAGGAGGATGTAATACAGTTTATCTTGGATTTGGTGGAGAAAGGGCTTAAGAAGGTCACGATTGTGGGCAAGCTGGTGGGAATTGCTTTCATCGGGAAATTGTTGTGGGGCTATGCCCCCTCCGCGGGTGAACTGGGGGCACGGATTTTGGAGGGCTTGGCGCGGGAGTGTGGGCGCGCCTCTCGAGTGGAGACCTTTGTCGTGAGAACTGTTGGAAGGGGTGCTCGGGGTTTTGCCTGGGGTGTGTTTTGATGAGGGGGAAGCAATCCTTTTTTCTACACTCATGTCCTGGTTGTTTTTCGGGGCATTTAGGGCGTCAGAGTTGTTGGGGTCCAAAGGGGAACGGGGTTTGTCTTGGGGGGAGGTTTCTTTCGGTACGGAGGAGGTCTATATCTTGCTCCGAAAGGCGAAAACGGACCAGAAAGGCAAAGGGAAATGGGTATCTCTGAAGAGGGGGCGCTCATCGCCAGTTTGTCCTTTTCGTTGGGGTTTGCGTTGGAAGTCTTTATCAGGGGTTTGGGGAGGGCTGGTCTTTTTCCATGGGGATGGGCGGTGCGTCAAGGCTTCTCAGCTGTTAACGGTGTTGGGGAAAGCGCTGAGTAGACTGGGAATCGATGGGAAGGGGTTTGGCACGCATTCATTTCGGATTGGGGCAGCGTCAGAGGCCCATGCTAGGAGTTGGGGGCGAGGGGACATTATGAAGCTGGGTAGGTGGTCATCGGATTACTTTCAGCGTTATGTGCGCAGCGAAGCTGGGGGAGGTGTAATGTAAAAAAAGAAAGAAAAAAAAAAAGGTTGTTGGTGTTTTTATTGTGTTTCATTCTTGTTTCTCTTTTCAGGTTCGGTTATGGGTTCCCTCGCCAGGGAGATGTCCATCTGGATTGTGGGGCATTCCTTTGCGAAAAGGGCGCAGGTCCAGGCCCGTTCGAGTTACTTTGGAGACAGTTTGGGGTTCAATAAAGACTTATTTTCAGTGGCTTGGAGGGGTAGGGGCGGCATGCGATGGAAGGAGTTGTTATCTGTGCTGAACGGGCATGTAGGGGCTGGTAGGTGCCCGGACATGTTGGTGTTGCATCTGGGGGAAAATGATATGGTCAGGGAGACCAATTTGGCACTGATGCGGGCTATGAAGAGGGACTTGGCGTTGATCAAAGCTCAGTGGGCAGGGTGCTCCATTGTCTGGACGGAGTTGGTCCACCGGAGAGTGTGGAGAGGGGCCATCAATCCTGGGGCAGTTGACAAAGCGAGGAGGAAATTGAACACTGAGATGGTGAGGTTTTGTCGGCATTTAGGGATTGGTAGGATTGCTCATAGGGAAATTCGCTACGACACGCAGGAATTTTTTAGAGATGATGGGGTACACTTGCCTCGGCTTGGGGTGGACCTGTATCTGTTGGAGTTGCGGGAGGTGTTAGCACGGTTGCTTAGGTGTTTATCGTCGTTAAATTAAAAAAAGTTAAAAAACAGGGGTTCAGTTGGGGGGGCAGAAAAAGGGGGAGGCGGCGTATCCGCCTACACTCCCGCCCTTTTCTGGGTGGCGGGGTGGTTGACAGTTGGCCGGGATTGGCTGGAGTTTGTTGTTATAGGTTTGGCAGTTTGGGAGCAGGAACAGGGAAAGTGTAACCAGGTAGGATAAGTTTAGATTAGAGGTTGGTTAGCTACAGTAGCACAAAGGCAGGTAGGGATTGCGGTCAGGGGAGTTTAGGTTTTGGAAATGCTAGATTGTGTAGGACCGGTTATATGATGGTTATGGAATGTTATGTTGTATTTTGTGGGATGGGGGAACTGATGTGGGGATCGTAGGGGTGGGGGGAGGAACAAGGGGTCAGGACATTATTGTATAGTGAGGTGTTTAGTTTTGTAAGGCAGTGGCCAAGGGATGAGATTGTGATATGCACCTGTTTCAATAAAGCGGCCTTTTGCACACACAATAAGCTGGTCTCGTGTCGGCTCGCCCCCCCCCCCCCTCCCTGCTCTATCTCCCAATGGGAGCTTGGGGGGCAGCCGAGCACAGCGAGGTCTGCCCCCCGGGCAGGTTGGGAGGGGGAGGGGGGGGGGGAGTGGCTGGCGCGGCCATTTTGTAAGTTTTGGGCTGCATTTGGGAATAGCCCAAATGTAGCCCAATTTAGATTTTTGCAGCCCAAAGGGTTTAGAAGGTATTTGCACGCTAACCCAGCCACCATTTTAGGTTTGGTGACCTGGTGGCTGGGAGCACTGGTGCAGGGCAGGTTTTTTGTCCCTTCCCGCCCACCCTATTTTCTGGGGTTTTCAGGGAGTGTTTTTTGCGGTCAGTATTTTTGGATTTGGGAGTTTTTTGCAGGCGGCATTTGTTGGAACAGGTACATAGGGGCATGTTGGTGTGTTGTCGCTTGGAACAGGTGCAGGCGGGGTGGTTGACAGTTGGCCGGGATTGGCTGGAGTTTGTTGTTATAGGTTTGGCAGTTTGGGAGCAGGAACAGATAAAGGGGAACAAGGTAGAATAAGTTTAGATTAGAGGTTGGTTAGTCACAGTAGCACAAAGGCAGGTAGGGATTACGGTCAGGGGAGTTTAGGTTTTGGAAAGGCTAGATTGTGTAGGATTGGGTTATATGATGGTTATGGAATGTTATGCTGTATTTTGTGGGATGGGGGAACTGATGTGGGGATCATAGGGGTGGGGGGAGGAACAAGGGGTCAGAAAATGATTGTATAGTGAGGTGTTTAGTTTTGTAAGGCAGTGGCCAAGGGATGAAATTGTAATATTCACCTGTTTCAATAAAGCGGCCTTTTTCACACAAAATAAACTGGTCTCATGTCGGCTCGCCCCCCCTCCCCCCTTTATCTCCCAATAGAGCCCCACAACCTATTTAAACAGGAGGGAGGGAGGGAGGGGGAAGGGGGGAGCGGTAAAGTTGCAGGGCCGATTCGAGCTTCTCTGGATTTTCTTTTCCCACCCTTAAGGGTAGGATTAAAAGTGTACTGCCAGTTGTAGGTACATCTCCAGCACCGAAACCGGCATCTCCCAAGCCTTCGGACTTGGCCACCACTTCTGTCGATAAACTCAACAACAGCAGCGTAAAACAGAGTCCACGGCAAAATGGCAGCAGTAATAAAGGGAGGGAGGAGGGCCGCTGGAAAAAAGTGCACTCATCTCAAGACCCATTTTACAGCACCAAAAAGGACGGCTTACAGAGCGTCACCGCAAACTGAAGCACTCGAGTATTTGTTGCACGAGGTTTTGTGACCAACAAAATGATGCTCACTTGATCGTTCATCCTAGAATGAAAGAATGAAGGGCTGAGTTGGCCACGCCGTGAACCGTAGCAGTGATGAATCTATTCATAGACCCTCCGCCGTTCCGGGTTGCTTCTTCCCACCGCCCCAGTCCTCACTCCACACTGCCCAGCAGAAGAGCATGCTCTGTGGAGCCGTGAATTCCCGAGCTCGGATTACTCTGCTCCCGTCATTAATCACCGCTCGAAGCTGCAGCAAGAAGCGCACCGAGGCCAGAGCTGCACCTCGGGTGCGCAGCCCCCTATGTAAGGCCTCAGTTTGAACGACAGACCTAGAACACGTCAGAGCCCCTTCCCGTGTGCTCCTTTGAAAACAGGGTGGTCACCTCATTCCAGGTTATTACTGACAGCAACCCTATCTCTGAACGTTTCACCCACAAATCAAGGGGATCAGGTCTGATAGTCTGCTGACTAGCTGCTAGGCCTCCCCCAACATTGTAGAAAACTGTGTGACCTCGGTTTCAGGCCAGCATACAATAACAAGCATCGATCTCTTAGCTCTATGGGGCCATGTGTTTGAAACACATGGCCCCATAAGGATAAGAAACCTTTTGCGACGAACGGAAATCAGGCCAGCCTGTCCAAGTGGGCCGTCTGAAAAAGGCAAAAGTGAACGTCAAACAAAGCTCTTTTCCAATGGCTGGCCATCGTTTAGCATAAACGGTGACGCCAGCCAATGGAAAAGAGGGGTGGGGCTTAAAGCCCTTTACTGAAGCTCCTCTAAATCATAAAATCTCGCCGAGCGAGCTGTGCATGTGCGCAGCCACGCTAGCCGAGACCTAAAGAGCCAATCACTGGGGCAGAAAAGCCTCAGCAGCTAAGGGGTTGAAATGCCTCTATGCCATAACAGTGATGGGAGTGTGCAACTGGAAAGGTGTTGGGAAACCAAGAAAGAAACAAGCATTTGCAATGCAATAGGTCTCGCATTTACATGAGTTTAAGCTATTAGCATTGTAAATGACAATGCCTTTTATTTATGTTTTAAACGAAAACAAAAATAAAAGGTATTGTTATTTACAATGTCAATAGCTGAAACTTGCGTAAATGTGAGACCTATTGTATTGCAAATGCTTGTTGCCCTCACCATCAGGGTGAAAAACAAATCTTAACTCTGCAGCAGTGCCACCCTTCACTGGCTCTGATGTCATTTCAAAGAGACTAGTTATAGGACTTTCACAGTCTCATCCTTTCAGAACGGAAGCATTTTCAATATTATGAGTAACTAAGCCACAGTTGTTGCTTATTCATCTTATGCAACTAACAGTCACTGACAAAGCCAGTAGTGCTGGCTTGTTGTGGGTGTAATGTTACATGTTGTATTATAAGTCTGGATGCAATGACAGTAGCAGCAAAATATCAGTGGGGGCACACTATGGTGATTTTTAGCTTACATGTGTTAAAGCCACGCCCTTAATTACATAGGCTGCGCCCCTTTGAGGGTTTTTCTTCCCACTTGAAGTCCTGGGTGAGACCGCATAAAAAGCGCAGGAATTAAAGCACATTCATAAGGAACAGCAAAGTACGCACAAGTGCCCCACACATGCACAGACAAAAACACATGTGAGCCAACAGAGAACACACACGAACATGAACGCACTAGAAGTGCATGCACCATAGAAACGATCAGGCAGAGCTCGTGGTATGCCGGTGGTTGCTCGGTGAGCTCCTGGACTGTAGGACAGAGCTGCCGGCCTATGAGCACTTAAAAGAGGCGGGCCTCTCAGAAGGGTCCTTCAAATACTGACCGGCCTCATTTATTCTCCACGCTTTTACTTGGTTCAACTCAACGCCCAAAAAACGAGTACCGGTGGCTTTGACCGAACGGCTGACTGCACTTGTATATCGTGGATGTATGTTCGAACATCGCACACGATTTCAACGCATGCTTTTACCATGCGTCTTCCACATCGCAAACACTGTTACACCGGCAATTTTCTCAGCGCACGACGTTTCAACGCCAATGCCATGTAATCAATAGCGAAGTCTATTACCTCGCACACTGTAAAAGCGCACACCATGACAATGCTTAATGTATTCTTTATTTACTTGTTAACCCTTTTTTTGTCACTGTATTTGTAAAACAATGTTCATGCAAAATGTCGCATTGCTCACTCGAATGCAAAGAGGTTTCAGCACTGTATACATTTATATGAGCATAATATAGCAACAGCAACTCAATAACAAAGACGTATAGCACGAGATGTATAATTTTTATAGAGAAGTTTTCTTCTTTATTTCTTTCAGATGAAGATTCTTTACATTTCACATTTCATATTCTCATAGCCAACGCGTTTCGTCTCCCATGAGACTTCTTCAGGGCTATCAGAAAGATATACATGAAAGTTTCTTTAATATTTGTTCACAAAACTTCCAAAACATACTTAAAAAGCACCTCTATATGTTTTTCTTTTTATATACTGTATAGATAGAAGGGCCTAAACTCAGAAAGAATGCAGCAATAGCATACATATGATACCTTGCATTTATATTTTCATAAGAACACTTGTGAATGCCTGCAGACATATATACAAATTTATGTATTTGACTCCAAAACATTTATGATATTCATATGCTTTTCAGCAGTTTTTTTTATATAAAATATAATTGCACATAACATAGTCGTGAAAACAAACGTTTCCCAGACATGTCCCATTTGTATTTAAATTGCTAATATTGTCAAAAAATAATAACATATTATGTTAAGATGCAGAGAAAACCACAAACACAAGAAAAAACCTCTGTCTTATTCTTATCAAAAATATGAATGCATTGCATACCTTGCATATGTGATGTATAGAATTTTTCTTAGAGGTTCATATAGTGTAAATTCAATGGTCAACGTTTCTCTAGATCACTCAGTCTTCTATAAAAAATGTATAAATTCATACAATATCAGCCACGATATCTTATCTAATCATTTACCGTAAAACATACATATAATTTTTATTTATATTTGACACATCTAATACTCAACCATGTTTAGTTAAAATTTGAACGATCCTATTTATCCATAAAAAATTGCTCACATGGCTCATCTTTAAGTTTTGTACGCAGCCCACGGAATTGAAAGTTGGTCATTTGCCGTTTCTCATACAAGCTCATATAGATCTTACACTTGCTACGGCTATGCTAGTTCACAAACTATCAGCATTATCATATCAAAATGATTACACGTTCCGTGTTCATGATACAATAATAATGCAATGATAATGCAAGTTCCTTATTCTAAGTCAATTCCATGATATATTATTGTAAAATTAGCATGATTTACTATCTATGATAACGTATTCCCATGGTAATATACTTATATCTGATGGCCACTGATAGTCATTCTCATCTACCGTCTTTTTTTTCTGTATGCGCTAAATCGCAAACCGATATCAGTATCATATCGATATTGTTGCAAGTTCATAATACAAACGTATTCATACTCTGTTTCAACAGAGCAAACACGGTGCCCATATATCACAATTCCTCTCTAGCTGCGATGCATATATGTACTACTCCAAACAAAGTTTGAATTGCAATAGCAGTGTCCGTTTTCAGAAACTTTTTAACAAAATTCCATCTAAACCACTGTTCATCTTGGAATGCAAATGTTAAACTCTATACAACGCAGAGCTTACGACGACAAAAATATTTTTCTAACAAAACGCTTGCAATATTCAGTTTGGCGATCCCAAACCCATTTAATATATAGTTATCGAGTGACTATTTTAAACGTCGCATTGCTGTTTATTTCTTGAATCATCACTGTCTTTGTCAAACATTGAAACACGCAATTATGCACTTTCTAAAACATTTAAACAGTGAACGGGCTGCATTTCTAAAACATTGGCTGTGAATGGGCTGCTTCTCCTCTAGTGTGACGTCACAGCTGTGTTAACGTTTACGCGTTGCTGTGTATTTTTAAACATGTATTTGTGTACTTCCCTTCGAGCACGCAGCTCACTGTCCCGATGTCTGCTCCGAGGTTCCTCTGAGAGTCCCTTAATCACACTCATTTTCGGAAAGCCGAGTACATTAATGAGTGTGAGTTTATTCCTTAGCCCCCATGCCAGGCACGGTGGCAATGCTTACCTAATTACCAGACTCCTGGGGCGGCAGGCCCGGGGCCGCCCCATTGGACGAACCCTGTGCCAGCCGTGTTAATAGTAAATCCATACTTACAATATATACTAACCCTCACAATACTCTGGTAGTCAGTATTTTTGCCACAATATTTCTGAGGCAGCAAGATATTTCTCTCATCGATACTCTGACATACAAGCCAAGTGTGCAGGACTGCCTGTGAGATAATAGCTCTGAGTGCATCTGATTTTATCTATTTGTGAGGGCCTGTTTGTGTCCCGAGGGAGCAAGAGAGATAGATAAAAGTAAGTGTGTGTGCGTGTGTGTGTGTTCGTTCGTGTGTGTGTGTGTGTGCGCGTGTTCGTGTGTGTTCGTGTGTGTGTGTGTGTGTGTTCAGGTCTTCGTTTGGAGCATCTGTCCCGCAGTCAACCACCTCCCTGATTTATGGCAGTGTCATGGGCTCTGTGGAAGATGCCAATATTCGTAATGTGAGAGGGTGGCACAGGAGCTTGTGCGCTTAGATTTTAAAATCAATATATCATCGGGACAGAAAAGGGTTATTTATATAGCGCTGTCATGCAGAACATTTCACTTCAAAAACACTTTTGAACACAATGTTTATATCTCAATCTGAATTGACCTCTGGAGGATTAACGGCTGAGTTAGTTCCTGCCTAGAAGAACACAGAATGATAGCTTGCACCTGAAAATTAACATTTGACGTCAATCTATTCCTAATTATTTGACATTGCCTCCTATCCATAGGTCCACATAATACCGGTTTATGGTCAGGGTGCATTTCTAGCACTGCCACACAACGAGACAGAAGGAACGCCCCACTACTCCGGGGAAGAAGGCTTTAAACTAAGCCCGAAAAAAGCAATACGAGGTGTGGATGCACCCACGTGTATTTAATCAATTAATAAATGTTCAAACTCTGTTCACACGTTGAAATGCGTTGTGGAATACCTCGATGCCTTGTGATGCGATGTAACAGCATGCGCGATGTAAAAGCATGCATTGTCAAGGTTGTTGCGATGTAAAATGTGCATTGTAAATAATGCACCCGCGATGTTCTCTCATCGTTGTAGTGGATGTTCGCCGTATATCGTGCAGTACTGCACTGGGCCTCTTGGCGCTAGCATTTCAAAACCAGTCTATGGTGTTTGGCTAGGTAGAACTTGTGACACCTGTGCCAAGCAGGACAAACGGAATGTGAGCGATTTACAAGTGCTGTTAGTCAAAGGTACTAATTTTCTTGGCTCGATGCTAAGCTGCCTTGATGAGTGACTGATTCCGCCCCAGCCCCAATGGCGATGTATAGGCATTTGTAAGTAAGGCCAGTAGGGACATTTCTTCATGGACCAGTGAGCCTCTTTTACATCACCGTCACACTGCTTTAAGTTTAGAGAATGCGTATTACTTGGTTCTACGGGCGTCTGCATGGTGCCAGGTTTCACCAAGGTGTCTTGGGTTCGTAAAAGGGTTTAAAACGCAAGGCACTCCGAAGATACAGAAGGGACATCAAGGTAACCACTGGTCAATGAGGGGATAACAAATGCACCTGTGGAGTAATCAAGGTACCCTCAGATCACAGATGAAAATCCAAAGTGCACGTGGCACTAAGAAGAGACGCCTTCAAGGCCCAGGAAAAGCGCCAATGTGCCCTGCTGACAAATATGCCTTCAGAAGGCAATTGCAACATAAGGCATCATGATGTTATCACGATGCCTCGGCAGTATAGATACCCTGAGGTGCCTCAGGGACAAGGAAATCCATTAAAGAGCCCTCAGCGTGCCTCATGGGATCTGAGGAGATCACAGCACACAGTAGGGGTTCCAATGAGATCCCACAATGCAACAGGAACCCTCGGGGCGTAGCAGGGTGCCCGAGGTCGCTCAGGATGCAGTAACCGTGACAAAACACCCTAAGGGTGTACCCGAAAGCCGCTGACTCTGCAGGTGCTGTACGGTTCAGCCACATGGGACGGGTGTAAGTCCGGCACTCTTCCACCTGGAACGTGCATGGCGGGTACTGGTCGCCCCGGGCTCCCGGCTGCAGCCTTCTTGCTCCTGGAATGCAGCAAAGCCGGCACCGGGAGCTATGCCAGCCCAGACCGCAAGCCAAGCAGGGGCTGCCAGGAAGGGCGGGTGTCTCAACAATAGGGCCCAGGACGGCACATCCACCGAGGAAGAGGGCCTGAGAACTACAGACGGCCGGGGGGCCTCGCTTATCAAGAGATCATTGGCGAGCTGTGCGAAGGAAGGAGAGCGGTGTGAGTAGAGGGCGCTGCACCGCCTGGGGTCCGAGGACGAGGTAAGAGAGCCTGCTCGAGGCGCATTTTAAACAAGCTGTCGGCATTGTGAAAAAAATATAGTGCGTCCCGACTAATGAAGGATACTGTGTAACGCCGCAAGTGAAAGATGCAGTCTGGATGTGCCGTCCGAGAAGTAGACAGGGCGGTAACAAAGAAGCCTCATTTTGAATCAAAGCCAGGTTTAGCATAAAACGATGACGCCAGCCAATTGGAATGATGGGCTGGGCTTCAAGTCCACTTCTGAAATGTACTCGATTACAAGAGGCCTCGCAGAGCGAGCAGCGCATGCGCCCTGCAACGCAGGTCCACAAGACCTGAAAAGGACGTCGACACCGCCAAAGCCATGGGAGCTTTGCAAACACCATCTGCCCGGATTTTTCACGCAGGTACCAAGACCGCGAATGCTCCAAAACTACCTCTCCTGAGGCCTCCACCTCCTTTAGTGGCAACAATCTTGGAGGACTTCTCCCCGTGGCTACTTCAGAGGGGTATGTAGGGGTGATAGAGGTATATATAGATGGCACTGCCAAGGTTCTTGCCCCCACCAAACAGTTACTTCCTTACCTTTCCCCGACCAAGGGGGTGACTTTCTCTCTATCCACGAAGATTTGCTTGGGGGGGGGGGGGGGGGAATCTGTCTCTAAAGTTTGGCGTTTTCAGTAATAAATAGCAGCTTAATATTACGTTGATATTTACTAGGTGAGCTCCTTTTGAAAGATAGCTGTATCTCATCAACTGCTTCTCTGGGTGTACCTTGCATTACTCTTGCACCCTCAGCCTGCCCTTGTACCTAAATCAATGTATATTCTTGAGAGAGGGCTCCTCTCAAGAGGATGAGGACTCCAGTTCGAGGGTTGCTCTGAAGGAACACTAGTTAACATTTTTATAATAGACTCTTCCTTCCCCTGTAATGTATTTTTGTGATCTTTTGTTATACACTTGTCCCCGAAAGTAAAATTAAATGGGGAGAAAACTGGTTCTTAGTCGGTCTCCTTGCTTCCATTGATCTGTGGAGGCAAAAACTCAGCAGACTCAAGAGATCAATAGAGATGATGTAAGGGCTAGCAGAGGTCGCCACCTCCCTGAGTCAGCTGCAACAACAGCAAAGTGACGAATGCATTCTTAAATGAATCTCAGCCCCTGGCAATCACTTGAGCCACATCCCTGTCCACTATTTGTTACCACTGTGCCACGCTGGACATAGGCAATCAAGTAAAGGACCCACCCTACATGCAGTCCTTTTCATGTGTCCAGCCTGGCACCATTCTTTGTGGGATTGAAGTTGAATGTAGGAGCAATTCCCTAATCTCAGGGGCGAAGGGGTGGAGGAGGAGCAGTGGGCGATTAAGGGGAGCCTCGCATTAAGGAAGTTGGCATGGATACCCATTGTGTCTGATGCAAGATGGAGACAACACTGACTGGAAGTATTCACCTGTGGAATTTCTCTCTGTGGAAGAAATGTATGTGCCCATCTCATATAACCAGAAACACGTTGCCAAATAAGTTGCCCTGATTTGCTGTAAACAATATTTTGCCATACCTCCGCGTACTAAATCATTTTTGCATAGTAATAACCATCTGTAATGCTAACTCCATTCGACTTTAAAAAAAAAAAAAAAAATTCTATGGTCAGTGCATAATGTGCCATTTCTCTTCAATCACCTAATGACATACTTTTTATGCTGCAGTAGTGTGGCTCTCTACTGTCTGATTAGAAACCTGCCTGGAGTTGGATTTTCATATACTTTCTGTATTCAACCATTATAGTGGAACTTAATGTAAAATCCATATATCTATTTCTTAAACAGCATGGTTTGTTTTTACAGTTTATCAAAGGATGCAGTTTACCTTTTATCTCTATAATTTAATTGCATTCATGTATCGTCTATAAAGTGCGGAATTATGAATATGGCCTTCTGAATAGTCTTTTAATATCTCAGACGTGTATTGGATGAGTGCTCTTTGAAGTCGTTCTTAATGCTCATTTACCTATGGAATTGTTTGCATCTTTTACTTAACGTTGCCAACATCAATTAGTGCGGCTTCCTCCTGCACCGGACAACCATTTTCAAGACCTGAATATGCCAGATAAAATTCACCTTATAGTCTATTTTCACCTCAACCCTCAACGACTAATTGTGAATAGAAATGGCAGGAGATTACTTCCTATGCTGTCTTTCTCTTTCATATTTTAAGCGGTCTGGATGGTAAGGAAAGGTAAGATTGACACTCATGAATTTCGAGTTAAAGTGAATTGTGTGGGGAAGCTTAGTGCTTTGAAGAGTGTTGCTGCATTTACTCTCAGTTCTGATGACCAAAAATGCTTTGTGCATGACCCGATGATATAGGTGGGGCGATAATAGATGGTTTCTCCTGAGGAGTCCAAAGGATATGTTTGGTGGCGGGATCATGGCTGAAAGCTTTGAAAACAAGATTGTTAAGCCTTGTAATAAGTATTGTTATATGAAGAGAATCTGATGTATGAGCCGCCAACTCTGAAGCTTGTGGGGTTAATGTACTAAGCTAGAGGACAAGTCTATGGTACAGCCCTATACCACTAATAAGTGTTTTCACCCCCACCCAATGTTGTGAGCATTGTGTAGAGTAATAAATATATTCAGTGAATGCAGATTTCAGGCATTAACCTATGTGCACGTTGTTCAGCACAACTGTGCAGTTCATTTTCATTGCACTCTTGCTTGGCTCCAGTTTCGTACAGTGTTCCCTTTCAACAGTGGGGCTCGGGGGGGGGGGGAGCGGGGGAGTTTGGCAGTTCAGCTTTGGAGATATTGACACTGTGCATTGTCCCCTTCTATGCCATAAGAGTATTCTACGATAGCCTTCAATGAGCTGGGGCATACTCGTGTTTCATTTTCCTGTGATTGTGAAGCATGAAAACGTGAGTTCGCAAGAGAAGGATGACTTTCAAAAAGAAATTGAGAAGACCGGAACAAAATGGCAAAACACAAAACATTGCATTGATGTTAAGCAGTTGTACAGCAAGGGGCTTTGAGGAGGCATAGGAGACGGGGAAAAACGTACCCCATTAAACCGGCCCAGATCCTGCAATGCGGCTGCCAAAACATCATCTAGGGAAGAGAAATGGGCAGATGGTGAAAAAGAGGGAGAAGACTGAGACCTCAGTTAAACAAGCATTTGCAATGCAATAGGTCTCGCATTTACGCAAGTTTGAGCTATTGACATGGCAAATGGCAATGCCTTTTCTTCTTGTTTTCGTTTTTAAAACAAATGTCAATAGCTCAAACTCGCATAAATGCGAGACCTATTGCATTGCAAATGCCAACGGCTGTCCTGCAGTTCCCCCGGGGCACAAGCAGGCATCCACTTCTGTGAGGACAGCTGATCTCAGCAAAAAGACAGAAGTGGATGCTTGCTTGTGCCCCGGGGGATAGACATTTTTTTTTTAAAAACACGCGCATGCGGTTTGCAATGGACAAATGGCAAGAGCAGCCATCTTTGTTCATTGCAGAGGCGTACATGAGAGCCCGCACAGAATTGATTCTAAAAGGTGCTCTCCTGGCTAGGGCAGCGCATGGGCTGCTTCTCCAGGCGACACCTAAAAACGTGGGTGGTGCAATACTAATGTATATATTTACAGATATTTCTCTCTCTATCCTAAACAGCCCTGTGTTTGTAAAGATACAGTTTGCCAGAGATGGGGGGCAGGTTGCAGCTCACTACCCAAGACCTGCAGACCTTTCAGATAAACCAACCATATGCAGATTTGCAAGGTGTCTCCAAAAGTTGATGCCAGGTATAAGGTGCTTTCTGATGCTTGTAGTAGTTCTGTGTCTTGTTTTACATCCTGGAACGACCCATGCATGCTTTCCCTCCTTCTATACATGCTCCAGGCACATCTAGCTTCATTCATAAGGTATTTGAGAGGGAAAGATTTTTTAATGCAAAAATGCAGTGGCAGCTGCAACCGAAAAGTACGGGTGGAGCGGGTGTAGAGGAATCAATACCAATACTATCTGGCTGCCGGCCGCTACCTCAGTCGATCTCCGTCCTCTTCTGTTCCTCCCGGAAGCAGGAAGAACACAAAGACTCCCCTAAGCCAATCACAACGCATCTGTCACCAAAGACAGCCAGCCACATCATCATGCGCTCTTGAATGTCCCAACCACTTCTCACCTGCTGGCTATTAGGACTACAGTCCCACCCCGCCCAGAAAAACCTCCCTCAGTAAGGAAAAATAAAATGATAATAATGTTGCATTATTATGACTTCCTTTTTCCTTAGCTCAAAGAGCAGTGAGACAGCCCTCCTTGCCTTAGCAGAGGAGCCGCCGCTGTAAAAATGTGAATGTTTACTTGGCATGCTGTGGTGAAGGGGAGGGAAACTGAAGTGCACAGAGGGGGCAAAACGAGGATGGATGGAGAATAAACAGAATTCTTCAACAAGAAATTGGAGGGAATTAGACCAAGGTCAGAGAGCATCTACTTCCGATGGAAGGGTTTTGGTGGCCTTTTAAAGATTCTGTGTCATCTCCTATGGAAGGGAATTGGAGCACAGTGAGCGACATCCGCTAACGCTGCATCTGAAATGCACGGAACGTGGTAAAATACATTTTCTGTACTTGTTGCGCATAACTTAACCCAACTCTCAGTAGGGTCGTATTGTAGCGCTGCCTTCCTTTAGGTACCGTAGCGCAGTCTCTGCATGAGAGCCCCTGAAACTGGCACTGCATGGAGTGCATGTACCACCTTCCAAGAGGTACTGGATAGCAGTGCAGGCACTCACACCCCATTCATGAAGTACTATAGCGCTGTGCACCCCCTATTCCAAGAGGTACTGGATAGCAGTGCAGGCACACACGCCCCCTTTCATGAAGTGCTATGCCGCTGTTCACCCCCCTTCCAAGAGGTTCTGTAGTGCAGGATCTGTGCCATCTGTCTGAACACGCTCCCACTTCCAAGATGCACTGTACTGCAGTGCAGGGCCTACATCAACTCCCTGCACACATATGAAATGAAGATTTATAAAGCGCTCTAATAACCAGAGGTGTCTAGGTGCTGAGCCAGAAACCAGAACATGGAAGCCTCTCAGCGTGGAAACGGGTGCAGATTACTGATCAAAGAGACATGTTTTTAGTGACTTTCTGAAGGTCAGCAAATCAGTGTTTCTTTTATTGCTGAGGGGCAGGGAAGTTCCACAATTGAGTAGCACAGACCACAGAACTGCTGCCTCCCTACGTAGAGGTCTTAAATCTAGGATTCACTAGATTATCTGCTGCAGATCGGAGAGGCCTAGCTGGAATTTAGCGCAATCATTTTTTTGAAGATATTCCAGGCCTATGTTGTGCAGAGACTTGAAGGCGATACACAAAGCCTTGTAGTCAATGACCTTCCCAATAGGAAGCCAGTGCAGCTGAGCTGAGGACTGGGACACAGATGTCTTTTTAGGATTGTACAGCAGTATCCGGGCTGCCGCATTCTCCAAGGTCTGCAGCTTTTTAAGAAATCATTTCTGGATGTTCATAAACAGGGGATTGCAGTAATCTAGGTTTGATGCAAAGAGGGCGGACACAACGGTTTTCTGCACATCTGATGGAATGAAGGGAAGAACCTTCTAGAGTTATTTCATCGTAAAGAAAGAGGCCGAGGTAACGTGATACGGCCCTTAAAGCAAACTTTGCGATCAAAAAGTGTTCCAAGGTTTTTTTATTTTATTTAGTGCCTGGAATAGGGAGGGTGCCGAGATCCTGAGGCCACCAACACGGAGACCAGAAGGACGAGTTCCTTCCAAACAGTAAGACCTCAGTTTGGGATGAGTTTAACTTTGGAGAGTTGACACTGTACTACACTGGTCAGCATGACTAGTGGGCGAAGAGAAGATACCTATACCCGCACAATGCAAAATGGAATGTAAATCAGTACTCACATGCGCAATTACCATGCCAGACGTATAGACCTGACGGGCCGGGAGGGGGGGGGGAGGGCGGGCACTTGGGTAACCGTTAGTAGTTATGTTGATAGCTAACTCAAACAAATGCATCTATACTATACTTTCATCATATAAACTGCTTTTGTATTAATAATATAATCCTGGTGTACTTGTGTGCACATATTGTAATACTCCTACTAGCATAAGCTAGCTGTATAATGACAAACTATGCCTCAGTGAAATGCTTTGTAACTATTGGACAATGCTTTATGGTAATCAATAAAGTTTGTTTAAAAAAAAAACCCAGACAGTTCTCGCTCATCCATGTCCCTGTATGTCATGGAATCTGGCAGCAGCCCCCTCTGGTTGGCCGGTGACCGACACCGCAATTTTGGTGTCATCTGTATAGGTCACCAGCTCAAAACCAAACAATTCAATCAGTGGAGTCACATAACGATTAAATATGGTAGGCCTTTGAGCTGAGCTCCCTGGGACGCCACATTGCAGAGAGAAAAGGGGGTGAGCTAAACCATTCTAATGCCACAAACCGTACTTATGCAGGTTAAAAAGTTTTAAGAAGGGAGAGTGCTTTGTCCCTAGTATCTAACAAAGCCGGACGGTCCAGAAGCAGAAGAGTATGGTTGACCATGTCAAAGGCTGCCGAGAGGTCTAATAAAATCAGGGCTGCATTTCCTCCCACATCAAGGATCTGCCTGATTTTCTCAGAGGCCGAAATGAGGGCTAGGTCTGCACTATGGTGGCTTTTAAAGCCAAACTGGGGAGCTTCCAAAAGGTTATTTTTATTGATATAAGAGGTAAGTTCTAGATTGATAACTTTTTCAACTATCTTTTCAGGGAATGAGAGCCGTGATATCGGCTGATAGTTTGAATCTGTCGGATCCAGAATGGATTTTTTAATCAAAGATGGAATGGATGCTTTCTTCCACTCTATTGGAAAGTGACCAGCACTGAACATCTTACTAAAGATGTCAGTGAGAGCTATGGCAGCAGTTTCAGGCATAAACAGCACAATTGTGGGAGGACAAGGATCATTGGGAGCACCAGATTTGATAGACTTTAACATCCCTAAAGTGTGATCGATAGTTAGAGATGAGAAGGAGGTGAGCAAGATGGATGGCCCCTTCTCTGATAAGGGTTTTACTAAGAGCAGTGACAGAGTCTATGATATTACTGTGAATTGTGCCAGATCATGAGGAGAAACTCCACCAGGTATACAAACCGACAGAAGATGGGTTACACAAACATCATAGTGTATTGTTTGAGTGGAGTTGGCACTGGCTAGGATAGTCAGGCTATGATACAAACGCTATAGCCTCTCTCCTGGGTTTTTGGGAGACTGACTCTGAGGCTGCTGGTCCTCATGGCCTCCTGCATCCTTCTTGTGACATGCCCGTTGGCATATGCAGGCTTTGCAGTGGGACCAGAAGTTCCAGTTGGCACAGCATCAACGGAATCTCTCCGACATGGTACAGATCTTGGACGGAACTGCAAAAGATATGCAGGAGTGGCTAATGATGAACCGTGATTGGGTTAGAGGGAGACCACTCTCCCTTACCCAACCAGATCTGGTGATAGTGACAGATACGTCACTTCTGGGATCGAGAAGAAATCTCGGAGAGTTGGAGCTCAGAAGACTCTGGTCTCCGTCGGAATCCAGACTCCACTTCAATATGCTGGAGCTCCGTGCAAACCGACTAGCAATGAAATACCTCTATCTATCCTCCATCAAGGGAGTACTAGTGTAGATGTGCACAGGCAACACCACCACCATGTGGAACTACAACAAACAGGGTGGTGAGGGTTGTCGATCCTGGACATGGCTGGAACAGCAGGACATTACCCTGGTGGTTCAACACCTAGTAAGAACGCCAGGACAGACAAACTCAGCCGCTTATGCCTAACGGATCGCGAATGGTGTCTCCACCCGTAGGAGGCACAAGATCTCTTTCAGCAATGAGGAAAGCCTTAGTTAGATCTGTTTGCCTCCACGGAGAATGTACAATGTCAGCAGTTTTGCACAATAGAGTTTGCAAGGTGGCCTCCTGGACACCTTTTCGCCCATAACACTCCTGCTCAGAGTTCTCAAGAAGTTCAGTTACGGCCGGGTCCAAGTCATCCCTGTACCTCCAAACTGAGCACAGAGAGTTTGATATCCTGAACTATTATACCTTCGTTTCTAAAGGGCCTTCTCCATCTCTTCCCTTCTTCACCATTTAGTATCATCTGAACAGGCATGGAACAACAGATAGAGATCTGCCACCTGCCGCTAGCCAAGGGAGGACTTTAATTTAGTTGAAATCTACAGGTCCCGACCAGCTACATAATGTGACCACTTCACGACATCTCACAATGGCAATCAGATATGGGATGATATTAACAAAGATTATCCCAGCAGTTCTCTCACCATTTCTCCCTCCTACTTAAGCCTGCTCAGGACCATAAACTTTAAACACAATAGTTCACAATGTACAACTCAGAAGTAACGATCTAAGTAAACAATGATCAGAAGAAACACTATACAGAGACTTACAGAGCTGCTCAATGCTTCCAGCTTAATAAAAACCATAAACTGTGCGCCTTTCTCTCACACCTCTTCATCCATCACACTGCTAAATGCTGCGTCCTATAAAACGATAACCGTACTTCAGTGGTCATCATGCATGACATGGAAACTCTTCCCACATAGATCAAAACAAACACAAAACACTTGAGAGAACACACCCTACCTGGTGCAGTGTGCTACCCAGTTAGGAAAGCGATTCAGCACCCCACATCTGGATAATAACCGCTATATAAATATTGCAATACAATAGAACATTCAACTCGCAAAGTGTAAAACAACTGCAGACTGCATTAACAGGCACAACAGCTCACTTATGTTAATGGTCACAAGTGCCCCAGCTCATGCGTGCCGCAGCTCACAAGTACAATAATAACCACACTGCAGCTTTTACATCTGATAACAAAATGTGGGCCAATCCCGAAGAATGTTTTCTAAGTTTGCATGGATTTCAAGGGACTTCATTTCCCAATTACATGGTGCTGTATTCTGGGGTTTATTTTAACAACGGCATGCATTCTGCGAGTTCTAGTCCTGTTTATTTTAAACACACTCCTAAATAAAATGATTTGTAAATGAAAAGCCAAGAACTGAAGGATTGCATACTTGGGGACGGTGTCACCTGGTAACTTATCCTGTTATGTTATGCAGAATTGTAGAGCGCACCATCACCCAGGAGGATATCCTGGCGCTGAGCAGGTGTGAGTGTAGCCTAATCTAAGGATTTTGGGACTACTCAAAAGGCAGAGTCCTCAGCTTCTTGCAGAATACAAGAGGTGAGTAGGCTCTTATGTGTAGTGGCAGGTCGTTCCACTCTTCAGGTGGGATGTAGGAGAAGGCTCTACCACTGGAACTGGTTTTCTGTATGCATGGGATGTGGACAAGTAGGAGTCCATACAAGCGGAGGTGTCTGGAAAGTTTGTGAGGTATGCTGAACCAGTGTTATGCAGTGCCTAGAAAGTGTGGGTGAGGAGATTAAATTGTGATTTTTTGTGTATGGAGACTCAGTAAAACTCCTTCAGGTGTTGTGTGATGAGAGTTCAACGTGGCAGGTTGAGAATGATTTTGGCCACTAAGTTTTGAATGATCGTGAGTCTTCTACTTAGGTTTTTGTTGACCCCGGCATAGACGGTATTTCTGTAGTCCAGCTTGCTTGTGACGAGGGCGTGCATGATTGTTTTCCAGGTGCTGATTGGGAGCCATTTGAAAATCTTCCCCAGCATCTTCGGTGTATGGAAGAGGAAGAGGTGTGGCGCAGCAGCCAGGGTGGCTGATGCTGGAACCTGGGGCTCACGGTTCGATCCTGGGCGCTGGCAGCAGATCAGCCCAGCATCATGTGACTCTGGGCAATAGCTCGCTTAATCTTCCCGACAGCCCCTAGTGCCTAGACACCCTCGGGCACTTGTACGCGCTTTACAAATACTGGACATTTTATGGAAGCGTCAGGCGTTGACGGAATTGACTTGGTGAGTCATGTTGAGTCTGGTGTTGATGATGATCCTGAAGTGCTTGGCGTTGTCGGTCCTAGCTCTGTTGGCTACTGGGTGGAATCCCACAGTGAAGTGCTCTCCCTGAAGATCACAATTTCGGTCTTGTCAGTGTTTGGCTTTAGACAGATGGTCTTCATCCAGTGGACAATTTCAATCATGCAGGCATTGAACTTGATCGGGGGCCTGGGCGTCTTGTCCATAAAGGAGAGAATGAGTTGGAACTAGAGAGGATGTTGATGTCGTGAGATGATGCTGGCTAGAGGGATCATGTATGCATTGAAGAGAGTCTGGCTCATGGAGGATCCATGCGGAACCCTGCAGATGAGGTCATCGACGTCCAAGATGTATAGTGCCAGGCTCACACTCTGGCTGATTCCAGTCAGGAAGGAGAACATCCTTCAGAGTCGGCGTCTTTGGATTCCAAAGTTGTGTAGACGTTGGAACCAGACTGAGTGGTGTTGAGGAGTAGGTCTAATGATCACATCTACCTCTTTTTAATTTGATCTAAGCCTGGGCAAAACACTACGCTACGCTCGCGTAGTTTGCACTACTTCGCACTACGCGAATTGCACGTAGCACAGTGCAAAAACGTGTAGCGTAGTGTTATGTAGTGCAGCGGTCATTTTTTGCTTGCTCGCGGTCCTGAACATCAAGTTGGCGACCGCGAGCAAGCAAAAATTACATCCCGGCGAGACTTTTTCCACGTTCGCGATCAGCAACATCAAGTTGGCAATCACGAGCGTGGAAAATAAACTTCCCCGCGAGATTCTCAATGTGAGGAGGTTAGGTTTCTCATTGCGAATGCATGAAATGGTTTACTGGGAGTGTTGGAACCAGACTGAGTGGTATCAAGGAGTTACTGGTCGTTGAGGTATTTGCTGAGACTCTGTTGATGATTTTCTCTAAGACCTTGACCAGGAATGGTAGTAGGTAGATCGTTCTGTAGATGGCGAGAGTTCAAGGCTCTGCAGAGGGCTTCTTGCTCAATGGAAGGACAGTTGCATGTTTCCAAGTATCCAGGAAGGTCACAGAGGAGACTGAGGCATAAAGAATGGGAGTGCGCATGGTGCTGATGGGTTGCAGTCCTATAGAGTAGGAGTTGTGGGGCCGGGGGCCTATGGGATCCCTGATCTGAATGAATTCATGGTAGCAGCGGTTTCTACTTGGGCGATGATGGGAAATGTGGTTAGCATGGATTCTTCAATTAAGATCAGGAGGTATCTAGTGAGTTCTTTTGGGCCCAGTTGTGTGTTGAAGTTGCTTTAAATGGCAGTAATTTTGTACTTGAAGAAATGAGAGGGATAATTGTTGCGGTATTGCAAGAGAGTGATCGAGTTGGATGCATATTAAAATGCCCTTTGTGCTTTACAACAATAAAAGACTGGACTTCTGGTAACTGGGTTGCTTAGCCTATGGTCCCCGTGTACATGTACATTACGTTTCTTGATAAAGTATTGGTTTATTTTTATTCCAGCTTCTACATGGTCATTGAGTGTCTTCGTGGGTACTGCAGAGTTTTAGAGATTGGTGTTGGGTGAATATGTAAACGAGACATGTTGGAGATGGAGTGGTTGTGAATGATCATTCCAGTTGCTTACATGCAATGGAATAGCTGTGTTTTGTTTGGTTAGTAATGAAGAGAGGCCTGTTGAATCCTGAGCTCCCATTCCCTGTATGGCTGAGGCGGTGTCTGGAATATGTGTTGTATCCTGTATGCTCCCATCCTCTGTATGTCTTATCCGGGGTCATGAATGTGTGTTGTATCCTGTGCACCTATTCCCTGTAGGTCTAAGCAGTTGTCTAGAATGTGTGTTGTATCCTGTGCTCCCATTCCCTGGACGTCCGAAGTGGTGTCTGGAATGTGTGTTGTATCCTATGCTCGCATTCCCTGGAGGTCTGAACCGGTGTCTGGAATGAGTGTCGTATCCTGTGGGCTCCCATTCCCTGTATGTCTGAGCTGGTGCCCGGAATGTGTGTTGCATCCTGTGCTAACATTGCCTGTACGTCTCAGCTGGTATATAGAATTTGTGACGAATCCAGTGCTCGCATTCACTGTATGTCTGAGCCAGTGTATGGAATGCGTGCCACAACCTATGTGCCCATACCAAGGATTTATGAACCGGTGTGTGACATGTCTTGTATCCTGTGCTCCCTTTCCCTGTAAGTCTGAGCAGGTGCCTGGAATGCGGTCAGTGACGGTTGTAAAAGAATATTGGTCTGTGGTTGTGAGAAAATGGGGAATATTCTATGGTATGGTTGTGTTTCTGTGACCTCACCATGTAATACACCTACCAACCCTTTTAGGATCAGTAGGTTTAGTTTGTTAAATGTTAGCTCAACCCTGGGTGGCTGTGGCTCTTAACAGCAAGGCTTACACACAGGTACAAGTGTGAAGCATTTTAGAAACCACCAAAATAATTGATGAAGAAATAACTTTTTTATATTTTATTATATTTTTATATATTTCTAGAAACCACAATGAAAAAGATCCACTGGAGGGATCTGGAATTTACAAGGTACAGTAAATCAGAAAATATCACTTAACCGCAAATAAGCAATGGCAAATCTAACGAATTAGGCACTTAGAATTATTTTCACCAAAAAGTTGAACTAGTTGTAATGCGGTCAGTTTGGGCAACCAACTTCAGCAGGGAGCCAGTCAGGGGGATATGCAAGGCCCTCAGAAACCATTCCCTCCACAGAAGAAGCAGTCTTCCGACAGTCCCAGGCACTTTATCCTCATTGCGATGGATTCCTAAGGCAGTGGTTCTGATGCGAAGGATACAGAATGCTGAAAATGCTCAAGGGTGGTGTGGATACGATGTGGTTGAAGGAGGTCTTTCTGCAGCTGCTCCCTGGTCTGCAGGTTTGGCGAGGTGATCCTGGCTACAGGGGTCGATGTCCCTGGAGGTCTTCTCGGGCCTGGCAGAAGTCCAGTTTCCACTGAACTGCCAGCTGTCCTGTGTCACTGTCACAGCCAAATCCTTCCCTGGGCTTTAGCTTCTCCAGCAACCTTCCCAGGTCAAGCAGACCCAGATGCAACTTCTGACAGCCAGGTCCTGGTCCTTGGTCACGCACAGCGATGAGGAGCAGTGATCAGGGCTATCACTCGCCCTTAGCAGACTTCTGTAACTGTTGTGTCACCATGCTGCAAACAGGTCTGCCAGCTGCTCCTTCGAGTCTCTTGCCTCGGCTGGGCCCCGAAAACAACTTCTCCAAGAGCAGAACACATCAGGATACCTTAGGGTGCACCATTCTATCCACTCCCAGTAAGGCAGAACTCTTTTCTTTGCGCCCAGAACTCCTTAGCCCAACTCAGGTGTGGCTACCAAGGGAGCTAAATTCCCCTGAAAAACTGGTTTGGCAACTGGTTCCCCCTTTCCTGTCCCTTGTGTAAGCCTGTCTATCCAGACAATACAGCAGCCTCTCTCCCAAGTGGTTCCCATTTGCCCTTCAAAGATGGTTTCTGCTTTGAAGCTCGCCTTTAGGGCCAACATACGTGTGACTTCCTACAGGAGGGAGAACACCTCCTTCCAGTGAAGGCCCCTATTGTATCCTTTCCTGGGAGTCGTTAACACGTCTCTCTAGGAGAGCAGAAAACGGACTCAATGACAAGTCTTCTTGTGCAACCGTTAAGGACACGGGGGATTAAAAGCAACACAGTGGGTTGAGAGCTCCCACATTCTCACTCTAGCAATGATGTCTCGTGCTCTGGGTGTGACATTGTATCTCTCAGTAATATTAATATCCTGTGACTTTTAGATATGTATTAACCCCTAATCACTCTTTAAATGCTTCCCACAGCGTAGCTAGAGAGGTAACAGAGCCCTGGTTCAACATGTAGTAGGATAAAATCACTTGGTGAGTTTCTGTTTAATAACTGGGTCTGACAGCTCAGATGGTCGCAGCTGCTACATTCTATGTATCCCCAGATAGCTGTCAATGGTCAAAGCCATCAGAACTGGAGAATAATCGGACAGAGTCCTAGGTAAATGTATTATAGTTTCACCCCAGCCCACCGCATCTCTAGATCCTAACCAGTAATCGATCCTGGAAGATATTCCATGTACTACAAAATGGAATGTATACAGTCTGGATTTGGGGCATTCAACATGGTACAAGTCTAGCAGTTTGTACTGGTGCATAATATCACATAGATCTTCCTGCGCTTCAGTGTGTCAGCTGGACCTGTTGCCGGTGGTAGCCAAATAAGCGTGCAGCATTAAAGTATTTTACATATATTACAAAGCGGGGGGGGGGGGAGGACTTCCACAAGCCTGTTTCTAACTTTAGTGGAAAAGAAGAAAGAAAAAAAAAGCAGGGTCGAAATTTGGCCCATATGTACTGATCAATGTAATGTGCACCGAACCAAACAACCCCTGTACAACCACACACCGGTACTCTTCCTCACAGAATATATCCACAGGCCGGAACCATAAGCCTTGTTTAACCAATATAGCCACTTCCGTAGCGACTGAGGAAAAGAAATGGGAGGTACGAGCTCCAGATTTTGGAGAAATTATCATCCCCCACATAACCAGCATGCATCCCCAGAACTAATAAAAAACACACACCTTTGGCCTAATGAGGTATGCAGTCACCAGTCGGACCTTGCGGTGGTCATTCACCCCTCTCACATTACAGAAGAGCAGCCTAGCCTTACATCCAGAGCTTTCCCCAGTCGTGTGTTGTGTCTGCAATTTTGACCCCCCCTTTCTTCTAAGCTTTTCTGTCAAATCAGAACTATTTGATCAGGAGTATTTGTACCATCAAAACCCTGTGTAACCTGTCTTCTAGTAATAGTAGCCCAAACGGCCTTCCCAACTAACCCTTACCCACATTGTATGAGTAACCTTAGCAGAGCTTTACAGTCTAGCCTCAGGGGGCTAAACTGGCATCAATCACATTGATGCCCAGACTCAAGTGATGCTCCGTTGGTTGTGTTAGATATAACAGTAGTGTTAGAATACTGTCCTTCTTGCATATCAATGAGAGATATAACTTGTCTTGACACAGTGGGTGGGTATTCAAGGATTAGTAGCTGGTGAATTGTGGGCGGGGAGACCTTTTCTACAACTTTTAAAGCATGAGAGCAAGCCTCAGAAAACCCTCCGCATACCCCAGTGAACTCAAAAACTACTGGCCAATCTCCCTGCTCCCATCCCCAGCGAAGGTACTGGAAAATATCATCAACAATCAACTCATGACTCACCCGGAGCAGAACCAGCTACTTGACGCCTCCAAATCCGGCTTCCACAGCTACAACACCATGCGGATCACAGCAACAGATGACCTCCATTCCAAACCCTCCTCGACCAAGAAGAAACAGCAGCTTTAATCCTCCTTGACTGCTCAGCAGCCCTTGACACCATATCCCACCACACACTGATCAAAAGATTCCACCACATCGGCATCCATGGAGACCCGCTCAGTTGGAACGCCTCCTTCCTCACCGGAAGAATCCAGAGGATCCACCTATCGCCTTTCACCTCTGGACCCAAGGAGATCACCTGCGGTGTCCCCCAGGGCTCATCCTTTAGCCCCAAACTCTTCAACACATATATGACCCCGTTGGTCAACATCGTCAGATCCCATAGTCTCAACAGAATTTCCCATGCAGGCGACACCCAACTCATCCTCTCACTCACCGATGTCCCTACCACCACCAGGACCAAATTCCACATATGTATGGCAAAAATTGCCAACTGGATGAAGAAAAATTGCCTGCAGCTAAACACAGACAAGACGGAAGTACTGATCTTTGGCAACAGCAGCAACACATTAAATGACTCCTGTTGGCCATCAGACCTAGGACCCGCACCCACTCCTGACCATGCTAGAAACCTTGGAATCATCATCGACAACATGCTCACCATGAAATGAAAGATCAACGCCATCTCCTCTGCCTGCTTCCACACTCTGTGCATATACAGAAGATGTTCAAGTGGCTACCCCTCCACATGAGGTGCACCGTGACACAGGCCCTTATCACCAGCCGACTGGACTATGGCAACACCGTCTACGTAGGAATTGACGCACACCTCCTACAGAGACTTCAAACCAAACCGAAAGCCGCAGCCAGACTCATCCTCTGCCTTCCCCGACAAACCCACATCACACCCCTCCTCAGGCAACTCCACTGGCTCCCTGTACAGGAGAGATGACAATTCAGCTACTGACCCATGCACACAAGGCTCTACACAACCAAGGACCCATATACATTAACCACTGCCTGAACTTCCACCAACTGTTGACAAGACTACACTCCGCCTCCCTTTCACTTACCCATACTCCCTGCATCTACCAAAACAGAAGTGGAGGACCCTCCTTCTCACACATTGCAGCAAAGACCTGGAACAGCCTCCCCACGCACCTCCGAACCATCACTTCACTTCCGGAATTCCGAATGGCCCTCAAGACCTGGCTGTTTGAATAAGCCTACTGGAACTGCAAGCGCCTGGATACCCTATTGGGTGATTAGCCACCCTTTATAAATCCTGCTCGACTGCAGCCTTGATCACTGTGGAATTAACAGTTAGCTTTCCATAAACAACTGAAGCAAAGCTTCCAGTTCTTTTATAGACTCAATCCAAGTATCAATGTCTTCAGGATGGTGATACAATGACCAATCAATTGCTCCTTCTGTCCATTCAAGGACTGTGGATTTATCTTTCTATTCTTCCCGCTGCAGCTCTTCAGTCACCAAATGGGCCCATACAGTTCAGTAGTATTATGTTTTTTACCATTGTTACTTGGTGGGAGCCCAGTCGGAGAGGAGTGTGGTACAGCGCTGTTGAATTGGTCATGACAATTTATTATAGTAGACTCTGTAACAGGAAAAGGACCTTGTCATGCTGCTTAGGGGACCATGAGTCGGCTTTGTAAACAGGACACATCACTGGATGTGTTATCCCATCACCACAACCAGCAGGGACATCGCAGACCACCTCAATCTAAGTATGCGGGCATAGAGTTGATAAAATTGATACAATGTCTCTTGCGTTTTGCTGCGGGTTTAAAATTGGTATGGTGCTTATTTACATAACCAAAAGACACAAATGATAGACGGAATTCGGAATAAATGAAACATTCACCCCCAGTCAAGAGATCTGGTTTAAATCCATTGTTCTTTTGCTCTTCATGCCACACCAGTTAAGACCTAGCAATATGCAAATCCTTGGCCCTGCTCCTCATGGGAGCAGTCCAGCTCGACCTGCAAAGCCAGGTCATCCATGGACCAGAAACAAGCATCCTGGACCAGTTTTGGCGTATCACCCCTCATCAGTCAGCTTGAATCCAGTGCAAAGTGAGCCCAGGACCCACGTCTGGGCATACCCTTGGCCCTTTATATGGTTCCTCCCCAGGGTGGGCTTTCCTATGGTACATTGGCTGTGCCCTTCTAATAAATGCCTTGTCACTTTCTTTACACTCATACGATTACTTCTTTAAGAACACTTTGTAACATTCTCCAGAACTCGCCCCGAGTTTTGCAAAGCCATCCCTTGCTTCATCACCCAACTCGCCATTGCCTCCGAACACTATATATTCTTAGCAGATTCCACATGGAAGACCTTAGCGATGCCAGCACTGACAAACTAACAGAAAGTATGAGCAATATCGGCCTCGTCCAACTCATCGACCCAACACATATCGTCGGGCACATACTTGACTCCATCAGCAAAACAATCAAGTACCACTATGTCACAGAACTCCCCTGGACCGATCACTCCATCGTCCACTTCACCATCACAGGGCACAGCGCTACAGAAACCAAACCACCCAGCACACCTCAGCGCAACTTGAAAACTGTCTCAGACGAGAACTGGAACAACATTCTCCATGCCAACTGACCGGACACAGCTCCAGACCTTAAACAGGCCATCAAGAACTTCACAGACTGGATCACCGACTATGTGACCCCCGCCGAGCCGAACAAGACCAGAGAATCCACAAAGTGTGTCAACTTGTTTACCCCGGAACTTCAGACCTCTCAATCAGACTGTTGTTGGCTAGAAAGAAGATGGAGTACCAGTAAGGATCCAGTGCACTACACCACCTTTAGGACATCGATCAACCACTACCACCTCCACAATAAAGCGAAGAAGAGTGCCGTCACATGCTGCATAAAGATCAGCTCAAACCACAGCAATGAGCTCTTCACCATTGTTAGGGAATTCAGCAACCCTGCGTCCACCGAGAATATCATAACTCCCTTCTGTGATCAGTGCGAAATGGTTGCTGACTACTTTCATTAGAAGATCGCCTTCATCTATAGGGACTTTGAAACTCAGCTCTCTGCCAGTGACAGCATCGACCTCCTCACACCCACTGACACCAACTCCGACCTCGGCCGCTTCCTGGCACCTCCTCATCGCACAAGACACCACCACTATAATGAAGTCGATCCACTCTGGGGTATCCACTGATCCATGCCCCCACCTTATTTTTAACCTCAGGAGCAAGGCGATCAGCTTAGAGCTCACAAAACCACTGAAAAGATCCATCGCCATGGCCTCCTTGATGAGTGGTAACACGCAGAAGTGACACCCCTCCTGAAAAAAAAACCCTCAGCAGACCTAGAGCAGCTGAAGAACTCTGATACCCCTGCTCTCGTTCTCGGCCAAAGTCTTCGAGAGGTCGATCAAGAGGCAGCTGACCAGACAACCCCTGGAGTCCTCCCAGTTCGGCTTCCGAGCCAATCAAAGCACAGAGACCGCTCTGATAGCAGCCAGAGATTACATCAGAGCCCTCCTGGACCTCAACGAGACTGCAGCCCTCATCTTCCTTTTATCTCTCAGCTGCCTTCAGCATGGTCTCCCACCAGATCCTGATCGACAAGCTCCACCACATCAGAATCCAAGGAAATGCCCTCAAATGGATCGCCTCCTAGCTCACCAGAAAAACTCAATCAGACACTGCCCTACTCCTGAACCCAAGGACATCATCTGCGGCATCCCACGAGGATCCTCAGTTAGCCCTCCCCTTCTTCTACATTACATGACACCCCTAGCCAACATGGTCAGATCGCACGGCCTGAAGGTCATCTTCTACACTGACTACGACCCACCTCACTACCTCCAAAGACAACTTAAATAGGTGCACGGCCAACATCACTAACTGGATGAAGCACAACTGCCTAAAACTGAACACAGACAAGACAGAAGTCCTCATTTAGAAGCAACGCATGGTGGTCAGCAGAATCTGGCTTCTTCCCTTACCGACCATGCCCGTGACTCCAGCATTGTCCTGGACAACAAGCTCTCCATGAAGAAGCAAATCAACATGATCTCCACCATCTGCTTCCTCACAATGCGCATGCTCTGCAAGATCTTTACATAGCTCCCCACCAGACACCTGCATTCCACCTCCCTCTTCCACGCTTAAACTCCTAGAGTCTAAAGCACCCGACACGGAGGCCGCTCTTACTCCCACCTGGCTGCAAAGACCTGGAATGAACTCCACCTGCACCGGAGATCTGCCTTACCACTGAATCTGGAAAGGACTCAAGACCTGGTTGTTCAACTGATCGGCCACTCCGGACAACAACTCCTCACCCAGCGCCTTGAGAACCTCACTGATGATTTGCCGTGCTTAATACCCATTGATTGATCGAGTCTGTACATACATATAGATTTTTCTCAGTGGGGACTTTCTGAAGATGCGGTTTTAATTCTCCTTTGCCAATAAATGCCTTGCTATATTCAGTGCGGTCTACAGGGTTGACTTTTGATGTCGAGTTAGCTCTCCATTTATGAATGCATGGTAACATTCAATACATTTATAGAGTTTCTCTCCTGTGTGAACATTCTGATATATATTTTGTTTTGTAATCGATCCCTTGTCACATTCTATTCATTAATAGGATGTCTCCCTAGTGTAGATTTGTTTATACTGCATTAGCTTATTCTTCCTGTGGAAGACTTTATTAAACTCTGTACATACATTGGATTTCTTGCCATGTAGATTTTCGGATGTCACTTCAGTTTTCCATTTATTATGAATGCTTAGTGGTATTCAGTACATACATATGTTTTCTCCCCTGCGTGAACTTCCTGATCTTGTATTACATTTTGCTTTGTAATAAATCCCTTGTCACATTCTATACATTCATGTGGTTTCTCTCCAGTGTAGACGCTGAATTTGCTTTAACTCTCTCTTTAAAATAAATACCTTGTCATATGCGGTGCAGTTGAATGGTCACCCTCCATTTAGAATAAAGGCGTTGTCAAATTTTGTACAATTATATGGTTTCTTTCATGTGTGAACATTCTGATGTATTTTTAAACTTTGATTTGTAATAACTGCGAAGTCACATTCAGTACAGCCATATCGTTTCTCACCAGTGTGGAATTTCTGAAGTAGTATTTAACTTTGCCTAGTAATAAATGTCTTGTTGCATTATGTACATTCATAGGGTTTCTCTCCTACGTGGACTATGTGATGTTGCATAAGATGCGACTTTCTAATAAATGACTTCTCACATTCAGTGCAGTTGAATGATCTCTCTCCGATGGGGATTTTCTAAATGTTGCTTCAGCTCTCCATTGGTTATAAATGCCTTGTCACATTCAGTGCATTCGTACAGTTTCTCCCCAGTGTGAACTCTCTGATGTTCCTTTAGGGGTCTAGATTTGATAAATGCTTTGCCACATTCTGTACACTGATATGATTACTCCCCAGTGTGGATTTTCTGATGTCGTGTTAGTTCTCCATTTCTTATAAATGCTTTGTCACATTTATATGGTTTCTGCCCAGTGTGGACTTTCTGATGTTCCATTAGCTGTGACTTTCTAATGAATGCCTTTTCACATTCTGTACATTTATATGGTTTCTCCCCAGTGTGGATTTTCTGATGTCGCGTTAGCTCTCCGTTTGTTATAAATGCTTTGTCACATTTTGAACATTTATATGGTTTCTCCCCAGTGTGGATTTTCTGATGTCGCGTTAGATCTCCATTTGTCATAAATGCTTTTTCACATTCTGTACATTTATATGGTTTCTCCCCAGTGTGGATTTTCTGATGTCGCGTTAGCTCTCCGTTTGTTATACATGCTGTGTCACATTTTGTACATTTATATGGTTTCTCCCCAGTGTGGATTTTCTGATGTCGCGTTAGATATCCATTTGTCATAAATGCTTTGTCACATTCTGTACATTGATATGGTTTCTCCCCAGTGTGGACTTTCTGATGTTCCATTAGATGGGTTTTTGTAATGAATGCCTTGTCACATTCTGTACATTGGTATGGTTTCTCCCCAGTGTGGATTTTATGATGGCGCTTTAGCATTCCATTGCTTATAAATGCTTTGTCACATTCTGTACATTGGTATGGTTTCTCCCCAGTGTGGATTTTATGATGTTGCTTTAGCGTTCCATTTCTTATAAATGCTTTATCACATTCTGTGCATTTATATGGTTTCTCCCCAGTGTGGATTTTATGATGTAGCGTTAGGTCTCCATTTGTTATAAATGATTGGTCACATTCTGTACATTGGTATGGTTTCTCCCCAGTGTGGATTTTGTGATGTCGTTTTAGCTGTCCATTTGTTACAAATGCTTTGTCACATTCTGTACATTTATATGGTTTCTCCCCAGTGTGTAGTTTCTGATGTTTAATTAGAAGGGACTTTCTAATGAATGCCTTGTCACATTCTGTACATTGGTATGGTTTCTCCCCAGAGTGAATTTTGTGATGTCGTTTTAGCTGTCCTTTTGCTACAAATGCTTGGTCACATCCTGCACATTTATATAATTTCTCCCTATTGTGGAGTTCCAGATGTCGTTTTAGCTGTCCAATTGTTATAAATGCTTTGTAACATTCTGTACATTGATACGGCTTCTCCCCGGTATGGGTTTGTTGATGCTGCCTTAGATTCTTCTTCCTATGGAACACTTTATTACATTCTGTACATTTATATGGTTTCTCCTCTACGTAGACACTCTGATGCTGCATTAGGTCTTTCATTGCAAAGAAAACTTTTCCACAGTCAGTCAATCAATATGGTTCTTCTCCAGTATGATCTTCTGATGTTGCACTTGCTCTTTCTCTCCCTAATAAATGTGTTGTCACTTTCTAGATATTCATACGGTTTCTCTTCTGTGGGTTCTTTCTGATCCAGGTTAGCTCTTCCTTTGTAATGAGAACCTTATCAGACTTGCTTCCGTAAGTCAGTGTGTTATTTCATCAATGTATATCAGGTGATCCCGAAGAGCCAAGTACAGACCACATTGGGCAGTTTGGGTTTTCTGCTGTAGAAAAAGACTTTGGCGAGGCATTAGCCTTCAAGGGAAGAAATTGAGGTGTATTGTTTTTACATCACTTCCTACACAAGTAATGTTTAATGCCGTCATCTTTTTTGTTCATTACTGCATTTATTTCACCTGTTGGAAAAAAAAATTAAAACAAGCACTGGATAAGCTTAAATGGTGGGTCCATCACGGAAATCTATTGGCATTTAATGAGACATTTAATTGACCACATAGACAAGTGCGCTGAAGAAATTCTAGATTACAAGTTCAATGTAAAGATGCAATAGGCAGAGCAAGGGCATACGATCCTTCCTGGACGCCTTCCTATCGCGGAGTGTGGACTCAAGGAGTAACCAAGACTTCAGTTGAGTCTTTTGTGCAGCGGTACCACAGTTCTTCTGACAGCGGTTCTGTGAAGATCTATAAGTGTCGGATTTGATGGGGCAAGAGACTCAGCATTTACGTCCAAATGTGCCTTTGATGTGAGGGAAACTTCTAAGAGTGGTTTTGAAGGGCACTAGTATCTCTTCCAATCCCAGCACTCACTCCAGACTACCAAAGGGAGTTATCATTCCTTTGAATGGGGTCAGTCTACTACCCTGTGAGGAGTAAGAGTGGGCCCCTTCCTCCCATCTGCTCTGAAAGACCCATCGGGATCCAGATAAGTGCTAAATCACACCCAACCCATGCAGTGTCTGTAGCTCTCTAGAAGGAATACACAAAGCGGTTGGTCACCTAGTCCAGATGTGTATTAGAGACTTTTCTAAAGTAGTAATGTTAAATCTGACTTTACCAGTAAAGAGGATTTATCATTACCATTGTAAAGATATCAAACATGAAAAGGATACTCCTTTCCAATCAGGAATTACAGCTTAAAGGTATTCTACAGATTTCCCAGTTCTAGCCAACGAGAGGAGTAGGCCTTACAGCAGTGAAAAAGTAATTTAACTGTTTGTCACTACCAGGACATGTAAAAATTAGAAGTATATGTTCTGCCTTTTACTCACATAGCGTCCTGCCCTTTGGGTTACCAAGGGCCTTCCTAAGGGGAGACTTATATGTAATAAAATGGAAGTTTTAGGCTTGGCAAGTAGCTTTAAATGCCAAGTCGATGTGGCAGTAAACTTCACACATAGGCACTGCAGTGGCAGGCCTGAGACATAGTTTCAGGCTGCATAAGTGGGTGGCACGATCAGTGCTGCAGCCCACTAGTAGCAAATAATTTGCAGGCCCTGGGCACATGTAGTGCACTTTACTAGGGACTTATAAGCAAACTAAATATGGCAACTGAGTAGGAGCCCCATGAGCCCATGTTACCATGTTCAGGGGAGAGAGCACAAACACTTTAGCACTGATTAGCAGTGGTAACGGTTGCAGAGTCCTAAAGCCAGCAAAAACAAGCACAGAAAATGGAGGGAGGCAGGTAAAAAGTTGGGGAAAGACCACCCTAAGGCTGTCAGGTCTACGAGCCTTTTCCAGTGAATGGACCACACAACAAAGAGCATCACAATAACGGCAGGGAATATAATCAATTGCTGCAAGGGAGTCCTTTATACTATCAGAGAGCCGGTGATAGAACCCAGACAATAATCTGAGCATCGTTCACATAGTGTAACTCCAGAGATCAGAGGCTCAGACCAGAGCTACACAAGAAAAAGGTTTACAACCACAATAAACACACATTGGCAAAGTCAAGAAGTCTCACCTTTTAGACATATAGGCTTTCCCAATGCTGCACAACATCAAGAAAGAACAAGCATTTGCAACGCAATAGGTCTCGCATTTGTTAGAGTTGGAGCTATTAGTGTAAATATAACTATTTTTTTCTTATGCGTTTAGTAGTGGATGGATCTGAGGGCAATTGTGTGTTATACAATTAATGTATAAGCAAGCATATCAATTGTGTTTCTGGTGTACAGGGCTTACTGGGATACAGTATCAAGCAATCCTGGATTTGTTTTAGCAAATGAATACTATGCAGTTATTAAGGACACAACAAGAATGCTTTATTACATAAATGGAAATACCGGGTATGGACATATTGGACCCAAGAGAATAAGAGTCAACTGATTATTTTATTTGTGGGTATTTAATAACTTTAAGCAGTATGCGGGTGCTAATTTTACCTGGTTTTTAACAGCCCATTGGGTGGCTGCTATGAATATGGTGCGATTATCCCTAGGGACCCACAACGAGCAGAATAAAGAGAAAATTCCAGGTTGTAACTAGTAGGTTTGTGCACAGACTAATGAAACATAGCCGGAGATTGTACTCATAGGATGAGCATGGAGACAGACTGGGGAAGCACTGGATGTATGGGGAGCAGAGACACGATGAGCAGGGCTACAGTGAGACAATGTGAGCTGAAGCAGACACAGGATTTACAGGTTATGAAGGTAGAGATACATAAACCAAAGGGGGTGCATTTGGGGGGTGGACAAACATTGGAGCACGGGGTATCAACAAGGCATAAGAAGAGGAGGATGAACACCCCTCTAGGCACAGAGACTGGGGGTACAAGCAATGGACACAGTGGGAGCGAAGATGACTGGTGAGAGCTAGCATATTGCAGGGAGGCAGGGATACAGTGAGCACATACAACTGCGGAAAAACCAAAGTGATGTATCTCTGCGTGAACCCATTAGGAGGTAGCAAAGAAGGGTCCTGAATTTTTACTATCATCGTCCTAAATTTACACCAATGCCAGTTGGTCACCCTTGGTCATAGAGATGCATAGAACGCCTTGGTGCGCCTAGGAGAGGGGGCAAAGGCTTGTGCCTGAGAGGAGGGAAAGGTTAGGCAAGCAGAGTGCTTCAGGTGAAGGAGACAAAGAAAGTGCTCCGAGGAGAAGGGGCAGTGAGGATTGCTTCAAAGGAAGGACATTGTAAAAGAAAAACCCAGCGCTAGTGAATCACATTCTCAATGACATGGAGTCATCAAGTAAACCTCCCTAGTCAGTAAAGCCTTTGAGGGTGGAGCCATGTCAGGTTTTCACAATATCCACCTGAATCTTATTTACATGCGCTAATGAAAATGGGAACCAGAATGGGTGCGTAGTCTGGCCCTCGTCAACCTTCGTTGGATGAGCCGAATTTATAAATTAGAAAGCATTATCACTATGCTTCCACAAGAAGAGCAGGCATCTTTTTGATGCTAATAATCATATCTAAAATTAAACTCACTTTTATAAAAAAACAACATTTTAAGAAATGCTCTAACTAGGAAGGCATGTGTTATTGATATGTATTGAATGACTAGATTATTGTCTTATTAAAAATGCAAGTATTTTAAGAAGGCAAGCTGCCTGCCAAGAGTGCTAGTTATTCCTTCCTCCTCAAGTGTCACACGCGGCCCGCCACTAATAGAAAAGTATCCGACTCCTGGAACTGAAAGGGATTTAGCATATGACAACTCTACAGAGGGTTCATTTTACAAAGTTGAGTTTTTAACAAACCAGTAAGGTATAAGAGCCCACTTCAGAGAACGGAGCACACTTCAGAGGTCAAATGGTTCGAACACCAGTGGGGCCGACTAAGACCCTCGTTTCAAAGGTCATGCAAATTTGGCTGTGATAATACTGCTTATATATATCAAAGAGGGGGGGGGGGGAGTAGAAGCGTCCTGGGGAGCCAAGAGGCCTAGAAGGATCTAGCACAAATATGTAGAAGACCCTCAACAGCCATTATCCGCCATTGGTATGTCTGTTGCCATTGACGTAATCTTGGCTGATAGCATCATCATCGGGTCTTTTGTTGGCCTCCACTAGGAGGAGATCCTCAAAAACCGGTTAGGATCTAGTTTGTGCAAAATAGAAAATTTAAAATTACCTTTTTATCATGTGGTGCAATTTTTTCTAAAAAATTATAGGGTATGATTAAAAACGGAGGATTGTGAAATATGGGACGTGCAATATGTCCTTCACATCACTTTGTCAACATGTTTCAGCCTGCATGCGCCCTTGCCGGTTTGATGGCTTTCGTCAGGACCTTATTGGGGAGAAAAACGAATCCCCCTTTAAATGTCTTACTCACGTCAGGTGGAGTACTATCCCCTGGGCTTGGTGATACAACTGGGTATATTCAATCCGGTATCAGCATTCAGTAATGGGGAGACCGCACAGGAAGCTAGCGTCTGCGTCACAAGAGTGCAGCCAACGACTCTCTCCAACAACCCTATGGGAACTCCCAAAAATCTTAAGAGGAGAAATGCTTCCTTCGTACGAAAAAAAATGTAATACCGCAGGGTGCAGTATTTATTGGATGTAATATTACAACACTAGAGTGATACTTGGATGTATGAACGGGATAACTTATACACAACGTTTACCACTATTTTGAATTCCTCAGACTCGGAGCGCGGGCAACGTGTCAATTCAAAGTCTAAAATAGGAATTCAACTGTTTGAGAAGAACACTTATTTTACAAAAGATAATTACATTCTATGCACATTATACGATATATAGATATGTGAGTAAACTCAGCATCTGTTTTGCTTTAGCTAACCAGAATTCACAAAGTCTGTGCCTTAAATAAAGATTTCATGAGAATTTTTATGCTTGTGGGAGAACGTACGTTCATCATATGACTGAGAATTAAAGATGTCATGTTTGTTTTTAATTTTCGGAGGGACAGATTAAGGAATGAGTAAGGGCGTAATCACACAACGCGAGGTAATGGAACATTTTTAAAAGCGTAAGAACATGCGGAAAACGGTGTGTAAATTCAAACACAGATGTTGTGCTGCGGTTTTTTTTCTGCAATAGAAAAAGCCACAACTGCGCGCGCATCCAAAAGGGGACCATTTTTAGAAAGTCCAAGGTTTTTCAAATTAAGCACAAAACAAACAAGGATTGTGTTTCAATGCCACCCTGCATTACTTGCGGTTCAATCTGGCCATTTCTCCCGTTCATTTTATGCAGAGGGAAAATTAACTTTTTGGGGGAAACAGCGCTTGGTATTTTCACACTTGACTGCCCCAGCCAGTCAGGCTTTAAACAGCCGTTCACGGCCTCCAGATAACTGCGCGGCTCAGGGGAGGGGGATGCAAGCACATCCCAGACTTTGGTGGGCTTGGAATGGAAAGGGTACCATGTGCCTGGAGCCCTGGCCCCCAAACTGCAGCCAGACTAGCCCAGTGGTAAGTAAGTGCAGGCAGACAGACAGAGCGCACACAGTATACTCATCTGCTGTCCATAAGTCCTGAAGCAGCTGATGTCTAGACGTCTCTTCGACCCACTGCCAGCTCACTGGGGAGTTGGAGCATGGTTCATCCCTGCCGTAGCTCTCTGGCCGAGACTCATTCAAAGTTTACTCACAAGGTTGCTTCCCTGCTGTAGCTCTCTGGCAGAGACTCATTCAAAGTTTACTCACAAGGTTGCTTCCCTGCTATAGCTCTCTGGCCAACACTCATTCAATGTTTACTCACAAGGTTGCTTCCCTGCTGTAGCTCTCAGGCCGAGACTCATTCAATGTTAACTCACAAGGTTCCTTCCCTGCTGTAGCTCTCAGGCCGAGACTCATTCAATGTTTACTCACAAGGTTGCTTCCCTGCTGTAGCTCTCTGGCAGAGACTCATTCAATGTTTACTCACAAGGTTCCTTCCCTGCTGTAGCTCTCAGGCCGAGACTCATTCAATGTTTACTCACAAGGTTCCTTCCCTGCTGTAGCTCTCAGGCCGAGACTCATTCAATGTTTACTCACGCTCTGCCTTGAAGCCACACGCGTAGCGCTCACCAGGTTTGCACAACGCGGCTGTTACCCCAGCTTAAGCAGCGGTGCTGCTCAAATTAAACAAGCATTTGCAATGCAATGGGAAACAGCCTTTACAACGAGGTAAATACATCACATGCATTTGCCTCACATTTTATTACCGCGATTATACATTTACATCGCATACCAATAGCACAAATTTAAGGTAAGATAAGGTAGGGGGTGTCCCCCCCCACAAATACATTGTCTTTAAATATAAAAACAATGAGTTATATTGGAATGTGATGAAAATGCATAATCACGGTAAACAAAATGCGTGCGATGTATTTACCAGCGTTGTACTGTCAAACAACCCAATGCAATAGGTAACGCATTTGCGAGCGTTTAAGCTATTAGCATTGTAAAGGACTGTGCCTTTTATTTATCTGTTTTGATAATTAACACATAAATAAAAGGCATTGTCATTTGAAAATGCCAATAGCTCAATCTCTTGTAAATGCGAGACCTATTTCATTTCAAAGAAGCAGCCGCCATTATCCCGGGCTGCTTGGAAAGTGAAAGAGCACATGGTGCACTGAATGTTGCAGGAAAGCATGTCGTGCCTGCAGTGTGAGAAACTCATTAAAGAAAGTAGTGTTTACAGACTACATAAGGCATACCATGTAACAACAGAAGTAAAAGGGTAAGTCCTCATGGGAGGTTACAAACGAAGACAAGGCGGTACTAAAGGAGAGACACAAGCCTGTTAACGAATCAGAAGTCAGCTTTTACGAAGAACATTGACACAAGTCAACGACAAATCTGGGCAGACAATGGGCGGGGCTTCACCTCTATTCTCGAATACAGCATGTCTCGCAGAGTGTCAGAACCACTGGACCTTTGACACGAGTGGTTAATGCGGTTTACACCCATTTGAAACCAAGCTGGAACAGGAGAAGTGGAAAATCCACAAAAGATCGCACTTTGAGTGCTTTGCTGCAAAAGAGGAGTTCCAAGATGGCCACCGCGGTACAAACGCGGTAGCGGTCTAGTTTTTATCTCCACCCCTGTGTGGAGCCTTGGTGGAACGCGCTCTCCCTAACGAGTGCGCACTTCACCGAAGCGTCGCCAGAGTTCGGAGCTGAACCTTACGCGTTACAGGAAAATCTTAGAATTTCACTAATAATAATTCCTAGGCTATAGTTAAAATATTTAGAGTGTTGTTAGCATAGTTACCTTCGCTCCTGCCCGATATTCTTTTCCTGGTCTGGAGATTGCAAGACTTGTGTGAGGAATTCTTACGACGTAACTCCTCCGCTTCAGTGACTCATGACAGGAGTTAACCCTAGCGGTCAAGAGGAGAAGAACACGGAGTCAACCTTGAAAGCTAAGTTACATATTGTTTTATCGTAGAAAATGATACAGGAAAAATATTACTAAAATAAAAATAAAAACATAGTCACAGAAAATAAGAAAAAGGCTTACCTGAATGTAGAGAAACTCTGCAAAAGAACCAAGCTAAAAGAAAGAAAGAAAATAAGATTTAATAATTGAATAAATGCAATAACTAGGAGATAAGAATGTATCGAGAAAACAATAACGCTATAAAAATCAATCCTAGTGAAGAAAAGGCGGCGAAGTCTTACCACAAGTTGTCACAATAATTTAGAGAAGAATAGAGGACACTTCATTTAATATACTGGTAGGTGAGCTGATAAATAGAATAATAATAATAATTATTAGGTTAGGCTTAATCTGATTAATTCATTGAATGCTCATATACCTTTAGGTAGAACTGCGCAGAACAAGTAAGGAAGAGAATTCCAGGCAGTCAACCACCAACCACATGAAGAGAGGCTAGTTCAAAAGGATTTAGGGGTACATTCCTTCCCAAGGGCACAAAAAATAAATATCTATAGAGTTATTAGATAGATATAGAGTAGACTTAGGTGCTAAGTAATTGTGCTCTGTTAGTTTCCTCAGGTATCATCCAAGAGATAGTCTATAGAACGGACTGACGAGAAAAGGGTGCTGTGGAGGAGATCCGAAAAATCCTGAACCAGTCTCTTCTTTCTTTGTTATTTTGTCCACTCCCTTTCCCCCTTTGGGGTTGTTTGGAGACGTGATCTTATTCGGTCCCTGGGGAATCCTGGAGGGGCGTTGGGAACAAGCATCTCTGTTCCTGTGCAAGTGTACGGTAAGGGTCCTCTGTTTCGTAGCCTCCTGACACAGAGCAGCACATGCGCTGCCCAAGCTCGACCTAAAAAGGCAGTTTTCCTTTAATTTGTTTAAACTGCACCTGCAATGGTGCTCTTTGACCTGCCTTTCACCCTGGCTGTTGGCTCTGGCAGCAGACACCATGTCACAACTCAACTGTAATAAGTTATTACTGTCTAATTGTGGCCAACTGCAATTAGAAAACAACAGATCTACTCTACTCTACTGTAATAATGTATTAGATTCCAGCTGAGAAGTCACAGTGCCCCCAGAAACATACTGTACAGAATATGAAAGGCGGGTCGCTGGACAGAAATGTCGCTGCCACCTAAATAAAGTGAGACTTGACATATCCCGCTCTCTTTCTTCAGATCTTTTTCCCCTGGAAATTCTTCTCCAATAGCTGATAAGGATGCACTTATTGAAACACGTTTGCTTACTGCACCGCTTGAGTTGTTATACGACAACATGAATAGATTTAGGTGTTACTTAAGCTACATAACATGTTGGCGACAAGTGAAAAACAACTGATTGTTAATACTAAAGATCTCACATTTTTCATTAAAGAGGTGCCAGAAAAGTTTAAAAGAGGACTGAGGGAAAGAAGATGGAGTGCATGACCAAGAACTACACATATGGGAGGGATATTTTATTTATATTAAACAGTATATTGCAAGTCACTGGGAGGTCCATAACTTTATCTTGCAACATCCTTATAACGTAAACCAGGGGGTAGTTTATACCTTAAATTATTCACAAAGTATTTACACATTTCTAAATATGTCAGCAAATGTGTTCTGGTATATTCAGTTGCAAAATTCCTTTACCACAATAAGTAGTTTCTGCCTTCTGCATGGTACAGTTGTGTACAGCACCCAAATAGATGAATCCCTCATATTAACAAAACCATACCACAGAATGCTTTTATCTAGTTTTGTTTAAAAAAAAAAAAAAAAACACAGATAGGAATTCCTTATAATGACAGCTGATTGACTAAGAAAGGAAGCGTCAAATCTTGAGGTAAAGCAAATGGATGTTTACCGTGTCAGTTATTAATGTAAGCAGGGGCAATTGCAGATGTGCCAGGTGGTCTATACACAAGTAAATAAATGAATAAATCTGCAGTCTTCAAGAATAAGGCTTGTTTTCATAGTTGCTCCTATTTATTTGCAACACTGTTTTCCTGCAAGTGAGAGGCTGATTGCACAAATGTGTTAAGAGGGTGCTGTAATTAGTACACACACAAATGCAAACGCTATGGGGGAAATCGGTCCTCATAGCACGCTAGTCCTCACAGTGGTGTGTGTCTTGTTTGGTCAGTGTTTACCAACACTGGGAGGAGCTACCAGTGTATGTGAAAAAATTAAAACACACACACACACACACACACACAAACCCACACACACACATACACACAAAAAATGCTTAGATTTTGAAATATACTGGTTTATTCAAAGAGGAATCCAAAACTGACCTGGGTGCAGGTTTGTGTTTCAGCGCATGTTTGGAATGTGTCATGTGGAAGGTCAGTGAAGGCCCTCGAGGGAGGGCAACGCTGGAGAAGGATGTCAACAAGCAGCATCTCAGTCTGGCAGGTTGTGTGACGTGCCTTGGAATTCCTGCCACGGAAGCCGGAGTCGCATGACAACAAACAGATGCCCCTCTGACACCAAATGAATGGTACGGGGAGGCGACCAGCAGCACAACATGAGACAGACAGGGAGCCCATTACTGGAAGCTCTGTGTAAACATAGATCTGAGTGACGCTGCAGGAATGCGCAAAAGCAGACGCTCAATCTCCAACAAGATATCCTCACCCCAGTTCTTTTAATACTTGATTTTTAATCAAATATTGCCCAAGGCATCAGATGCCAGGATTCCCACAACGTACACCAAGTCAAACATAACAGCATTTAGATGGGAAGCAACACAGAGAGTAGCCTGTCCACATGTTGTTGGGGAGGCAGCAGTAATGTAACTGTGGCATTGAGATGGGAAAGGACTAACACTGTTATATTCAAATATAAGCAGGTAGGGAGCTGAGGTTAAACCCAGACAAACAATAACAGAGCAGGAATTCAAGCTAAAAAAAAATAGTCTCTCAAGGACAGATAAAGAACCATAGTGGAATGAGACCGTACTATGTCCCTTCTCTGTGGGAGGAACAGAAGAGAGAAAGGAGGGACAAAGAGGCAGGACTGACCACTAGCAAGCAGGGATTTTTGAAGGACGCTGACAGAAAAACGAAAAAGCAATGTCAGGAAAGGGGTTGGACTTTATGTCCATAGACCGATTGCAGCAGGTCTCGAAGAGACAGCTGAGCTTTCTAACTAGACCTAAAAAAAATCATTGAGAGAGAGAGCGTGTCCTGCCTGCAACATCAGGCAAAAGAAAACCAATTAGGAAAATAGTGCTCCCAGGCTCCAATTAAAGCATAAATGTAACAACCGAAGCGAAAGGGCCAGTTGCCGTGGGAGGTTACAAATGAAGACAAGGCAGGACAAAGGAGGGACTAACAAGCCTATTAACCAATCAGAAGCCATATTTACGAAGGACAATGAAAAGCCAATGACAAATATGGGCGGGGCTTCAATTACATATTCCAATACAACATGCCTCCTAGAGCAGCGCATGCGCTGCCCAGGCTCGACCTAAAAACATTAAACATTTCACTGGAACTCATGAAATACGGCTTTCATCGCCATGACCATTCTTTGTAATTCTGGTGAGATTTCCTGTTCAATCAACATTCCGTTAATCAAAACCTTAAAACTCTAGTCTCAATCAGCACAACTTGCGGGAAAAAGAGTGAAGAATTTCTCCCTTCTAAATAAGGGGTGGGTAATTAATGAAGGACACTTGGTCTAAAATTATTTATTCTAGAAATAACATTTAGTATTGATTCTTCATTATAGATAAACAGGACAGTATGATTTCACTTAAAATTTTCAATAAACAAGTTGTCACAGGGGGTGGGGAGGGGGGCCTACTTAAAGTAAACAAACTCAAAATAAACTTGATTTACCTAAAAAGGTCACAAAGTGATGCCTCACCAGCAGATTCGACTACGGCAACGCACTCTACGCCGGAATAAAAAAAAACCTCACCGCAAGCTACAAAACATCCAGAACACCGCCGCAAGACTGGTCCTCAACCTGCCAAGACACTGCCACATCTCCCAGCACCTGCGCACACTCCATTGGCTCCCCATCGAGGATAGAGTCACCTTCAAGATGCTCACCCACACACACACAAGGTTCTCCACGACACCGGACCAGCATACCTAAACAGCCGACTCAAATTCCACGCACCCCAAAGGACCCGATGATCAGCCCAGCTCTCCTACGCCATGGTCCCCCGCACCAGAAAGACCAGATCGGGAGGCCGCTCCTACTCCTTCCTCGTGGCCAGAGCCTGGACGCCCTTCCGCTGCACCTCAGACAGAAAACATCGCTCCCAATCTTCGAAAGAATCCTCAAAACCTGGCTTTTCGACAGACCCCCTCCTTGATGGACCGGAACCTGCACCCACCCACCCCCAGCGCCTTGAGACCCCTACGGGTGAGTAGTTGTGCTTAACAAACACCTGATTGATTGATGCCTCCAATATTAAAACAGGGTCCTCATCACCATGCCATGGACAGTTGACAGAACATGGCAATCAGACCATCTCACACCTAAGGATAGAGACAGGTGGTGGACAATGGAGTGTGTACACAACCAGCCAGGTGATGGACAATTGCCCAACGACAAACAGCAGAGAATGCATGCAAGCCCCGACAAGAACACATCCCTGGTACTCACAGCCAACCTACTGCTACGATTAATGTACACTACTCCAGCAATAAATAGCTTGGGTGGAGGGAACTCCATTAAAAAAGTCTGACATAAAAATATGTGCTCCGAGTGGGAGTTGGGTACACCCAATATGTGCTCCGAGTGGGAGTAAGGTACTCAGAGCTGGAGCAGGGTCGCCCATCACCCTCAGGCCTCACATAGCCTACAGTGTTAAGCACTCTGACAGTTACGCGGGTTGCTTGATTATCGAATGAACGCTGCTCTGATGCTTAATGAACCAATCCCAACATTGCAGCCATGTTGTTCAACATTTCATTTACGATTAGCGTCGAACAATCCAATGTACCTTGCTCTTTATCTTTACTGTACTTTCACTGCACAGTATTTCTATAGGTGCTGTGCATTTCTAAGCTAATTTCGATGTAAACACACCAATGTGTTATAATCCAGGGACAATGCCCTCAACTTCATCACGTGGTATACCAGGGCCCACCATTTTTGGGGGCTCTGGGTGCCACTTTTCCATTTCAACCCGAGTACCCAACTGGAGTGAGTCGGAGAATTGATATTTTTCAACTTAAATTGTTTATAGACATCTGAGGGAGATTGGGAATGTTACTGTTTAATAATACTCTTGAACTGTACTCATAGGGCTAGGAGCTATTAGCTACGGATTAGAGACAAGGTCCTGACTAGCCAGGTTAAAAACAAAGCAAGACTTGCTGTAGTATAGACTGTCTGTTTAACTACAATTATAACAGTCTTTATGTACCCACTGCCCACGTCTATTACTTAAAACATCACACTTCGGCTTGGAACATACAGCTGAAAACTGCATGAAGAACAACCACAGAACATCCGGTGAAAATAATTCAAGTGTCTGTGTTTGCCACCCCGCAACTAACCTGCAGCAGATCACACGGCGCGCTCACTTCACGCAGCATTTAGGGATGAAAATAATCAGAGTGTCTTTGTCTGCCACCCCCACAACTCACCTGCAGCAGATCACACGGCGCGCTCACCTCACAGCACTCCGGGCTGAAAATAACTCACCTGCCGGAGTCTGGCATTCAGGACTTATGTGGTCGTCCCGCCATTACCAGTGACGTCAGAAGTGCGTCATCCAAACACCCTCTAGTCACCCCCACCCGACGGATAATTGATGTTAATGGCAGACTGCTATGCCCCTTGGTTCGGCGCCCCTCCCGAAGGGAGGGGGGGGGATGTGGCTGGGCCAGGCACCTTACTGGACCTCACCCCCCACACCCCCCCCCCCGAGCAGAACCGGCCTGGACCGGGCAGGGGTAAGGGGAGTGAAGGCGGGGAAGGGACAGGCAGAAGGACACTGGGTTCAGTCCAGTCAAAGTTAAGCACAGGATTGTGGCTCGGGGGGGGGGGGGGGGGGAAGGGGGTATTTAACCACAGACACGGGACAGGCCCCCCTCTTCTACAGAGGAGAGGGAGGAGGGAGTTGGAGGAAAGGCCATGCGGGGTGCGGGAGGTATGAAAGGAGAATCCATGCCCCCCGCATGGGCAGCGATGCAACAGTGCCTGGGCTGTGCCAGCTCGAGGACTGGTGCTCGCCCACCAGAGAAGGCCTGTGGGTAGGGTGACCAGATCTTGAGAACCAAAATCCAGGACATTTTGCAAAAATAGGACTACAATTTTACATCAACATTGCTGCGCAGAATGAGAACTCTTATCAACAACATTGGAACACAGAAGAAGCACTAAGAAAAAAATAAAATGTAATTTCTAAAACCAGCAGCATACCTGTTAATTAAATTGCTTCCTTTTAACAGCTGCTAACTAGCACAACTTTAGAACACCCATTCTGACTTCTCACTAGTTTCAGTCGACCCCCTTTAAAACGCGGGACATGAGCCAAAATTGCAAAAATATGCCAGGACAGCTGGTGAAAACCCGGGACTTTCCGGGCAAATTCAGGATGCCTGGTCATCCCACCTGTGAGGCTGGGTCTCCATCCACGGGCCCCGTGTGTGTTTGTGTGTGTGTGTGTGTGTGTGGATACAGTCTCAATGTAGTGCTAGAAGGTGGGGTTTTGCAGCGCTCAGAGGTTGCAGGCTGCGGCACTGAGCGCTTGGTGGAGTGGGGTTGAGATGCACGGCCCATGGCGGACTCTGACTTCCGTCGACGCCTTGGTTCTGTGAAGTGTTTGCGCCAACTTTTTTGAAAATTATTTTGTAGAGTTTTTTTTAATGCTTTTTAAAAAATCTAGCTTGAACTCGACCCGAAGATATCAGGTGTCATAGCGCTTTACATGAGCACCAGTTTTGTTACAGATGGACACATTCAATTTTTTTTAGGCACAGGGAGATTAAGTGATTTGCCCAGAATCACAGGATGTTGAGCGTTGCTGCCGAGACTCTAACCCAGTTCCCCAGCTTCGAGGTCGACTGCTCTAGCTGTAAGGTCACATGCTGACTTGAGCTGAAGGCATTAGAGGGCTTCATAGAATTTGCATAGAATCCATGACGTGAGCTGTATTAGGTGTGGATAAAGACACAGTGGCAATATGTAAAGGGCGTGCACAGTAGACATGAGGTTACGTTGATGACACTTCTTGGAGGTAAGTATGGTATATATGTGTAAATCGCTAGACAGAATTAGACCAGCAGTGAAAACAAAGGTTACATGAGGAGTAGACAAGATTACATCATAAGAATAAATAGAGGAATTTAATCTTCGTTGTAGACAACGAACCGTAGTGTAGATGACCAATGTAAGGTCTGAGGTAACTAAGGTATGGTGTAGTGAAGGTGGGGAGAGCGGGGCTTTGTCCTACTCGAAGTTGGTAATTATCAGATTTGTTTAGAAGGTGGGGGATGGAGGCAAACAGTTTACACTGATGCTTTAAGGGCGGAGTTTAGGTATTTGTCAAAGAGTAGCAGTTTGTTTCTTCTTCATTTGAGGGAATGACGGATTGTCCCGTAAATCTTGAGGGTGAGAGTTCCAAATTCTGGGGGTGTTTCCAGTGAAAAAACGTGTGCCGGATTTCGCTCTTAAATTTTGCTGGAATCAGGAGTAGACAGAGCTTCGGAGGGGTCTCTTTTGGGCAGCTTTTGTTAATTTGTGTGTGAGGTAGATTGAATTTTCAGTGTAGAGCGCTTTGTGGGTTATGCACACAGTTTTGAATTTAGCTCTTGCCTTACTTCGCAGCCAGTCACGATTCCTGAGAGCAGGAGTGATGTGGTCGAAGCGACTCTCCCCGGACAGAAGTCTGGCCTATGCGTGGAGTGTGACTTTCAGGGGTGCAAGGTCTGTTTTGGGGGTGCCCATGATCGTTGCGCTGCCGTAGTCTAACTTGGGGAGAACGAAGGATTGCACCAGTTTTTAGGTCTACTGAGGGGATGAAGGGTTTGACTTTTTATAGGGATTTTAGCATCCAAGAGGTACTTTGTGGCGAGGCGTTTATATGCCCCTTCATGCTCAGATGACGCTCAAGTGTAATCCCCAGGGATTTCATAGAATTGGAGTGTGATAGTTTTCAGTTTAATGCGGTGAAATTGTCGGGCCAGAGATCTACGGGAAAGGAGTTTTATTTGGGTTGGATAAAAAGGAGTTCGGTTTTGTTGTGGATGAGTTTACGGTGGTTGGTTGTCAGCCAGGACTAAACTGTGGTATGGGTGCTATTTACGTGCTGGATGTCTTTAAATGAGAAGATTTTTAGGTAGAGTTGGGTGTTGTCTGCATAGAGATAAGCAATTTTGGCTTGTTGCTGGATCATTGTTCTGTATAGAGGTTGTATAGGGCTGGATTGACCCTTGGGGCACGCTGTGTGAGGAGGTTTATGAGGGTGTCATGGCTGACAGTATCAAAGGCAGCCAATATGTCCAGGAGGACTAGAAGGCAGGCCTGGCCATCATTTAGGTATCTGTGTAGGTAGTCTATGATGTTCATTATCGCAGTCTCGTTGCTGCAGCCTTTTCCGACTCTCGATTGCAAGCTGTCGTGCAGATTGTATTTTTCTATGTGGCTGTTGAGTTGTGCAAGTCCACATTTTCAATGACTTTGGCGAGAAGAGGGAGATTAGCTATAGGTCTGTAGTTAAGGTCGGTCTGGTCCGCGTCAGTTTTTTTTTAATGAGGGGGGACTTGGCGGAGTTTGAGGGGGGAGGACTTCATGATTTTAGTCTGAATAGGAGAGATGATGTAGCAGAGTTTTTTTAAAGCAGCGCCGCAGGGTAGCAGTCGGTGGTGTGCGAGGTCAGCTTTATACTAGCGAGTAACTTGGGGGTTTCTTCTTCCGGGATAAGTTTGAATTCAGTCCAGGTTGCGTCATTTTCCAATTGCAAGGGATTGGCGTTGGTGGACTGTGCTGCTGAGAGGGGGACAGCTGCGCTTTGAATGTAGGGCTTTGGTTAGGCCCTTTGTGTGAAGGGGCATCCTTGGGTAACGGGTTGGGAGGCTCAAGGGAGTGTTCAATGTTAGAGATTTTATTAGAGAAATATTTTAGGAATTCTTTGCAGCGCGTAGAGTTATTAGTCGAGTGTTGGGGGGAGAGGGGAGATTTTTTCTTTGATGTTGAAGAGGTCTTTGGGCCTATTTCTAGACCGGTCAAGTTGGTCTCAGAAAAACAAGGCTTCTTCTCTGAAGGTTAGGGATAGGTGGTGAACTCCACTCTGCTGACAGAGCGCGGAAAGTTTTTTTTACTCTGCGCTCTACTTGAAATGTAGAGTTCAAGGAAAAACTCTGCCTCCTGCTTAGCGGAACGGAGTTTACTGGCGCCAGCCCAAAACATCACACTACGGCCGTTTCCCAGGCATTACATTTGTTAGAAGTTACAAACATGGTTTGTCACAGTGAGTCATTTGCATATGTCCATGTTTAATTTTGTAATCTACATTCATTTTGTGCAGGGTTGGGCTGGTTTTGGTGTTTTTTTTTTTTTTCACAGAGTGTGCTTGTGGTTTGTGTTTGTTTTGATTGGGCATTGCGCTTGTTTCACCCTGGCCTGCTGAGGGAGGCATCGAGACGAGCTGCCGTTGCAGGGAGACCGGACGGAGTGGGTGGTCGGAGGACCGGCTGCACGAGGCCAGTCCCTCCCTCACTCATTGTTGCACTGCGAGGGACAGGTGACCTCTGAGCAACAGGCTATGGTAGGGAAACAACAGCAAGGGCCGTCCACTGGCTGCCACAGCGGGAGCAGATCACACACCTGGAGCAGCAAGAGGGATAAAATAAAGGCGGGAAAACAGAGTCATGAAAGCCTTCTTTAATTCATGTAGCAGGGCCTCTGAGACCTACGGCGGCGCAGAATTCCATGGAGTTTTTATTCAACTCCGCAGAATTCCGCATAGTGTATCTCCGCCATGTCCACCCACCCCTACTGAAGAGGTTTTATTTTTTTACTTTAGGCATTCTGCCCGTAGGATCAAAGTGATTGTTTAGTGAGGGCTGCGGTCTCCAATTTCTTTTGACTAATTGGAGTTGTCGTCTCTCCTTGTTACGGTCTGTGTTGAACCAAGATCTGGAGGGGATGCTTCTTGGTTTCTTGACTTTTAGGGGGGCGAATGCCTCGACAAGTTTTTCCATATTGTTGTAGTCATCGGTAAGGTCTTCGGCAGAAGAGAAGATGGGTGAAGGTGTGATTTGAGAATGGACCAATTTTTCTAATTCAGTATGTGGAATTCAACGCATGCTCCTCACCCAGTGCTTGGGACGGCTAGATTGGGGGGGCTTTGGTTGGTTGGTATTGAGATTGAATAGAATTAGATGATCAGTCCAGTAGGATGGTTGGATAGAGTGGAGGGCTAGAGTGTTGTGTTAGAGATGACGGCGTCAAGTCTCGAGCCCTTATTGCGCGTTTGTTTGTTGTAGTGTTGGATAAGATTGTTCGCTTTCAGGAGAGTGAATAGGGCTTGAATTGTAGGGTCTTTAGGATTATTTAGGTGCAGGTTTAGGCCTCCTTTTATAATGTCAGATTAATCTGACTACCCACAGTCCCTTGCAACATCACCCTCATTTAGTTGGCGGCAAAATGGAGCAGCCGCCGTTCAACACACAAACATGCAAAGAGCTTTCAACCAGGAAAGGTCAAGTGGTGTTTTAGCAGTTTTCACTCTTTAAAATAGTTTTTCTTGTCTGCCCGCGCTGGTTTATGCCCTTCACTTAGATAAATAACCCTACATATGTTTCCAGCCCACAGGCAAAGCAGACAATTTAAAACACTCTCTTCTTGTGTAACAAACACCATGTTCTTGTTTTCTCTCTTTCGCTCTTTTTTACTCCCTCTGTCCCGATCTCCCTCTCTTGCTCTTTCACTTCTCTAGCACCCAGCCACTCACAGATAACTTGTCTTGTCCTAAGACACCAGCACAGGATAGAATTTCTGAACCACTTCTGGAAATTTTTGTGTTTGGTGATTGTATGCTGTGAGCTTTACATGTTGACTTGTCACACTAAGTCTCGCTGCAAAAAATCAAAAGGCATCCATTTAGTTTGGGAGCAAATTCATCTGAGCAGATGGCACTCAATAATATTATTATTGTGTTAACTTGTTTTTTTTTTAATCCATGGCCACAAGATTATTCAGATGTGTGTTTCAAAGTGCAGGAAACGCGCTTTACTCTTAGACTCTGCACTAAATATGATAGTCATTGGGGCATGTTTAGAAAAATCTATTTTCAAGGAATAGTAGTTCCTTAAATATTCTTTTGATGTAGATCTCCAATTTGGAAATATAGAAATAAAAAAAATCAGTTTTTGGGGAGGGAGGGTCAGTGGTAGAATTTACTACAGCTTGAGCTCCAGGCAGTTCAGCCCGGTGTGAGGTTTGTAAGGCCTTTCGGGGTAAAACAAACTGTGGGATCCACACGTCACACAACCTAAACTCCCCAGGGTGTCTACGTTTCATGAATGTCTGCGTTTGATGTGTTTCCCTGGGTGGCATCTGAGCTAGGGCCCAAATTCCGCAGCTACACACACCACAATAAAGCGTGTATTTTAAAAGGCAAAAAGTGATTTCTTCAGATTGCTTTTTGGGGCATTTTTAGTTGCGGGTGCTAGCTCCATCCAAGCAAGTGGGGTACTGTTTTTATCGGGAGATGGGTGGGAACAATAAGTGGGAGGATGTTTGTGGGTCTCCGCAGCTCCTGATAATTTTACTCACAGACATCTGAGGAGAATGGATGTGCAGTCAATGTTTGAGGTTTGCAAGGCCTTCGGTACAAAAGCATCATGGGATCAATGCAAATCACACCTCCCTGAATTCCCCAGGGTGTCTACATTCAGAAATGTCTGGGTTTGGTAAGTTAGTGAGTGGGTGCCAGGTGAGCAAGGGCCCAAATTCTGCCGGTACACACTTTGCAAAATAAAAAAAGCTCAGTTTTGATTGGTGAAATGGAATATCGTTACTCGTCGTTTTGGGATATTGTATCTCGAGTGTACTAGGCCCAGTCACACAAGTGTTTGATTCAGGAGTTGCGTGCGAACATAGACTAGTGGAAGTTATCACCAATTGGAAAACACATTTTGCTCCTGAACCACATGATAATGTTGCTACCCCAAAATCAATGGTCTGTTAATAACTACTATTCGTAAACTCAACAACTTGAGCACTTTTCAGAAAAAACAAGCTTTCCTTCAAACCCATTTTTCTTTGATTAGATGTTGCCATGTGAATTGCTGCATATTTGGTACACAATGAAAAATAATCATAAGCTGCAGCTGTGTTGTTGGCTCTGGGTATCTTGTGTTTTTGGAAAACCTAGAACCCCTATATATCCCTGCAAAAAGTAGGGTCTGACAGATTTGATATTACGCTGCTTTTGTAAATCGGCCATTGTTCTGAAAAAATAACAGATGAAAACATTGTCATCAATTGTTTATATATTTTTTTAACTTATTTTCAATATGTTTTTAATTCAACAACTAGTTTATTTGGGAAAGCTTTGAGGAATCTATACAATGACCCCTTTCTGATTTAAGAATTTTGTCTACTTGGGGGCGTGGCCACGACCGCTACCAAGATGGCCACACATTTGTGAGGCTCCGGCTCGGCATTTACCTACTAGCAGTTTGCTGCTGCAGAAGCCGTTACATATCAGCATGAACAACTAGCTGGGAAGCCAGGGACCAGAGGACCATGGAAATTGTGCCCGGTCGAAGGACTAATGCCTGCATTTGAAGGAGAGGGGAAAGGCAGGCCACGCACGGCCGACACAGCGTTGGAGGCTCCGTGGCGGCAGGTCTAAGGCAGACGTCACCCAACCTCGTAAGTCGTTGGAACCCTCCCTCCTTAGTCTCTACATTGAGCTGCGCGAACAGGCAGCCACTCCCTCGGGGCACAAGAACTGCCCTCTCGAGGCCCGCCAGGTGAGAGACAGCCACAGCCTACCGGGGAGATGGAGCCGGATGCGACCGGGCCCTATGTGGGAGTGGCGGGCTGCCCAATACCGGCCAGAATTTGAAGCAAAGACCCACTCTCTGCAGATGCACCAGGCCCCAGAGAGACAGCTGTGTGGACAGAGCAACACCTACAAAATTGGGGTGAGTGTGGCAAGGATGAGATTGTGGCGGACCGCCACTACCCGCTGAGGCCCGCCCAGTGCTATAAGGCCCTCATGGCTTCGGCTACCGTGCTGCAGCACTGGATGAGAGTGAATACCCATCCCACTTAGGGCGAAAAGCGTTACAACAAACAAATGATGGACGGAATTCTGACAATGCAGACATTCTCCCCCAGTCAAGAGATCTGGGTTAAATCCATCGTTCTTTTGCCCACTACGCCACCCCAGAAGTGGGACCCGTGCTCACTACGCCACTGGAGTCAAGCTATCCTGGCTGATGACGGCTGATAGCCAGAAACCGGTCCTAGGATGCTTGATTCCGGTCCAGGGAAGACATGGCTTGGCAGTTCGGGCTGGACTGTTCCCATGAGGCACAGGGTCAAGACTGATTTGCATATGGCCATGTCTAAACTGGGGTGGTGTAGTGGGCAAAAGAACGATGGATTTAACCCAGATCTCTTGACTGGGGGAGAATGTCTGCATTGTCAGCATTCCGTCCATCAATTGTTTGTTATGTCGAAAAAGTACTGACAGCGGTTCAGATGGCGATCCTGAAAGAACGAGCGCTATCGCAAGGAAAACGCATGCTGGTGGTAACACCGTACCCTGCCCTTGAGGCAGTCACTAAAGCCAGTGTACCAAATTCAAAAGCTTTGCATCCAAGGTGGATACAATGGGCTACCTCCTTGACATCGCCTGACGTCACATACATCTTTGACGCGGCATTACAGACACAGGAGTTCTTGGAGTATGAATTTGTTCATCCGGCTCCTCTGTCTTTGCGCCCGCTCGAGGAGTACCATTGTGTCATCTACACTGATGGGTCTGCGCAACCCGCTACTGGATCAAAGCACGCATATTCAGCGGCCTGCGCAATTGTCGTGGGTACTTTCGTGAACGGAGAGTTCCAATCTGATGTCGTGCACACGCAATCATAGGGTGATTGTACCGCGCAGTTAGCTGAGCTTAGGGCTCTGGTGCTTGCACTGGAGTTTGCTGATCCTCGAGTCACTACTCTTATAGTGAGTGACTCATACTATTGTGTTCAATCTTACAACGAAAATCTACATTTTTGGATTCAAAATGAATTTCGTGATTCCAAGGGTAGCACAGTAAAGCACAAAACGCTTTGGGTTAAAGTGGCAGAATTTCAAGGACGTCTGCCCCTCGTGAATGTAATTCACACTCTTGGTCACCAACAAGTTGGTGTCCATGCTGTCGGTAACGGTCTGGCTGACGAGGCAGCAAAAACCGCAGTGGCGACATATTTAGTAGCAGCAGTTACAAGATCCAAAACTAAGATTGATGATGACATCTTGGCAGCTATTGCTGCGACAGAGACAGGGAAAGGCTTTCCTAAAGGTTTCCCTTCTCGTTACCATTATCACTTAAGTCCTGATAACGTCCCTTTAGTGAGGATTAATAACGTTGGCGACAGATTGATTCCCAACGCGGACTGCAGACCATCTCTGATATCAGCTGCCCACGAAGATGTTGCTTCTGCGCATGCCGGAGTTTCGGCTACTGTATCGCTTTTGCAGCAACGTTACTGGTGGTACGGTTTGTACAAACAAGCGCGGGCTTATGTCCTTCTCTGTGACATTTGCCAGCAGATTAAGCCTTCTTCTGCCGCGCGTCCACCACAAACGCAGCTGTTTATATCTAATCAACCACTTGCGTGTGTTTATTTAGATCACTGCGGTCCTTTTTCCTCTGACACTGCGTACAAGTACATCTTGGTTGCGGTCGATTCGTGCACACGTTTTCTATGGGTGTGGCCGCAAAGGAGTGCTGATGCCCGGACTGTCATCAAGGATTTGCGTGTCTTTATAGGGAGTTTTGCATGTGGTACCCTTCATTCTGACCAGGGCCCTGTGTTTGCCTCTAGGGCATACAAAGAAGCCATGAGAAGTTTGGGGGTCCAAGTCAAATTTTCGTCTCCATACCGGCCTGAGGGCAATAGTGTTGTGGAGCGAATGAACCGTGACCTAAAGCAATCTTTGACAGCAAGGGTTTTAGGTACAGGCCGAAGCTGGCTTACCCACTTGTATGACGTACAGCGTGCACTTAATAATCTCCCTAGAAGGTCTCTGTGTGGGCGGACCCCATACATGATGCTCTTTGGAGTACGAATGTTTGTCCCGGACCTTGAGGGTCTAGACATGGCGGCGGCAGCCGCGCCTTTTGACCTAGATGATCACTGTGCTGTATTGCAGACTCTTCAAGAAGCCAGAGACACTCTAGCAAAGGAACACGTGCCCTCTACATCCGAAGCTGAGCTCCAGATTCCGGTAGTCGGCTGGCTACCTCGAGTTGGTGACCTGGTCCGTGAGAAGGTGGAGAACAAGGAGTTTGGCCCCTCTTATCGTGCACCGGTCCCGGTGCTTGGAGTCCTGGGTACACGAACAGTTATTTTACCTCCACTGCCTGGTCGCAAGGATAACAGGTACATCTCGATTGACAATGTCAAGCTACAGCTGGTGGCCGATTCTCCATAGTATGACACCTTCAGTTTCTTGCCCTTCTATACTGCGAAATTCTGTTGTGTTGCCGCCCTCTAACATCATGCCTGAAGTTGCCGTTGAGATGCATGCTGTTGCTTCCCCTCTTTTACCGCCTGTTGATCGTGGTTTGTCTGATGATCCTGAGTATGCTTATCCTGCTGGAGTCCCGTTGCCTCTTTTACATTCAACAGCGATCAACCAGTCACATTCTTCCTTTGACACTGAATCAATGACTTCCACTGCCCCTTCCAAAATTTCTATATTTTTTGCCTGGTTCAAGAGACATTTTTTAGTGGCACCATGGACTTACATCTGGCTGGTGCTAATATGTATCTTTTTGTTCATGACAATTGGCTTTGTGGTAGTGTTTTTTCAGCTTATTAATGGACACTACCTGAATGAACGATCTGCAATTCGATTAATTGATGGAACTTTGGCCCCCCATTCCTCATCGTACATAATGAAAAGGGACTAGACCTTTATGAACATTACTGCCTGGCCTGTGCCTGATGGGATCGCTTGGGATGCTGTTAAATTTCAAATTCATGGACCTACTGAAGTGATTAATGTGCCTAATGTCTTTCGTGTTTCTATGGGTGATGTGGTTAAACAGAACATCCGATCGGATGATTGGGATGTACAAGCAATTGAGGCACTGTTTTCTGATTTGAAATATTATGCTGCATTTGATGCTGAAGATTTATATTTAAATACTGCAAATTATGGTGAACAATTTTGCTATCAACATTATGGCACACATTTCCTACACAGAGCAAATACTTTCCATAATTTTGTTAATTACACACAATGGGAACACTGTCCTGCCCCTTTGTCTGGCAGCTCTGCCACGTTAGTGAACATGTTCACATATTTTTCGGATTTTAGTGTGTCTAATCCGACCTCGTTTTATTTTAAGGTGGCGGCTGAAACCGCCTCAAAGGTTAGATTAACACATACCAAATTGTTATATTCAAAGTCCTTTATGGACGAATTGGCTATTAAAGGTTATGACCTATGGAAAGCTACTATCGATCTTAAATCGGTTTGGGGAACTAAACCGTGGCAGGTACAGGGAACAGAAGCTTTGCATCATGCCGGTCTTATCCCAAACCATATTTTATTTTTGAACTCATCTATTTTTCAGACCACCTGTTTTGGATTGGCTATGTCTAAAAAAATTGAATTCCCCCTCGATCCCGGATCTGGGTGCTTATCCGAATTGGAAAAATCACACAGATCTGTCCATAACTATGTTGCAGTCCCTTGTTTCCAACGCCACCTTTAATATGTCAGCATTAGATCCTGATGGGAGGTTGGTATGGCAAACTGGCTCGGATTCCTGTCAACATCGATTTCTAACCTTGACACCTGGTTGTACTCAAGTTAGAGTAGATCCACATTTTGAATCATCACACACTGTAACTACCTACTCTGTGGGTAAGTTATGCCAGTCATGGCTGCAACATTCCACATTAGCTTCTGTTAAACTTCATTTATCACGTTTAAACAACAAAATAGATTTGAATGATTTTGTTAAGGGTCCTGCAACAGGCAGGTCCAAAAGATGGGTATATGCTATTTACAACGAAGTTTGGAAATTGTCGCAAATTGAGGCTGCATCCAGATTTCGCACTATTGACCAAGCCAATATGGAAAAAGTATTGGCAGTGATTGATAATAGCATTAATACCTTGTCTTCCAGAATTTATACTTTGGATAATATTGTTTCATCTGTCGTGGACATTGTGCAGAATGATTTGTCTGTATTGTATCATGGCCAGAATCAGTTGCGTTCTATTATGCAGTTTGCATGGACTTTGCAAACGTTAAAGGCAGGGAAAGGCCCGTGGGATTACATGAATGTGTCATTCTCCCTTTTAACTTGACTGCGAAGCAACAGTTCATGTCCATGAAAGATGCTACTTATTCCTTACTGCACATTGAAAAATTAGAACCTTTGCCGTTCGATTGCTGAACTGAACTCGGCCGTGTGGCTTATCCACGGGTTGATCCAGTTACCTTTTTCCCTGTTTAAGTTTACTTCATGCATGAAACATTATGCACTTGGCAGATATGAACACCTTGGTACTGCCTTCCTGCACGAAGTATGGTCGCTCCCGTTCACGTATAGATGCATGCGGGAGGGAAAAGAGGTTTACTTAAAGGGTGAGGAGTGCACTTCGGCCCCTGATCATTCTGTAGTGTGTAGACACATACAATTACATGGTGCCTGCAATATACACGCTCCTAATTTGGCTTGCGTTCTGAAAGGTATTCCGGTGCCAGTTATAACCCCTTCGTTTAAGCGGCTTGCTAACGGTAGTTATTTGCTTTTAAATAATGAAGCTTGCTGTGGGATGCTAGAAGGAATACCTTACATAGTAACTGTTTCACAGCGTGTAGTCCTTTTCCCACCCCCGCATGGCCGGCTCGATGTTTCTATCTGGCCTTCGATTCCAACCTTGAAAGCAGAGTTCAACAAGATGAGCAGAATAAGGGCTCTTGTCTCAAAAAGAGGTCGCTTTGACTTCGTCCCGTGAAACATTTCTTCTTCACGTAGCAAACACCCGCATCGAGGTGCAGGCGCTTTTGAATACTGACCTCCCCTTGCATTTTGGGACCTTGATACAGACTATCTTTAATGCCTCGTCTACAACTGGCGTAGTTCATTTTTTTAAAGTTGTGGGCTCCGGCCTCGTGACCTCTTTTCAAACTATTTTTGGTGTGATACCCGCATTTTTTCATTCTATTTTTTCCAGCGTCTTTGGAGGTCTCCCTTAGCTTCTCGTCCTTATAGCTGGGATACTTCTATTGATTTGCGTAATACGCAATGGCTGCACAACTTGCGTACCGAGACAACATGCCCCGGCTGATCCATCTGCGTAACCAGATGCTTGAATACTATGGCACTTTACCGCTAGCGACATTAAGTGTCGCATATGGATTGTCCTTCCGGTTTCCATTCTTTACTTGTGTGCAACCTGTCTTTCACTGCCTGGATTGTCCATTCCAATGGGCTCTGGATTTGTGCCTGTCAAACTTGGTGTCACCTGCCCCGGATTTTGATGGACTAATGGGCCCCTTAGTGGCTCATGAGTTTGCCTGTTCTGGTGTCGGGTTTATGGCCTTGGGTGCTGCGCATGGAGTTCTTGGTAATTGGGACATCGGAGAGGCCGCTATTGAATTCCTGGACCGAAGTTATATTGAAGAACCTGCCTGTTGTCCTCGTACACGCGACACTGTTGTTACATGTTATTCATTTGAGAAATGCTGACTCGACTTTGCTTCACATGAGAACCGTCTGTTTAACATCCTTAACAGTGAGCAGTGACCTTGGTCTGTACACCGTGTATGGAACAAGTCTGGGTCACTAGACGGTGCAGGTTGTTGTGTTCAGTTTGATCGTACCACTTCTTAACCATATTATACATGCAGCTGCCAATACCTGAAAGACGAGTCCTTTAATATTACAGAGCAGCATGTTTTAGATACATTCGAAACGAAGAGCTGTTGCAGGAGAGAGCCTAGCTGATCCTGTGATGTGATTCCACTAAGCTGATCCATAAGGTATGGGGTCCCCCATGCAAGCCTAAGAGACCTTCTATTAGTCTAATAATAACTTATTAGTTACTAGAGAAAGGAGGGTGGGTGTCTTCCACTGTCATTATTATTATGATTGCTCCTTTCATTTTCTATGGTATTGTAACAATGCTGATGGTTTTGATCTTAACCATTTGTCTGCTTGTGTTAGCCAAAATACTGCATCTTAGGACACGAGGTTTATAAAATAAACTCTTTAAACTTTACTGTGTCTTTGTTATTCTGTTGTGGACTGATATATAGATACAAACAGGTATTTCGGATTCCCACCACTCCTGAGAAAATCTAAGTCGCTTGTTCTGGGTTGTCTATACATTGGGACCGCCGAGCTAAATCTCGGATAACGAATGGGACACTAAGCTAGTCGGATAGGGGTTCTTGGTTCTGAGGGGAGTTTCTGGTACACCACAATTCTCTGAGGTCCTGGTTTCCTGCGCATAGTTCTGTGCATAAGCAGAATCCCCGCAACACTAACATCCCTGTACCCCAGTTACAACTCTTCTTCCATACACTCTGCGGAATCCTAATACGACTGATCTATGCGGGAGCTCGCCCCTGTATTCGGTGGGATACACTCACACTTCCCCTGGAATGAGGAGGCTTTGGAGTCCTGGAGTTACACCTTTACTACTTAGCAGCCCAACGCCACCACGCATATCGCTGGTACCACTCTGATGCCCTGATACCTTACCTGCGCCCAGAGCGGGCGCTGCTGGAGGGAATATTACACTCTCAGATCTTACCCAAGGCATACCACTCGACACTGAAGACATACAGACGGTATCACCCACGTGTAGAGCATGGCGGCGCATGCAACATATGCTGGGGGGCGGCCCCCTCTATTCCAATACATGACAATCCTTGGCTCCCGCTCACCCGGGAGAAACTAGTACAATGTACACTACACCGGCATAACTAATACACCAGGGGGGACCTGTTCCCATATAGGCATGTTGCGCCCTTGGTGGAGGGCCCATGGGTGGGGGACATGTCATACATGGACTGTTTTATTTTTAGACGCCTTCGTAACACTCTGAGATTGCTGGTACCCACCTATCCACTACCCACTAAAGACTTCTCTCCGTGAACACTGACCATGGTAGACACTGAGGGAGACCATATGACCTCAAGAATATATCGAGCATGTATTGTATTGAGGCCTGACACTACAGGGCGGGTGCGAGGGATATGGGCAGCGGAACTAGGGGGTGACGATAACTGATAAAATGTGGACATACTGTTGCACACAAACGCGGAGCACATCAATGTCAGAGACACAATCTCTTACACTTTAAATTTCAGCACCGTTACTACCTATTGCCTGCTGCTATTACAACATTCAACCACACTAGACCTGATAACTGCATGAAGTGCAAGGGGAGGGAGCCGACCTTACTTCGACTTGTCCGGTTGTACGTGTCTATTGGGTAGCAGTGTTCGAACATAACTCTGCCATGACTGACATTGAACTCGTGCCCAATCCCCTGGTGGCACTGCTGGGCTACACCCTCAATATGTCATGTTCTAATCGCCGACTGGTCTCCCTGGCATAACTGCTGGGTAAGCGGGAGATAGCACTGCACTGGGGAAGCGCTTGCACGCCAGTTGTCTTGGATTGGCTTGGGAGCATGAGCCGATGTGAGAGAGTGGGCGACGATTATGCACACTTCCAGTCTCTCGCCACGTGCCCTGGGGATATTTGGTCACCTTTCCATGTCTACCTACGGTCCAGAGAGCCAGAAACTACTGAGTAAGGCCCCACTCGATGACCGTACTAGACTGACTAATGTCCTATGTGAGATGTACCTGCATGCTTCCAGATTACTACTACTATGACCTGGCAACACACATATACCTGAAATGATTAACGGAGTATTGAATATTTAACCATTTAAGTTGTTGGTGATATAATTATGTCTCTTTTACCTCTCCCTCCTGAATGATGTGCCTTGGTTTAGGATTTGTAAAAATTAATAAGGAAATTTAAAAAAAAACAATTTTGTCTACTTTCAGAAATGTACAGCTTGATCACCCATGTTTTTTAAATCCGTTTCCATCCCAACATACAAGTTATTTAAACCACAAAGATTTAGGAAATTGATCAGATCTTTGAAAAACACAAAAGCTGTGGTAAAAATGTTTGATACAACACTGCTTGTTCCTGGAAGTTGAAATATGAAATATTTAATTGATGCCATTTTTAGACAAAACAGTGTTTTCTTATCCAACACATTCCCCAATTCCCCTGCTCCCAAGACACCAAAAAGCATCTGTATTTTGGCTATTTTCACAGTGGACTTGAGAGGAATGTTCAAACCCTGAGTATCTTTCTGATCCAGAGGATGTTGGGAAAAAAGGAAGCACATTTGGCATGGATACTTTATGTGGAAAAAAAGAGTTATGAAGGGGTAAGCGCTAATTTCCCCAAATATAACAAAAGAGCCAATCACTGGGGCAGAAAAGCTTCAGCAGCTAAGGGGTTGAAATGCCTCTATGCCATAACAGTGATGGGAGTGTGCAACAGGAAAGATGTTGGGAAACCCTAAAAAAACAACAACAACAACAAAAACGTGGGTGACGCAATACTAACGTATATACAGATATATCTTTCTCGATCCTAAACAGACCTGGGTTTGTAAAGATACAGTTTGCCAGAGATGGGGGGCAGGTTGCAGCTCACTACCAAAGACCTGCAGGCCTTTCAGTTAAAGCAACCATACGAAGATTGGAAAGGTGTCTCCAAAGGTTAGTGCCGGGTATAGGGTGCTTTCTGATGCTTGTAGTAGTTCTGTTTCTTGTTTTACATCCAGGAACGACCCATGCACGCTTCCCCTCCTTGTATACATCCTCCAAGCACATCTAGCTTCATTCATAAGGTATTTGAGAGGGAAAGATTTTTTAATGCAAAAATGCCGTGGCAGCCGCCACCGAAAAGTACGGGTGGGCGGGGGTAGAAAAATCAATAACAATACATATCTGGCTGCCACCTCAGTCGAGCTCCGTCCTCGTCTGTTCCTCCCGGAAGCAGGAAGCCAATCACAACGCTTCTGTCACCAAAGACGGCCGGCCACATCATCATGCGCACTTGAATGCCCCAATCACTCCTCCCCTGCTGGCTATGACTACAGTCTCACCCCGCCCAGTAAACCTCCCTCAGTGAGGAAAAATAAAATGATAATGCACAGAGGTGGCAAAATGCAAGGGTGGGTAATTCACATCGCCCGAAACATTAAGATTTATTGCAAGGGCAAGAAGTTTTCATTACTGTTTTGTCCGAAGGACAAGTAGGCAGTAAATTATGCTCAACTGAGACCTCTTCAAATTGGCAGTGTGTGTCACCCACAGTGTAATCATGTAACCCACTGTGAGACCGGCCTCACGGCGTTGCCCTCTCCATCATCCAGCCAACCTGCAACCACCCTCAAGACACGACATCTCCGACTCCGGACGCCCCAGCCACCCCCGCTCCGCGGGACGGCCAGAGGCCTGACAGACTCAACACCCTACCACGCATGTCCAACCGAGGGAGCGGGAACCCTCGAGCCAGACCCAGAGGCGCCAGCCCAGTCACACCTCGGGTCGCCTTCCCCGGGAGGACTCGATCGGCCACCAGGCCCCTGGGGAGCAGGCGCCTCCCCTGCCGAGCGTCTGGGGTCCCTCCCAGACCCACCTGAAAAGACTAAAGGAGTGAGCGGCAGGAAATCCCGCCGAACCCCCTCCGTCACCCCAGTCCCCCCTCTGCGAGGACTCCGGACTTCAAAGAGCAAGCGGAGTATAACAAGGGGTGCCGGAGGAACGAGAGCAGAGAAGACCTGGAACCATCCGAGCCTGCAGACGCTGTCGCGGCTCCTGAATGCTGAAATCACCTGGGCCTGCTGAGTGACTCGCGGCCTCTTGCTATTGAACCATCTGAGCCCTGCGGACGAGGTCGCGGCTCCCGAACACTGAACCACCTAGGCCTGCTGAGTGACTCGCGGCCCCCAGCTATTGAACCATCTGAGCCCTGCTGACGGAATCGCGGCTCCCGAACTCCGACCACCTGTGCCTGCTGAGAGACTCGCGGCGCTCCCCTTGAGGACGACTCGGTAAGAGATCGCCCAGAGACACGACACCCTCCAGCTCGAGGATTGTGAGCTTCCGCAGGGTATTTCGCAGAGACACTATCTTGAAAGACTGTCCCGCTACCCCCTGTTGGACAGGCCTCACAGACGGCTTGCTCCCTCCCCGCTCGACAGGGCCCGGACTCCGGCCCACCTGGCATAACCCCGTGACAAGCACCTGTACTCCGTCTCCCGACGGACCCTTTGCCCTCGGACCCTTACTCATCACGGGGTCCAGCCCCACCGGCTTCCCCGGCCGGGCCAAGCCGCCATCTTGGGCCCTGCACCACGCGGCCGCCTGGCCTCCCCTCGACCCTAACCCCGGGCCTGGCCGGCCCCGACATCCCGGCACCACCATCCACCCAGGAGGTGAGCGGACCACTTGGCAGGTCAATGGGAGAACGAAGTGTCAAGGGCTCTCCCCCGCCAGGTGCCGATCGCCCCCAGCTCCCCCAGGCACTGGCTCCACCCCCTGCTGGGTGTCTGGACACCTTCATCCCGGACCCTCCGACCTCCAAGTGCGAGGGTCCGAACATCAAAGGGCACCAGCCCTATAACTGAGGCAGCTCCGGAGCAGGAAGGCAGTTGTATCCTGGAGTCGAGAGACACCGAGTGAACTCAACCTTGACGGTCTACTGGCGCTGCCGTAGCCCGCTCTTGTGAACCATCGTCCTGCCTGCTGGCGCTGCCGCGGCCTTCTGCAACATTCATCTTCCTGGGACCTGCTGGCGCTGCCGCGGCCCGTTGTAACGACCATCCTCACCGGGACCTGCTGGCGCTGCCGCGGCCTTCTGCAACAGTCATCTTCCTGGGACCTGCTGGCGCTGCCGCGGCCCGTTGTAACGACCATCCTCACCGGGACCTGCTGGCGCTGCCGCGGACCGTATATCTTCCGGGGACCTGCTGGCGCTGCCGCGGCCCGTTGTATCGACCATCCACACCGGGACCTGCTGGCGCTGCCGCGGCCCGTACCACCAAGCTCGAGGATTGTGAGCTCATCATCATCTCATCCGAACTACCTGATTGGTAAATAGACTGTCCCGCTACCCCCTTCCCTACCTTGCGAGACTATAATCGAGGGGACCCCTGAGTCCAGACCTCCTTGTACCATTCAACCGTACCTTAAATAAGTGCTTATAAAGAACACTGAACCTTATCCGTGTGTGATATCTGTCTGTGGGGGGGAAGTTACTTGTCTGTACGATCACTGGAGACGGCTCTCCCCGGAGACCTCTCCTCCTGACCCCGGCCGACCCTCCCGGTCCGTCTACCTTTTCTAACATTGGTGGCCAGCGGCGCGATCCGAATCAACGCGTAATCGTACAGAGAGTAGCTCACCCCACGACAAAGCACGATGTCGACCAAAGATAGCAGCTCCACCGAGAAGTTCCAAATGGAGAAATTAGAAGAATACAACCACCGCGAACTGAGACAATTTTGCATAGAACTTGGCATTGCTACCACCGGCCTGAGTACCAAGGATGATCTAAAGCGCGCTCTTGAGTCATGGACAGAAACTGGGGTCTCAGGACCCCCCGACCAAAGCAGCGTCGCACCAGACCAAAACAGCATCACACCAGAGGGGAACGCCACTGCTCCCGAGGAGCGGGGAACGGGCCTCTCGCAGGAGGAGATACGAGAAAGAGACAGAGTCAGATTACACGAATTAGAGATGGCACGACTCAAGATGGATGGGGAACTCAAGTTAGCTGAACAGAAACTCAACCTCGAGCATATGCGGCTTCGAGAGGAACGAGAGGAAAAGCAGAGACAGAGAGAGCTGGAAGAGAAAAAAATAACGCTCGAGCACGAGCGCCGACTGGCGGAAATAGAACTGCGCAAACAGAATAAGGAACTGGGGGTGCCTGAGCGACCACACACCCCGGGGCCAATTGAGAAAAAAGTTCACATCCCCAAGGATGTGGTCCGCGAGTATGTCCGAGAAGACGACATACAACAGTGGTTTAAAGCCTATGAGATCGCAATGACCTCCCACCGGATCGACCGGAGTGATTGGGGAGCCGGACTTTGGGGGAGATTTATCAACGAGGGTCGCGATGCCCTGCTGCAGCTCCCCGATCACCAAATGTCGTCCTACGACCACATGAAGGCTGCCCTCCTCACCCGCTACGGCCTCACGCCCGAGATGTACCGCCAGAGGTTCAGAGATTGCACCCGGATCCCAGGTACAACTTGGGTAGAGTACGTGAACTATTTCAGCCGGGCCTTCGAGGGTTGGATCAAGGGAAGTCAGGTCACCACCTACGAACAACTCTTCAACCTTATGGTATGGGAGCACCTGTCAAACAACTGTTTCGTCGAGCTCAGGCAGCACCTACTCGACAGTAAGCTGACTGACCCCCGGCAGCTCGCCGCCGAAGCTGACCGATGGGAAAGCACCCGAGTGGGCCGGAGGGGGCCACACGAACAGAACAGAAACAACCAAGGCCAGCACCGTCCTCGGGGAGGAGGAGGGGGCCAGGGGCGAGGGAGAGACGCCTTGCCCGCAACACCCGTGGCCAGCACCCCGGCTCCGGCCGGCCGGGGCAACCCCCCGTTGCGGCCTGGGTACCGAGCCAACGTCACGTGCCACCGGTGCCAGCGACTAGGCCACTACGCCAATGATCCGAACTGCCCGCTAAACCAAACACCCAAGCCCCGCCAGGTAGCTGCCGCTGCCCTAGGGGAAGAGCAATCATCGGAGGGACCCGAAGAGTATGAGCCGGCCCAGCAAGGGTGGGAACCGGCCGCCATGGTCCTGGCATGCTTAGGGGGAAGAGACATGGTTCCGCGGGCCCCCCTACCCGCCAACACCAGAAAATACGGTCAGTGGGTGACCATTAATGGACAGAGAGCCGAGGCCTTGCGTGACACCGGCGCCAGCGTGACGGCCGTCCGCTGTCACCTGGTGAAGCCCGAGCAGATCCTACCGAACATTCTCTGCCCCGTCCGCTCGGCAGACAACTCTGAGAGCATGTGTAAGATGGCCTGCGTCCCGTTTGAATGGGGAGGGGTCTCCGGCCTACTGAAGGTGACGGTCCGGGACGATGCCCCCGTGGACTGCCTCCTGGGGAATGACCTCGAGAGTTCCCCGTGGGCCACCGTCGAGAGAAGAGAGCACTTGGGGATGCTGGGCCTCCCGGACTGGGCCTGCATAACCACCCGATCCATGGCCGCCCGTGCCGCCCCCCGATCAGAAGAAACCGAATGGCCAGCACCTCCGCCCCCGGTTGCCCCTGTAGAGGACAACGGCGAGTCCGACCTACCGGACCCGACTACCGAAGAAGACGCGCCACACCAGGACCTTCCGGATCTGGCTCAGTGGCGGCAAGAAGGGGGGCCCACCCAAGAACAGTTCCGCCAGGAACAAAAGACCTGTCCCTCCCTCGAGGGACTCCGCCAACAAGCCAGCACCCAAAACGCCGGGGACACCACCGGAACCCACTGGGTCTACTGGGATAACGACCTGCTCTACAGCGAGCAAAGAATCGCCGAGCTGGGGGCCGGTCGAGTTCTGGTGGTACCGCTCCGCTTCCGAGACTTTCTGCTCAACCTGGCCCACGATGTCCCCCTGGCTGGACACCTGGGCCAGGACAAAACGTACAGTCGCCTGGTGACCCATTTTTTTGGGCCGAAAATGAGGAATGACGTCCTGAACCACTGCCGATCTTGCCCCACATGCCAAGCCAGCGGGAAGAGTGGCCGGAAGCTGAAGGCCCCTCTACAACCCTTCCCTGTGGTCACCACCCCGTTCGAGAGGGTGGGGATAGACATTGTGGGACCTCTGGACCCCCGCACAGCCCAAGGACACAGGTTCATCTTGGTACTAGTGGACCATGCCACCCGCTACCCCGAGGCGGTGCCCCTACGGACAGTGACCGCTCCGGTGGTTGGCCGGGCCCTGATGGGGATCTTCTCCCGGGTAGGCTTCCCCCGAGAAGTCGTCAGCGACCGGGGTACGAATTTCATATCCAAATACATGAAGTCCCTCTGGCAACAATGCGGGGTCACCTACAGATTCACGACCCCCTATCACCCCCAAGGGAACGGACTAGTGGAGCGTTTTAACCGCACTCTCAAAGGGATGATTGGGGGATTGGAAGAGCCTCTCCGTCGCCAGTGGGATGTACTGCTCCCGTGCCTCCTCTTCGCCTACCGGGAAGTTCCCCAGAAGTCCCTCGGTTTTAGCCCCTTCGAACTCCTATACGGGCACCCTGTGCGGGGGCCCCTCAGCCTAGTCAAGGAAGGTTGGGAGATGGCCCCCCTAACGACCCCTCCAGACGTCTTCAAATACATCCTGGCCTTACGAAACCAGACCCGGCGCTTCAGGGAGATGGCCAAGGCGAACCTCGAGGCCAGCCAGGAGGACATGAAGAGGTGGTATGATCACAATGCCTCCTCCGTTGAATTCGAGCCTGGCAGCAAGTATGGGTGATGTCCCCCACCGAACCATGTGCCCTGCAAGATAAGTGGACGGGGCCCTTCAAAGTGGTCGAGCGCAAAAGCCCCGTCACTTACCTCATCGACATGGGGTCCTCCCGGAACCCCCTTCGGGTCCTCCACACCAACCGGCTCAAACCACACTTTGTGCGCTCCGAACTGAGCCTCTTGATGGCTACAGACAGTGGCACAGAAGAAGACTCCGAGCCCCTCCCGGATCTCCTGAAGACTCAGGAGAAGGACGGCTCCGTGGACGGGGTCCGGCTCTCTGACGCCCTCACTTCGGAGCAACGCCAGGACTGCCGGGACCTCCTGCTGCAGTTTGCTGCCCTGTTCTCCCTCACCCCCGGGGTCACCCCCTGGTGTTTGCACGACGTAGACACCGGGGACAGTCCCCCTGTCCGGCACCGGGCCTACCGCGTACCAGATCGGGTACGGGCCTGCATACAGGAGGAAGTGGCCAAGATGCTCACGATCGGGGTCATCGAGCCCTCGGACAGTCCCTGGGCCAGTCCGGTTGTACTGGTTCCCAAAGCCGCTGCCCCCGGCACCGCACCTGAACTGCGATTCTGCGTCGACTACCGGGGCTTGAACGCTGTCACCCGGACCGACGCTCATCCCATCCCCCGGGCAGACGAGCTGATCGACCGGCTGGGGGCCGCCCGCTACCTTAGTATCTTCGACCTAACGGCGGGCTACTGGCAGATCGGCCTCACACCCAGGGCTCAGGAACGGTCAGCCTTCTCTACCCCCGATGGCCACTATCAATTTAAGGTCATGCCCTTTGGCATGAAGAATGCCCCCGCCACGTTCCAACGCCTTGTGAACCAGGTCTTGGCGGGGCTTGAAGAATTCAGCGCTGCCTACCTGGACGATATCGCTGTATACAGCCGCCACTGGTCCGACCACCTCCGTCACCTCCAAGAGGTCCTACAAGCCCTCCAGCGGGCCGGCCTCACCATTAAGGCCGGCAAGTGCCAGATTGGCCAAGGGTCTGTGACCTACCTTGGGCACCAAGTGGGGAGCGGGCTGGTGGCCCCACTACAACTTAAGATTGCTGCCATCCAGTCCTGGCAGCCCCCCGTCACCCAGACCGAGGTCCGAGCCTTCTTGGGGCTCACCGGCTACTACCGGCGGTTCGTGAAGGACTACGGCAGCATCGTGGGGCCCCTCACGGGTCTCACATCCAAGAATCAACCAAAGCGGGTCAACTGGACTCCTGATTGTCAAGCGGCCTTCGAGGAGCTGAAGGCCGCCCTGTGCACCGCCCCGGTGCTCCAGGCCCCCGATTACAGTCGGGAATTTGTGGTGCAGACCGACGCCTCCGCCCACGGCATCGGAGCCGTCCTCTCTCAGTTGAACCCCGAAGGTCATGACCAGCCGGTGGCCTTCATCAGTCGACGTCTCCTGGCCCGAGAACAGCGTTGGAGCACCATCGAGAGGGAGGCATTTGCAGTAGTGTGGGCCCTCAAAAAGCTCCGACCCTATCTCTTCGGTACCCACTTCCGGGTACAAACCGACCATCGACCCCTGCAATGGCTGATGCAGATGCGGGGGGAGAACCCAAAACTCTTGCGCTGGTCCATTTCCCTGCAGGGAATGGACTTCACCGTGGAGCACCGACCAGGCCAAGACCACGCCAACGCGGATGGCCTGTCCCGCTTTTTCCGCCTCGACGAAGAGAGTCCCCAAGGAGATGGGTGACTCTCCCCGCCTTCAGCTGGGGGGGACGCATGTTGGACAGGCCTCACAGACGGCTTGCTCCCTCCCCGCTCGACAGGGCCCGGACTCCGGCCCACCTGGCATAACCCCGCGACAAGCACCTGTACTCCGTCTCCCGACGGACCCTTTGCCCTCGGACCCTTACTCATCACGGGGTCCAGCCCCACCGGCTTCCCCGGCCGGGCCAAGCCGCCATCTTGGGCCCTGCACCACGCGGCCGCCTGGCCTCCCCTCGACCCTAACCCCGGGCCTGGCCGGCCCCGACATCCCGGCACCACCATCCACCCAGGAGGTGAGCGGACCACTTGGCAGGTCAATGGGAGAACGAAGTGTCAAGGGCTCTCCCCCGCCAGGTGCCGATCGCCCCCAGCTCCCCCAGGCACTGGCTCCACCCCCTGCTGGGTGTCTGGACACCTTCATCCCGGACCCTCCGACCTCCAAGTGCGAGGGTCCGAACATCAAAGGGCACCAGCCCTATAACTGAGGCAGCTCCGGAGCAGGAAGGCAGTTGTATCCTGGAGTCGAGAGACACCGAGTGAACTCAACCTTGACGGTCTACTGGCGCTGCCGTAGCCCGCTCTTGTGAACCATCGTCCTGCCTGCTGGCGCTGCCGCGGCCTTCTGCAACATTCATCTTCCTGGGACCTGCTGGCGCTGCCGCGGCCCGTTATAACGACCATCCTCACCGGGACCTGCTGGCGCTGCCGCGGCCTTCTGCAACAGTCATCTTCCTGGGACCTGCTGGCGCTGCCGCGGCCCGTTGTAACGACCATCCTCACCGGGACCTGCTGGCGCTGCCGCGGACCGTATATCTTCCGGGGACCTGCTGGCGCTGCTGCGGCCCGTTGTATCGACCATCCACACCGGGACCTGCTGGCGCTGCCGCGGCCCGTACCACCAAGCTCGAGGATTGTGAGCTCATCATCATCTCATCCGAACTACCTGATTGGTAAATAGACTGTCCCGCTACCCCCTTCCCTACCTTGCGAGACTATAATCGAGGGGACCCCTGAGTCCAGACCTCCTTGTACCATTCAACCGTACCTTAAATAAGTGCTTATAAAGAACACTGAACCTTATCCGTGTGTGATATCTGTCTGTGGGGGGGAAGTTACTTGTCTGTACGATCACTGGAGACGGCTCTCCCCGGAGACCTCTCCTCCTGACCCCGGCCGACCCTCCCGGTCCGTCTACCTTTTCTAACACCCCCATTCCCCACGACCGATTTGTGGTACGGTGTGCCACTACTGTACTGCTTGCATTTTGGATCATAAAGATCCCTTGAAACCATCGATAAAAGAATCTATCGTCTTACAAAGAATACGTGTGGTGTCACTCTGTTCGTAGTGTACCTCAGGGTGTGCGCGCCTGGTTCGGCCTATACTTGGGAGAGGTGGGTCAAAGGGGTGGGCAAGACGTGTATCGAACCCCCCTCCGGCGAACGCCTTTCCAACATTTGGTGGCAGACGACGGGATCCGAGCCGACACCGAAAGAGAGCGTGCAGTGAACGACTGACGCACTACCAAACAGAGATGGAAGGAGAAACCTCCCTGGGTGCCGCAGGTACCGAAATGAGCTCACCGTTCCGAGAGGATCAATTGGACTATTACACACATAGAGAATTAAAACAGTTCTGCAAAGACCTTGGAATCGCTACCACCGGACTAAGCACAAAGGAAGACTTCCAGAAAGTACTGAAAGCCTGGGTCGAGACGGGGGCGCCCCCGACCCAAATGGAAGGAGACTCTGCCCATGAACCACCAAGCATCCCGGCGAGAAACAACGGGCCAGAGGGGAACCTGTCCCCCGAGGAACTAGCGGACCGAGAAAGAAGCCGCAACCACGAATTTGAGCTGGCGAAACTAAAGATCGAGGGAGAAATAAAACTGGCAGAAAAGAAGTTGGCCGTCGAGCAGTTACGGCTACAAGGGGAACTTGAAGAAAAGAGACTCCAAAGGGAGCACGACGAAAAGAAACTCCAGCTCGAACATGAACGCGGCCTGAAGGAGATTGAGTGGCGGGCCAGGAACGAAAAGTCGCCGCCACCCGGGAATCCACCGGCCGCTCCCACCGGGGAAACCAAAGTTCACATCCCCAAGGATGTGGTAAAGGAGTATTACAAGAACGATGATATCCAGCAGTGGTTTAAGGCCTACGAAGTCGCCATGACCTCTCACAGAGTCCCGCAGAAGGATTGGGGGGCTGGCCTATGGGGCCGGTTCTTAAGCGAAGGAAGAGACACTCTGCTAGATCTGCCCTCCACGGTCATGAACTCCTACAGCCACATGAAGGAAGCCCTCGTGGGCCGGTACGGGCTCACCCCCGAAATGTACCGACAACGGTTCCGAGATTGCAAGAAGATACCGGGCACCACGTGGGTAGAATACGTGAACTTTTACAGCCGAGCCTTGGATGGGTGGATCAAGGGCAGCAAGGTCTCCACCTTCGAAGAACTGTTCGACCTGATTGCCTGGGAACATTTAGCGGCCAATTGCTTTATAGAACTGCGCCAGCATCTCCTGGACAGTAAACTCACCGACCCTCGGAAGCTGGCCGCTGAGGCTGATCGTTGGGTGAACACCCGGGCCACCCGGGGCCCCGTGGGGGACTACGGCCGCCACAGTCAAGGCCCCCCCTGCCAGAGGGGCGGAGGGAACCACGGCCGACCGAGAGACTTCTCCGGGGGGTCCTCAACCAGCCCCCCCAGCAGCCCACCAGCGGCGGGTTCGGCATAGTACCCAGCAAGCGCCGGAGCCCCAGGACGACCAGGTCCACGAGCTAGGATCACCTGCTTCCGCTGCCAACAGCCCGGACACTACGCCAATGACCCACAGTGTCCCCAGTATCAGCGAACCACAACGACCAGCCCCACGGCCCGGCAGATGGCCTCCGTGGCTCTGGGGGAAGAGATGGAAGACTCCGAGGAATGGGAACCGGCGGCCATGGCCCTGGTCTCCCTTGGTGATCGAGAAATGGTCCCCGGGACACCCTTGCCCGCCAACACAGAAAAATACCGACAGCAGGTGACCATCAACGGCCACCGAGTCGAGGGCCTTCGCGACACCGGGGCGAGTGTCACCGCGGTCCACCGCAGCCTAATTTCAGAAGACCAGCTCCTAACCGGGGCCCTCTGTCCGGTTGTATCCTCCGACAATTCTGAGAGCCTCTGCCAGATGGCGCTGGTGCCCTTCGAGTGGGGAGGGGTCTCCGGAGAATTGAAGGTAGCGGTCCGGACCTCGCAGCCCGTAGACTGCCTCCTGGGCAACGACCTGGAGAGTTCCCCGTGTGGGCAAGTAGAACGAAGAGCCCACCTGGAGATGATGGGCCTACCAGAATGGGTCTGCGCCACCACGCGCTCCATGACCGCACGATTGCCTCTCCCCAAGGGCGGTGAAGCCCTCTTACCGAACACTATCCCCGAGAGCCGGGACCCCCTACCAGAAGCAGACAACCCTCCGTCCGAGGGAGAAAGAGACACTAACCCGGGGGAAGGACCGGAACCTTCCGCCCCAGAGGCCCTGACGGAGCTCGGAGAACTGCCCGAGATGGCCCAGTGGCGCTGTGAGGGGGGGCCCTCCCGCGAAGAGTTCTGCCAGAAACAGGCCACCTGCCCCTCCCTCGAGGGACTTAGACAACAAGCCGAAGCCCAGGCCGCCGGTGACCGAACCGGAACCCATTGGATCTATTGGGACAATGGCCTCCTATACAGCGAGCAGAAGTCCGCCGAGCTAGGCGCAGCCCGGGTACTGGTGGTACCCCTGCGCTTCCGGAGCCTCCTCCTGGGCCTGGCCCACGATGTACCCTTGGCAGGACACTTAGGCCAAGACAAGACATATCAGCGATTGGTTACCCACTTTTATTGGCCCAAGATGCGAGCGAATGTCGAAGTACACTGCAAATCCTACCTCACGTGCCAGGGCAGTGGGAAGAGTGGCGGAAAACGCAAAGCTCCCTTACAACTGTTCCCCGTTGTGAGTACCCCGTTCGAGCGGGTCGGCCTCGACATCGTGGGACCCCTGGATCCGAAGACCGCCCAGGGCCACCGATTCATCCTTGTTCTGGTGGACCATGCCACCCGCTACCCCGAGGCCATCCCCCTCCGCACCGTGACGGCTCCCGTGGTGGGCCGGGCACTCATGGGGATTTTCTCCCGTGTCGGATTTCCCCGCGAGGTTGTGAGTGATCGCGGCACTAACTTTATATCCCGCTACATGAAGTCCCTGTGGCAGCAGTGCGGAGTCACGTATAAGTTCACGACCCCCTACCACCCCCAGGGCAACGGCCTAGTGGAACGCTTCAACCGAACCCTGAAAGGAATGATCCTGGGCCTCGAAGAGCCCCTGCGCCGGAAATGGGACGTCCTCCTCCCTTGCCTCCTGTTCGCATACCGGGAAGTCCCCCAAAAGTCTCTGGGGTTCAGCCCCTTCGAACTGCTGTACGGGCATCCCGTCCGAGGGCCCCTGAGCCTGGTCAAAGAGGGCTGGGAGACAAGCCCCCGGGGGACACCCCCTGATGTGTTCCGCTACATCCTGGCGCTCCGCAACCAGACGAGGAAGTTCAGAGAACTCGCAGAGGCTAACCTCGAGGCCAGCCAAGAAGAAATGAAGCGCTGGTATGACCAGAACGCAACCCTGGTCGAGTTCCAGCCGGGCCAGCAGGTTTGGGTCATGGCTCTGGTGAAACCCTGCGCCCTACAAGACAAATGGACTGGTCCCTTCAAGGTGGTCGAGCGGAAGAGCCAGGTCACGTATCTGGTCGACGTACAGTCTCCACGGAACCCCCTCCGGGTCCTCCACGTGAACCGTCTTAAGCCCCACTTTGTGAGAACGGAATTGAGTTTGCTACTGGCCACCGATGATGGGGCGGAAGAAGACACCAAACCCCTGCCCGACCTCCTGTGCGCTAAAGAACTGGATGGTTCCGTGGAGGGAGTGAACCTGTCGACCACCCTCACTCCCCAGCAGTCCGACGACTGCCGCCAGCTGCTCAGACAATTCGCAGACCTCTTCTCCCTCATTCCAAGGGTCACTGACTGGTGTGTCCACGACGTGGACACCGGCGACAGCCCGCCTGTGAGACACCGAGCCTACCGGGTGCCTGACCGGGTCCGCACCTGCATCAAGACCGAGGTACAGAAGATGTTCAACCTGGGAGTAATCGAACCCTCTGACAGCCCCTGGGCCAGCCCGGTGGTTCTGGTCCCGAAGGCGGCTTCCCCAGGGGCCGCCCCCGAACTAAGATTTTGTGTGGACTATCGGGGGCTCAATGCGGTCACCCGAGCAGACGCTCACCCTATTCCCCGAGCCGACGAGCTCATCGACCGCCTGGGGGCCGCCCGGTTCCTCAGCACTTTCGACCTGACCTGCGGATACTGGCAGATTGCTCTCACGGAGGGAGCGAAAGAGCGCTCTGCCTTCTCCACGCCAGATGGCCACTACCGCTTCAGGGTCATGCCGTTCGGGATGAAAAACGCCCCAGCCACGTTCCAGCGGCTGGTGAACAAGGTCCTGGCCGGACTCGAGGAGTTCAGCGCGGCGTACCTTGACGACATCGCCCTATTCAGCTCTCAATGGCACGAGCATCTCCAGCACCTCCGACAAGTACTAATGGCCCTGCGCCAAGCAGGCCTAACAGTGAAAGCCAGCAAATGCCAGCTCGGGCAAGGCTCCGTGGTCTACCTGGGGCATCAGGTGGGCAGCGGCCAGGTCGCCCCTCTCCAGCCGAAGATCGACGCCATCAAGTCCTGGGAGCCCCCCACCACGCAGACAGAGGTTCGGGCCTTCCTGGGCCTTACGGGGTACTACCGGAGGTTCATTAAAAATTATGGTAGTATCGCGGGGCCCCTCACAGAGTTGACCTCCAAAAAGCTCCCGAAGAAGGTGCAGTGGACCACCCCGTGCCAGCAGGCGTTCGACGCCTTGAAAACCGCCATGTGCACCGCCCCCATACTCAAGGCCCCCGACTACTCCCAAGAGTTTGTGGTCCAGACCGACGCATCCGAACACGGCATCGGGGCCGTGCTCTCACAGTTCGACGACAAGGGCATTGATCAGCCCGTAGCCTTCATCAGCCGAAGGCTGCTGCCGCGAGAGCAGCGTTGAAGTACTATAGAACGAGAGACCTTTGCCGTAGTCTGGGCCCTTAAGAAACTACGGCCCTACTTGTTCGGAACCCATTTTCGAGTGCAGACGGACCACCGGCCCTTGCGGTGGCTAATGCAGATGAGGGGGGAAAACCCCAAGCTACTACGATGGTCCATCTCTCTCCAAGGGATGGATTTCACGGTTGAACATCGCCCCGGGGCGGATCATGCCAACGCCGACGGCCTGTCCCGGTTCTTCCGCTTCGGCGAGGAGAACCCCCCAGTGGATGGGTAGTTCTCCACGCCTTTCAGCTGGGGGGGACGCGTGTGAGACCGGCCTCATGGCGTTGCCCTCTCCATCATCCAGCCAACCTGCAACCACCCTCAAGACACGACATCTCCGACTCCGGACGCCCTAGCCACCCCCGCTCCGCGGGCCGGCCAGAGGCCTGACAGACTCAACACCCTACCACACATGTCCAACCGAGGGAGTGGGAACCCTCGAGCCAGGCCCAGAGGCGCCAGCACAGTCACACCTCGGGTCGCCTTCCCCGGGAGGACTCGATCGGCCACCAGGCCCCTGGGGAGCAGGCGCCTCCCCTGCCGAGCGTCTGGGGTCCCTCCCAGACCCACCTGAAAAGACTAAAGGAGTGAGCGGCAGGAAATCCCGTCACCCCAGTCCCCCCTCTGCGAGGACTCCGGACTTCAAAGAGCAAGCGGAGTATAACAAGGGGTGCCGGAGGAACGAGAGCAGAGAAGACCTGGAACCATCCGAGCCTGCAGACGCTGTCGCGGCTCCTGAATGCTGAAATCACCTGGGCCTGCTGAGTGACTCGCGGCCTCTTGCTATTGAACCATCTGAGCCCTGCGGACGAGGTCGCGGCTCCCGAACACTGAACCACCTAGGCCTGCTGAGTGACTCGCGGCCCCCAGCTATTGAACCATCTGAGCCCTGCTGACGGAATCGCGGCTCCCGAACTCCGACCACCTGTGCCTGCTGAGAGACTCGCGGCGCTCCCCTTGAGGACGACTCGGTAAGAGATGGCCCAGAGACACGACACCCTCCAGCTCGAGGATTGTGAGCTTCCGCAGGGTATTTCGCAGAGACACTATCTTGAAAGACTGTCCCGCTACCCCCATTCCCCACGACCGATTTGTGGTACGGTGTGCCACTACTGTACTGCTTGCATTTTGGATCATAAAGATCCCTTGAAACCATCGATAAAAGAATCTATCGTCTTACAAAGAATACGTGTGGTGTCACTCTGTTCGTAGTGTACCTCAGGGTGTGCGCGCCTGGTTCGGCCTACTTGGGAGAGGTGGGTCAAAGGGGTGGGCAAGACGTGTATCGAACCCCCCTCCGGCGAACGCCTTTCCAACACCCACGCACACATGACACAATTTACAGCAGGGTGCAGAGAGACTGTTTTCGATTACGGAGCCCGCCTGGGCAGTCGAGCGAAGCCAGGTGAAGTGAGTGATAAAGGTCTCTGCTCACCACAGGTACTGACTGTAGTAAATTGTGAGTTGTGATGCAGGCAGTGACTCTTTACCGCTTATAGTACATTGGACACAGCTTTTGGATCTAATACTCAGGAAATCACAGTGACGAGTGTGCACATGGAGTTTAAAAATTCGAGCTCTGTCTCTTGTGCGTGCGGGGTAAACCACGTAACTACACAAAAGATCTGAGACCTTTTTCAATGAAGTGCAGTGTGTTCACAATGTAAAAGCACAGCTTGAAGTTTGAGCAGCTCGGAGTTTTCAAAACCAGCACATTCAAGAGCGAATGGTCTGTAGTATTTCCTTAGATCACGGGGCGGACATGGAGCTTTGAACACTCCCAGCAATGGCAGGTTGGAAACTGTCTTCTCTCCTTCTTGCTTCTACCAGACTTTAACCTTATTCACCCTTCTGATCCTGCCCTCCACCCTTGGGCCTCTCGTGCTGAACCCAGGTCGCTCTCCTCCCCTCCCCCACGCTTGCAGTAAAGTACTCTGATTTCTTTTGTCATGCAGTTCTTGGGCCCCTCCCTTCACACTTTGCTTGTCGTCTGTGCTTGATGGCTCCATCTCTACTGTCTCAACCAAGTCTACATCAAAGCCCTTACTTTCCCTGCGGGGCTGTCGTGCATCCCACAGACCCACCCCTATTGCTTTCATTTTCACGTGCCTCTAATTTCTAAACCAGTGCCTGCACTACTCTCTTTTCTCCCCCCCCCCACCCCTCCCTGGCTCTGCATTTATTCCTTCAGAAGCACCCAGGAATCGGAGGCCAGAAAAAGAAAACAGAAGGGGCAAGTTTACTAGAAGGCAGGATTGCAGGGATATATTTACCACAAACTAAAAACCTAAGCCTTACTGTCTGCGATACGGTATCACCAAAATCTTGCACTTGAAACTATGAGAGGCTTTATATACTGTTCTGTGCAGCGCCAAGCATGAATTAAAAGCAGCACTGGGGCGCTAGACTGAGGGTGTTTCTTTATGTCAGGACAAAAGTCATCCATTAACATCTGCTACGTGATGCGACCTCACGCCGTCACAGAGACTATAGCCAGGGCCACTGGAATTATGGGATTGAACGTCTGCGGCGATTTTCACTTAATTATATATTTGCCGCATCTGCCACATAATCCATCATCTGCTGCATAATACCCAGATTTTAACAAAAACAACATTTGTTTCTAGCTCAAACGGTTAAAAAAAGTACTAAAAATTCGCAGTGGAAGCCTCTTTGCAAAGCTGGACCGGTCACCTTTCTGTTGCTTATTGCTGTATTTGGACGTTCAACCTATACTAATGAGTTGCAACCAATGCCCACAGGGTGTCACCAAGCTTAAAAATTATGAAATAATGAATACAATTACAAAATGAGCGGCATTATGTTACATAAATTTGCTTTTTCTTGCTGCATAATTTACTCAACCTTGCCACATAATTGTGTCCTCTCTTGCCACAATTCCAGTGGCCCTGGCTATAGCTCTGGTGTGACTGACAACAGGCGTGCCTGCAGCCATTTCAATATCCTACATTTTACCTAATTTACAACATTAACAGGGAAGTCTCTGAAAGCTTTTCTTGTCCCTACTACCCCCTGCAAACACTATTAAAGTTAGGGTTAATAACAGTGCTCCTGTGCTGTTTAGCAGCTTACTGATTTTTTTAGGTAGCTCTTATTAAAATGAGTTAACCTTTAAGTGAGCACTACTACTCTTGCAACATTAGGAAATGGAGGACCAGAAAAATAAAACACTTCAAGGATCACACAATGTGGCTAAGTGGTGGTGAGTCTGGGTTAGAGGCTCAGTACCCTCATTTGAAGCTGATAAGCCACAGTCCTACAAGAGCCTGGTGCACTGCACACTAAGATAAGGCAGGTTTGAGGAATGGTTACCTCAAATGTACCGGGAGGGGTAAATAAATAAAGGTGCAGGTATGGCTGGAGAGTGTGTTTATGCGGTGCATTGTAATGGGCTTTTTAAAAGTGCACAGAGTAAAGCGAACATAGTAATGTAAATGTGTCCAAATAAATCCTGCTTAGAGTAGATAGGTTGACGAGGCCCTCTGTTGCTTCACAACAGCATGACTTGTGGCTGTCAGGCTGTAAATTCCTCTCTGGGCCTTGAAGTCTGTCCTTTGTGTTGTGCTGGCCTTCTCTACCCTATGCCCTGGATTCTATATTACAGCTACATCTTGCAAGGGAGCGGTGCTTGAAATGGCACTACAGAGATATGGTCTGTGCCCCGAGGCATTGAGGAAGGATTGTCGTTGGAAAGTAACCCTGTGTAAAGCAAGTGAATACACTAAATGTAGAAAGTCCTATAGAAGCTGAGAAACTCAGAAAGAGCTAATGTTACAAACCTCTCCGGAGATGCAGCAGAACAAGTGAAATTGTTCTTATGCTGTGTGCTTTACATCAGAAATCACAAAATGCCAACTACAGGGTGTTCCTGTCAAGCTGCCGCAGACTATTTCTTTAGGATGCTTCGATAGAAGTCTCTGGTGCAGGAAGGATTCAGGATTATTGAGTTTTCCACATGCTCCGAAGGGCACTTCATTCCCTAACTATGCTTCTAGGACTGCCTGTGTAATGTTGGCAAGAATTCTACAGGATAGGCCTAAGTGTGACCCCCCCCGCCCCCACCCACCCCAATCTTGCCGTTATGTATCACAATGTCACAGGTTGAGTCTTCCAAATGAAAACCTTACACACTTTCAGAGATGATGCTTTGATCTAAGTGGGACTGAAATCTGAAGACCCGTCCCTTAGTAAAAAAGGAATTGTCTCCTTCCCTTCCCAGGACCGCTAGAAAAGTCATGCTTTCCTGGAGAGGACACTCCAAGCTAGACACAATCACAGATCGCCATCATATCCACCCCTGACTATCGCCTGAATCTCAAATGCTTCTCGGGAAGCAGCTTGGTTCTAGCCGATATGTGTCTGCAGGAAGTGCACGGCCCCACCAGTCTAAGGGGCTGCAGGAACGGTCCCGGAGCTTTGCCAACAGGGGGCGCCCCCAGTGACCCCATCACCAGTGCGGGCCCTGTGGGGCTGAGCCCTCCGTACAGGTCGGCGCGTCTCCCTTCCTTTACACGCCACTGGCTGATGCTGGCGTTTGAAGGGAGAGGCACTGTGAGACCGGCCTCACGGCGTGGCCCTCTCCATCATCCAGCCAGCCTGCAACCACCCTCAAGACACGACATCTCCGACTCCGGCCGCCCCAGTCACCCCCGATCTGCGGGCCGGCCAGAGGCCTGACCAACTCACCACCCTACCACGCATGTCCAACCAAGGAAGCGGGAACCCTCGAGCCAGACCCAGAGGCGCCAGCCCAGTCACACCTCGGGTCGCCTTCCCCGGGAGGACTCAATCGGCCACCAGGCCCCTGGGGAGCAGGCGCCTCCCCTACCGAGCGTCTGGGGACCCTCCCAGACCCACCTGAAAAGACCAAAGAAGTGAGCGGCAGGAAATCCCGCCGAACCCCCTCCGTCACCCCCGCCCCCCTCTGGGAGCCCTCCGCACTTCATAGGACCAGCGGAGTATAACAAGGGGTGCCGGAGAAACAAGGACAGAGAAGACCTGGAACCATCTGAGCCTGCGGACGTCGTCGCGGCTCCTGAACGCTGTACTCACCTGGCCTGCTGAGTGACTCGCGGCCTCTTGCTGTTGAACCATCTGAGCCCTGCAGACGAGGTCGCGGCTCCCGAGCACTGAACCACCTAGGCCTGCTGAGTGACTCGCAGCCCCCAGCTACTGAACCATCTGAGCCCTGCTGACGGAATCGCGGCTCCTGAACTCCGACCACCTGTGCCTGCTGAGAGACTCGCGGCGCTCCCCTTGAGGACGACTCGGGAAGAGATCGCCCAGAGACACGACACCCTCCAGCTCGAGGATTGTGAGCTGCCGCAGGGTATTTCGCAGAGACACTATCTTGAAAGACTGTCCCGCTACCCCCATTCCCCACGACTGACTTGTGGTACGTTGTGCCACTGCTGTACCATTTGCCTTTTGGGTCATAAAGATCCCTTGAAATCATCGATAAAAGAACCTATCGTCCTACACAGCATACGTGTGGTGTCCCTCTGTTCGCAGTGCCGTTCAGGGTGTGCGCGCCTGGTTCGGCTTACTTGGGAGAGGTGGGTCAAAGGGGTGGGCAGGACGTGTATCGAACCCCCTTCCGGCGAACGCCTTTCCAACATTTGGTGGCAGACGACGGGATCCGAGCCGACACCGAAAGAGAGCGTGCAGTGAACGACTGACGCACTACCAAACAGAGATGGAAGGAGAAACCTCCCTGGGTGCCGCAGGTACCGAAATAAGCTCACCGTTCCGAGAGGATCAATTGGACTATTACACGCATAGGGAACTAAAACAGTTTTGCAAGGACCTTGGCATCGCTACCACCGGACTAAGCACAAAGGAAGACTTCCAGAAAGTACTGAAAGCCTGGGTCGAGACGGGGGCGCCCCCGACCCAAACGGAAGGAGACTCTACCCATGAACCACCAAGCACCCCGGCGAGAAACAACGGGCCAGAGGGGAACCTGTCCCCCGAGGAACTAGCGGACCGGGAGAGAAGCCGCAACCACGAACTGGAACTGGCAAAACTAAAAATCGAGGGAGAGATAAAACTGGCAGAGAAGAAGTTAGCCGTCGAGCAGTTACGGCTACAAGGGGAACTCAAAGAGAAGAGACTCCAAAGGGAGCACGACGAAAAGAAACTCCAGCTAGAACATGAGCGCGGCCTGAAGGAGATTGAGTGGCGGGCTAGACACGAAAAGTCACAGCCACCCGGGAATCCACCGCCCGCTCCCGCCGGGGAAACCAAAGTTCACATCCCCAAGGATGTGGTAAAGGAGTATTATAAGAACGATGATATCCAGCAGTGGTTTAAGGCCTACGAAGTCGCCATGACCTCTCATCGAGTCCCGCAAAAGGATTGGGGGGCTGGCCTATGGGGCCGGTTCTTAAGCGAAGGAAGGGACACTCTGCTCGATCTGCCCTCCGCGGTCATGAACTCCTACAGCCACATGAAGGAAGCCCTCGTGGGCCGGTACGGACTCACCCCCGAAATGTACCGACAACGGTTCCGAGATTGCAAAAAGATACCGGGCACCACGTGGGTCGAATACGTGAACTTTTACAGCCGCGCCTTGGACGGTTGGATCAAGGGCAGCAAGGTCTCCACCTTCGAAGAACTGTTCGATCTGATCGCCTGGGAGCATTTAGCGGCCAATTGCTTTATAGAACTGCGCCAGCATCTCCTAGACAGTAAACTTACCGACCCTCGGAAGCTGGCCGCTGAGGCTGATCGTTGGGTGAACACCCGGGCCACCCGGGGCCCCGTGGGGGACTACGGCCGCAACAGTCAGGGTCCCCCCCGCCAGAGGGGCGGAGGGAACCACGGCCGACCAAGAGACTTTGCCGGGGGGTCCTCCACCAGCCCCCCCAGCAGCGGGTTTGGCCCAGTCTCCCGCCAGCACCGGAGCCCCAGGACGACCAGGTCCACGAGCTAGGATCACCTGCTTCCGCTGCCAGCAGCCCGGTCACTACGCCAATGACCCCCAGTGTCCCCAGTATCAGCGAACCACGACGACCAACCCCACGGCCCGGCAGATGGCCTCCGTGGCTCTGGGGGAAGAAATGGAAGACTCCGAGGAATGGGAACCGGCGGCCATGGCCCTGGTCTCCCTTGGTGATCGTGAAATGGTCCCCGGGACACCCTTGCCCGCCAACACAGAAAAGTACCGACAGCGGGTGACCATCAACGGCCACCGAGTCGAGGGCCTCCGCGACACCGGGGCGAGTGTCACCGCGGTCCACCGCAGCCTAATTTCCGAAGACCAGATCCTGGCCGGGGCCCTCTGTCCGGTCGTATCCTCCGACAATTCTGAGAGCCTCTGCCAGATGGCCCTGGTGCCCTTCGAGTGGGGAGGGGTCTCCGGAGAACTGAAGGTAGCGGTCCGGACCTCGCAGCCCGTAGACTGCCTCCTGGGCAACGACCTGGAGAGTTCCCCGTGGGGGCAGGTAGAACGAAGAGCCCACCTGGAGATGATGGGCCTACCAGAATGGGTCTGCGCCACCACGCGCTCCATGACCGCACGATTGCCTCTCTCCAAGGGCGGTGAAGCCCTCTTACCGAACACTATCCCCGAGAGCAGGGACCCCCTACCAGAACCAGACCACCCTCCTTCCGAGGGGGAAGGAGACACTAACCCAGGGGAAGGACCGGAACCTTCCGCCCCAGAGGCCCCGATGGAACTCGAAGAACTGCCCGAGTTGGCCCAGGGGCGCTGCGAAGGGGGGCCCTCCCGCGAAGAGTTCTGCCAGGAACAGACCACTTGCCCCTCCCTCGAGGGACTTAGACAACAAGCCGAAGCCCAGGTCGCCGGTGACCAAACCGGAACCCATTGGGTCTATTGGGACAATGGCCTCCTCTACAGCGAGCAAAAGTCCGCAGAGCTAGGCGCAGCACGAGTACTGGTGGTACCCCTGCGGTTCCGGAGCCTCCTCCTGGGCCTGGCCCACGATGTACCCTTGGCAGGACACTTAGGCCAAGACAAGACATACCAGCGATTGGTGACACACTTCTATTGGCCCAAGATGCGGGCGAATGTAGAAACACACTGCAAGTCCTGCCTCACGTGCCAGGGCAGTGGGAAGAGTGGCGGAAAGCGCAAAGCCCCCTTACAACCATTCCCCGTTGTGAGTACCCCGTTCGAGCGGGTCGGCATCGACATCGTGGGACCCCTGGACCCGAAGACCGCCCAGGGCCACAGATTCATCCTTGTCCTGGTGGACCATGCCACCCGCTACCCCGAAGTCATCCCCCTCCGCACCGTGACGGCTCCCGTGGTGGGCCGGGCTCTCATGGGGATCTTCTCCCGTGTCGGATTTCCCCGCGAGGTTGTGAGTGATCGCGGCACGAACTTTATATCCCGCTACATGAAGTCCCTGTGGCAGCAGTGCGGAGTCACGTATAAGTTCACGACCCCCTACCACCCCCAGGGCAACGGCCTGGTGGAACGCTTCAACAGAACTCTAAAGGGAATGATCCTGGGCCTCGAAGAGCCCCTGCGCCGGAAGTGGGACATCCTCCTCCCTTGCCTCCTGTTCGCGTACCGGGAGGTTCCCCAAAAGTCTCTGGGGTTCAGCCCCTTCGAACTGCTGTACGGACATCCCGTCCGAGGGCCCCTGAGCCTGGTCAAAGAGGGATGAGAGACAAGCCCCCGGGGGACACCCCCTGATGTGTTCCGCTACATCCTGGCACTCCGCAACCAGACGAGGAAGTTTAGAGAACTTGCAGAGGCTAACCTCGAGGCCAGCCAAGAAGAAATGAAGCGCTGGTATGACCAAAACGCAACCCTGGTCGAGTTCCAGCCGGGCCAGCAGGTTTGGGTCATGGCTCCGGTGAAACCCTGCGCCCTACAAGACAAATGGACTGGTCCCTTCAAGGTGGTCGAACGGAAGAGCCAGGTCACGTATCTGGTCGACGTACAGTCCCCACAGAACCCCCTCCGGGTCCTCCACGTAAACCGTCTCAAGCCCCACTTTGTACGGACAGAATTGAGTTTGCTACTGGCCACCGATGAGGGGGCAGAAGAAGACACCGAACCCCTGCCCGACCTCCTGTGCACGAAAGAACTGGACGGGTCCGTGGAGGGAGTGAAACTGTCGGCCACCCTCACTCCCCGACAGGCCGACGACTGCCGCCAGCTGCTCGGACAATTCGCAGACCTCTTCTCCCTCATTCCAAGGGTGACCGACTGGTGTGTCCACGACGTGGACACTGGCGACTGCCCGCCTGTGAGACACCGAGCCTACCGGGTGCCTGACCGAGTCCGCACCTGCATCAAGACCGAGGTACAGAAAATGCTCACCCTAGGAGTCATCGAGCCCTCCGACAGCCCCTGGGCCAGCCCGGTGGTTCTGGTCCCGAAGGCGGCCTCCCCAGGGGCCGCCCCCGAACTAAGATTCTGTGTGGACTATCGGGGGCTCAACGCGGTCACCCGCGCAGACGCTCACCCTATTCCCCGAGCCGACGAGCTCATCGACCGCCTGGGGGCCGCCCAGTTCCTCAGCACTTTCGACCTGACCTGCGGATACTGGCAGATCGCTCTCACGGAAGGAGCGAAAGAGCGCTCTGCCTTCTCCACGCCAGATGGCCACTACCGCTTCAGGGTCATGCCGTTCGGAATGAAAAACGCCCCCGCCACGTTCCAGCGGTTGGTGAACAAGGTCCTGGCCGGACTCGAGGAGTTCAGCGCAGCGTACCTTGACGACATCGCCGTATTCAGCTCTCAATGGCACGAGCATCTCCAGCACCTCCGACAAGTACTAATGGCCCTGCGCCAAGCAGGCCTAACAGTGAAAGCCAGCAAATGCCAGCTCGGGCAAGGCTCCGTGGTCTACCTGGGGCATCAGGTGGGCAGCGGCCAGGTCGCTCCTCTCCAGCCGAAGATCGATGCCATCAAGTTCTGGGAGCCCCCCACCACGCAGACAGAGGTTCGGGCCTTCCTGGGCCTTACGGGATACTACCGGAGGTTCATTAAAAACTATGCTAGTATCGCAGGGCCCCTCACAGAGTTGACCTCCAAAAAGCTTCCGCAGAAGGTGCAGTGGACCACCCAGTGCCAGCAGGCGTTCGACGCCTTGAAAACCGCCATGTGCACCGCTCCCGTACTCAAGGCCCCCGACTACTCCCAAGAGTTCGTGGTCCAGACCGACGCATCCGAACACGGCATCGGGGCCGTACTCTCACAGTTCGACGACAAGGGCATTGATTAGCCCATAGCCTTCATCAGCCGAAGGCTGCTGCCGAGGGAGCAGCGTTGGAGTACTATAGAGCGAGAGGCCTTTGCCGTAGTCTGGGCCCTCAAGAAACTGCGGCCCTACTTGTTCGGAACCCATTTTCGAGTACAGACGGACCACCGGCCCTTGCAATGGTTAATGCGGATGAGGGGGGAGAACCCCAAACTACTACGATGGTCCATCTCCCTCCAAGGAATGGATTTCACGGTCGAACATCGCCCAGGGGCTGATCATGCCAACGCCGACGGCCTGTCCAGGTTCTTCCGCTTCGGCGAGGAGAACCCCCCAGTGGATGGGTAGTTCTCCACGCATTTCAGCTGGGGGGGACGCGTGTGAGACCGGCCTCACGGCGTGGCCCTCTCCATCATCCAGCCAGCCTGCAACCACCCTCAAGACACGACATCTCCGACTCCGGCCGCCCCAGTCACCCCCGATCTGCGGGCCGGCCAGAGGCCTGACCAACTCACCACCCTACCACGCATGTCCAACCAAGGAAGCGGGAACCCTCGAGCCAGACCCAGAGGCGCCAGCCCAGTCACACCTCGGGTCGCCTTCCCCGGGAGGACTCAATCGGCCACCAGGCCCCTGGGGAGCAGGCGCCTCCCCTACCAAGCGTCTGGGGACCCTCCCAGACCCACCTGAAAAGACCAAAGAAGTGAGCGGCAGGAAATCCCGCCGAACCCCCTCCGTCACCCCCGCCCCCCTCTGGGAGCCCTCCGCACTTCATAGGACCAGCGGAGTATAACAAGGGGTGCCGGAGAAACAAGGACAGAGAAGACCTGGAACCATCTGAGCCTGCGGACGTCGTCGCGGCTCCTGAACGCTGTACTCACCTGGCCTGCTGAGTGACTCGCGGCCTCTTGCTGTTGAACCATCTGAGCCCTGCGGACGAGGTCGCGGCTCCCGAGCACTGAACCACCTAGGCCTGCTGAGTGACTCGCGGCCCCCAGCTACTGAACCATCTGAGCCCTGCTGACGGAATCGCGGCTCCTGAACTCCGACCACCTGTGCCTGCTGAGAGACTCGCGGCACTCCCCTTGAGGACGACTCGGGAAGAGATCGCCCAGAGACACGACACCCTCCAGCTCGAGGATTGTGAGCTGCCGCAGGGTATTTCGCAGAGACACTATCTTGAAAGACTGTCCCGCTACCCCCATTCCCCACGACTGACTTGTGGTACGTTGTGCCACTGCTGTACCATTTGCCTTTTGGGTCATAAAGATCCCTTGAAATCATCGATAAAAGAACCTATCGTCCTACACAGCATACGTGTGGTGTCCCTCTGTTCGCAGTGCCGTTCAGGGTGTGCGCGCCTGGTTCGGCTTACTTGGGAGAGGTGGGTCAAAGGGGTGGGCAGGACGTGTATCGAACCCCCTTCCGGCGAACGCCTTTCCAACAGGCACCGCATGCGCAGGGAGTTATGACGGGGTGTGCAGGGAGGGATGCCAGTTCATGCTGAGGTGGCTGTGGCGCTGGCAGGGTGGTGCCACAGTTTGTATGGGCAGAGAGAGGGGCAGAGGTGCGCTTTGGCAGTTAGAAGTCGAGATGGTAGGTATGTGCAGTGAGCGGACCGGAAGTAGACGCTGTGTGCAGTGAGGGACTTGGGGTGTAAAACATCTATGCAGTGAGACCTGGAGGAAGGAGTAGCAGCAGGTGGATACAGTGGGAGGCTCGGGACTCGGCAGACGGTGTGTGCAGTGAAAGGCTTCAGATCAGCCAGTGCACGTGTTCTGCGAGAGGCTCCGGATTATGTGTACTGTGAGAGGATCCGCAGTAGACTGTGTGGGCAGTGAGGTTCTTGGGATTACACGCTGAGGATGTGTGCAGTGAGAGCCGCAGGAGAACAGTGTGTGGCTTAGAAGCAGGTAGTGCGTGCACTCCGTGCAGTGAGAGAGCATGTCATAGCACAGGGAGGGGCTCCGACTCTGGAGCAGATCATGTGTGCAGTGAGGGGCACCTGAACAGATCGTGTGCAGTGAGGGGCTCCCGAACAGATCATGTGCAGTGAGGGGCTCTCGTGTGCAGTGAGGGGCTCTTGTGTGCAGTGAGGGGCTCCTGAATAGATCGTGTGCAGTGAGGAGCTCCTGAATAGATCGTGTGCAGTGAGGGGCTCTTGTGTGCAGTGAGGGGCTCCTGAATAGATCGTTTGCAGTGAGGGGCTCTCGTGTGCAGTGAGGAACTCCTGGGTAGATCGTGTGCAGTGAAGGGCTCTCGTGTGCAGTGAGGGGCTCTCGTGTGCAGTGAGGGGCTCCTGGGTAGATCGGGTGCAGTGTGGGGCTCTCGTGTGCAGTGAGGGGCGCCTGGGTAGATCGTGTGCAGTGAGGGGCTCCTGAATAGATCGTGTGCAGTGAGGGGCTCCTGAACAGATCGTGTGCAGTGAGGGGCTCCTGAACAGATCGTGTGCAGTGAGGGGCTCTCGTGTGCAGTGAGGGGCTCTCGTGTGCAGTGAGGGGGCTCGTGTGCAGTGAGGGGGCTCGTGTGCAGTGAGGGGGCTCCGGACTCAGGATCCGACCTTTAACAGCAGGTCTTCCGAGTCCTGGGGTTCAAAGAAAGGGAAAAGGCTCACCTGTGTCGTGTCCTTTGAAATCAGGGCTGCAGGCGCCTTCTTCCGGCAACAAACCCACCCCTGCCGGAAACCCATTAGTTTTCTCCGTAGGTAAGGCAACGCCCCCGACGCCCCTTAATACCAGCCGCCACGAGCACCAGTTACATAACACAAGGGTACATTCATTTTTGTTAGGGGGAGGGTAAGCGATTCGCCCAGAATCACAGGAGATGGAACAGACGCCGAAACTGCAACCTGGTCTCCCAGCTCCAGAGTCAGCTACTCAGACCCTTACGCCACAATTGCATCGCAGACATAAGGGGGTAACAAAACCCCTCTCACTCAGTACCTTCCCCGGCTCCAGTCCCCCCACACCGACAACTCACCTGCAGCAGATCACACGGCGCACTCACTTCACGCAGCAGCACTTCGGAAATGAAAGTAACTCCCTGGCTGGCATCCAGGGTTTATGTGGTCGCCCCACCCCTGCCATTACTAGTGACGTTAGAAGTGTGGCATGGGGATTGGGGAGGGGTCAGACGGGGGCAGCCTTAGCACACCTTCCAATCACCCCCACCCGACACGGTGGTAAGAGGTTTCAGGACGGAGGGATAAGGGGCGGAGCCTACAAAATAGTTTGTCTTTATTAAAAAACAATTCAGGAATAAGCGTTAACTTAAGATGTCATTAAAGATACATTGTATACATTAAGGCCGAGCTTCTAACACGCCCCCAGCCTCCCTCACTCTCTGATTGACAGGCGTGCGTGAGCCCGGGTCATTTCGAAAAGAGGAACAGAGATATGTTCGGCGGCTGCTGGGGGTGGGGGGAACAGGGACAAGAAAAGCTGAAAACAGACCCCAGAGAGCGCTTCCGAGGGCGGATATTTTACCCACTCACAGCTGCAGCTCTGCCAGGGACAGTCCAATACTCCTGGCTGTGAGAAGAGGATACAAACAAGCATTGACGCTGTGATTACAGACTGTAAAGCATAGCTGCCAAGGGTTCAGGTTGCTGTGTGTGACATTTTCATAATTTCAGTGCAATTATGAGTGACATTTCAATGACTACGAGTGACACTTTCTTGCGAGCAAAACCGAGCAATGAAGACGATTGAAACATATAAATATTAGAAATTAGACCCATCTGAGCAACAAGAAACTCTAAAAAGATGGTAAAACTGCTGCTACACTCCAGAAATGGAAGGACGCAAACCAACCTGACACATGGACCCCAGACAGGCCACTTGTTACTGGTAGGAAGTCTTAGCTTCTGCTCCAGCGGGAAAGGGTACATTTACATATCCTCCCTGCGTCACAGACCCGTCATCACACTAACTCATTCACGCACGCATCCATTGGTGGGGCCCATAACACCAACACTCATACGTCTCACTCGAATCTGCACACACTAACTCATTCACGCACGCATCCACTGGTGGGGCCCATAACACCAACACTCATACGTCTCACTCGAATCTGGACACATTAACTCATTCACGCACGCATCCATTGGTGGGGCCCATAACACCAACACTCATACGTCTCACTCGAATCTGGACACAGGAGAAGAGAAGCGCTGGACATGTGGGGGGTACCTTATTACCTATAGAAAGAAATGTTTACAGTATTTACATATTATACATCTGCACTTATAGAATCCTAACCTTAGCATCAAGGCACTCCACCACTTGGTCGATGGACCAATTAGTTGGACTGGTTGATGGTGATTTAGAACCAGCTAAAACACATTTAAAGTCTCAGAATCTTTAATTAATACCCTTTACAGAATCACAAACTCGTTCTCTATTAATAAATGTTTAGTTTATTCTAATCAATTACCCTTCATTGACATGATCGTCATTATAATCAATCAAAATGTTAATAACATTGGCATAAATCAGTATGACAATTATATTTACCTAATCTCTGATTTTGGCGACCATTCTCCCACAACCTATTAGCCCCGCAAAAATCAAATCTCTTCCGATGTAACCCTCCAATTGAATGCAGGCTACAACCCCAATCAGTCCGGGAAAAAGTTCCTTCGCTCAGCACGACGCAGTCCCAAAGATCTGCGGGGACCCAGCACTCGTGCAAGCAAATCGGTCAACGGAATTCGGATCACACGCCTGGAACGCAACCACCCACCCCTTCTACTAACCCCCTTTTATAATGAATTTTGGGTAACATGCTACATTTGCTACATTGGAAATGGCTCTGATTGGCCAAGCCATCAAAATTTGCAACTTCAGACTGTATTCACAAAGTTCCTTGTTTCTCATGCTCTACTGAAGATGTCATCCCATGGTTGGGACAGTTCTCTTGTGAAAGGGTCCGAAGTATCAATATTTCGGCTGTTAGGGACAGGTGTCCTTTGTCTTCTCTGTCAGTCACACTAGTCGGGCTTTGGCAGTCCTCCACGTTCCTATCCTTGACGAGGAACACTGTGACTCGGTCAAAGAACGCCTGGAGATCTTCAGTGCCATCCGAGTCTGCGCAGTAGACATCGCGCTCACACGACGGTGGCCACTTCCGAACTCCATTTTGGATGTTGCGGCCTAGTAGGTTCGAATGCCAACTTAAGCTAAACAAACATAAAGAATAATTAATATACGGAAATGAAGATTCTAATGTTTAAACCCACACTAATCCCTTTATATATTAGTATTTTCCTAACTCCTAGGCTTCCAGGAGGGTACGCTTCGATCGTCGAGGCGTACACAGCAGTTCACTTCAAGATTACGTGGAAAACGGTCCGTTTTCCGGTGCGCTCTTACGGCGGTGAAGTCCACTGGTCCTGGGACTTCGTTCAGGGGGCAAGCTCACTCACAAGCCCTTGGAGATCTTTTTAGCACAAGTCAAATAAAAGTTTCTTGGATCTTTTCTTCCTCTTCTTCAGCAGCAAGGCAACCACTGCAGGCCAATCCCCCAGGTCAGGGACAGTAATCCTCCATGCAGCTTTACCGGTTCCTCCTCATCGGACAGAGGTTTCTTCTTGGCAGGACAGGATCTGATTTCTTGGGAGCAGGGCTCCTACATTTATACAGCAAATCTTTTGTTCTGCCAGGCCAGGGGGGCCCTTGCCTAGTCCAGTCCGGTTTCTGAGCACTTTGTTTACGCGAGGCAGGCTGCTTCATTCAGGGTGCAGGGCAGAGTCATCAGACACTCCACAGGGGGCAGAGCCAGCATTGTGGTGGCAGAGCACAGCCCTATTCAGGGTCCAGGTGTACTCCTCCCACCCATCTATATGTCAATCTTTCCATTCACCACCAGGCTTCCTAGCCCTACCCACCTGGGTTTCCCCAGCCCTGTCACTCACACAAGCCAGACAGCAGAAACACATCAGCACAGAGGCTGGCTGAAATGGTTAGGCAAGCAAAGGCAATCTTTCTAAAAGTGGCATCTGCAAACGCAGAATAATAAAATAAACCTTACTAAAAGATGTACCTTATTATTCTGAGTTCAGACATACTAAACTCGATTTTCTACCATGTTCCCTGGGCCTGCTTGGATCATAGGATGTAACAATCTTAACAGCCCATTCTGGCCTATGAGAACAGGTAGCCTTACAATAGTGAAAAACGAAAATGGCTGTAATTCACTATTAGGACATGCCACACACATCAGGGCTTGTCCTACCTTATGCTACAATGCACCCTGCCCTTGGGCCTACCATAGGGGTGACTAACATGAAGTTAAGGGAAGGTTTAGAGACTGGCAAGTGTGTGCACTTGCGCAGTCAGCATGACAGTACCAGACTGCAAGCAGGTTCTGCATTGGCAGACATTAGACATATTTTACCAGGCTGCTTCTGTGGGTGGCACAACCAGTGCTGCAAGCCCACCAGCAGCATTTGTATTTACACGCCCTGGAACTCCTGGTGCACTTTACTGGGGTCTAATAGTAAACCAAACAAGCCAATCATGGAGTCCAACCAACATATACATTTTACATAGGGAGCACTTGCACTGTGGCACTGGTTGGCAGTGGCACAGTGCTCTGAGCGGCCAACACCATAAAAACACATGAGGCACAGTGACGAAAAGAGGAAGGGAGACTCACGCCAAGGTGCCAGGTCTAACACGTGTCCCCTCCAGCTGAAAATTGAGGAGAACTACCCTGCCCCAGGGAGTTCCTCATCACTAAGGCGGAAAAATCTGGACAGACCGTCAGCATTGGCGTGATCTGTACCAGGGCGATGTTCCACCGTGAAATCCATACCCTGTAGGGAAATGGACCACCTCAACAGCTTTGGATTCTCACCCCTCATATGCATCAACCATCTGAGGGGCCTGTGGTCTGTCTGAACCCAGAAGTGAGACCCAAACAGGTAGGGTCTTAGCTTCTTTAGTGCCCAGACCACAGCAAATGCCTCACGCTCAATAGCACTCCACCTCTGTTCCCGTGGAAGTAACCTCCTGCTAAGAAAGGCTACGGGTTGATCTAGGCCCTCCTCATTAATCTGTGAAAGAACAGCCCCCACACCATGCTCTGAAGCGTCTGTCTGAACGATAAACTCTTTGGAGAAGTTGGGAGCCAAAAGCACGGGCGCCGTGCACATAGCAACTTTCTGGGCCTCAAAAGCTTTCTGACAGGTGTCAGTCCAGATCACCTTCCTGGGCTGCTTCCTAGAAGTCAGCGCTGTCAAGTCGGCAACAATGTTGCCATACCCCTTGACAAACCTCCTGTAGTTTCCGGTGAGACCTAGGAAGGCTCTCACCTCTGTCTGGGTTTTGGGCGACTCCCAATTCAGGATGGTTTCTATCTTGGGTTGAAGGGGCGCCACCTGGCCGCTCCCAAACTGGTACCCCAAGTACACCACGGAACCCTGCCCGATCTGGCACTTATTCACCTTGATCGTGAGGCCTGCCCTCCGCAGCGCCATCAACACTTCCCAGAGGTGGCGCAGGTGTTCCTCCCAAGTGGAGCTGAACACTGCGATGTCATCCAGTTAGGCTGCACTGAACGAATCCAATCCAACCAACACCTGGTTGACCAACCTCTGGAAGGTGGCAGGGGCATTCTTCATCCCAAAGGGCATAACCCGGAACTGGTAGTGCCCATCAGGGTTTGGAAAATGCTGACCTCTCTTTGGTCCCATCGGTCAAGGCGATCTGCCAGTACCCCGACGTTTAAATCAAACGTGCTGAAGTAGTTGGCAGCCCCTAGCCGATCTATGAGCTCATCAGCTCTGGGGATGGGGTGTGCGTCAGTCCTGGTGACTGAATTGAGTCCTCTGTAGTCCACACAGAACCGGAGTTCGGGTGTGGCTCCCGGCGGTACAGCCTTTGGGACCAAGACCACTGGGCTGGCCCAAGGACTGCTGGAGGACTCAATTACCCCGAGTGCAAACATCTTGGAGACCTCCTCCTTGATGCATGCCCTCACCCTGTCAGTCACCCTGTAGGCCTTGTGCCTCACAGGTGTACTATCCCCAGTGTCCACATCATGGACGCACCAGTCAGTGACACCGGGAACCAGGGAAAACAGATCAGAAAATTGTCCCAGCAGCTGGCGACAATCATTCTGTTGCTCAGGGGTCAGGGTGGAAGAGAGGATGACACCATCCACTGACCCATCTTGCTCCTGGGCTAACAGGAGGTCAGGAAGAGGCTCGGTCTCCTCTTCCATCCCAGCATCTGTTGCCAGGAGCATGCCCACTTGGGACCTCTCCAAGTGGGGCTTAAGGTGGTTGACATGAAGGACCTTTAAGGGGTTCCTTGGAGACCGCAAGTCCACCACGTAGGTAACAGGACTCTTGCGCTCCACAACCTCAAAGGGACCGGTCCACTTATCCTGGAGCGCACACGGCTCCACGGGGGCCAAGACCCACACCTTCTGTCCAGGCTGAAGCTCTACTAGAGTGGCATTCTGGTCGTACCACCGCTTCATCTCCTCCTGGCTGGCTTCCAGATTTGCCTCAGCAAGTTGCCTGAATCGCCTAGTCTGATTCCTGAAGGCCAGCATGTAACTATATACATTCTGGGGAGGTTTCCTGGGAGATTGCTCCCAGCCTTCCTTGACCAGACTTAGAGGTCCTCTCACTGGGTGGCCGTACAGGAGCTCAAAGGGACTGAACCCTAGAGACTTCTGTGGCACCTCACGGTAAGCGAAGAGAAGGCATGGTAAGAGGATGTCCCACTTATGCCTCATAGGTCCCTCAAGACCCATTATCGTGCCTTTGAGGGTTCGGTTGAATCTCTCAACCAACCCATTTCCTTGGGGGTGGTAAGGTGTGGTGAACTTGAAGGTTACACCACACTCTTGCCAAAGGGATTTCATGTATTTGGACATGAAATTGGTACCCCGGTCAGACACCACCTCTAGAGGGAATCCCACTCTGGAGAAAATTCCCATCAGTGCACGTCCCACCACGGGGGCCGTCACTGTCCTCAGAGGGATGGCTTCCGGGTACCGGGTGGCATGGTCCACCAGGACCAGGATGAACCTTATACTCATGGCTGTCCTGGGGTCCAGTGGCCCCACAATGTCAATCCCCACTCGCTGGAATGGGGTACCGACCACAGGGAATGGCTGGAGTGGGATGTATGACGTTACAACACACACTTTTACAACGCATGCACTTACAACGCATTTTTTACAACGCATAATCCATTACAACGCATGACATTACAACGCATGACACTACAACGCATTTTTAAAAACTACCTTTACAACGCATTTCCATTACAACGCATACTACCTTTACAACGCATACCATTACAACGCATAATATTAAATTGCATTTAAGGTAAGTATTAGATAGTATAGGGGTAAAAGTTACTTTTCTAACTCCAGGGGGTGCAACAGTAGGGTAAGTGTTGGATAGTATAGGGGTTAAAATTACTATTCTAACTCCAGGGGGTGCAACAGTAGGGTAAGTGTTGGATAGTATAGGGGTAAAAATTACTATTCTAACTCCAGGGGGTGCAACAGTAGGGTAAGTGTTGGATAGTATAGGGGTAAAAATTACTATTCTAACTCCAGGGGGTGCAACAGTAGGGTAATTGTTGGATAGTATAGGGGTAAAAATTACTATTCTAACTCCAGGGGGTGCAACAGTAGGGTAAGTGTTGGATAGTATAGGGGTAAAAATTACTATTCTAACTCCAGGGGGTGCAACAGTAGAGTAAGTGTTGGATAGTATAGGGGTAAAACTTACTATTCTAACTCCAGGGGGTGCAACAGTAGGGTAAGTGTTGGATAGTATAGGGGTAAAAATTAATATTCTAACTCCAGGGGGTGCAACAGTAGGGTAAGTGTTGGATAGTATAGGGGTAAAAATTACTATTCTAACTCCAGATGGTGCAACAGTAGGGTAAGTGTTGGATAGTATAGGGGTAAAAATTACTATTCTAACTCCAGGGGGTGCAACAGTAGGGTAAGTGTTGGATAGTATAGGGGTAAAAATTACTATTCTAACTCAAGGGGGTGCAACAGTAGGGTAAGTGTTGGATAGTGTAGTGTAATATTATGCGTTGTAATGGTATGCGTTGTAATGGTAGTATGCGTTGTAATGGAATGCGTTGTAAAGGTAGTTTTTAAAAATGCGTTGTAGTGTCATGCGTTGTAATTTCATGCGTTGTAATGGATTATGCGTTGTAAAAAATGCGTTGTAAAGGTAGTGCGTTGTAAAAGTTGCGTTGTAAAGGTTGTTCCCCGCTGGAGTGGAGCCTTCTGCTTCCTCCCACTCTTTCCACTTGCCTGGCAAGTCTGACAGGTCCTGCAGTGAGTGTCTGAACTCCTGTGCATTTGAGGCCAATAAAAGTGGGTGACAAGCCTTTCAAAGGTCTTGTCCTGCCCCAAATGCCCTGCCAATGGCACATCGTGAGCCAGCCCCAGTAGGAAGGCTCTGAAGTCCTGGGGTACCACCAGCGCACGGGCTGACCCAGGCTCAGCAACCTTAGGCTCTGTATATAGGAGGTCGTTCTCCCAGTAAATGAAATGTGACCCAGACTGATCACCTGCGGCCTGGTCTGCAGCCTGCTGCCGCATACCCACGAGAGAAGGGCATTCTTTCTGCGCCTTACAAAAGTCCTTCTTGGAGGGGCCTCCTTCCTGCTGCCAATGGGTCAGCTCAGGCAGGTCCACCAGTTCAGCTATCTGTTCCCCGGTAGGCCCCAGGGCATCCCCCTCAAGGTCTGCTTCCTCCTGGGCCGTGGGAACTTCAGGGGCCAGTTACCCGCGCCCCCTGCTCCTTCTCTCTAAGGCCGGTCCCTGGACCTCCCTCTCAGGCTCCAGGACCTCTTGAGCACCCCTACTGGTTGCCATGGACCGTGTGGTGACACACCCCCAATCCGGCATACCCAACATCTCCAGGTGAGCACTCCGCTCCACCATAGCCCAAGGTGAGCTCCCCAAATCGTTCCCTAACAGACAGTCTACAGGCATGGCGGGCCTCACAGCTACCTGAAGAGTACCAGAGACCCCCCCCCACTCTAAGGGAACCTGAGCCACCTTGCAGTGACTCTCTGTGTTGTCAGCGGCAACCACTGGATAGAATGCTCCTGGGACAACCTGCTCTTGAGACACCAGGTGACACTTGACAGCTGTCACACTGGCTCCTGTACCTCTCAGAGCTTCAATCCTACAGCCATTGATGGTCACCCACTGCCTGTATTTCTTAGTGTTCTCAGGCAGTTGGGTTGGGGGGACCACCTCACAGTCTCCTAATGAGACAAGGGACATCTCTGTGGGACCCCACCCACCTTGGACACCCATCTCCTCCCCCGAGGCTACACTAGCCACCTGCCGGGGTGGAGCACCAGTGGGTGCTGGTTTACCTACAAAGGACACTTTACATCAGAGGCAAAATGCCCCACGTTACTACACCTGTAACATCTTATGGGCCCCTTCTGAACAGGAGGACCTGTCGGGGCCCCGGTCGGTTTCTGGGGTGGGGGAGGCTGAGAACCTTTCCCTTGGTTCCCTTGGGGATTACTTTGGGGCCTTTTTGGGAACTCCCTCTGGTTACCCCTGTCCCCCCCACTCTTCTGCTGGGGACCCTGCCCACCCTTGGCGGAATCTCCCACGTGACCCTTGTGGACCCTGGTACTGACCCAGCGGTCCGCCTCCTCAGCAAGCTTCCTAGGGTTAGTCAGCCTACTATCAATCAGGTGCTGGCGTAGCTCAGGAAAACAATTACTGGACAAGTGCTCCCATGCCACTAAATCAAGAAGCCCTTGATAATCATTTACCTTACTATCCTTTACCCAACCATCCAGCGCTCTGCAAAAGAAAGTCACATACTCCACATACGTACTATTGGGAATCTTAGTGCAACCCCTAAACCTCTGTCTATATAACTCAGGGGTCAACCCATACCTAGCCATCAATGCTTCCTTCATATGGGGGTAAGAGTTATACACATCTGAGGGCAAATCTAGCAGTGTGTCCCGCCCTTCACTCAAGAATCGCCCCTACAACCCCGCTCCCCAATCCTTCTCAGGGACCCGGTGGGAGGTCATGGCTACTTCGTAGGCTTTGAACCATTGCCCTATGTCATCACTTTAAAAAAATCCTTCACTACATCTTTGGGTATGTATACTCTGGACTCTACCTGCACTGGGGGTGTGCTGAAACCAGAGGGAGTGCTTCGCAAGCCCTGAGCTTTCAACTCCAGCTCCCTCAATTTCATCTCATGCTCCATTTGGCTTCTCCTCTCTTCCATCTCTAGCCTTTTCCTTTCCATTGCCAGTTGTCCATTTAGTTTCGCCATCTCTACCTCATGAGCTCTGGTTTCCTTCCTGTCGGCCAACTCCTCTGGCGACAGGCTTCTGCCCAAGCTAGGGATGCTCTCTGCCCGCTCAATTTCCTCCTATCAGAGTCTTTTCTTGACTTCATCCAGGCCCTCAGCGCCTTGCAAAGATCTACTTTGAGCTTACATCCAACAGTGGGGACTTTGAATTTTCTGCAGAAGCCCTTCAGCTGGACCTTGGTGTAGCTCTCTAATCTCTCTTCTTCCCATTCCACGTCTTCAGTTTCAGAGATGAGAGATGCTGCCCTTTCCACAACAACTGAACCAGGCATGATTTCTTTAACAACTGGCGATTTCCAGCAAAAATGCGATTAAAAGTAAGTGGTCGCGCTATTGGTCTGCCTTCACTATGTGGCATTCACCAATCACTGTGTATGTATCACAAACGCAAATTCGTAATCCTCACCGCTGACAACCAATGTTAGAATCTGGATTCTCTGGTCGGCACAGGTAGGTACCTGGGACAAGCAGAGAGTCCTTCTTCCAGTCAGGGTAAGGGGGCACACTCTAACAATAACCCCTGCTCACCCTCTAGGTAGCTTGGCGCGAGCAGACAAGGCCTATCCCAGAGTGTTTAGGTTAATCGCCCAGGAACATCTCATTACAATAATCTAGTCTGGACATGAAGAGGACGGCCATTACCGTCTTCTAAAGTGCCCGGGGAACGAAGGGAAGGATTTTACGCAAGGTCTGGAGCAGGAAAAAGCAGGCTGAAGTTAAACTGTTCACCTGAGCTGACATGTTCAGTCTATCATCAAAAATCACCCCGAGGTTCCTGACCTTTCTTACTGGTAGAGGACATTCCTCCACCTCTAGTGGCCACCACAAATCGCTCCATATTGGTGGTCCATTCCCAAATTCAATAGCTTCTGTTTTCTTCGTATTGATCTTTAGGAAACTCTGACTCATCCACTCCATGACGTCCTTCAGACAAGCATGGAATCTTGCCGCTGTTAACTCCGGCCTATCGGATACAGATATCACCAATTGCGAATCATCTGCATAGGACACGAAGGCAAAACCGTGTTTCATCGCTACCCTGGCCAACGGCCTCGCATAAACATTAAACAGAGTAGGGGACAGAGCTGAGCCTTGTGGGATGCCGCAGGGCAGATTGAAATTGCCCGATTATAGACCCTCTCAATTGAGACTTTGTTTTCTGTTATCTAGAAACGAGGAGAGGAGGGCTAAGGCCCGCTCGCTAATCCCTACCTCCTTTAGTCGCCGCACCAACACCGTATAGTTAACGGTGTAGAATGCGGCCTTACCCAGGCTGCAGTAGCAGACCTGTGGTGTCATTTTGGAGCGCTTCCCACGAGTGGCATAATATATGCTGCAGCCCCTGGTAGGCCTCTGAGGTACTTATGCCCTAGGTACATAGTATACCATAGACTAGGGGCTTATAAGGCACTCCAGATTCTAATTAGATATGTACCTAATGTACATGCAAACCATTTTACAGAGAAGGCAGATAGACTGGGGCCCTGAATAGCAGGATCCCAGTCCAACTAAGTCATAAACCAGCAAAACACCAGGAAAAAAGTGGGGGAACCATATAGTCAGATTCCACCTTCCTACAGTCTGCTTTTAGGCTGGGACGGTTGCCGACTGAGGAAGGTCTGCTCTCAGGCTCTGACAGGTGCAGACTGAGGAATGTCTGCTCTTAGGCTCGGATGGGTACAGACTGAGAAAGGTCTGCTTTTAGGCTGGGACGGGTGTAGGCTGAGGAAGGTTTGCTCAGACGGGTGCAGAATGAGGAAGGTCTGCTCTCAGGCTCGGACAGGTGTAGACTGAGGAAGGTCTGCTCTTAGGCTCGAACGGATGCAGACTGAGGAAGGTCTGCTCTTACGTGTGGTCGGGTGCAGACTAAGGAAGGTCTGGTCTTAGGCGTGGATGGGTGCAGACTGAGGATCGTCTGCTCTAAAGCTCGGACGGGTGCAGACTGAGGAAGGTTTGCTCTTAGGTTTGGACGGGTGCAGACTGAGAAAGGTCTGCTCTTAGGCGTGGACGTGTAAAGACTGAGGAAGATCTGCTCTTAGGCGTGGACGGGTGCAGACTGGGGAAGGTCTGCTCTTAGGATCGGACGGGTGCAGACTGAGGAAGGTCTGCTCTTAGGTTCGGACGGGTGCAGACTAAAGCAGGTCTGCTCTTAGGCTTGGAAAAGGCAGACTGGGGAAGGTCTGCTCTTAGGCTCGGACGGGTGCAGACTGAGGAAGGTTGGCTCTTAGGCTCGGATGGGAGCAGACTGAGGAATGTCCGCTCTCAGGCTCGGATGGGTGCAGACTGAGAAAGGTCTGCTCTTAGGCTCGGACGGGTGCAGACTAAGGAAGGTCTGCTCTCAGGCTTGGATGGGTGCAGAATGAGGAAGATCTGCTCTTAGGCTCGAATGGGTGCAGACTGGGGAAGGTCTGCTCTTAGGCTCGGACGGGTGTAGACTGAGAAAGGTCTGCTCTCAGGCTCGGATTTGTGGAGACTCAGGAAGGTATGCTCTTAGACTCGGACGGATGCAGACTGTGGAAGGTCTGCTCTTATGCTTGGATGGGTGCAGACTGAGGAAGCTCTGATGTAAGGATCGGACGGGTGCAGAGCGGGGAAGGTCTGCTCTTAGGCGTGGACAGGTGCAGACTGAGGAAGGTCTGCTCTTAGGCGAAGATGGGTGCATACTGAAGAATGTCTGCTCTTAGGCATGGACAGGTTCAGACTGAGGAAGGTCTGCTCTTAGGTTCGGACGGGTGTAGACTGAGGAAGGTCTTTTCTTAGGGTCGAACAGGTTCAGACTGAAGAAGGTCTGCTCTTAGGCTTGGACGGGAGCAGACTGAGGAAGGTCTGCTCTTAGGCTCAGAAGGGTGCAGACTAATGAAGGTCTGGTCTCAGGGTCAGACGGGTGCAGACTGAGGAAGGTCTGGTCTCAGGCTCGGACGGGTGCAGACTGAGGAAGGACTGCTCTGAGGCTAGGACGAGTGCAGACTGAGGAACGTCTGCTCTTAGGTGTGGACAAGTGCAGACTGAGGAAGGTCTGGTCTCAGGCGGGGACGAGTGCAGACTAAGGAAGGTCTGGGTCTGCTCTAAGGCTCGGACGGGTTCAGACTGAGGAAAGTCTGCTCTTAGGCTCGAACGGGTGCAGACTGAGGAAGGTCTGCTCTCAGGCTCGGACTGGTGCAGACTGAGGAAGGTCTGGTCTTAGGCTCGAACGGGTGCAGACTGAGAAAGATCGGCTCTTAGGCTCAGACGGGTGCTGACTGAGGAAAGTCTGCTCTTAGGCTCGGACGGTGCAGACTGAGGAAGGTCTGCTCTCAGGCTCGGACTGGTGCAGACTTATGAAGTTCTGCTCTTAGGCATTGACGGGTGCAGACTGAGGAAGGTCTGCTCTTAGGGTCGGACGGGTGCAGACAGAGGAAGGTCTGCTCTTAGGCTGAGACGGATGCAGACTGAGGAAGGTCTGATCTTAGGCTCAGGCGGGTGCAGACTGAGGAAGGTCTGCTCTCAGGCTCGGACGGGTGCAGACTGAAGAAGTTCTGCTCTTCGGCTCGGATGGATGCAGACTGAGGAAGGTCTGCTCTAACGCTCGGACGGATGCAGACTGAGGAAGGTCTGGTCTTAGGCTCGGATGGGTGCAGACTGAGGAAGGTCTGGTCTTAGGCTCGGATGAAGGTCTGCTCTTAGGTTCGGACGGATGCAGACTGAGGAAGGTCTGCTCTTAGACTCGGACGGGTGCAGACTTAGGAAGTTATGGTCTTAGGCTCGGATGGGTGCAGACTGAGGAAGGTCTGGTCTTTGGCTCGAACGGGTGCAGACTGAGGAAGGTCTGCTGGTCTCAGGCGTGGATGGGTGCAGACTGAGGAAGGTCTGCTCTTAGGCTGAGACAGATGCAGACTGAGGAAGGTCTGCTCTTAGGCTCAGGCGGGTGCAGACTGAGGAAGTGCAGCTCTCAGGCTCGGACGGGTGCAGACTGAGGAAGTTCTGGTCTCAGGCTCGGACAGGTGCAGACTGAAGAAGGTCTGCTCTTCGGCTCGGACGGATGCAGTCTGAGGAAGGTCTGCTCTAAGGCTGGGACGGATGCAGACTGAGGAAGGTCTGATCTTAGGCTCGGATGAAGGTCTGCTCTTAGGTTCGGACGGATGCAGACTGAGGAAGGTGTGCTCTTAGACTCGGACGGGTGCAGACTTAGGAAGGTATGGTCTTATGCTCGGATGGGTGCAGACTGAGGAAGGTCTGGTCTTTGGCTCGAACGGGTGCAGACTGAGGAAGGTCTGCTGCTCTCAGGCGTGGACGGGTGCAGACTGAGGAAGGTCTGCTCTTAGGCTCGGACGGGTGCAGACTGAGGAAGGTCTGCTCTCAGGCTCGGGCGGGTGCAGACTGAGGAAGGTCTGCTCTCAGGCTCTGACAGGTGCAGACTGAGGAATGTCTGCTCTTAGGCTCGGACGGGTACAGACTGAGAAAGGTCTGCTCTTAGGCTGGGACGGGTGTAGGCTGAGGAAGGTTTGCTCAGACGGGTGCAGAATGAGGAAGGTCTGCTCTCAGGCTTGGACAGGTGTAGACTGAGGAAGGTCTGCTCTTAGGCTCGGACGGATGCAGACTGAGGAAGGTCTGCTCTTACGTGTGGACGGGTGCAGACTGAGGAAGGTCTGGTCTTAGGCGTGGATGGGTGCAGACTGAGGAACGTCTGCTCTAAAGCTCGGACGGGTGCAGACTGAGGAAGGTTTGCTCTTAGGTTTGGACGGGTGCAGACTGAGGAAGGTCTGCTCTTAGGCGTGGACGTGTGAAGACTGAGGAAGATCTGCTCTTAGGCGTGGACGGGTGCAGACTGGGGAAGGTCTGCTCTTAGGCTCGGACGGGTGCAGACTGAGGAAGGTCTGCTCTTAGGTTCGGACGGGTGCAGACTAAGGCAGGTCTGCTCTTAGGCTTGGAAAAGGCAGACTGGGGAAGGTCTGCTCTTAGGCTCGGACTGGTGCAGACTGAGGAAGGTTGGCTCTTAGGCTCGGACGGGAGCAGACTGAGGAATGTCTGCTCTCAGGCTCGGATGGGTGCAGACTGAGAAAGGTCTGCTCTTAGGCTCGGACGGGTGCAGACTGAGGAAGGTCTGCTCTCAGGCTCGGACGGGTGCAGACTGAGGAAGTTCTGGTCTCAGGCTCGGACAGGTGCAGACTGAAGAAGTTCTGCTCTTCGGCTCGGATGGATGCAGACTGAGGAAGGTCTGCTCTAACGCTCGGACGGATGCAGACTGAGGAAGGTCTGGTCTAAGGCTGGGACGGATGCAGACTGAGGAAGGTCTAATCTTAGGCTCGGATGAAGGTCTGCTCTTAGGTCCGGACGGATGCAGACTGAGGAAGGTGTGCTCTTAGACTCGGACGGGTGCAGACTTAGGAAGGTATGGTCTTATGCTCGGATGGGTGCAGACTGAGGAAGGTCTGGTCTTTGGCTCGAACGGGTGCAGACTGAGGAAGGTCTGCTGCTCTCAGGCGTGGACGGGTGCAGACTGAGGAAGGTCTGCTCTTAGGCTCGGACTGGTGCAGACTGAGGAAGGTCTGCTCTCAGGCTCGGGCGGGTGCAGACTGAGGAAGGTCTGCTCTCAGGCTCTGACAGGTGCAGACTGAGGAATGTCTGCTCTTAGGCTCGGACGGGTACAGACTGAGAAAGGTCTGCTCTTAGGCTGGGACGGGTGTAGGCTGAGGAAGGTTTGCTCAGACGGGTGCAGAATGAGGAAGGTCTGCTCTCAGGCTTGGACAGGTGTAGACTGAGGAAGGTCTGCTCTTAGGCTCGGACGGATGCCGACTGAGGAAGGTCTGCTCTTACGTGTGGACGGGTGCAGACTGAGGAAGGTCTGGTCTTAGGCGTGGATGGGTGCAGACTGAGGAACGTCTGCTCTAAAGCTCGGACGGGTGCAGACTGAGGACGGTTTGCTCTTAGGTTTGGACGGGTGCAGACTGAGGAAGGTCTGCTCTTAGGCGTGGACGTGTGAAGACTGAGGAAGATCTGCTCTTAGGCGTGGATGGGTGCAGACTGAGGAAGGTCTGCTCTTAGGCTCGGACGGGTGCAGACTGAGGAAGGTCTGCTCTTAGGTTCAGACGGGTGCAGACTAAGGCAGGTCTGCTCTTAGGCTTGGAAAAGGCAGACTGGGGAAGGTCTGCTCTTAGGCTCGGACTGGTGCAGACTGAGGAAGGTTGGCTCTTAGGCTCGGACGGGAGCAGACTGAGGAATGTCTGCTCTCAGGCTCGGATGGGTGCAGACTGAGAAAGGTCTGTTCTTAGGCTCGGACGGGTGCAGACTGAGGAAGGTCTGCTCTCAGGCTCGGACGGGTGCAGACTGAGGAAGTTCTGGTCTCAGGCTCGGACAGGTGCAGACTGAAGAAGTTCTGCTCTTCGGCTCGGATGGATGCAGACTGAGGAAGGTCTGCTTTAACGCTCGGACGGATGCAGACTGAGGAAGGTCTGGTCTTAGGCTCGGATGGGTGCAGACTGAGGAAGGTCTGGTCTTAGGCTCGGATGAAGGTCTGCTCTTAGGTTCGGACAGATGCAGACTGAGGAAGGTCTGCTCTTAGACTCGGACGGGTGCAGACTTAGGAAGTTATGGTCTTAGGCTCGGATGGGTGCAGACTGAGGAAGGTCTGGTCTTTGGCTCGAACGGGTGCAGACTGAGGAAGGTCTGCTGGTCTCAGGCGTGGATGGGTGCAGACTGAGGAAGGTCTGCTCTTAGGCTGAGACAGATGCAGACTGAGGAAGGTCTGCTCTTAGGCTCAGGCGGGTGCAGACTGAGGAAGGGCAGCTCTCAGGCTTGGACGGGTGCAGACTGAGGAAGTTCTGGTCTCAGGCTCGGACAGGTGCAGACTGAAGAAGGTCTGCTCTTCGGCTCGGACGGATGCAGACTGAGGAAGGTCTTCTCTAAGGCTGGGACAAATGCAGACTGAGGAAGGTCTGATCTTAGGCTCGGATGAAGGTCTGCTCTTAGGTTCGGACGGATGCAGACTGAGGAAGGTGTGCTCTTAGACTCAGACGGGTGCAGACTTAGGAAGGTATGGTCTTATGCTCGGATGGGTGCAGACTGAGGAAGGTCTGCTGCTCTCAGGCGTGGACGGGTGCAGACTGAGGAAGGTCTGCTCTTAGGCTCGGACGGGTGCAGACTGAGGAAGGTCTGCTCTCAGGCTCGGGCGGGTGCAGACTGAGGAAGGTCTGCTCTCAGGCTCTGACAGGTGCAGACTGAGGAATGTCTGCTCTTAGGCTCGGACGGGTACAGACTGAGAAAGGTCCGCTCTTAGGCTGGGACGGGTGTAGGCTGAGGAAGGTTTGCTCAGACGGGTGCAGAATGAGGAAGGTCTGCTCTCAGGCCTGGACAGGTGTAGACTGAGGAAGGTCTGCTCTTAGGCTTGGACGGATGCAGACTGAGGAAGGTCTGCTCTTACGTGTGGACGGGTGCAGACTGAGGAAGGTCTGGTCTTAGGCGTGGATGGGTGCAGACTGAGGAACGTATGCTCTAAAGCTCGGACGGGTGCAGACTGAGGAAGGTTTGCTCTTAGGTTTGGACGGGTGCAGACTGAGGAAGGTCTGCTCTTAGGCGTGGACGTGTGAAGACTGAGGAAGATCTGCTCTTAGGCGTGGACGGGTGCAGACTGGGGAAGGTCTGCTCTTAGGCTCGGACGGGTGCAGACTGAGGAAGGTCTGCTCTTAGGTTCGGACGGGTGCAGACTAAGGCAGGTCTGCTCTTAGGCTTGGAAAAGGCAGACTGGGGAAGGTCTGCTCTTAGGCTCGGACTGGTGCAGACTGAGGAAGGTCGGCTCTTAGGCTCGGATGGGAGCAGACTGAGGAATGTCTGCTCTCAGGCTCGGATGGGTGCAGACTGAGAAAGGTCTGCTCTTAGGCTCGGACGGGTGCAGACTAAGGAAGGTCTGCTCTCAGGCTTGGATGGGCGCAGAATGAGGAAGGTCTGCTCTTAGGCTCGGACGGGTGTAGACTGAGGAAAGTCTGCTCTTAGGCTCGGACAGGTGCAGACTGAGGAAGGTCTGCTCTCAGGTTCGGACGGGTGCAGACTAAGGCAGGTCTGCTCTTAGGCTTGGAAAAGGCAGACTGGGGAAGGTCTGCTCTTAGGCTCGGACGGGTGCAGACTGAGGAAGGTTGGCTCTTAGGCTCGGACGGGAGCAGACTGAGGAATGTCTGCTCTCAGGCTCGGATGGGTGCAGACTGAGAAAGGTCTGCTCTTAGGCTCGGACGGGTGCAGACTAAGGAAGGTCCGCTCTCAGGCTTGGATGGGTGCAGAATGAGGAAGGTCTGCTCTTAGGCTCGAATGGGTGCTGACTGGGGAAGGTCTGCTCTTAGGCTCGGATGGGTGTAGACTGAGGAAGGTCTGCTCTTAGGCTCGGATGGGTGCAGGCTGAGAAAGGTCTGCTCTCAGGCTCGGATTTGTGCAGACTCAGGAAGGTATGCTCTTAGACTCGGACGGATGCAGACTGTGGAAGGTCTGCTCTTATGCTTGGACGGGTGCAGACTGAGGAAGCTCTGATGTAAGGCTCGGACGGGTGCAGAGCGGGGAAGGTCTGCTCTTAGGCGTGGACAGGTGCAGACTGAAGAAGGTCTGCTCTTAGGCTCGGACTGGTGCAGACTGAGGAAGGTTGGCTCTTAGGCTCGGACGGGAGCAGACTGAGGAAGGTCTGGTCTAAGGCTGGGACGGATGCAGACTGAGGAAGGTCTAATCTTAGGCTCGGATGAAGGTCTGCTCTTAGGTTCGGACGGATGCAGACTGAGGAATGTCTGCTCTCAGGCTCGGATGGGTGCAGACTGAGAAAGGTCTGCTCTTAGGCTCGGACGGGTGCAGACTGAGGAAGGTCTGCTCTCAGGCTCGGACGGGTGCAGACTGAGGAAGTTCTGGTCTCAGGCTCGGACAGGTGCAGACTGAAGAAGTTCTGCTCTTCGGCTCGGATGGATGCAGACTGAGGAAGGTCTGCTCTAACGCTCGGACGGATGCAGACTGAGGAAGGTCTGGTCTAAGGCTGGGACGGATGCAGACTGAGGAAGGTCTAATCTTAGGCTCGGATGAAGGTCTGCTCTTAGGTTCGGACGGATGCAGACTGAGGAAGGTGTGCTCTTAGACTCGGACGGGTGCAGACTTAGGAAGGTATGGTCTTATGCTCGGATGGGTGCAGACTGAGGAAGGTCTGGTCTTTGGCTCGAACGGGTGCAGACTGAGGAAGGTCTGCTGCTCTCAGGCGTGGACGGGTGCAGACTGAGGAAGGTCTGCTCTTAGGCTCGGACTGGTGCAGACTGAGGAAGGTCTGCTCTCAGGCTCGGGCGGGTGCAGACTGAGGAAGGTCTGCTCTCAGGCTCTGACAGGTGCAGACTGAGGAATGTCTGCTCTTAGGCTCGGACGGGTACAGACTGAGAAATGTCTGCTCTTAGGCTGGGACGGGTGTAGGCTGAGGAAGGTTTGCTCAGACGGGTGCAGAATGAGGAAGGTCTGCTCTCAGGCTTGGACAGGTGTAGACTGAGGAAGGTCTGCTCTTAGGCTCGGACGGATGCAGACTGAGGAAGGTCTGCTCTTACGTGTGGACGGGTGCAGACTGAGGAAGGTCTGGTCTTAGGCGTGGATGGGTGCAGACTGAGGAACGTCTGCTCTAAAGCTCGGACGGGTGCAGACTGAGGAACGTTTGCTCTTAGGTTTGGACGGGTGCAGACTGAGGAAGGTCTGCTCTTAGGCGTGGACGTGTGAAGACTGAGGAAGATCTGCTCTTAGGCGTGGACGGGTGCAGACTGAGGAAGGTCTGCTCTTAGGCTCGGACGGGTGCAGACTGAGGAAGGTCTGCTCTTAGGTTCAGACGGGTGCAGACTAAGGCAGGTCTGCTCTTAGGCTTGGAAAAGGCAGACTGGGGAAGGTCTGCTCTTAGGCTCGGACTGGTGCAGACTGAGGAAGGTTGGCTCTTAGGCTCGGACGGGAGCAGACTGAGGAATGTCTGCTCTCAGGCTCGGATGGGTGCAGACTGAGAAAGGTCTGTTCTTAGGCTCGGACGGGTGCAGAATGAGGAAGGTCTGCTCTCAGGCTCGGACGGGTGCAGACTGAGGAAGTTCTGGTCTCAGGCTCGGACAGGTGCAGACTGAAGAAGTTCTGCTCTTCGGCTCGGATGGATGCAGACTGAGGAAGGTCTGCTCTAACGCTCGGACGGATGCAGACTGAGGAAGGTCTGGTCTTAGGCTCGGATGGGTGCAGACTGAGGAAGGTCTGGTCTTAGGCTCGGATGAAGGTCTGCTCTTAGGTTCGGACGGATGCAGACTGAGGAAGGTCTGCTCTTAGACTCGGACGGGTGCAGACTTAGGAAGTTATGGTCTTAGGCTCGGATGGGTGCAGACTGAGGAAGGTCTGGTCTTTGGCTCGAACGGGTGCAGACTGAGGAAGGTCTGCTGGTCTCAGGTGTGGATGGGTGCAGACTGAGGAAGGTCTGCTCTTAGGCTGAGACAGATGCAGACTGAGGAAGGTCTGCTCTTAGGCTCAGGCGGGTGCAGACTGAGGAAGGGCAGCTCTCAGGCTCGGACGGGTGCAGACTGAGGAAGTTCTGGTCTCAGGCTCGGACAGGTGCAGACTGCAGAAGGTCTGCTCTTCGGCTCGGACGGATGCAGACTGAGGAAGGTCTGCTCTAAGGCTGGGACAAATGCAGACTGAGGAAGGTCTGATCTTAGGCTCGGATGAAGGTCTGCTCTTAGGTTCGGACGGATGCAGACTGAGGAAGGTGTGCTCTTAGACTCAGACGGGTGCAGACTTAGAAGGTATGGTCTTATGCTCGGATGGGTGCAGACTGAGGAAGGTCTGCTGCTCTCAGGCGTGGACGGGTGCAGACTGAGGAAGGTCTGCTCTTAGGCTCGGACGGGTGCAGACTGAGGAAGGTCTGCTCTCAGTCTCTGACAGGTGCAGACTGAGGAATGTCTGCTCTTAGGATCGGACGGGTACAGACTGAGAAAGGTCCGCTCTTAGGCTGGGACGGGTGTAGGCTGAGGAAGGTTTGCTCAGACGGGTGCAGAATGAGGAAGGTCTGCTCTCAGGCTTGGACAGGTGTAGACTGAGGAAGGTCTGCTCTTAGGCTTGGACGGATGCAGACTGAGGAAGGTCTGCTCTTACGTGTGGACGGGTGCAGACTGAGGAAGGTCTGGTCTTAGGCGTGGATGGGTGCAGACTGAGGAACGTATGCTCTAAAGCTCGGACGGGTGCAGACTGAGGAAGGTTTGCTCTTAGGTTTGGACGGGTGCAGACTGAGGAAGGTCTGCTCTTAGGCGTGGACGTGTGAAGACTGAGGAAGATCTGCTCTTAGGCGTGGACGGGTGCAGACTGGGGAAGGTCTGCTCTTAGGCTCGGACGGGTGCAGACTGAGGAAGGTCTGCTCTTAGGTTCGGACGGGTGCAGACTAAGGCAGGTCTGCTCTTAGGCTTGGAAAAGGCAGACTGGGGAAGGTCTGCTCTTAGGCTCGGACTGGTGCAGACTGAGGAAGGTCGGCTCTTAGGCTCGGACGGGAGCAGACTGAGGAATGTCTGCTCTCAGGCTCGGATGGGTGCAGACTGAGAAAGGTCTGCTCTTAGGCTCGGACGGGTGCAGACTAAGGAAGGTCTGCTCTCAGGCTTGGATGGGCGCAGAATGAGGAAGGTCTGCTCTTTGGCTCGAATGGGTGCAGACTGGGGAAGGTCTGCTCTTAGGCTCGGACGGGTGTAGACTGAGGAAAGTCTGCTCTTAGGCTCGGACAGGTGCAGACTGAGGAAGGTCTGCTCTCAGGTTCGGACGGGTGCAGACTAAGGCAGGTCTGCTCTTAGGCTTGGAAAAGGCAGACTGGGGAAGGTCTGCTCTTAGGCTCGGACGGGTGCAGACTGAGGAAGGTTGGCTCTTAGGCTCGGACGGGAGCAGACTGAGGAATGTCTGCTCTCAGGCTCGGATGGGTGCAGACTGAGAAAGGTCTGCTCTTAGGCTCGGACGGGTGCAGACTAAGGAAGGTCCGCTCTCAGGCTTGGATGGGTGCAGAATGAGGAAGGTCTGCTCTTAGGCTCGAATGGGTGCTGACTGGGGAAGGTCTGCTCTTAGGCTCGGACGGGTGTAGACTGAGGAAGGTCTGCTCTTAGGCTCGGATGGGTGCAGGCTGAGAAAGGTCTGCTCTCAGGCTCGGATTTGTGCAGACTCAGGAAGGTATGCTCTTAGACTCGGACGGATGCAGACTGTGGAAGGTCTGCTCTTATGCTTGGACGGGTGCAGACTGAGGAAGCTCTGATGTAAGGCTCGGACGGGTGCAGAGCGGGGAAGGTCTGCTCTTAGGCGTGGACAGGTGCAGACTGAAGAAGGTCTGCTCTTAGGCGAGGATGGGTGCATACTGAAGAATGTCTGCTCTTAGGCATGGACAGGTTCAGACTGAGGAAGGTCTGCTCTTAGGCTCGGACGGGTGCAGATTTAGGAAGGTCTGCTCTTAGGGTCGGACGGGTGCAGACTGAGGAAGGTCTTTTCTTAGGGTCGAACAGGTTCAGACTGAAGAAGGTCTGCTCTTAGGCTCGGACGGGAGCAGACTGAGGAAGGTCTGCTCTTAGGCTCAGAAGGGTGCAGACTAATGAAGGTCTGGTCTCAGGGTCAGACGGGTGCAGACTGAGGAAGGTCTGGTCTCAGGCTCGGACGGGTGCAGACTGAGGAAGGACTGCTCTGAGGCTAGGACGAGTGCAGACTGAGGAACGTCTGCTCTTAGGTGTGGACAAGTGCAGACTGAGGAAGGTCTGGTCTCAGGCGGGGACGAGTGCAGACTAAGGAAGGTCTGCTCTAAGGCTCGGACGGGTTCAGACTGAGGAAAGTCTGCTCTTAGGCTCGGACGGGTGCAGACTGAGGAAATTCTGCTCTCAGGCTCGGACTGGTGCAGACTGAGGAAGGTCTGGTCTTAGGCTCGGATGGGTGCAGACTGAGGAAGGTCTGGTCTTAGGCTCGGATGAAGGTCTGCTCTTAGGTTCGGAAGGATGCAGACTGAGGAAGGTCTGCTCTTACGTGTGGACGGGTGCAGACTAAGGAAGGTCTGGTCTTAGGCGTGGATGGGTGCAGACTGAGGAACGTCTGCTCTAAAGCTCGGACGGGTGCAGACTGAGGAAGGTTTGCTCTTAGGTTTGGAAGGGTGCAGACTGAGAAAGGTCTGCTCTTAGGCGTGGACGTGTGAAGACTGAGGAAGATCTGCTCTTAGGCGTGGACGGGTGCAGACTGGGGAAGGTCTGCTCTTAGGTTCGGAAGGATGCAGACTGAGGAAGGTCTGCTCTTAGGTTCGGACGGGTGCAGACTAAGGCAGGTCTGCTCTTAGGCTTGGAAAAGGCAGACTGGGGAAGGTCTGCTCTTAGGCTCGGACGGGTGCAGACTGAGGAAGGTTGGCTCTTAGGCTCGGATGGGAGCAGACTGAGGAATGTCCGCTCTCAGGCTCGGATGGGTGCAGACTGAGAAAGGTCTGCTCTTAGGCTCGGACGGGTGCAGACTAAGGAAGGTCTGCTCTCAGGCTTGGATGGGTGCAGAATGAGGAAGGTCTGCTCTTAGGCTCGAATGGGTGCAGACTGGGGAAGGTCTGCTCTTAGGCTCGGACGGGTGTAGACTGAGAAAGGTCTGCTCTCAGGCTCGGATTTGTGCAGACTCAGGAAGGTATGCTCTTAGACTCGGACGGATGCAGACTGTGGAAGGTCTGCTCTTATGCTTGGACGGGTGCAGACTGAGGAAGCTCTGATGTAAGGATCGGACGGGTGCAGAGCAGGGAAGGTCTGCTCTTAGGCGTGGACAGGTGCAGACTGAGGAAGGTCTGCTCTTAGGCGAGGATGGGTGCATACTGAAGAATGTCTGCTCTTAGGCATGGATAGGTTCAGACTGAGGAAGGTCTGCTCTTAGGTTCGGACGGGTGCAGACTGAGGAAGGTCTTTTCTTAGGGTCGAACAGGTTCAGACTGAAGAAGGTCTGCTCTTAGGCTCGGACGGGAGCAGACTGAGGAAGGTCTGCTCTTAGGCTCAGAAGGGTGCAGACTAATGAAGGTCTGGTCTCAGGGTCAGACGGGTGCAGACTGAGGAAGGTCTGGTCTCAGGCTCGGACGGGTGCAGACTGAGGAAGGACTGCTCTGAGGCTAGGACGAGTGCAGACTGAGGAACGTCTGCTCTTAGGTGTGGACGGGTGCAGACTGAGGAAGGTCTGGTCTCAGGCGGGGACGAGTGCAGACTAAGGAAGGTCTGCTCTAAGGCTCGGACGGGTTCAGACTGAGGAAAGTCTGCTCTTAGGCTCGGACGGGTGCAGACTGAGGAAGGTCTGCTCTCAGGCTCGGACTGGTGCAGACTGAGGAAGGTCTGGTCTTAGGCTCGGATGGGTGCAGACTGAGGAAAGTCTGGTCTTAGGCTCGGATGAAGGTCTGCTCTTAGGTTCGGAAGGATGCAGACTGAGGAAGGTCTGCTCTTAGACTCGGACGGGTGCAGACTTAGGAAGATATGGTCTTAGGCTCGGATGGGTGCAGACTGAGGAAGGTCTGGTCGTTGGCTCGAACGGGTGCAGACTGAGGAAGGTCTGCTGCTCTCAGGCATGGACGGATGCAGACTTAGGAAGGTCTGCTCTTAGGCTCGGACGGGTGCAGAATGAGAAAGGTCTGCTCTAGGGCTCGGGCGGGTGCAGACTGAGGAAGGTCTGCTCTTAGGCTCAGACGGGTGCAGAGTGAGGAAGGTCTGCTCTTAGGCTCGGACGGGTGCAGACTGAGGAAGATCTACTCTCAGGCTCCAACGGGTGCAAACTGAGGAAGGTCTGCTCTCAGGCTTGAACAGATGTAGACTGAGGAAGGTCTGCTCTCAGGCGTAGACGGGTGCAGACTGAGATAGGTCTTCTCTTAGGGTCGAACAGGTTCAGTCTGAAGAAGGTCTGCTTTTAGGCTCGGACGGGAGCAGACTGAGGAAGGTCTGCTCTTAGGCTCAAACGGGTGCAGACTAATGAAGGTCTGGTCTGAGGGTCAGACGGGTGCAGACTGAGGAAGGTCTGGTCTCAGGCTCTGACGGGTGCAGACTGAGGAAGGTCTGCTCTGAGGCTCGGACGAGTGCAGACTGAGGAACGTCTGCTCTTAGGTGTGGACTGGTTCAGACTGAGGAAGGTCTGGTCTCAGGCGGAGGTACGAGTGCAGACTAAGGAAGGTGTGCTCTAAGGCTCGGACGGGTTCAGACTGAGGAAAGTCTGCTCTAAGGCATGGACAGGTTCAGACTGAGGAAGGTCTACTCTTAGGTTCGGACGGGTGCAGACTGAGGAAGGTCTTTTCTTAGGGTCGAACAGGTTCAGACTGAAGAAGGTCTGCTCTTAGGCTCAGACGGGAGCAGACTGAGGAAGGTCTGCTCTTAGGCTCAGAAGGGTGCAGACTAATGAAGGTCTGGTCTCAGGGTCAGACGGGTGCAGACTGAGGAAGGTCTGGTCTCAGGCTCGGACGGGTGCAGACTGAGGAAGGACTGGTCTGAGGCTAGGACGAGTGCAGACTGAGGAACGTCTGCTCTTAGGTGTGGACGGGTGCAGACTGAGGAAGGTCTGGTCTCAGGCGGGGACGAGTGCAGACTAAGGAAGGTCTGCTCTGAGGCTCGGACGGGTTCAGACTGAGGAAAGTCTGCTCTTAGGCTCGAACGGGTGCAGACTGAGGAAGGTCTGCTCTCAGGCTTGGACTGGTGCAGACTGAGGAAGCTCTGATGTAAGGATCGGACGGGTGCAGAGCGGGGAAGGTCTGCTCTTAGGCGTGGACAGGTGTAGACTGAGGAAGGTCAGCTCTTAGGCGAGGATGGGTGCATACTGAAGAATGTCTGCTCTTAGGCATGGACAGGTTCAGACTGAGGAAGGTCTGCTCTTAGGTTCGGACGGGTGCAGACTGAGGAAGGTCTTTTCTTAGGGTCGAACAGGTTCAGACTGAAGAAGGTCTGCTCTTAGGCTCGGACGGGAGCAGACTGAGGAAGGACTGCTCTTAGGCTCAGAAGGGTGCAGACTAATGAAGGTCTGGTCTCAGGGTCAGACGGGTGCAGACTGAGGAAGGTCTGGTCTCAGGCTCGGCCGGGTGCAGACTGAGGAAGGACTGCTCTGAGGCTAGGACGAGTGCAGACTGAGAAACGTCTGCTCTTAGGTGTGGACGGGTGCAGACTGAGGAAGGTCTGGTCTCAGGCGGGGACGAGTGCAGACTATGGAAGGTCTGCTCTAAGGCTCGGACGGGTTCAGACTGAGGAAAGTCTGCTCTTAGGCTCGAACGGGTGCAGACTGAGGAAGGTCTGCTCTCAGGCTCGGACTGGTGCAGACTGAGGAAGGTCTGGTCTTAGGCTCGAACGGGTGCAGACTGAGAAAGATCGGCTCTTATGCTCAGACGGGTGCTGACTGAGGAAAGTCTGCTCTTAGGCTCGGACGGGTGCAGACTGAGGAAGGTCTGCTCTCAGGCTCGGACTGGTGCAGACTTAGGAAGTTCTGCTCTTAGGCATTGACGGGTGCAGACTGAGGAAGGTCTGCTCTTAGGGTCGGACGGGTGCAGACTGAGGAAGGTCTGCTCTTAGGCTGAGACGGATGCAGACTGAGGAAGGTCTGATCTTAGGCTCAGGCGGGTGCAGACTGAGGAAGGTCTGCTCTCAGGCTCGGACGGGTGCAGACTGAGGAAGTTCTGGTCTCAGGCTCGGACAGGTGCAGACTGAAGAAGTTCTGCTCTTCGGCTTGGATGGATGCAGACTGAGGAAGGTCTGCTCTAACGCTCGGACGGATGCAGAGTGAGGAAGGTCTGGTCTTAGGCTCGGATGGGTGCAGACTGAGGAAGGTCTGGTCTTAGGCTCGGATGAAGGTCTGCTCTTAGGTTCGGACGGATGCAGACTGAGGAAGGTCTGCTCTTAGACTCGGACGGGTGCAGACTTAGGAAGTTATGGTCTTAGGCTCGGATGGGTGCAGACTGAGGAAGGTCTGGTCTTTGGCTCGAACGGGTGCAGACTGAGGAAGGTCTGCTGGTCTCAGGCGTGGATGGGTGCAGACTGAGGAAGGTCTGCTCTTAGGCTGAGACAGATGCAGACTGAGGAAGGTCTGCTCTTAGGCTCAGGCGGGTGCAGACTGAGGAAGGGCAGCTCTCAGGCTCGGACGGGTGCAGACTGAGGAAGTTCTGGTCTCAGGCTCGGACAGGTGCAGACTGAAGAAGGTCTGCTCTTCGGCTCGGACGGATGCAGACTGAGGAAGGTCTGCTCTAAGGCTGGGACGGATGCAGACTGAGGAAGGTCTGATCTTAACCTCGGATGAAGGTCTGCTCTTAGGTTCGGACGGATGCAGACTGAGGAAGGTGTGCTCTTAGACTCGGACGGGTGTAGATTTAGGAAGGTATGGTCTTATGCTCGGTGTTAGACGGACCGGGAGGGTCGGCCGAGGACAAGGGGAGAGGTCTCCGGGGAGAGCCGTCTCCAGCGATCGTACAGATAAATAACTTACCCCCCACAGACAGATACCACACAAGGAGAAGATTTAGCGTTCTTTATAGGCAATTTCTTAAGGTACGATGAAATGGTACAAGGAGGTCTGGACTCAGGGGTCCCCTCGATTCAAGTCTCTTAAGATGGGAAAAGGGGGTAGCGGGACAGTCTGGTTACCAGTCTGGTAGTTGAGATGGTATGGTGGGTAGCTCACAATCCTCGAGCTTGGTGGTCTAGCTGGGACGGGCCGCGGCAGCGCCAGCAGGTCCCGGTGAAGATGGTCGATACACGGTCCGCGGCAGCGCCAGCAGGTCCCGGTGAAGATGGTCGATGCACGGTCCGCGGCAGCGCCAGCAGGTCCCGGTGAAGATGGTCGTTACAACGGGCCGCGCCAGCGCCAGCAGGTCCCGACGAGGATGGATGTTGCAGAATGCCGCGGCAGCGCCAGCAGGCAGGACGATAGTTCACAAGATAGGGCTACGGCAGCGCCAGTAGTCCGTCAAGGCTGAGTTCTCTCGGTGTCTCTCGACTCCAGGATACAACTGCCTTCCTGCTCCGGAGCTGCTCCAGTTATAGGGCAGGCGCCCTTTGATGTCCGGACCCTCGCACTTGGAGGTCGGAGGGTCCGGGATGAAGGTGTCCAGACACCCAGCAGGGGGTGGAGCCAGTGCCTGGGGGAGCTGGAGGCGATCGGCACCTGGCGGGGGAGAGCCCTTGGCGCTTCGTTCTCCCATTGACCTGCCAAGTGGTCCGCTCACCTCCTGGGTGGATGGTGGTGCCGGGATGTCGGGGCCGGCCAGGCCCAGGGTTAGGGTCGGATGGAGGCCACGCGGCCTCGTGGCGCAGGGCCCAAGATGGCGGCTCGACCTGGCCGGGGGAGCCGGTGGTGGCTTGGTCCCGTGATACATGGAGGTCCGGGGGCAGGAGTTCCGTCGGGAGACGGGGTGTGGGTGATTCTTGTGGGTCACGCCTGGCGGGCCGGGGCTTGGGCCCTGTCATGCGGGGAGGGAGCAAGCCCTTCGTGTGGCCTGTCCAACATGCGTCCCCCCCAGCTGAAGGCGGGGAGAGTCACCCATCTTCTTGGGGACTCTCCTCGTTGAGGCGGAAAAAGCGTGACAGGCCATCTGCGTTGGCGTGGTCTTGGCCCGGTCGGTGCTCCACGGTGAAGTCCATTCCCTGCAGGGAGATGGACCAGCGCAATAGTTTTGGGTTCTCCCCCCGCATCTGCATCAGCCACTGCAGGGGTCGATGGTCGGTTTGTACCCGGAAGTGGGTACCGAAGATATAGGGCCGGAGCTTTTTGAGGGCCCACACCACTGCGAAGGCCTCCCTCTCGATTGTGCTCCAGCGCTGTTCTCGGGCCAGGAGACGTCGGCTGATGAAGGCCACCGGCTGGTCATGACACTCGGGGTTCAGTTGGGAAAGAACCGCTCCGATGCCGTGGTCGGAGGCGTCTGTCTGTACCACGAATTCCCGACTGTAATCGGGGGCCTGGAGCACAGGGGCGGTGCACAGGGCGGCCTTTAGCTTTTCGAAGGCCGCTTGACAGTCGGGGGTCCAGTTAATCCGCTTTGGCTGGTTCTTGGACGTGAGACCCGTGAGGGGCCCCACAATGCTGCCGTAGTCCCTCACGAACCACCGGTAGTAGCCGGTGAGCCCCAAGAAGGCTCGGACCTCGGTCTGGGTGATGGGGGGCTGCCAGGACTGGATGGCAGCAATTTTAAGTTGCAGCGGGGCCACCAGCCCGCTTCCCACCTGGTGCCCGAGGTAGGTCACGGACCCTTGACCAATTTGGCATTTGCCGGCCTTAATCGTGAGGCAGGCCCGCTGGAGGGCCTGTAGGACCTCTTGGAGGTGGAGGAGGTGGTCGGACCAGTGGCGGCTGTATACAGCGATATCGTCCAGGTAGGCGGCGCTGAACTCTTCGAGCCCCGCCAAGACCTGGTTCACGAGACGTTGAAAAGTAGCGGGGGCATTCTTCATGCCAAAGGGCATGACCTTGAAGTGGTAGTGGCCATCGGGGGTAGAGAAGGCGGACCGTTCCTGAGCCCGGGGTGTGAGACCGATCTGCCAGTAGCCCGCTGTTAGGTCGAAGATGCTGAGGTAGCAGGCGGCCCCCAGCCGGTCGATCAATTCATCCGCTCGGGGGATAGGATGAGCGTCGGTCCGGGTGGCAGCGTTCAAGCCCCGGTAGTCGACGCAGAATCTCAGTTCCGGTGTGGTGCCGGGGGCAGCGGCTTTGGGGACCAGTACAACCGGGCTGGCCCAGGGGCTGTCCGAGGGCTCGATGACCCCGATCGTGAGCATTTTGGCCACTTCCTCTTGGATGCAGGCCCGTACCCGATCTGGCACGCGGTAGGCCCGGTGTCGGATAGGGGGACTGTCCCCGGTGTCCACGTCGTGCAAGCACCAAGGGGTGACCCCGGGGGTGAGGGAGAACAGTGTAGCGAACCGCAGCAGGAGGTCCCGGCAGCCCTGGCGTTGCTCTGGGGTGAGGGCATCGGAGAGCCGGACCCCGTCCACGGAACCGTCGTTCTCCTGAGTCTTCAGGAGATCCGGGAGGGGTTCGGAGTCCTCCTCCGCCCCACTGTCCGTAGCCACCAGGAGGCTGAGTTCTGAGCGCACAAAGTGTGGTTTGAGTCTGTTGGTGTGGAGGACCCGAAGGGGGTTCCGGGGGGTCCCCATGTCGATGAGGTAAGTGACGGGGCTTTTGCGCTCGACCACTTTGAAGGGCCCCGTCCACTTATCTTGCAAGGCACATGGTTCGGTGGGGGACATCACCCACACTTGTTGACCAGGTTCGAACTCGACGGAGGAGGCATTGTGATCATACCATCTTTTCATGTCCTCCTGACTGGCCTCGAGGTTCGCCTTGGCCATCTCCCTGAAGCGCCGGGTCTGATTGCGTAGGGCCAGGAGGTACTTGAAGACGTCTGGAGGGGTCTTTAGAGGGGCCATCTCCCAACCTTCTTTGACTAGGCTGAGGGGCCCTCGCACAGGGTGCCCGTACAGGAGTTCGAAAGGGCTAAAACCGAGGGACTTCTGGGGAACTTCTCGGTAGGCGAAAAGGAGGCACGGGAGTAGTACATCCCACTGGCGACGGAGGGGCTCTTCCAATCCCCCAATCATCCCCTTGAGAGTGCGGTTGAATCGCTCCACTAGTCCGTTCCCTTGGGGGTGATAGGGGGTCGTGAATCAGTAGGTGACCCCGCACTGTTGCCAGAGGGACTTCATATATTTTGAGATAAAGTTCGTGCCTCGTTCGCTGACGACTTCTCGGGGGAAGCCCACCCGGGAGAAGATCCCCATTAGGGCCCGGCCAACCACCGGAGCCGTTACAGTTCGTAGGGGCACCGCCTCGGGGTAGCGGGTGGCGTGGTCCACCAGTACCAGGATGAACCTATGTCCTTGTGCCGTGCGGGGATCCAGGGGCCCCACAATGTCTATTCCTACCCTCTCGAACGGGGTGGTGACCACTGGGAAGGGTTGCAGAGGGGCTTTCAGCTTACAGCTTACGGCCGCTCTTCCCGCTGGCCTGGCACGTGGGGCAGGACCGGCAGTGGTTAAGGACGTCGTTCCGCATCTTCGGCCAGAAAAAGTGAGTCACTAGGCGACTGTAAGTTTTGTCCTGGCCCAGGTGTCCAGCCAGGGGGACATCGTGGGCCAGATTGAGTAGGAAGTCTCTGAAGCGGAGAGGTACCACCAGCACTCGACCGGCCCCTATCTCTGCGATTCTTTGTTCGCTGTATAGCAGGTCGTTGTCCCAATAGACCCAGTGAGTTCCGGTGGAGTCCCCTGCGCTCTGGGCGCTGGCTTGCTGGCGGAGTCCCTCGAGGGAGGGGCAGGTCTTTTGCTCCTGGCGGAACTGTTCTTGGGTGGGCCCCCCTTCTTGGCGCCACTGAGCCAGGTCCTGGGGTTGCGCGTCCTCTTCGGTCGTTGGTTCCGGGGGGTTGGCCTCGTCGTTGTCCTCTACTGGGGCGACCGGGGGCGGAGGTGCTGGCCATTCCGGTTCTTCTGATCGGGGGACGGCACGGGCGGCCATGGACCGGGTGGTTACGCAGGCCCAGTCCGGGATGCCCAGCATCCCCAGGTGCTCTCTTCTTTCGACGGCGCCCCACGGGGAACTCTCAAGGTCATTCCCCAGGAGGCAGTCCACGGGGGCATCATCCCGGACCGTTACCTTCAACAGGCCGGAGACCCCTCCCCATTCGAAGGGGACGCAGGCCATTTGACACAGACTTTCGGAATTGTCGGCTGAGCGGACGGGGCAGAGAATGTTCGGCAGGATCTGCTCGGGCTTCACCAGGTGACAGCGGACGGCCGTCACACTGGCGCCTGTGTCACGTAAGGCCTCGGCCCGACGCCCATTAATGATCACCCACTGGCCATATTTCCGGGTGTTGGCGGGTAGGGGAGCCCGCGGGACCATGTCTCTTCCCCCTAGGCACGCTAGAACCATGGCGGCCGGTTCCCACTCTTGCTGGGCCGGCTCATACTCTTCCTGTTCCTCCGATAGTCGTTCTTCCCCCAGGGCGGCGGCAGCTACCTGGCGGGGCTTGGGTGTTTGGTTCTGCGGGCAGCTCGGGTCATTGGCGTAGTGGCCGACTCGCTGGCATCGGTGGCACGTGATGTTGGCTCTGAACCCCGGGCGCATCGGGGGGTTGCCCCGGCCGGCCGGGGGCGGGGTGCTGGCCACGGGTGTTGCCGGGAGGGTGTCTCTCCCTCGCCCCTGGCCTCCTCCTCCTCCCCGAGGACGGTGCTGGCCTTGGTTGCTTCGGTTTTGCTCGTGTGGTCCTCTCCGGCCCACTCGGGTGCTTTCCCATCGGTCAGCTTCAGCGGCGAGTTGCCGGGGGTCAGTCAATTTACTGTCGAGGAGGTGCTGCCTGAGCTCGACGAAACAGTTGTTCGACAGGTGTTCCCATACCATAAGGTTAAAGAGTTGCTCGTAGGTCGTTACATGGCTCCCCTTGATCCAACCCTCGAAGGCTCGGCTGAAATAGTTGACGTACTCCACCCAAGTTGTACCCGGGATCCGGGTGCAATCTCTGAACCTCTGGCGGTACATCTCGGGTGTGAGGCCGTAGCGGGTGAGGAGGGCAGCCTTCATGTGGTCGTAGGACAACATTTGGTGATCTGGGAGCTGCAATAGGGCATCGCGGCCTTCGTTGACGAACTTCCCCCATAGTCCGGCTCCCCAATCACTCCGGTCGATCCGGTGGGAGGTCATGGCGATCTCGTAGGCTTTGAACCACTGTTGTATGTCGTCCTCTCGGACATACTCTCGGACAACATCCTTGGGGATGTGGACTTTTTTCTCGGTTGCTCCCGGGGTGTGCGGTCGCTCAGGCACCCCCGGTTCTTTATTCTGTTTCCGAAGTTCTATTTCCGCCAGTTTGCGCTCGTGTTCGAGTGTTATTCTTTTTTCCTCTAGCTCTCTCTGTCTCTGTTTTTCTTCTCGTTCTTCTCGGAGCCGCAGATGTTCTAGATTTAGTTTCTGCTCGGCTAACTTTAGTTCACCGTCCATCTTGAGTCGTGCCATTTCCAACTCATGTAATCTGGTTCTTTCTCTTTCGTGGATCTCCTCCTGCGAGAGGCCCGTTCCCCGCTCCTCGGGAGCCGTGGCGTTCCCCTCTGGTGCGACACTGTTTTGGTCGGAGGATCCGGCGATCCCAGTTTATGCCCATGACTCAAGGGCGCGCTTCAAATCCTCTTTGGTACTCAGGCCGGTGGTAGCAATGCCTAGTTCCATGCAGAATTGTTTAAGTTCGCGGTGGCTATATTCTTCCAACTTATCCATTTGGAACTTTTCAGTGGAACCGCTATCTTTGGCTGACATCGTGGTTTTGTCGTGGGGTGAGCTACTCTCTGTACGATTACGCGTTGATTCGGATCGCGCCGCTGGCCACCAATGTTAGACGGACCGGGAGGGTCGGCCGAGGACAAGGGGAGAGGTCTCCGGGGAGAGCCGTCTCCAGCGATCGTACAGATAAATAACTTCCCCCCCACAGACAGATACCACACAAGGAGAAGATTTAGCGTTCTTTATAGGAAATTTCTTAAGGTACGATGAAATGGTACAAGGAGGTCTGGACTCAGGGGTCCCCTCGATTCAAGTCTCTTAAGATGGGAAAAGGGGGTAGCGGGACAGTCTGGTTACCAGTCTGGTAGTTGAGATGGTATGGTGGGTAGCTCACAATCCTCGAGCTTGGTGGTCTAGCTGGGACGGGCCGCGGCAGCGCCAGCAGGTCCCGGTGAAGATGGTCGATACACGGTCCGCGGCAGCGCCAGCAGGTCCCGGTGAAGATGGTCGATGCACGGTCTGCGGCAGCGCCAGCAGGTCCCGGTGAAGATGGTCGTTACAACGGGCCGCGGCAGCGCCAGCAGGTCCCGACGAGGATGGATGTTGCAGAAGGCCACGGCAGCGCCAGCAGGCAGGACGATAGTTCACAAGATAGGGCTACGGCAGCGCCAGTAGTCCGTCAAGGCTGAGTTCTCTCGGTGTCTCTCGACTCCAGGATACAACTGCCTTCCTGCTCCGGAGCTGCTCCAGTTATAGGGCAGGCGCCCTTTGATGTCCGGACCCTCGCACTTGGAGGTCGGAGGGTCCGGGATGAAGGTGTCCAGACACCCAGCAGGGGGTGGAGCCAGTGCCTGGGGGAGCTGGAGGCGATCGGCACCTGGCGGGGGAGAGCCCTTGGCGCTTCGTTCTTCCATTGACCTGCCAAGTGGTCCGCTCACCTCCTGGGTGGATGGTGGTGCCGGGATTTCGGGGCCGGCCAGGCCCAGGGTTAGGGTCGGATGGAGGCCACGCGGCCTCGTGGCGCAGGGCCCAAGATGGCGGCTCGACCTGGCCGGGGGAGCCGGTGGTGGCTTGGTCCCGTGATACATGGAGGTCCGGGGGCAGGAGTTCCGTCGGGAGACGGGGTGCGGGTGATTCTTGTGGGTCACGCCTGGCGGGCCGGGGCTTGGGCCCTGTCATGCGGGGAGGGAGCAAGCCCTTCGTGTGGCCTGTCCAACACTCGGATGGGTGCAGACTGAGGAAGGTCTGGTCTTTGGCTCGAACGGGTGCAGACTGAGGAAGGTCTGCTGCTCTCAGGCGTGGACGGGTGCAGACTGAGGAAGGTCTGCTCTTAGGCTCGGACGGGTGCAGACTGAGGAAGGTCTGCTCTCAGGCTCGGGCGGGTGCAGACTGAGGAAGGTCTGCTCTCAGGCTCTGACAGGTGCAGACTGAGGAATGTCTGCTCTTAGGCTCGGACGGGTACAGACTGAGAAAGGTCTGCTCTTAGGCTGGGACGGGTGTAGGCTGAGGAAGGTTTGCTCAGACGGGTGCAGAATGAGGAAGGTCTGCTCTCAGGCTTGGACAGGTGTAGACTGAGGAAGGTCTGCTCTTAGGCTCGGATGGATGCAGACTGAGGAAGGTCTGCTCTTACGTGTGGACGGGTGCAGACTGAGGAAGGTCTGGTCTTAGGCGTGGATGGGTGCAGACTGAGGAACGTCTGCTCTAAAGCTCGGACGGGTGCAGACTGAGGAAGGTTTGCTCTTAGGTTTGGACGGGTGCAGACTGAGGAAGGTCTGCTCTTAGGCGTGGACGTGTGAAGACTGAGGAAGATCTGCTCTTAGGCGTGGACGGGTGCAGACTGGGGAAGGTCTGCTCTTAGGCTCGGACGGGTGCAGACTGAGGAAGGTCTGCTCTTAGGTTCGGACAGGTGCAGACTAAGGCAGGTCTGCTCTTAGGCTTGGAAAAGGCAGACTGGGGAAGTTCTGCTCTTAGGCTCGGACTGGTGCAGACTGAGGAAGGTTGGCTCTTAGGCTCGGACGGGAGCAGACTGAGGAATGTCTGCTCTCAGGCTCGGATGGGTGCAGACTGAGAAAGGTCTGCTCTTAGGCTCGGACGGGTGCAGACTAAGGAAGGTCTGCTCTCAGGCTTGGATGGGTGCAGAATGAGGAAGGTCTGCTCTTAGGCTCGAATGGGTGCAGACTGGGGAAGGTCTGCTCTTAGGCTCGGACGGGTGTAGACTGAGGAAAGTCTGCTCTTAGGCTCGGACGGGTGCAGACTGAGGAAGGTCTGCTCTCAGGTTCGGACGGGTGCAGACTAAGGCAGGTCTGCTCTTAGGCTTGGAAAAGGCAGACTGGGGAAGGTCTGCTCTTAGGCTCGGACGGGTGCAGACTGAGGAAGGTTGGCTCTTAGGCTCGGATGGGAGCAGACTGAGGAATGTCTGCTCTCAGGCTCGGATGAGTGCAGACTGAGAAAAGTCTGCTCTTAGGCTCGGACGGGTGCAGACTAAGGAAGGTCTGCTCTCAGGCTTGGATGGGTGCAGAATGAGGAAGGTCTGCTCTTAGGCTCGAATGGGTGCAGACTGGGGAAGGTCTGCTCTTAGGTTCGGACGGATGCAGACTGAGGAAGGTCTGCTCTTAGACTCGGACGGGTGCAGACTTAGGAAGTTATGGTCTTAGGCTCGGATGGGTGCAGACTGAGGAAGGTCTGGTCTTTGGCTCGAACGGGTGCAGACTGAGGAAGGTCTGCTGGTCTCAGGCGTGGATGGGTGCAGACTGAGGAAGGTCTGCTCTTAGGCTGAGACAGATGCAGACTGAGGAAGGTCTGCTCTTAGGCTCAGGCGGGTGCAGACTGAGGAAGGGCAGCTCTCAGGCTCGGACGGGTGCAGACTGAGGAAGTTCTGGTCTCAGGCTCGGACAGGTGCAGACTGAAGAAGGTCTGCTCTTCGGCTCGGACGGATGCAGACTGAGGAAGGTCTGCTCTAAGGCTGGGACGGATGCAGACTGAGGAAGGTCTGATCTTAACCTCGGATGAAGGTCTGCTCTTAGGTTCGGACGGATGCAGACTGAGGAAGGTGTGCTCTTAGACTCGGACGGGTGTAGATTTAGGAAGGTATGGTCTTATGCTCGGTGTTAGACGGACCGGGAGGGTCGGCCGAGGACAAGGGGAGAGGTCTCCGGGGAGAGCCGTCTCCAGCGATCGTACAGATAAATAACTTACCCCCCACAGACAGATACCACACAAGGAGAAGATTTAGCGTTCTTTATAGGCAATTTCTTAAGGTACGATGAAATGGTACAAGGAGGTCTGGACTCAGGGGTCCCCTCGATTCAAGTCTCTTAAGATGGGAAAAGGGGGTAGCGGGACAGTCTGGTTACCAGTCTGGTAGTTGAGATGGTATGGTGGGTAGCTCACAATCCTCGAGCTTGGTGGTCTAGCTGGGACGGGCCGCGGCAGCGCCAGCAGGTCCCGGTGAAGATGGTCGATACACGGTCCGCGGCAGCGCCAGCAGGTCCCGGTGAAGATGGTCGATGCACGGTCCGCGGCAGCGCCAGCAGGTCCCGGTGAAGATGGTCGTTACAACGGGCCGCGCCAGCGCCAGCAGGTCCCGACGAGGATGGATGTTGCAGAATGCCGCGGCAGCGCCAGCAGGCAGGACGATAGTTCACAAGATAGGGCTACGGCAGCGCCAGTAGTCCGTCAAGGCTGAGTTCTCTCGGTGTCTCTCGACTCCAGGATACAACTGCCTTCCTGCTCCGGAGCTGCTCCAGTTATAGGGCAGGCGCCCTTTGATGTCCGGACCCTCGCACTTGGAGGTCGGAGGGTCCGGGATGAAGGTGTCCAGACACCCAGCAGGGGGTGGAGCCAGTGCCTGGGGGAGCTGGAGGCGATCGGCACCTGGCGGGGGAGAGCCCTTGGCGCTTCGTTCTCCCATTGACCTGCCAAGTGGTCCGCTCACCTCCTGGGTGGATGGTGGTGCCGGGATGTCGGGGCCGGCCAGGCCCAGGGTTAGGGTCGGATGGAGGCCACGCGGCCTCGTGGCGCAGGGCCCAAGATGGCGGCTCGACCTGGCCGGGGGAGCCGGTGGTGGCTTGGTCCCGTGATACATGGAGGTCCGGGGGCAGGAGTTCCGTCGGGAGACGGGGTGTGGGTGATTCTTGTGGGTCACGCCTGGCGGGCCGGGGCTTGGGCCCTGTCATGCGGGGAGGGAGCAAGCCCTTCGTGTGGCCTGTCCAACATGCGTCCCCCCCAGCTGAAGGCGGGGAGAGTCACCCATCTTCTTGGGGACTCTCCTCGTTGAGGCGGAAAAAGCGTGACAGGCCATCTGCGTTGGCGTGGTCTTGGCCCGGTCGGTGCTCCACGGTGAAGTCCATTCCCTGCAGGGAGATGGACCAGCGCAATAGTTTTGGGTTCTCCCCCCGCATCTGCATCAGCCACTGCAGGGGTCGATGGTCGGTTTGTACCCGGAAGTGGGTACCGAAGATATAGGGCCGGAGCTTTTTGAGGGCCCACACCACTGCGAAGGCCTCCCTCTCGATTGTGCTCCAGCGCTGTTCTCGGGCCAGGAGACGTCGGCTGATGAAGGCCACCGGCTGGTCATGACACTCGGGGTTCAGTTGGGAAAGAACCGCTCCGATGCCGTGGTCGGAGGCGTCTGTCTGTACCACGAATTCCCGACTGTAATCGGGGGCCTGGAGCACAGGGGCGGTGCACAGGGCGGCCTTTAGCTTTTCGAAGGCCGCTTGACAGTCGGGGGTCCAGTTAATCCGCTTTGGCTGGTTCTTGGACGTGAGACCCGTGAGGGGCCCCACAATGCTGCCGTAGTCCCTCACGAACCACCGGTAGTAGCCGGTGAGCCCCAAGAAGGCTCGGACCTCGGTCTGGGTGATGGGGGGCTGCCAGGACTGGATGGCAGCAATTTTAAGTTGCAGCGGGGCCACCAGCCCGCTTCCCACCTGGTGCCCGAGGTAGGTCACGGACCCTTGACCAATTTGGCATTTGCCGGCCTTAATCGTGAGGCAGGCCCGCTGGAGGGCCTGTAGGACCTCTTGGAGGTGGAGGAGGTGGTCGGACCAGTGGCGGCTGTATACAGCGATATCGTCCAGGTAGGCGGCGCTGAACTCTTCGAGCCCCGCCAAGACCTGGTTCACGAGACGTTGAAAAGTAGCGGGGGCATTCTTCATGCCAAAGGGCATGACCTTGAAGTGGTAGTGGCCATCGGGGGTAGAGAAGGCGGACCGTTCCTGAGCCCGGGGTGTGAGACCGATCTGCCAGTAGCCCGCTGTTAGGTCGAAGATGCTGAGGTAGCAGGCGGCCCCCAGCCGGTCGATCAATTCATCCGCTCGGGGGATAGGATGAGCGTCGGTCCGGGTGGCAGCGTTCAAGCCCCGGTAGTCGACGCAGAATCTCAGTTCCGGTGTGGTGCCGGGGGCAGCGGCTTTGGGGACCAGTACAACCGGGCTGGCCCAGGGGCTGTCCGAGGGCTCGATGACCCCGATCGTGAGCATTTTGGCCACTTCCTCTTGGATGCAGGCCCGTACCCGATCTGGCACGCGGTAGGCCCGGTGTCGGATAGGGGGACTGTCCCCGGTGTCCACGTCGTGCAAGCACCAAGGGGTGACCCCGGGGGTGAGGGAGAACAGTGTAGCGAACCGCAGCAGGAGGTCCCGGCAGCCCTGGCGTTGCTCTGGGGTGAGGGCATCGGAGAGCCGGACCCCGTCCACGGAACCGTCGTTCTCCTGAGTCTTCAGGAGATCCGGGAGGGGTTCGGAGTCCTCCTCCGCCCCACTGTCCGTAGCCACCAGGAGGCTGAGTTCTGAGCGCACAAAGTGTGGTTTGAGTCTGTTGGTGTGGAGGACCCGAAGGGGGTTCCGGGGGGTCCCCATGTCGATGAGGTAAGTGACGGGGCTTTTGCGCTCGACCACTTTGAAGGGCCCCGTCCACTTATCTTGCAAGGCACATGGTTCGGTGGGGGACATCACCCACACTTGTTGACCAGGTTCGAACTCGACGGAGGAGGCATTGTGATCATACCATCTTTTCATGTCCTCCTGACTGGCCTCGAGGTTCGCCTTGGCCATCTCCCTGAAGCGCCGGGTCTGATTGCGTAGGGCCAGGAGGTACTTGAAGACGTCTGGAGGGGTCTTTAGAGGGGCCATCTCCCAACCTTCTTTGACTAGGCTGAGGGGCCCTCGCACAGGGTGCCCGTACAGGAGTTCGAAAGGGCTAAAACCGAGGGACTTCTGGGGAACTTCTCGGTAGGCGAAAAGGAGGCACGGGAGTAGTACATCCCACTGGCGACGGAGGGGCTCTTCCAATCCCCCAATCATCCCCTTGAGAGTGCGGTTGAATCGCTCCACTAGTCCGTTCCCTTGGGGGTGATAGGGGGTCGTGAATCAGTAGGTGACCCCGCACTGTTGCCAGAGGGACTTCATATATTTTGAGATAAAGTTCGTGCCTCGTTCGCTGACGACTTCTCGGGGGAAGCCCACCCGGGAGAAGATCCCCATTAGGGCCCGGCCAACCACCGGAGCCGTTACAGTTCGTAGGGGCACCGCCTCGGGGTAGCGGGTGGCGTGGTCCACCAGTACCAGGATGAACCTATGTCCTTGTGCCGTGCGGGGATCCAGGGGCCCCACAATGTCTATTCCTACCCTCTCGAACGGGGTGGTGACCACTGGGAAGGGTTGCAGAGGGGCTTTCAGCTTACAGCTTACGGCCGCTCTTCCCGCTGGCCTGGCACGTGGGGCAGGACCGGCAGTGGTTAAGGACGTCGTTCCGCATCTTCGGCCAGAAAAAGTGAGTCACTAGGCGACTGTAAGTTTTGTCCTGGCCCAGGTGTCCAGCCAGGGGGACATCGTGGGCCAGATTGAGTAGGAAGTCTCTGAAGCGGAGAGGTACCACCAGCACTCGACCGGCCCCTATCTCTGCGATTCTTTGTTCGCTGTATAGCAGGTCGTTGTCCCAATAGACCCAGTGAGTTCCGGTGGAGTCCCCTGCGCTCTGGGCGCTGGCTTGCTGGCGGAGTCCCTCGAGGGAGGGGCAGGTCTTTTGCTCCTGGCGGAACTGTTCTTGGGTGGGCCCCCCTTCTTGGCGCCACTGAGCCAGGTCCTGGGGTTGCGCGTCCTCTTCGGTCGTTGGTTCCGGGGGGTTGGCCTCGTCGTTGTCCTCTACTGGGGCGACCGGGGGCGGAGGTGCTGGCCATTCCGGTTCTTCTGATCGGGGGACGGCACGGGCGGCCATGGACCGGGTGGTTACGCAGGCCCAGTCCGGGATGCCCAGCATCCCCAGGTGCTCTCTTCTTTCGACGGCGCCCCACGGGGAACTCTCAAGGTCATTCCCCAGGAGGCAGTCCACGGGGGCATCATCCCGGACCGTTACCTTCAACAGGCCGGAGACCCCTCCCCATTCGAAGGGGACGCAGGCCATTTGACACAGACTTTCGGAATTGTCGGCTGAGCGGACGGGGCAGAGAATGTTCGGCAGGATCTGCTCGGGCTTCACCAGGTGACAGCGGACGGCCGTCACACTGGCGCCTGTGTCACGTAAGGCCTCGGCCCGACGCCCATTAATGATCACCCACTGGCCATATTTCCGGGTGTTGGCGGGTAGGGGAGCCCGCGGGACCATGTCTCTTCCCCCTAGGCACGCTAGAACCATGGCGGCCGGTTCCCACTCTTGCTGGGCCGGCTCATACTCTTCCTGTTCCTCCGATAGTCGTTCTTCCCCCAGGGCGGCGGCAGCTACCTGGCGGGGCTTGGGTGTTTGGTTCTGCGGGCAGCTCGGGTCATTGGCGTAGTGGCCGACTCGCTGGCATCGGTGGCACGTGATGTTGGCTCTGAACCCCGGGCGCATCGGGGGGTTGCCCCGGCCGGCCGGGGGCGGGGTGCTGGCCACGGGTGTTGCCGGGAGGGTGTCTCTCCCTCGCCCCTGGCCTCCTCCTCCTCCCCGAGGACGGTGCTGGCCTTGGTTGCTTCGGTTTTGCTCGTGTGGTCCTCTCCGGCCCACTCGGGTGCTTTCCCATCGGTCAGCTTCAGCGGCGAGTTGCCGGGGGTCAGTCAATTTACTGTCGAGGAGGTGCTGCCTGAGCTCGACGAAACAGTTGTTCGACAGGTGTTCCCATACCATAAGGTTAAAGAGTTGCTCGTAGGTCGTTACATGGCTCCCCTTGATCCAACCCTCGAAGGCTCGGCTGAAATAGTTGACGTACTCCACCCAAGTTGTACCCGGGATCCGGGTGCAATCTCTGAACCTCTGGCGGTACATCTCGGGTGTGAGGCCGTAGCGGGTGAGGAGGGCAGCCTTCATGTGGTCGTAGGACAACATTTGGTGATCTGGGAGCTGCAATAGGGCATCGCGGCCTTCGTTGACGAACTTCCCCCATAGTCCGGCTCCCCAATCACTCCGGTCGATCCGGTGGGAGGTCATGGCGATCTCGTAGGCTTTGAACCACTGTTGTATGTCGTCCTCTCGGACATACTCTCGGACAACATCCTTGGGGATGTGGACTTTTTTCTCGGTTGCTCCCGGGGTGTGCGGTCGCTCAGGCACCCCCGGTTCTTTATTCTGTTTCCGAAGTTCTATTTCCGCCAGTTTGCGCTCGTGTTCGAGTGTTATTCTTTTTTCCTCTAGCTCTCTCTGTCTCTGTTTTTCTTCTCGTTCTTCTCGGAGCCGCAGATGTTCTAGATTTAGTTTCTGCTCGGCTAACTTTAGTTCACCGTCCATCTTGAGTCGTGCCATTTCCAACTCATGTAATCTGGTTCTTTCTCTTTCGTGGATCTCCTCCTGCGAGAGGCCCGTTCCCCGCTCCTCGGGAGCCGTGGCGTTCCCCTCTGGTGCGACACTGTTTTGGTCGGAGGATCCGGCGATCCCAGTTTATGCCCATGACTCAAGGGCGCGCTTCAAATCCTCTTTGGTACTCAGGCCGGTGGTAGCAATGCCTAGTTCCATGCAGAATTGTTTAAGTTCGCGGTGGCTATATTCTTCCAACTTATCCATTTGGAACTTTTCAGTGGAACCGCTATCTTTGGCTGACATCGTGGTTTTGTCGTGGGGTGAGCTACTCTCTGTACGATTACGCGTTGATTCGGATCGCGCCGCTGGCCACCAATGTTAGACGGACCGGGAGGGTCGGCCGAGGACAAGGGGAGAGGTCTCCGGGGAGAGCCGTCTCCAGCGATCGTACAGATAAATAACTTCCCCCCCACAGACAGATACCACACAAGGAGAAGATTTAGCGTTCTTTATAGGAAATTTCTTAAGGTACGATGAAATGGTACAAGGAGGTCTGGACTCAGGGGTCCCCTCGATTCAAGTCTCTTAAGATGGGAAAAGGGGGTAGCGGGACAGTCTGGTTACCAGTCTGGTAGTTGAGATGGTATGGTGGGTAGCTCACAATCCTCGAGCTTGGTGGTCTAGCTGGGACGGGCCGCGGCAGCGCCAGCAGGTCCCGGTGAAGATGGTCGATACACGGTCCGCGGCAGCGCCAGCAGGTCCCGGTGAAGATGGTCGATGCACGGTCTGCGGCAGCGCCAGCAGGTCCCGGTGAAGATGGTCGTTACAACGGGCCGCGGCAGCGCCAGCAGGTCCCGACGAGGATGGATGTTGCAGAAGGCCACGGCAGCGCCAGCAGGCAGGACGATAGTTCACAAGATAGGGCTACGGCAGCGCCAGTAGTCCGTCAAGGCTGAGTTCTCTCGGTGTCTCTCGACTCCAGGATACAACTGCCTTCCTGCTCCGGAGCTGCTCCAGTTATAGGGCAGGCGCCCTTTGATGTCCGGACCCTCGCACTTGGAGGTCGGAGGGTCCGGGATGAAGGTGTCCAGACACCCAGCAGGGGGTGGAGCCAGTGCCTGGGGGAGCTGGAGGCGATCGGCACCTGGCGGGGGAGAGCCCTTGGCGCTTCGTTCTTCCATTGACCTGCCAAGTGGTCCGCTCACCTCCTGGGTGGATGGTGGTGCCGGGATTTCGGGGCCGGCCAGGCCCAGGGTTAGGGTCGGATGGAGGCCACGCGGCCTCGTGGCGCAGGGCCCAAGATGGCGGCTCGACCTGGCCGGGGGAGCCGGTGGTGGCTTGGTCCCGTGATACATGGAGGTCCGGGGGCAGGAGTTCCGTCGGGAGACGGGGTGCGGGTGATTCTTGTGGGTCACGCCTGGCGGGCCGGGGCTTGGGCCCTGTCATGCGGGGAGGGAGCAAGCCCTTCGTGTGGCCTGTCCAACACTCGGATGGGTGCAGACTGAGGAAGGTCTGGTCTTTGGCTCGAACGGGTGCAGACTGAGGAAGGTCTGCTGCTCTCAGGCGTGGACGGGTGCAGACTGAGGAAGGTCTGCTCTTAGGCTCGGACGGGTGCAGACTGAGGAAGGTCTGCTCTCAGGCTCGGGCGGGTGCAGACTGAGGAAGGTCTGCTCTCAGGCTCTGACAGGTGCAGACTGAGGAATGTCTGCTCTTAGGCTCGGACGGGTACAGACTGAGAAAGGTCTGCTCTTAGGCTGGGACGGGTGTAGGCTGAGGAAGGTTTGCTCAGACGGGTGCAGAATGAGGAAGGTCTGCTCTCAGGCTTGGACAGGTGTAGACTGAGGAAGGTCTGCTCTTAGGCTCGGATGGATGCAGACTGAGGAAGGTCTGCTCTTACGTGTGGACGGGTGCAGACTGAGGAAGGTCTGGTCTTAGGCGTGGATGGGTGCAGACTGAGGAACGTCTGCTCTAAAGCTCGGACGGGTGCAGACTGAGGAAGGTTTGCTCTTAGGTTTGGACGGGTGCAGACTGAGGAAGGTCTGCTCTTAGGCGTGGACGTGTGAAGACTGAGGAAGATCTGCTCTTAGGCGTGGACGGGTGCAGACTGGGGAAGGTCTGCTCTTAGGCTCGGACGGGTGCAGACTGAGGAAGGTCTGCTCTTAGGTTCGGACAGGTGCAGACTAAGGCAGGTCTGCTCTTAGGCTTGGAAAAGGCAGACTGGGGAAGTTCTGCTCTTAGGCTCGGACTGGTGCAGACTGAGGAAGGTTGGCTCTTAGGCTCGGACGGGAGCAGACTGAGGAATGTCTGCTCTCAGGCTCGGATGGGTGCAGACTGAGAAAGGTCTGCTCTTAGGCTCGGACGGGTGCAGACTAAGGAAGGTCTGCTCTCAGGCTTGGATGGGTGCAGAATGAGGAAGGTCTGCTCTTAGGCTCGAATGGGTGCAGACTGGGGAAGGTCTGCTCTTAGGCTCGGACGGGTGTAGACTGAGGAAAGTCTGCTCTTAGGCTCGGACGGGTGCAGACTGAGGAAGGTCTGCTCTCAGGTTCGGACGGGTGCAGACTAAGGCAGGTCTGCTCTTAGGCTTGGAAAAGGCAGACTGGGGAAGGTCTGCTCTTAGGCTCGGACGGGTGCAGACTGAGGAAGGTTGGCTCTTAGGCTCGGATGGGAGCAGACTGAGGAATGTCTGCTCTCAGGCTCGGATGAGTGCAGACTGAGAAAAGTCTGCTCTTAGGCTCGGACGGGTGCAGACTAAGGAAGGTCTGCTCTCAGGCTTGGATGGGTGCAGAATGAGGAAGGTCTGCTCTTAGGCTCGAATGGGTGCAGACTGGGGAAGGTCTGCTCTTAGGCTCGGACGGGTGTAGACTGAGGAAGGTCTGCTCTTAGGCTCGGATGGGTGCAGGCTGAGAAAGGTCTGCTCTCAGGCTCGGATTTGTGCAGACTCAGGAAGGTATGCTCTTAGACTCGGACGGATGCAGACTGTGGAAGTTCTGCTCTTATGCTTGGACGGGTGCAGACTGAGGAAGCTCTGATGTAAGGCTCGGCGGGTGCAGAGCGGGGAAGGTCTGCTCTTAGGCGTGGACAGGTGCAGACTGAAGAAGGTCTGCTCTTAGGCGAGGATGGGTGCATACTGAAGAATGTCTGCTCTTAGGCATGGACAGGTTCAGACTGAGGAAGGTCTGCTCTTAGGCTCGGACGGGTGCAGATTTAGGAAGGTCTGCTCTTAGGGTCGGACGGGTGCAGACTGAGGAAGGTCTTTTCTTAGGGTCGAACAGGTTCAGACTGAAGAAGGTCTGCTCTTAGGCTCGGACGGGAGCAGACTGAGGAAGGTCTGCTCTTAGGCTCAGAAGGGTGCAGACTAATGAAGGTCTGGTCTCAGGGTCAGACGGGTGCAGACTGAGGAAGGTCTGGTCTCAGGCTCGGATGGGTGCAGACTGAGGAAGGACTGCTCTGAGGCTAGGACGAGTGCAGACTGAGGAACGTCTGCTCTTAGGTGTGGACGGGTGCAGACTGAGGAAGGTCTGGTCTCAGGCGGGGACGAGTGCAGACTAAGGAAGGTCTGCTCTAAGGCTCGGACGGGTTCAGACTGAGGAAAGTCTGCTCTTAGGCTCGGACGGGTGCAGACTGAGGAAGGTCTGCTCTCAGGCTCGGACTGGTGCAGACTGAGGAAGGTCTGGTCTTAGGCTCGGATGGGTGCAGACTGAGGAAGGTCTGGTCTTAGGCTCGGATGAAGGTCTGCTCTTAGGTTCGGAAGGATGCAGACTGAGGAAGGTCTGCTCTTACGTGTGGACGGGTGCAGACTAAGGAAGGTCTGGTCTTAGGCGTGGATGGGTGCAGACTGAGGAACGTCTGCTCTAAAGCTCGGACGGGTGCAGACTGAGGAAGGTTTGCTCTTAGGTTTGGACGGGTGCAGACTGAGAAAGGTCTGCTCTTAGGCGTGGACGTGTGAAGACTGAGGAAGATCTGCTCTTAGGCGTGGACGGGTGCAGACTGGGGAAGGTCTGCTCTTAGGCTCAGACGGGTGCAGACTGAGGAAGGTCTGCTCTTAGGTTCAGACGGGTGCAGACTAAGGCAGGTCTGCTCTTAGGCTTGGAAAAGGCAGACTGGGGAAGGTCTGCTCTTAGGCTCGGACGGGTGCAGACTGAGGAAGGTTGGCTCTTAGGCTCGGATGGGAGCAGACTGAGGAATGTCCGCTCTCAGGCTCGGATGGGTGCAGACTGAGAAAGGTCTGCTCTTAGGCTCGGACGGGTGCAGACTAAGGAAGGTCTGCTCTCAGGCTTGGATGGGTGCTGAATGAGGAAGGTCTGCTCTTAGGGTCGAATGGGTGCAGACTGGGGAAGGTCTGCTCTTAGGCTCGGACGGGTGTAGACTGAGAAAGGTCTGCTCTCAGGCTCGGATTTGTGCAGACTCAGGCAGGTATGCTCTTAGACTCGGACGGATGCAGACTGTGGAAGGTCTGCTCTTATGCTTGCACGGGTGCAGACTGAGGAAGCTCTGATGTAAGGATCGGATGGATGCAGAGCGGGGAAGGTCTGCTCTTAGGCGTGGACAGGTGCAGACTGAGGAAGGTCTGCTCTTAGGCGAGGATGGGTGCATACTGAAGAATGTCTGCTCTTAGGCATGGATAGGTTCAGACTGAGGAAGGTCTGCTCTTAGGTTCGGACGGGTGCAGACTGAGGAAGGTCTTTTCTTAGGGTCGAACAGGTTCAGACTGAAGAAGGTCTGCTCTTAGGCTCGGACGGGAGCAGACTGAGGAAGGTCTGCTCTTAGGCTCAGAAGGGTGCAGACTAATGAAGGTCTGGTCTCAGTGTCAGACGGGTGCAGACTGAGAAAGGTCTGGTCTCAGGCTCGGACGGGTGCAGACTGAGGAAGGACTGCTCTGAGGCTAGGACGAGTGCAGACTGAGGAACGTCTGCTCTTAGGTGTGGACGGGTACAGACTGAGGAAGGTCTGGTCTCAGGCGGGGACGAGTGCAGACTAAGGAAGGTCTGCTCTAAGGCTCGGACGGGTTCAGACTGAGGAAAGTCTGCTTTTAGGCTCGGACGGGTGCAGACTGAGGAAGGTCTGCTCTCAGGCTCGGACTGGTGCAGACTGAGGAAGGTCTGGTCTTAGGCTCGGATGGGTGCAGACTGAGGAAGGTCTGGTCTTAGGCTCGGATGAAGGTCTGCTCTTAGGTTCGGAAGGATGCAGACTGAGGAAGGTCTGCTCTTAGACTCGGACGGGTGCAGACTTAGGAAGATTTGGTCTTAGGCTCGGATGGGTGCAGACTGAGGAAGGTCTGGTCGTTGGCTCGAACGGGTGCAGACTGAGGAAGGTCTGCTGCTCTCAGGCATGGACGGGTGCAGACTTAGGAAGGTCTGCTCTTAGGCTCGGACGGGTGCAGAATGAGGAAGGTCTGCTCTCAGGCTCGGGCGGGTGCAGACTGAGGAAGGTCTGCTCTTAGGCTCAGACGGGTGCAGAGTGAGGAAGGTCTGCTCTTAGGCTCGGACGGGTGCAGACTGAGGAAAATCTGCTCTCAGGCTCCAACGGGTGCACACTGAGGAAGGTCTGCTCTCAGGCTTGAACAGATGTAGACTGAGGAAGGTCTGCTCTCAGGCGTGGACGGGTGCAGACTGAGGAAGGTCTTCTCTTAGGGTCGAACAGGTTCAGTCTGAAGAAGGTCTGCTTTTAGGCTCGGACGGGAGCAGACTGAGGAAGGTCTGCTCTTAGGCTCAAACGGGTGCAGACTAATGAAGGTCTGGTCTGAGGGTCAGACGGGTGCAGACTGAGGAAGGTCTGGTCTCAGGCTCTGACGGGTGCAGACTGAGGAAGGTCTGCTCTGAGGCTCGGACGAGTGCAGACTGATGAACGTCTGCTCTTAGGTGTGGACGGGTGCAGACTGAGGAAGGTCTGGTCTCAGGCGGAGGTACGAGTGCAGACTAAGGAAGGTGTGCTCTAAGGCTCGGACGGGTTCAGACTGAGGAAAGTCTGCTCTAAGGCATGGACAGGTTCAGACTGAGGAAGGTCTGCTCTTAGGTTCGGACGGGTGCAGACTGAGGAAGGTCTTTTCTTAGGGTCGAACAGGTTCAGACTGAAGAAGGTCTGCTCTTAGGCTCGGACGGGAGCAGACTGAGGAAGGTCTGCTCTTAGGCTCAGAAGGGTGCAGACTAATGAAGGTCTGGTCTCAGGGTCAGACGGGTGCAGACTGAGGAAGGTCTGGTCTCAGGCTCGGACGGGTGCAGACTGAGGAAGGACTGCTCTGAGGCTAGGACGAGTGCAGACTGAGGAACGTCTGCTCTTAGGTGTGGACGGGTGCAGACTGAGGAAGGTCTGGTCTCAGGCGGGGACGAGTGCAGACTAAGGAAGGTCTGCTCTGAGGCTCGGACGGGTTCAGTCTGAGGAAAGTCTGCTCTTAGGCTCGAACGGGTGCAGACTGAGAAAGGTCTGCTCTCAGGCTCGGACTGGTGCAGACTGAGGAAGCTCTGATGTAAGGATCGGATGGGTGCAGAGCGGGGAAGGTCTGCTCTTAGGCGTGGACAGGTGTAGACTGAGGAAGGTCTGCTCTTAGGCGAGGATGGGTGCATACTGAAGAATGTCTGCTCTTAGGCATGGACAGGTTCAGACTGAGGAAGGTCTGCTCTTAGGTTCGGACGGGTGCAGACTGAGGAAGGTCTGCTCTTAGACTCGGACGGGTGCAGACTTAGGAAGATATGGTCTTAGGCTCGGATGGGTGCAGACTGAGGAAGGTCTGGTCTCAGGCGGAGGTACGAGTGCAGACTAAGGAAGGTGTGCTCTAAGGCTCGGACGGGTTCAGACTGAGGAAAGTCTGCTCTAAGGCATGGACAGGTTCAGACTGAGGAAGGTCTGCTCTTAGGTTCGGACGGGTGCAGACTGAGTGTTAGACCTGGCGATTTCTGGTTGGCTGAGGCTTGCGCCAAAGCCAGGCAGAAACCACCACTCTAGTCAGGGCTGGGGAGTTACACGCCAAAGATAACCCCTGCTCACCCCCTTGGTAGCTTGGCACGAGCAGTCAGGCTTATCTCTGAGGCGATGTGTAAAGCGTTTGCGCGCGCACCCAGCAACAACACCCAAGGCCCACCACAAAGGAAACTCCACACAAGGTATTCTATAAAAATAGCCTTTGTATTATACACAACACATTAGATAAAAACACACACTTTACAATGTGCCAACAGGCACGGGCAGAATTTACAAGGGATTATGTACAAGATAGGGCCACCTGGACCACCGTCAGGAATGAGCACTTTTAGATATTTAGCACATAAAATATATAAAATCACTGTAGCACAAAAAATAATAAGTATAGCACACAACCAGTACTTACTGGTATCGGGGAAGTACCACCTACGTAACCCTAACTACTTTAGGAGACTGTCACGCAGGGAACTAGAACCTCACTAGCACCACCTGCACTAGGAGAAAGCAACAACCACCTACGTATCACAATACCTGTAGGGGTAATAGAACGTTACACATGATGCATCACATTCAGAGGTGTAGGGAAGGAAAACACATGATGCCGAAAACATTCAGAGGTGTAAAGCAATGGCACATGATGCATCAACACACATTCAGAGGTGCAAGTAGGAACAATTGCGCAAGACTCCGCATGAGCCACCACCTGTGGCAGTCCCTGGGCCAACTGGCCTGGAAGGGGCTAGGACGCCCTGCGTTTAGTCAAGCTGCGCCAGCTGCGCAGACTGAAACGAAAATGGTTCCCCACCTAAACGTGGCAGTTGCCCACTAAGTGCTGGGCAACTGGAGAAATGCTGGGGCCAACGTTGGAGCCTCCCAGGGCTCTGAAACAAATGAAATGCCCCCTAGAGCCTCCGTGGCTCTGTATGTCGCTGTGGGGCAAGGTGGGAGTGGCCCGCTGCCATCTGGGGCCACTCAGTCACAAGAGAAACGCCCCCGAGTACGTGGGAGCCTCACTGGGCTCAACAAAACACAATCCCCACGTTGGAGCGCTCTGAGCGCTCTGAACACTCAGCTGTGTTCACGTTGGAGCGCCTCGCGCTCTCACAGAAGCATGCCCCCGGAACGTGGGGAGCCTCACGGGCTCAAGGAGAAAGGCCCCCGTTCGTCTGAACACAAGAACAATGCCCCCAAACGTTTAGAGCCTCCAAGCGCTCTAGAGTAGAGGATGCCGACACCACGGAGCCCCCAGGGCCCTCCCCTACTCACCGGGCTGCTCGCAGGGGGACTCCGTTCCTCTCGCTGCCGGTCTGCTTCGTTTAGGGAGCCTCCGGCGCTCCCGTCACACCGGACTCTGTCACCGGGGCAGTGCGAGGCGGCACCTGAGAGCTCCCGCTCCTCGGGGCTCTCTCGCTCTCTGGGGTTCTTCCTGCTTTGCCCGGGACAGCGCGGGGTAGGCTCCCGGCTGCTTCCGGGTCAAGTCCCGCCCACGTCTCAGGCGAAGGCTGCCTGACTTCCGGGATTTCGGCCCGGGCTGCAGCGGTGATTATCTCTACGGCGATAAGGAGGGGTGGGCTCCCTCAATCAAAACGGCCATAAGCGGGGTGGCACCCGTGCCGGAAATAATTGATTATGCGGGGTGGGCACCCGCTCGACCCGGCACACGAGGGGGGGAATCCCTACGCCGGGGATTCCCTCGGTGACACCGGAGCGCGCTAGAAGCGCCAGGGCATGAAGTAAAGCGCTCCTAGCGCTATATAGCAAATCAGAGCGCTCCCAGGCGCTGCAAGCAAGAGTCCAGCAACCAGAAAAGTCTTCAAAAGGCAGGGGGGCAAAGACTGGGCCCAGAGCCAGCTCACAGGGCCCTCCAGCAGGGAGGCAGTCCCCAGTGGCGGTCTCTCCTGGCGCCCAGCAGCAGCAGGCCCCCCCTCAAGTGGATCCTGCAAGAGAACACCATGTAAGGGGACACAGCCCCTTTTTATACAGTACAAGGCTTTGTCTAAGGTGCAGGGAAGGGGCGAACCAGTTCCAACAGGTTCCTGAGCACTTTGTTTTGCTCAGCCCCTCTCCCTATTCACTGGCAGGGCTAGGGTCATTAGACGCACCACAGGGGCCGGCGCCAGCATTGTGTGGGGGAAGCCCTGTCCTATTCAGGACACAGGTACACTCCTCCCCAGCCATCAACATGCTAACTCCCCATTCACCACTGGGTGACTCCTCCTGACTCTGGGGAATTCCCTAGTCCGTCACCTGACCTCACCAGCCAATCGCCAGACAAGCCACACATTTCAGACTGCACACTGAAGTGCCCACTTCTAGAAGTGGCACTTCCACACCAGGTACATGCACGCCACACACATCAACGCGCAGCATTCACTCACACGAGTCCGCACATACCAAACTCGGGCCTGCACACCCCACGCATCAGGAACTACCAGGACACATACATTCCCCCATGCATTCCTATGGGAGAGCAGGCCAACCTCACCACACGCACGCACTTTACCCTGGGACACAGCGGTAAAGTGCGCAGAAACCAAAATCCATAAACCAAGTCATCAATAAAAAGCGAAAAGTCTCGGGGGTGAACCTGCCAGAAGGGCCAAGTCCAACACGACCCCCTTCCAGCCAAAACGCAGGGTAGACCAATCACCACCGTGATGGTCTTCCCTGCTTGGGGCGATAAAACACGGACGCAGGCCCGCAACGGCAGGGACACTCTCCGGTTTTACGCCACTCTGAACTCACAGGGTTTCCTCTGAAAAAACTCGGCGGACCAACTGGGCTACCCCCTGGTACTCCTCAGCTGTCCGTGGCCAGGACCAGGCCCTAGACCACCTAGGCGCCACTGGTCCTTGCCTAACCACAGAGTGGGGGGTAGTAACCCCTGGCACATAGTGACCATTTTCCACTCTACCCCTCATCAGGGCAGTTCTAAACTGCCACTGATCCTCCAGCCTAGGGTCCGTACCCTCCGACTGACCAAAAGTCACGGGTGAGGCTCTCCTCCCCCTACCTCTTCTCCTAGGGTTCCGCCCTCTCTTCCTCTGAGAGGCGACCCCGTAACATAACTCACCAACCAGCTCAGGACCCCTCCCTGAGAACTGGTCTCCCAACCTAGGGTTTAACCCCTCAGGTTGCACCGGGGTCAGAGGTGGGCTCTCCCACCCTCTGCACCCCCTTCCAGAGTCCTGCTCCCTACCAACTGGGGCGGTACCTCTGGAAGAAGAACCGGTCAGGACACTTGTTACAGTAGTCCTACCCTTCAGGTCAGGCTGCTCCTGAACCTGGCCTCCCAACCTCTGGTCTAGAACCTTCGGGGGAATAATTGCCTGGCACTCCAGGACTTCTGGGGATTTACACACCATCCCCCCGAGAGTAACATATGCCTCATATGTTGCATGACCGTCTGCCTGGCGCAGATCTTCCGTCCCCTGTCCACCTGACAGTGCGCGAAGATCCCCCAGGCCAGACGTGTAGTCGCCATGGTCACTTCTAGGGGACTCAGCCCTCCCGGCTGGTCTCTGACCCACTGGCTCCTCCACCGGGGAACACAGCCCCATGCCACTCCTCTCGCTGGACTTCTGTACCCTCCCTACTGGAGCGGTACTGCCAGACACTAGAACCACAGGAGCCCTGTTTACAGGCGCTCCCGGTCCTCTACTCACTAGGTGATCCTCCTCAAATGGGCTAACAGGACAGCCTAGGTCCCCAACTTGGTGTTCCCTCATGAAACCACCCAAGTCCTGAGGCAGGGTTTCGTACGTCTGGGGACCCTCAGTCACCCACTTACTCCCGCTCCACTGAGCCAGGCCGTAAGCCCCTACACCCTCCTCGCTATACTGGGACCTAGCTGGGCTACACGGAGCCTCTTCCACCACGCTGGGCTGGAAGATCCCTGAACCATTACTTTTGGAGTCACACCCTAATGACTCTAGCGAACCTTGGGCCCTTTCCCAACGGTCTGCTTCCTCTGCAAGGTCCCAAGCATCCAAGGCGTCACACCCCAACAGGTGTTGGCGCAATCCGGGATAAAAACTACGGCATAGCTGCTCTTTAATAACCAGACCAAACAGTCCGCAATAACCACCTTCCGGGCTGACCCTCACCCAATCAGTCAGTGATTTATCGCAATCATCCAAAAACTTCTCCCAAGACTGGTGAGACAGCTTCCTACTGCTTCTGAATTTTAACCTACATTCCTCCTCTCGGGAACTAGGTACCAGACTGGGGGAACTGGGACTTCCTATACTGAAATCTATCTCGCTGCCACCACTGGACTCAACCCTCCCTGGGGAGCCCAGAAAACTAAGACTGCGCGCAGGGGATAGTCTACTCTCCAGCGCTGATTTCTCCCTGGTGAAGGCCCTCTCAGCCTCCTCTATCCTCTCCTGCGCTAAGACCCTCTCGGTCTCCAGCTTTTTCTCTTCTATAGTCAGCTGCGCCATCCCCCAGGCATGCTCTAACCTGAGCTTCTCCATGGCCAGCTGATGCTCCCTCTCTTCCCTCCTATCTACCCACTCCTCTGGGGACAGGGACAGGGATGGGGTGCTGCTCCTGACACTGGACCCAGCAAGGGACTCCCTATCTATGGGGTCTCCACTCTCTACTGGCGTCCCTGTCAGGTAACCTTCCTCCTCTTCAGATTCCTCAGGGCTCCCCTCAGACCCACCACCCTCTCGGCGTGCGGCCCGGGCCCTATCTTCCTCGCTGCGCTCTCGCTCCCACTCCTCCTTTTGCCAAAGGATCAGGTTGTCCCTCAGTTTGGGCTGGGTATCTGACTCTCCCACCTCTATGTCCCTCTCCTCACAGAACCCTACCAGCTCCAACCTACTGTACCTAAACAGACTACAGAAGTTAAAAGCAGGCTCCATTTTGGCGGACGTTCCTGAGAAGAGTTTAACACAAGGAACCTGAGTGTCTGAGCTAACACAGGAGTACATGATTCACAAAGGACACCTTTTGGAGAGGTAATAATGGAACTCAAAAACAATAATCCCTAAAATGTGATTTATCTAATGCAGAGTTTTGTGGTGTAGCCAGTCGCTGCTGCGGTACAGCGCAAACGCAAGTCCAAATCCCACCGCTGATCACCAATGTTAGACCTGGCGATTTCTGGTTGGCTGAGGCTTGCGCCAAAGCCAGGCAGAAACCACCACTCTAGTCAGGGCTGGGGAGATACACGCCAAAGATAACCCCTGCTCACCCCCTTGGTAGCTTGGCACGAGCAGTCAGGCTTATCTCTGAGGCGATGTGTAAAGCGTTTGCGCGCGCACCCAGCAACAACACCCAAGGCCCACCACAAAGGAAACTCCACACAAGGTATTCTATAAAAATAGCCTTTGTATTATACACAACACATTAGATAAAAACACACACTTTACAATGTGCCAACAGGCACGGGCAGAATTTACAAGGGATTATGTACAAGACAGGGCCACCTGGACCACCGTCAGGAATTAGCACTTTTAGATATTTAGCACATAAAATATATAAAATCACTGTAGCACAAAAAATAATAAGTATAGCACACAACCAGTACTTACTGGTATCGGGGAAGTACCACCTACGTAACCCTAACTACTTTAGGAGACTGTCACGCAGGGAACTAGAACCTCACTAGCACCACCTGCACTAGGAGAAAGCAACAACCACCTACGTATCACAATACCTGTAGGGGTAATAGAACGTTACACATGATGCATCACATTCAGAGGTGTAGGGAAGGAAAACACATGATGCCGAAAACATTCAGAGGTGTAAAGCAATGGCACATGATGCATCAACACACATTCAGAGGTGCAAGTAGGAACAATTGCGCAAGACTCCGCATGAGCCACCACCTGTGGCAGTCCCTGGGCCAACTGGCCTGGAAGGGGCTAGGACGCCCTGCGTTTAGTCAAGCTGCGCCAGCTGCGCAGACTGAAACGAAAATGGTCCCCCACCTAAACGTGGCAGTTGCCCACTAAGTGCTGGGCAACTGGAGAAATGCTGGGGCCAACGTTGGAGCCTCCCAGGGCTCTGAAACAAATGAAATGCCCCCTAGAGCCTCCGTGGCTCTGTATGTCGCTGTGGGGCAAGGTGGGAGTGGCCCGCTGCCATCTGGGGCCACTCAGTCACAAGAGAAACGCCCCCGAGTACGTGGGAGCCTCACTGGGCTCAACAAAACACAATCCCCACGTTGGAGCGCTCTGAGCGCTCTGAACACTCAGCTGTGTTCACGTTGGAGCGCCTCGCGCTCTCACAGAAGCATGCCCCCGGAACGTGGGGAGCCTCACGGGCTCAAGGAGAAAGGCCCCCGTTCGTCTGAACACAAGAACAATGCCCCCAAACGTTTAGAGCCTCCAAGCGCTCTAGAGTAGAGGATGCCGACACCACGGAGCCCCCAGGGCCCTCCCCTACTCACCGGGCCGCTCGCAGGGGGACTCCGTTCCTCTCGCTGCCGGTCTGCTTCGTTTAGGGAGCCTCCGGCGCTCCCGTCACACCGGACTCTGTCACCGGGGCAGTGCGAGGCGGCACCTGAGAGCTCCCGCTCCTCGGGGCTCTCTCGCTCTCTGGGGTTCTTCCTGCTTTGCCCGGGACAGCGCGGGGTAGGCTCCCGGCTGCTTCCGGGTCAAGTCCCGCCCACGTCTCAGGCGAAGGCTGCCTGACTTCCGGGATTTCGGCCCGGGCTGCAGCGGTGATTATCTCTACGGCGATAAGGAGGGGTGGGCTCCCTCAATCAAAACGGCCATAAGCGGGGTGGCACCCGTGCCGGAAATAATTGATTATGCGGGGTGGGCACCCGCTCGACCCGGCACACGAGGGGGGGAATCCCTACGCCGGGGATTCCCTCGGTGACACCGGAGCGCGCTAGAAGCGCCAGGGCATGAAGTAAAGCGCTCCTAGCGCTATATAGCAAATCAGAGCGCTCCCAGGCGCTGCAAGCAAGAGTCCAGCAACCAGAAAAGTCTTCAAAAGGCAGGGGGGCAAAGACTGGGCCCAGAGCCAGCTCACAGGGCCCTCCAGCAGGGAGGCAGTCCCCAGTGGCGGTCTCTCCTGGCGCCCAGCAGCAGCAGGCCCCCCCTCAAGTGGATCCTGCAAGAGAACACCATGTAAGGGGACACAGCCCCTTTTTATACAGTACAAGGCTTTGTCTAAGGTGCAGGTAAGGGGCGAACCAGTTCCAACAGGTTCCTGAGCACTTTGTTTTGCTCAGCCCCTCTCCCTATTCACTGGCAGGGCTAGGGTCATTAGACGCACCACAGGGGCCGGCGCCAGCATTGTGTGGGGGAAGCCCTGTCCTATTCAGGACACAGGTACACTCCTCCCCAGCCATCAACATGCTAACTCCCCATTCACCACTGGGTGACTCCTCCTGACTCTGGGGAATTCCCTAGTCCGTCACCTGACCTCACCAGCCAATCGCCAGACAAGCCACACATTTCAGACTGCACACTGAAGTGCCCACTTCTAGAAGTGGCACTTCCACACCAGGTACAGGCACGCCACACACATCAACGCGCAGCATTCACTCACACGAGTCCGCACATACCAAACTCGGGCCTGCACACCCCACGCATCAGGAACTACCAGGACACATACAATCCCCCATGCATTCCTATGGGAGGGCAGGCCAACCTCACCACACACACGCACTTTACCCTGGGACACAGCGGTAAAGTGCGCAGAAACCAAAATCCATAAACCAAGTCATCAATAAAAAGCGAAAAGTCTCGGGGGTGAACCTGCCAGAAGGGCCAAGTCCAACACTGAGGAAGGTCTTTTCTTAGGGTCGAACAGGTTCAGACTGAAGAAGGTCTGCTCTTAGGCTCGGACGGGAGCAGACTGAGGAAGGTCTGCTCTTAGGCTCAGAAGGGTGCAGACTAATGAAGGTCTGGTCTCAGGGTCAGACGGGTGCAGACTGAGGAAGGTCTGGTCTCAGGCTCGGACGGGTGCAGACTGAGGAAGGACTGCTCTGAGGCTAGGACGAGTGCAGACTGAGGAACGTCTGCTCTTAGGTGTGGACGGGTGCAGACTGAGGAAGGTCTGGTCTTAGGCGGGGACGAGTGCAGACTAAGGAAGGTCTGCTCTGAGGCTCGGACGGGTTCAGACTGAGGAAAGTCTGCTCTTAGGCTCGAACGGGTGCAGACTGAGGAAGGTCTGCTCTCAGGCTCGGACTGGTGCAGACTGAGGAAGCTCTGATGTAAGGATCGGACGGGTGCAGAGCGGGGAAGGTCTGCTCTTAGGCGTGGACAGGTGAAGACTGAGGAAGGTCTACTCTTAGGCGAGGATGGGTGCATACTGAAGAATGTCTGCTCTTAGGCATGGACAGGTTCAGACTGAGGAAGGTCTGCTCTTAGGTTCGGACGGGTGCAGACTGAGGAAGGTCTTTTCTTAGGGTCGAACAGGTTCAGACTGAAGAAGGTCTGCTCTTAGGCTCGGACGGGAGCAGACTGAGGAAGGTCTGCTCTTAGGCTCAGAAGGGTGCAGACTAATGAAGGTCTGGTCTCAGGGTCAGACGGGTGCAGACTGAGGAAGGTCTGGTCTCAGGCTCGGACGGGTGCAGACTGAGGAAGGACTGCTCTGAGGCTAGGACGAGTGCAGACTGAGGAACGTCTGCTCTTAGGTGTGGACGGGTGCAGACTGAGGAAGGTCTGGTCTTAGGCGGGGACGAGTGCAGACTAAGGAAGGTCTGCTCTAAGGCTCGGACGGGTTCAGACTGAGGAAAGTCTGCTCTTAGGCTCGAACGGGTGCAGACTGAGGAAGGTCTGCTCTCAGGCTCGGACTGGTGCAGACTGAGGAAGGTCTGGTCTTAGGCTCGAACGGGTGCAGACTGAGAAAGATCGGCTCTTAGGCTCAGACGGGTGCTGACTGAGGAAAGTCTGCTCTTAGGCTCGGACGGGTGCAGACTGAGGAAGGTCTGCTCTCAGGCTCGGACTGGTGCAGACTTAGGAAGTTCTGCTCTTAGGCATTGACGGGTGCAGACTGAGGAAGGTCTGCTCTTAGGGTCGGACGGGTGCAGACTGAGGAAGGTCTGCTCTTAGGCTGAGACGGATGCAGACTGAGGAAGGTCTGATCTTAGGCTCAGGCGGGTGCAGACTGAGGAAGGTCTGCTCTCAGGCTCGGACGGGTGCAGACTGAGGAAGTTCTGGTCTCAGGCTCGGACAGGTGCAGACTGAAGAAGTTCTGCTCTTCGGCTTGGATGGATGCAGACTGAGGAAGGTCTGCTCTAACGCTCGGACGGATGCAGACTGAGGAAGGTCTGGTCTTAGGCTCGGATGGGTGCAGACTGAGGAAGGTCTGGTCTTAGGCTCGGATGAAGGTCTGCTCTTAGGTTCGGACGGATGCAGACTGAGGAAGGTCTGCTCTTAGACTCGGACGGGTGCAGACTTAGGAAGTTATGGTCTAAGGCTCGGATGGGTGCAGACTGAGGAAGGTCTGGTCTTTGGCTCGAACGGGTGCAGACTGAGGAAGGTCTGCTGGTCTCAGGCGTGGATGGGTGCAGACTGAGGAAGGTCTGCTCTTAGGCTGAGACAGATGCAGACTGAGGAAGGTCTGCTCTTAGGCTCAGGCGGGTGCAGACTGAGGAAGGCCAGCTCTCAGGCTCGGACGGGTGCAGACTGAGGAAGTTCTGGTCTCAGGCTCGGACAGGTGCAGACTGAAGAAGGTCTAGTCTTCGGCTCGGACGGATGCAGACTGAGGAAGGTCTGTTCTAAGGCTGGGACGGATGCAGACTGAGGAAGGTCTGATCTTAGGCTCGGATGAAGGTCTGCTCTTAGAATTGGACGGATGCAGACTGAGGAAGGTGTGCTCTTAGACTCGGACGGGTGTAGACTTAGGAAGGTATGGTCTTATGCTCGGATGGGTGCATACTGAGGAAGGTCTGGTCTTTGGCTCGAACGGGTGCAGACTGAGGAAGGTCTGCTGCTCTCAGGCGTGGACGGGTGCAGACTGAGGAAGGTCTGCTCTTAGGCTCGGACGGGTGCAGACTGAGGAAGGTCTGCTCTCAGGCTCGGGCGGGTGCAGACTGAGGAAGGTCTGCTCTCAGGCTCTGACAGGTGCAGACTGAGGAATGTCTGCTCTTAGGCTCGGACGGGTACAGACTGAGAAAGGTCTGCTCTTAGGCTGGGACGGGTGTAGGCTGAGGAAGGTTTGCTCAGACGGGTGCAGAATGAGGAAGGTCTGCTCTCAGGCTTGGACAGGTGTAGACTGAGGAAGGTCTGCTCTTAGGCTCGGACGGATGCAGACTGAGGAAGGTCTGCTCTTACGTGTGGACGGGTGCAGACTGAGGAAGGTCTGGTCTTAGGCGTGGATGGGTGCAGACTGAGGAACGTCTGCTCTAAAGCTCGGACGGGTGCAGACTGAGGAAGTTTTGCTCTTAGGTTTGGACGGGTGCAGACTGAGGAAGGTCTGCTCTTAGGCGTGGACGTGTGAAGACTGAGGAAGATCTGCTCTTAGGCGTGGACGGGTGCAGACTGGGGAAGGTCTGCTCTTAGGCTCGGACGGGTGCAGACTGAGGAAGGTCTGCTCTTAGGTTCGGACGGGTGCAGACTAAGGCAGGTCTGCTCTTAGGCTTGGAAAAGGCAGACTGGGGAAGTTCTGCTCTTAGGCTCGGACTGGTGCAGACTGAGGAAGGTTGGCTCTTAGGCTCGGACGGGAGCAGACTGAGGAATGTCTGCTCTCAGGCTCGGATGGGTGCAGACTGAGAAAGGTCTGCTCTTAGGCTCGGACGGGTGCAGACTAAGGAAGGTCTGCTCTCAGGCTTGGATGGGTGCAGAATGAGGAAGGTCTGCTCTTAGGCTCGAATGGGTGCAGACTGGGGAAGGTCTGCTCTTAGGCTCGGACGGGTGTAGACTGAGGAAAGTCTGCTCTTAGGCTCGGACGTGTGCAGACTGAGGAAGGTCTGCTCTCAGGTTCGGACGGGTGCAGACTAAGGCAGGTCTGCTCTTAGGCTTGGAAAAGGCAGACTGGGGAAGGTCTGCTCTTAGGCTCGGACGGGTGCAGACTGAGGAAGGTTGGCTCTTAGGCTCGGATGGGAGCAGACTGAGGAATGTCTGCTCTCAGGCTCGGATGGGTGCAGACTGAGAAAAGTCTGCTCTTAGGCTCGGACGGGTGCAGACTAAGGAAGGTCTGCTCTCAGGCTTGGATGGGTGCAGAATGAGGAAGGTCTGCTCTTAGGCTCGAATGGGTGCAGACTGGGGAAGGTCTGCTCTTAGGCTCGGACGGGTTTAGACTGAGGAAGGTCTGCTCTTCGGCTCGGATGGGTGCAGGCTGAGAAAGGTCTGCTCTCAGGCTCAGATTTGTGCAGACTCAGGAAGGTATGCTCTTAGACTCGGACGGATGCAGACTGTGGAAGTTCTGCTCTTATGCTTGGACGGGTGCAGACTGAGGAAGCTCTGATGTAAGGCTCGGACGGGTGCAGAGCGGGGAAGGTCTGCTCTTAGGCGTGGACAGGTGCAGACTGAAGAAGGTCTGCTCTTAGGCGAGGATGGGTGCATACTGAAGAATGTCTGCTCTTAGGCATGGACAGGTTCAGACTGAGGAAGGTCTGCTCTTAGGCTCGGACGGGTGCAGATTTAGGAAGGTCTGCTCTTAGGGTCGGACGGGTGCAGACTGAGGAAGGTCTTTTCTTAGGGTCGAACAGGTTCAGACTGAAGAAGGTCTGCTCTTAGGCTCGGACGGGAGCAGACTGAGGAAGGTCTGCTCTTAGGCTCAGAAGGGTGCAGACTAATGAAGGTCTGGTCTCAGGGTCAGACGGGTGCAGACTGAGGAAGGTCTGGTCTCAGGCTCGGACGGGTGCAGACTGAGGAAGGATTGCTCTGAGGCTAGGACGAGTGCAGACTGAGGAACGTCTGCTCTTAGGTGTGGACGGGTGCAGACTGAGGAAGGTCTGGTCTCAGGCGGGGACGAGTGCAGACTAAGGAAGGTCTGCTCTAAGGCTCGGACGGGTTCAGACTGAGGAAAGTCTGCTCTTAGGCTCGGACGGGTGCAGACTGAGGAAGGTCTGCTCTCAGGCTCGGACTGGTGCAGACTGAGGAAGGTCTGGTCTTAGGCTCGGATGGGTGCAGACTGAGGAAGGTCTGGTCTTAGGCTCGGATGAAGGTCTGCTCTTAGGTTCGGAAGGATGCAGACTGAGGAAGGTCTGCTCTTACGTGTGGACGGGTGCAGACTAAGGAAGGTCTGGTCTTAGGCGTGGATGGGTGCAGACTGAGGAACGTCTGCTCTAAAGCTCGGACGGGTGCAGACTGAGGAAGGTTTGCTCTTAGGTTTGGACGGGTGCAGACTGAGAAAGGTCTGCTCTTAGGCGTGGACGTGTGAAGACTGAGGAAGATCTGCTCTTAGGCGTGGACGGGTGCAGACTGGGGAAGGTCTGCTCTTAGGCTCAGACGGGTGCAGACTGAGGAAGGTCTGCTCTTAGGTTCAGACGGGTGCAGACTAAGGCAGGTCTGCTCTTAGGCTTGGAAAAGGCAGACTGGGGAAGGTCTGCTCTTAGGCTCGGACGGGTGCAGACTGAGGAAGGTTGGCTCTTAGGCTCGGATGGGAGCAGACTGAGGAATGTCCGCTCTCAGGCTCGGATGGGTGCAGACTGAGAAAGGTCTGCTCTTAGGCTCGGACGGGTGCAGACTAAGGAAGGTCTGCTCTCAGGCTTGGATGGGTGCTGAATGAGGAAGGTCTGCTCTTAGGGTCGAATGGGTGCAGACTGGGGAAGGTCTGCTCTTAGGCTCGGACGGGTGTAGACTGAGAAAGGTCTGCTCTCAGGCTCGGATTTGTGCAGACTCAGGCAGGTATGCTCTTAGACTCGGACGGATGCAGACTGTGGAAGGTCTGCTCTTATGCTTGCACGGGTGCAGACTGAGGAAGCTCTGATGTAAGGATCGGATGGATGCAGAGCGGGGAAGGTCTGCTCTTAGGCGTGGACAGGTGCAGACTGAGGAAGGTCTGCTCTTAGGCGAGGATGGGTGCATACTGAAGAATGTCTGCTCTTAGGCATGGATAGGTTCAGACTGAGGAAGGTCTGCTCTTAGGTTCGGACGGGTGCAGACTGAGGAAGGTCTTTTCTTAGGGTCGAACAGGTTCAGACTGAAGAAGGTCTGCTCTTAGGCTCGGACGGGAGCAGACTGAGGAAGGTCTGCTCTTAGGCTCAGAAGGGTGCAGACTAATGAAGGTCTGGTCTCAGTGTCAGACGGGTGCAGACTGAGAAAGGTCTGGTCTCAGGCTCGGACGGGTGCAGACTGAGGAAGGACTGCTCTGAGGCTAGGACGAGTGCAGACTGAGGAACGTCTGCTCTTAGGTGTGGACGGGTACAGACTGAGGAAGGTCTGGTCTCAGGCGGGGACGAGTGCAGACTAAGGAAGGTCTGCTCTAAGGCTCGGACGGGTTCAGACTGAGGAAAGTCTGCTTTTAGGCTCGGACGGGTGCAGACTGAGGAAGGTCTGCTCTCAGGCTCGGACTGGTGCAGACTGAGGAAGGTCTGGTCTTAGGCTCGGATGGGTGCAGACTGAGGAAGGTCTGGTCTTAGGCTCGGATGAAGGTCTGCTCTTAGGTTCGGAAGGATGCAGACTGAGGAAGGTCTGCTCTTAGACTCGGACGGGTGCAGACTTAGGAAGATTTGGTCTTAGGCTCGGATGGGTGCAGACTGAGGAAGGTCTGGTCGTTGGCTCGAACGGGTGCAGACTGAGGAAGGTCTGCTGCTCTCAGGCATGGACGGGTGCAGACTTAGGAAGGTCTGCTCTTAGGCTCGGACGGGTGCAGAATGAGGAAGGTCTGCTCTCAGGCTCGGGCGGGTGCAGACTGAGGAAGGTCTGCTCTTAGGCTCAGACGGGTGCAGAGTGAGAAAGGTCTGCTCTTAGGCTCGGACGGGTGCAGACTGAGGAAAATCTGCTCTCAGGCTCCAACGGGTGCAAACTGAGGAAGGTCTGCTCTCAGGCTTGAACAGATGTAGACTGAGGAAGGTCTGCTCTCAGGCGTGGACGGGTGCAGACTGAGGAAGGTCTTCTCTTAGGGTCGAACAGGTTCAGTCTGAAGAAGGTCTGCTTTTAGGCTCGGACGGGAGCAGACTGAGGAAGGTCTGCTCTCAGGCTCAGAAGGGTGCAGACTAATGAAGGTCTGGTCTCAGGGTCAGACGGGTGCAGACTGAGGAAGGTCTGGTCTTAGGCTCGGACGGGTGCAGACTGAGGAAGGACTGCTCTGAGGCTAGGACGAGTGCAGACTGAGGAACGTCTGCTCTTAGGTGTGGACGGGTGCAGACTGAGGAAGGTCTGGTCTCAGGCGGGGACGAGTGCAGACTAAGGAAGGTCTGCTCTGAGGCTCGGACGGGTTCAGACTGAGGAAAGTCTGCTCTTAGGCTCGAACGGGTGCAGACTGAGGAAGGTCTGCTCTCAGGCTCGGACTGGTGCAGACTGAGGAAGCTCTGATGTAAGGATCGGATGGGTGCAGAGCGGGGAAGGTCTGCTCTTAGGCGTGGACAGGTGTAGACTGAGGAAGGTCTGCTCTTAGGCGAGGATGGGTGCATACTGAAGAATGTCTGCTCTTAGGCATGGACAGGTTCAGACTGAGGAAGGTCTGCTCTTAGGTTCGGACGGGTGCAGACTGAGGAAGGTCTGCTCTTAGACTCGGACGGGTGCAGACTTAGGAAGATATGGTCTTAGGCTCGGATGGGTGCAGACTGAGGAAGGTCTGGTCTCAGGCGGAGGTACGAGTGCAGACTAAGGAAGGTGTGCTCTAAGGCTCGGACGGGTTCAGACTGAGGAAAGTGTCGTACTTTAATCTTCGGAACCGCGTAGGGGACCAGGCCCTACCCCTGCCTATCTTGGTATTAGCGAACCGCAAATGGTAAATGCGGCATGTACAAGTGCTTTACTCGTCGTTCTAGCCCTGAATGCACTGCGTACACGTTCTTCTGCTGCACTACGCGGGTTCCATTTTGGAAGCAGTGGCCATCTTGTCATTGCCCTCACATAGGCTATAATGGAGCAAATACGGGCCTCTCAGTACATGTGCTTTCCCGTGACTTTTCTGTGACCTGGGCAGCTGGCTTTGCTGCCCCGGGTCAAACTGGTCTCACGAGCTCCCCTTCCTCCGTCCACCTGTGATTAGCATCAGGGCTCGACCCATCATAAAACCCTTCTCATCCTACACATACCCCCGGCTAATCTCTTCCACACCTGCTTGTTCCTGCTTTATGACTTGTTTCCCAAAACAGGAGATGCTCATGTTTATTGGGGGGTCTACCGACAACTGACGTGGGATCGCAACCTTATTGTGTAAATCATTGTGGGTTGGCCGAACTGGAATGTGGGATGGTCATCATGACTCTGCCTTTTCTTTGTAATGTACACTGTTATATTGCCGTTTCATAAAACTCAGGAATGTATGCTTGAGGCCGAAAAAGGCCTATTTAAGACGTAGTCCGTTCCTATGATTTTCAGCAGTCTCCTGAGAACATACACGCTGTTGTACTTCTAGGATACCTGTCATTGGTCTGCAGCCAATAAACGATTCTTTGACTTCACCCAGAAGACTCTGTGTTTCTGTAGGTCCGGAACAGGGTGAAACCCCGAAGTCATAGGGTGTGTGCCCCTGCACCGCTGGGTCTAAAATACCCAGTACTTCAGTTTGGCGCCCAACGTGGGGCCGATTTCAGCGGTACCAGTCCAAGCCAGAGGTTCGTGAGGAGCTTCGTGTGGAAATTCCGGAGGAAGGCCGCCACTTCATCGACCCCTGCATGTCGACGTGGTCCGAAAGTCTTTTCTGCGAGGTTCTCCGCGTCCCGACGGCTACGAAGGACTGCTGCCCTGATTAATCGACCTGTTTTGGACCCTTGACGAGTTTGAGAGAGCGAAACAATCGAGAGAGTCTTCTGGTGACGTCATCGATCAGTAATATTCAGTTAAGTATAAGTGGAGCGTCTCCCATTTGTTTTGGTATCCCTCGGGATCGTTTGGTTTGATTTGGTAATTGGTGATTTGGTGTTTGCAAACCCCAAAGCCAGAGGACTTGTGTATTCACGAGACTATCGTAATCGATAATCCTTTGACGTTTGGATCTAGACTAGTGAGCGAAGATGCCTGGCTCTAGAATATTTGGTAGATTATTCTGTTTGGGTTGTGGAAAAGATTTCCAGCTAGAAGAATCATGTCCGGTTCCTCCGGTTGGAACTCCAACTTATGAGCTCTATGTAAAACATGGCGTAGGCCCTATTGCATATAACGAAGTATGGATCCACTACACTAGGAAAGACGGTGTTTTAAAATGGCCCCAAAATGGTAGTTTCGATACCGATATTCTAGATAATTTGGAAATTAAATTGTTTAAGAAGAAAGCCCGGCCGGCGATGTTTGACTCTTTCCGCTTATGGCGAAAGGAAGCCAAACAGAAAGAAATTAAGCTAGCGAAAAAGAATAAAAGAGAAAGAGGTATGTCAGTAATGCAAGCAGCTGTACAATTTAGAGACAATGAGGAGGAGCAGATGAGCGAGTGTTAGAAAAGGTAGATGGACCGGGAGGGTCGGCCGGGGTCAGGAGGAGAGGTCTCCGGGGAGAGCCGTCTCCAGCGATCGTACAGACAAGTAACTTCCCCCCCCACAGACAGATATCACACACGGATAAGGTTCAGTGATCTTTATCGGCACTTATTTAAGGTACGGTAAAATGGTACAAGGAGGTCTGGACTCAGGGGTCCCCTCGATTAGAGTCTCGTAAGGTAGGGAAGGGGGTAGCGGGACAGTCTATTTACCAATCAGGTAATCCGGATGAGATGGTGATGAGTTCACAATCCTCGAGCGTGGTGGTTAGGTGGTATGGGCCGCGGCAGCGCCAGCAGGTCCCGGTGCGGATGGTCGATACAACGGGCCGCGGCAGCGCCAGCAGGTCCCTGGAAGATGAACGGTCCGCGGCAGCGCCAGCAGGTCCCGGTGAGGATGGTCGTTACAACGGGCCGCGGCAGCGCCAGCAGGTCCCAGGAAGATGAAGGTTGCAGAGGGCCGCGGCAGCGCCAGCAGGTCCCGGTGAGGATGGTAGGTACAACGGGCCGCGGCAGCGCCAGCAGGTCCCAGGAAGATGAAGGTTGTAGAGGGCCGCGGCAGCGCCAGCAGGCAGGACGATGGTTCACAAGAGCGGGCTACGGCAGCGCCAGTAGACCGTCAGGGTTGAGTTCACTCGGTGTCTCTGGACTCCAGGATACAACTGCCTTCCTGCTCCGGAGCTGTCTTAGTTATAGGGCTGGTGCCCTTTGATGTCCGGACCCTCGCACTTGGAGGTCGGAGGGTCCGGGATGAAGGTGTCCAGACACCCAGCAGGGGGTGGAGCCAGCGCCTGGGGGCTGCTGGAGGCGATCGGCACCTGGCGGGGGAAGAGCTCTTGACGCTTCGTTCTCCCATTGACCTGCCAAGTGGTCCGCTCACCTCCTGGGTGGATGGTGGTGCCGGGATGTCGGGGCCGGCCAGGCCCGGGGTTAGGGTCGAGGTGAGGCCACGCGGCCGCGTGGTGCAGGGCCCAAGATGGCGGCTTGACCTGGCCGGGGAAGCCGGTGGGGCTGGACCCCGTGATGAGTAGGGGTCCGAGGGCAGAGGGTCCGTCGGGAGACGGAGTACAGGGCTTGTCACGGGGGTATGCCGGGTGGGCCGGAGCTCGGGCCCTGTCGTGCGGGGGGGGGAGCCAGCCCTCTGTGTGGCCTGTCCAACAGCGAGCAATTGCACAGGCAGCGTAAGTTAGGGATTGACAAATGTTACCCGGCTTTACCACACTCTAAGCAGAATGAGTCCGAAGACAAGGAGAAAGATCCCCTAATGTCACACTTGTTGAGTTCGCCTCCCCCATTTGCGCAAAATGCTACGGCGCCTCCTCACCTTGTGAATATGCCACCTCCAGTTAATGGATTGCAGGCTTTGCCGCAACCACCAGCTGCTGCACAACCGGTTTTTATTAATGTACCACAGCCCTCTCAAGGGCCGTCAATTGTGCTTCCAACTGCCCCCGCATTTCCTGTAACCTTGCCTAACCCGGCAACGGCCTCTCCCAATACTTTTCCTTGCACCACTTCGGTACCTGTTTCTACGTCCTCTTTTCTCCCCTCTGTTTTCCCCCCTGTTTCTGCCTCAGCTTCTCCTTCAGCGCGACAGCGTTTAGCTAATGTGGTTACTTCATTAATGTCGCCTCTCTTTGAGTTGTCTGGTGCGACTCCTGGTTTGCAGCGTAAGCAATTGCGTAGTCAGTTGCCTACCCCTGATGAGAAGAATGTAATAGATAGCATGGCGCGCAGATGGATTGTTTTCCCTTCATTGTATGATGTGGAATCAGTTGTGTTGGACAGGCCACACGAAGGGCTTGCTCCCTCCCCGCACGACAGGGCCCCAGCTCCGGCCCGCCAGGCGTAACCCACGAAAGGCACCTGCACCCCGTCTCCCGACGGATCTTCTACCCTCGGACCTCCACACATCACGGGCCCCAGCCCCCTCGGCTTCCCCGGCCGGGTCACGCCGCCATCTTGGGCCCTGCACCACGAGGCCGCGTGGCCTCGCCCCGACCCTAACCCCGGGCCTGGCCGGCCCCGACATCCCGGCACCCCCATCCACCCAGGAGGTAAGCGGACCACTTGGCAGGTCAATGGGAGAACGAAGCGTCAAGAGCTCTTCCCCCGCCAGGTGCCGATCGCCTCCAGCTCCCCCAGGCGCTGGCTCCACCCTCTGCTGGGTGTCTGGACACCTTCATCCCGGGCCCTCCGACCTCCAAGTGCGAGGGCCCGGACATCAAAGGGGCGCCTGCCCTATAACTGGGGCAACTCCGGAGCAGGAAGGCAGTTGTATCCTGGAGTCGAGAGACACCAAGAGAACTCAGCCTTGACGGACTACTGGCGCTGCCGTAGCCCTATCTTGCGAACCATCGTCCTGCCTGCTGGCGCTGCCTTCTGCAACATCTATCCTCGTCGGGACCTGCTGGCGCTGCCGCGGCCCGTTGTAACGACCATCCTCACCGGGACCTGCTGGCGCTGCCGCGGACCGTATATTGACCATCTTTCCGGGACCTGCTGGCGCTGCCGCGGACCGTGTACTGACCATCTCGACCGGGACCTGCTGGCGCTGCCGCGGCCCGTACCAGCTAAACCACCAAGCTCGAGGATTGTGAGCTAATCATCATCTCATCCGAACTACCTGACTGGTAAACAGACTGTCCCGCTACCCCCTTCCCTACCTTGAGAGACTTGAATCGAGGGGACTCCTGAGTCCAGACCTCCTTGTACCATTCAACCGTACCTTAAGAAGTGCTTATAAAGAACGCTGAATCTTATCCTTGTGTGGTATCTGTCTGTGGGGGGGAAGTTACTTGTCTGTACGATCGCTGGAGACGGCTCTCCCCGGAGACCTCTCCCCCTGACCTCGGCCGACCCTCCCGGTCCGTCTAACCTTTCTAACATTGGTGGCCAGCGGCGCGATCCGAATCAACGCGTAATCGTACAGAGAGTAGCTCACCCCACGACAAAACCACGATGTCAGCCAAAGATAGCGGTTCCACTGAGAAATTCCAAATGGATAAGTTAGAAGAATACAGCCACCGCGAACTGAAACAATTCTGCATAGAACTTGGCATTGCTACCACCGGCCTGAGTACCAAAGATGATCTAAAGCACGCCCTTGAGTCGTGGACGGAAACTGGGATCGCCGGACCCTCCGACCAAAACAGTGTCGCACCAGAGGGGAACGCCACGGCTCCCGAGGAGCGGGGAACGGGCCTCTCGCAGGAGGAGATCCGAGAAAGAGAAAGAACCAGACTGCACGAGTTGGAAATGGCACGACTCAAGATGGATGGGGAACTCAAGTTAGCCGAACAGAAACTCAACCTAGAGCATATGCGGCTCCGAGAAGAACGAGAAGAGAAGCAGAGACAGAGAGAGCTGGAGGAGAAGAGAATAACACTCGAACACGAGCGCCAACTGGCGGAAATAGAACTTCGGAAACAGAGTAAAGAACTGGGGGTGCCTGAGCGACCGCACACCCCGGGGCCAACCGAGAAAAAAGTCCACATCCCCAAGGATGTTGTCCGCGAGTATGTCCGAGAAGACGACATACAACAATGGTTCAAAGCCTACGAGATCGCCATGACCTCCCACCGGATCGACCGGAGTGATTGGGGAGCCGGACTATGGGGGAGGTTCGTCAACGAGGGTCGCGATGCCCTGCTGCAGCTCCCAGATCACCAAATGTCGTCCTACGACCACATGAAGGCTGCCCTCCTCACCCGCTACGGCCTCACACCCGAGATGTACCGCCAGAGGTTCAGAGATTGCACCCGGATCCCAGGTACAACTTGGGTAGAATACGTGAACTATTTCAGCCGTGCCTTCGAGGGTTGGATCAAGGGGAGCCATGTCACCACCTACGAACAACTCTTTAACCTTATGGTATGGGAGCACCTGTCAAACAACTGTTTCGTCGAGCTCAGGCAGCACCTCCTCGACAGTAAGCTGACTGACCCCCGGCAGCTCGCCGCCGAAGCTGACCGATGGGAAAGCACCCGAGTGGGCCGGAGAGGGCCACACGAGCAGAATCGAAGCAACCAAAGCCAGCACCGTCCTCGGGGTGGAGGAGGAGGCCAGGGGCGAGGGAGAGACGCCTTGCCGGCAACCCCCGTGGCCAGCACCCCGCCTCCGGCCGGCCGGAGCAACCCCCCGTTGCGTCCTGGGTTCCGGGCCAACGTCACGTGCCACCGATGCCAGCGAGTCGGCCACTACGCCAATGACCCGAGCTGCCCGCAGAACCAAACACCCAAGCCCCGCCAGGTAGCTGCCGCCGCCCTGGGGGAAGAGCGATTATCGGAGGAACCAGAAGGGTATGAGCCGGCCCAGCAAGAGTGGGAACCGGCCGCCATGGTCCTGGCGTGCTTAGGGGGAAGAGACATGATCCCGCGGGCTCCCCTACCCGCTAACACCCGGAAATACGGTCAGTGGGTGACCATTAATGGACAGCGAGCCGAGGCCTTGCGTGACACAGGCGCTAGTGTGACGGCCGTCCGCTGTCACCTGGTGAAGCCCGAGCAGATCCTGCCGAACATTCTCTGCCCTGTCCGCTCGGCAGACAACTCTGAAAGTATGTGTCAAATGGCCTGCGTCCCATTCGAATGGGGAGGGGTCTCCGGCCTGTTGAAGGTGACGGTCCGGGACGATGCCCCCGTGGACTGCCTCCTGGGGAATGACCTCGAGAGTTCCCCGTGGGCCACCGTTGAGAGAAGAGAGCACCTGGGGATGCTGGGCCTCCCGGACTGGGCCTGCATAACCACCCGGTCCATGGCCGCCCGTGCCGTCCCCCGATCAGAAGAACCGGAATGGCCAGCACCTCCGCCCCCGGTCGCCCCAGTAGAAGACCACGACGAGGCCAGCCCCCCAGAACCAACGACCGAAGGGGACGCGCAACCCCAGGACCTTCCCGGCCTGGCTCAGTGGCGTCAAGAAGGGGGGCCCACCCAAGAACAGTTCCGCCAGGAACAAAAGACCTGTCCCTCCCTCGAGGGACTCCGCCAACAAGCCAGCGCCCAGAACGCAGGGGACTCCACCGGAACTCACTGGGTCTACTGGGATAACGACCTGCTATACAGCGAACAAAGAATCGCCGAGCTGGGGGCCGGTCGAGTACTGGTGGTACCTCTCCGCTTCAGAGACTTCCTGCTCAACCTGGCCCACGATGTCCCCCTGGCTGGACACCTGGGCCAGGACAAAACGTACAGCCGCCTAGTGACCCACTTTTTCTGGCCGAAAATGAGGAACGACGTCCTGAACCACTGCCGATCTTGCCCCACATGCCAAGCCAGCGGGAAGAGTGGTCGGAAGCTGAAAGCCCCTCTGCAACCCTTCCCTGTGGTCACCACCCCGTTCGAGAGGGTAGGGATAGACATTGTGGGGCCTCTGGACCCCCGCACGGCACAAGGACACAGGTTCATCTTAGTACTGGTGGACCATGCCACCCGCTACCCCGAGGCGGTGCCCCTACGGACCGTGACAGCTCCGGTGGTTGGCCGGGCCCTAATGGGGATCTTCTCCCGGGTGGGCTTCCCCCGAGAAGTCGTCAGCGACCGAGGCACGAACTTTATCTCCAAATACATGAAGTCCCTCTGGCAACAATGCGGGGTCACCTACAGATTCACGACCCCCTATCACCCCCAAGGGAACGGACTAGTGGAGCGGTTTAACCGCACTCTCAAGGGGATGATTGGGGGATTGGAAGAGCCCCTCCGTCGCCAGTGGGATGTACTACTCCCGTGCCTCCTCTTCGCCTACCGAGAAGTCCCCCAGAAGTCCCTCGGCTTTAGCCCTTTTGAACTCCTGTACGGGCACCCTGTGCGAGGGCCCCTCAGCCTAGTCAAGGAAGGTTGGGAGATGGCCCCCCTAAAGACCCCTCCAGACGTCTTCAAATACATCCTGACCATCTCGACCGGGACCTGCTGGCGCTGCCGCGGCCCGTACCAGCTAAACCACCAAGCTCGAGGATTGTGAGCTAATCATCATCTCATCCGAACTACCTGACTGGTAAACAGACTGTCCCGCTACCCCCTTCCCTACCTTGAGAGACTTGAATCGAGGGGACTCCTGAGTCCAGACCTCCTTGTACCATTCAACCGTACCTTAAGAAGTGCTTATAAAGAATGCTGAATCTTATCCTTGTGTGGTATCTGTCTGTGGGGGGGAAGTTACTTGTCTGTACGATCGCTGGAGACGGCTCTCCCCGGAGACCTCTCCCCCTGACCTCGGCCGACCCTCCCGGTCCGTCTAACCTTTCTAACAAGTTGTTAATGTCTTCCATCAGTGGGATGCCCCGAAACAGAGATATGTGTTTGAGAAGATGTGCGAAATTCTCTGTGAGGAATTGGAGGATAGTGGGAGAAATCCGAGGCCACGAGAATTGTGTAGAGTAAGGTCCGATTTTGGAGCTGGTATGATTGTAGATCGTGATATAGATAAAGCAGTTGCGGTTGTACTGTCCTTCAGGAATGATGAATGTCAACAGTCATTGTTCGAACAGGATGTCCCTGTGGGGAGAAAGGAAAAAGTGGGACAATACCCCATGAGAGAAGTGCCCCCGGTATGGAAGGAAGCGGTTGCAGCTGCCGGTGCTAACCCCGCTGTTCCAGCACATTTCCAGCGTGTTTGGGTGCATGTTCCATGGAAGCGTTCTGAGGTGTTAGCGCTTAAACAGTCCTTACCTGATCCCCGTAAAAATCCGGCAGGTTATTATAAAGAATTGTCACAAACGGCAGGATCATGTATTATGAATTTGGCTGACATAGACATGTTGTTTGGTAATGTTGTTCCACAGCCCCTATGGGGGTCGATCCGTAATGCGGATCATGACCAAGAACTAGGGGCTACATGGGCTAACATTATTGCTGCTGATGCAAGACAAACTGGTGGCGCGAAACCTGAGCCTTTAGTAGCTGAACTCCCTAATAGAATCATCACGTATATGAAGACATTAATGCCAGCAATGCGCGTAAATTGGGACAAGTTATCTGCATGTAAGCAGAAAAAGGATGAGACAGTGTCAGACTTCTTTACTAGGTTTGAGGAAACGTTCATTGATCACAGTGGGCAGGATATGAGTACTGAGGGTGGCCAACGGTTGTTTGTGGATAAGTTTGTGCAGAATTTACTCCCTGACCTGTGTAAAAAGTTGAAAGATTCAGAGAGTTCTTGGGCTGTTTCCTCTTCAGCGCAAATACTGGCTACCGCACAGTATTATGAAAACAGAGATAAAGACGAGAAAGATCGAACAGAGAAGAAAACGAAGGAATTAAAGACAAAGGTCCTTTTACAGCAGGCCTATCCGCCACGTGGTGGGCAGAATAATTATAGGCAACCCCAAGGTATCTATCACCAACCCCAACAATTTCAGAACAACCAGCAAATGAATGGGTATTATCAACCGCGTGTCCCGGTAGGTCCTAACCAATGTTCATACTGCAAAGAGGAAGGTCATTTTAAATATAGTTGCCCTAAATTAATGCAGCGGAATGGTAATATGTATGGCGCAAGAGGTAGAGGTGGTCAGCAAGCTCCTAGAGGTAGAGGGCGTGGAAGTGTTCCCCAAAATGCGCGTCCTCTGCCGCCTCAGAATACCATTAATAGCTTTGATCAACAAGCTAACGCGACTGGTAATACGGCCCAGTATTACACTAATGATTATTATGCAGAGGACGGTGATGCAGAACATGCTGATTACTAGGACAGCCATAGACAGAGAGAGGGAGTTGTTTCAGTGCCAGTGGATCAGAGTGGACCGTATGTTGAGGTGACTACAGCAAATGTAACGGAGCCTTTTCTGCTAGACACTGGTGCTGCAAAGAGTTCAATTATGCATTCCAAACTCCCTGGCGCACCTTTGTCTGGCGATATAAATGTTTCCGTAGGTTTCTCTGGCGCCCCTGTTAGGAATCCGATTTCTAGTCCCATGTCACTTTCTGTTGGACCTTGCGAGCTAAAAGCACCTCTGATTCTGACGACAGGTTGTGGTGAGAATTTGCTGGGACTGGATTTGTTGAAAAGATTGCACGCTACATTGTATTGTTCTCCTTCGGGAGTACAACTTACACTAGGCAAGAAAGTAATTTCCCCAATGTATTTGTCCAAAAATACGATGCCGCCTGAATTGACATCCCTTCCGGATGCCCTTTGGGCTACTGGTCCCAATGATGTGGGTCTCTTGGAGATACCACCATACGTGGTGACTTTAAAGGCTAATGTCAGACTGCCACGTATTCCCCAGTACAAGATCTCTAATGAAGGCCAGAAGGCATTGTTAGACATTGTCCACGACTTCATTGATAAAGGTGTGATTGAAGAAACAAGAGGCAACGTTTGCAATAGCCCGATTTTACCTGTCTTGAAACGAACGGACCCTTCACAACCTCCTGTTTACAGATTCGTGATTGATCTTAGGGAGGTTAATAAGATTGTTGTGCCACAGTTTCCAGTCGTCCCTGATATAACTGCCTTGTTAACGATGATTCCAGCCTCTGCTGAATGGTTTTCAGTGATCGATTTAAAGAATGCTTTCTTTAGCATCCCAATTGCAGAGGAGAGCAGAGACATCTTCGGGTTTAGTCTGGGAGGCCGAAGCTTCCGCTTCAAATGCGCTCCCCAGGGCTACTGTGAGAGTCCATCTATATACAGTCAAGCTTTGAAAGCGCAGCTTGATGCACTTGTTTTGCCTAGTGGTGCTATTCTGATTCAGTATGTGGACGATTTACTGATCGCCGCGGATACTGAGGAGATCTGTAAAGAAGCCACATTATCATTGTTGCACCATTTATCTGCTTTCCATCATAAGGTGTCTCTCTCTAAGCTGCAATATTGTCGACAAGAAGTGACCTACTTAGGTCATCTCTTATCGAAGGAGGGAAGGAGACTGACCCCAGAGAGAATTCAAGCCATTGCACAGTTGAGTGTGCCAAAAACACAGAGAGAAGTACGTGCTTTCTTGGGCATTACTTCATACTGTAGGCATTGGATCCCTAGTTTCTCCTTGCTGGCAAAACCTTTGTTAGCCTTAACATGCAAAGACACACCGAATCCTATCCCATGGTCTGAAGAGTGCCAGAAAAGTTTTGTGGAATTGCGTAATGCATTGTGTTCGGCTCCTGTGTTGGGTACTCCTGACTATAGTAAGCCTTTTACATTGTATGTTCACGAGAAAGATGGGTGTGCGTTGTCAGTGTTAACCCAGCCTTTTGGCGACAGACCGCGCCCGTGCGCGTATTTTTCATCTACTTTGGACCCTGTAGCGAGGGCATTGCCAAGCTGTCTGAGAGCGACAGCTGCTGCAGCGATGTCTATCTGACAATCTGCTGGTCTGGTAATGGACAACACATTGATCGTTATGGTTCCACATGCTGTAGACACATTATTGAATAGAACCAAGACACAACACTTGACTAGTGCACGCCTATCGGGTTACGAACTTACACTGTTAGCGAATCACATTCACATAAAAGGATGCAATACATTGAATCCAGCTACATTGTTGCCAATTTCGGCAGACTCAGATGAGATTGAGCAACATGACTGTCTGTTCAGAACGGAAGAAGAAACGAAGGGAAGAGTGGATCTGAAAGATACTCCCCTGACTGAGTGTGATGGTACTTTGTGGGTAGATGGTTCATGCTTTAAGCTCCCTAATGGTGACACGACTGCTGCATATGCTATCACGACTTTACATACGGTTGTGGAAACTGCACGAGTGCCACATAATTCAGCCCAAGCAGCAGAATTAATCGCCCTCACGAGAGCATGTGTGTTATCTGAAGGAATGAGAGTGAATATATATACAGATAGCCAGTACGCCTTTGGCGTGGCTCATAATTTTGGACGACTGTGGAAAGAGCGTGGGTTCCTGACGTCACATGGAGCTAAAATTCAGAATGGCAAGTTGGTGAATGATCTCCTTGAGTCACTGACCCTACCGTTGCAAGTTGCGATCATGAAATGCAGTGCGCACAGGAAAGTCACAGACGATGTTGGTCGTGGGAATGCGTTTGCTGATGAGACCGCGAAAGAAACGGCACAGAATGTAAAGACTAGAATGTATGTTGCAGGCCCCGCAAGATGGGTTAATGATGTGGGAATGTGCGAGAACACCATAGAGAGTGTGAAGTCGCTTCAGGCTGAAGCCACAGAGGAAGAGTTAAGCAAGTGGAGAGAGAGTATGGGTAAGTTGGATGAGAATGGTTGCTGGACTGATCTGACAGAACATAGGCGATGGTTGTTGCCTGACGCGTATGTGCTTCCAGTAGTTACTATGGCGCATGGAATGGCACACATCAGTACGAAAGGTATATGTAAGTTGTTGGCTCCAGTATGGCAGAATGCTGGGATTCCCAAGTGTGCAGAGAATGTGGTCAAGAATTGTATGGTATGTTTGAAGTACAACCCTGGTAGGGGAACCCCAACTCCAGCTGGTCACTTTGCGCCCCCATCATGTCCATTCGAAGTTTTGCAGCTGGACTTTATTCACATGGAAAGATGCAACAACCTGAAATATGTACTAGTGGTTGTTTGTGCTTTCTCAAAATGGTTAGAGGCTTATCCTCTAAAAGATAACACTGCCCTGTCCACAGCCAAAGTCCTTGTGAAAGAGTTCTTCCCCAGGTTTGGAATGCCGAGAGTGGTATGGTGTGATAATGGGAGTGAGTTCGTGGGTAAAGTGATGAAGAATGTATGTGAAGGGCTAGGGATAAAGCAGAAGTTCCACGCTGCAAATCACCCCCAATCAGCTGGATTGGTAGAGCGCTACAATGGAGCCTTAAAGCTCAAGTTGGCCAAAATTCAGGCGAGCACTGGTCTTAAATGGCCTGATGCCCTGCCTCTAGCACTCCTGTCCACCAGAATGACAATACACTCACGAGTGGGACTTAGTCCCTACGAGGTGGTCTTTGGCCGCCCGGCTAATGTATGGGGTGTGCCAAGGCCCACGAAGTTTAGTGAATTAGAGCATCCAGTGCTGCTCGATTACCTGTATGATTTGACTGTTAAACTACGTGTTTTGCACCAACAGGTACATGATACTCTTTCTCAAGTCTCTGAAACTCCTGGACACCCCATCAACCCTGGTACGTGGGTGCTAGTCCGGAACTTCCAGCGCAAGAGCAACGACGAGCCCCGCTGGCTTGGCCCTCATCTTGTTCTACTATCGACAAGGTCAGCAGTGCGAGTGAAAGGGAAGAAGCACTGGGTCCATGGTACCCACTGCAAGGTAGTCCCCTTGCCTTTGCCATATGACCGGTGGGTCAAGGAGGGTATCGCCGACTCTGAGACAGACACTGTACTCCGTTTCACACCATTCAGTGATGCACGCCTAAGAGGCACAGTTTCAGAGCAAGAGAGTGACAATATTCTACAGGAAGCTGTGCCACCGTCGAATCGACTGGACACCACTGAGCCTGAACTTTTGTTTCGAGACCAAACGACACCTGGCCGTCTACGTTATGATTTGAGACCTAGGCCCATGGACAAATAAAGCTTTCCTCACTATTTCCTTTTTGACATTTTTTACTCTCCCATCTGAAAGACTTTCTTGATTTTTTGTTTTTCGAACCACCATCCGGGTTCTGCCGCAGGGTCGCGGTGTCAAGACTTTGGGGTACAGGCCGAAGACGTTAGGTCGACGGTTCTGGTTGGTCTAGGGCGTTTCCCTAGACTGACAGGCGTACTCCTCAGCAGAAGAAACTCACCCGCCGCGAGCGGCCCGAGTAGAGGATGGAGTTTTTTAAGATGGAGAGACCCGTTGAGGAAATGAACTCTAAAGACAGGATGTGTAGAATTGTAAAAAGTAAATGTTTTGTCTTTTTGTGCCTTTTTATACTGTGTAGTATCATGATGTTTATTGTAGGACTTGTGTTTTTCTCCGCTCAAAAGCCTATTGCACCCACTGAACAGCCTATATCTCTTTCTACTGCCTCCTCTCACTCTTTTCACCCCCTGCCCGAGCACGAACAGACCAGACGATCGGAGTTCGTAAATAACTCATTTATCCAGCTCTTGCACCAGCACCAGCTAGTAGTGAATACAACCAATTGCTGGGTCTGTGGGTTAATGCCACATACCATTAACAAGGGTATTCCCTACCTGGTGCTGCCGTATAGTTCAAATGGATCGTCATGGGCATTCCAGACCATGTTTCTCTACGCTCTAGAGACGTACTCCCCTCGCCAACCGCGTTCCATCAGACCCATCACCAATAATAAGGCTTTGATGAAAGGAGTTGCCGACATGAGCAGAGATATCGACGCATACTCTTCCATTCCCAAAGAAGAGCTGAGACCTTATGTAGGATGGAACGCGACGGGGTATAGTATTAGTCTGGGTGAAAGACAGCGACAAATCTCATCTCCGATCTGGGTCGTACCCCACATGGGTGGGTTCTGCTTACAGGGTAATGGTCAGAACCCTAGGGCTCAACTGGGAAGAAGTGACTGTACCGAAACGTACACTTTCCCGTCCCAGTTTTCCCCTGCCTTTCTAGCTGCCAAGGGTACCTATTTCATCTGTAATGATCGAGCATATACCTGGTTGCCCCCTGATTTCTCAGGCACATGTTATATTGCGAATCTGCTACCGCCTACATTCACTGCTGCCTCTGATTATCACAAGACGAGAGTTGTGAGAGGTGTGATAAGTAAGGAGGACACTGCCGGTCAGGAAGCAGGAGACTTCTTCTTGGGTTTCCTGCCGTTTTGGGGACCTATGGTCAATAGTAGGAACCTGCGACAGCTGACGCGTGTGGTTGAATCCACTATCAATGTAACGGCTGGTGCCCTTAGTAATCTGACAGCTGAGCTCCAAGCGGACCGCCTTATGACTTTACAGAACCGCATGGTCCTAGACGTTATTCTTGCAGACCGTGGTGGAGTATGTAAGGTTATCCAATCCAGTTGCTGCATTTTCATACCAGACAATGCTCCAACGGTGTATCAAGCCATCTCCAAACTCCACAAAATATCTGAAGCCATACACGTGGATAAGGGAGATTGGTCACTGATGGGATGGTTCTGGAAACTGATATCTGCCTGGGGTTGGAAAGTCCTAATGGTCATTGGAATGATCTTAGCCATTCTTTTCCTGTTCTGTCTGTGCATACAGTGTGCTCCTGCGATGTGTGGCCTCTGTGCTACCTCATGTGTAAGGAAACCTGTATCGAGAGACGAGCTAAGTAATAGGATGATGCTACAGCAACATCTCCATGACTTTGCGGATGTTGACCTAGACTCAGATTAAGGATTAAGATGAGTATAGTAATTGCCTATGTAAGGGCAAAAGGAGGGTCTGTCGTACTTTAATCTTCGGAACCGCGTAGGGGACCAGGCCCTACCCCTGCCTATCTTGGTATTAGCGAACCGCAAATGGTAAATGCGGCATGTACAAGTGCTTTACTCGTCGTTCTAGCCCTGAATGCACTGCGTACACGTTCTTCTGCTGCACTACGCGGGTTCCATTTTGGAAGCAGTGGCCATCTTGTCATTGCCCTCACATAGGCTATAATGGAGCAAATACGGGCCTCTCAGTACATGTGCTTTCCCGTGACTTCTCTGTGACCTGGGCAGCTGGCTTTGCTGCCCCGGGTCAATCTGGTCTCACGAGCTCCCCTTCCTCCGTCCACCTGTGATTAGCATCAGGGCTCGACCCATCATAAAACCCTTCTCATCCTACACATACCCCCGGCTAATCTCTTCCACACCTGCTTGTTCCTGCTTTATGACTTGTTTCCCAAAACAGGAGATGCTCATGTTTATTGGGGGGTCTACCGACAACTGACGTGGGATCGCAACCTTATTGTGTAAATCATTGTGGGTTGGCCGAACTGGAATGTGGGATGGTCATCATGACTCTGCCTTTTCTTTGTAATGTACACTGTTATATTGCCGTTTCATAAAACTCAGGAATGTATGCTTGAGGCCGAAAAAGGCCTATTTAAGACGTAGTCCGTTCCTATGATTTTCAGCAGTCTCCTGAGAACATACACGCTGTTGTACTTCTAGGATACCTGTCATTGGTCTGCAGCCAATAAACGATTCTTTGACTTCACCCAGAAGACTCTGTGTTTCTGTAGGTCCGGAACAGGGTGAAACCCCGAAGTCATAGGGTGTGTGCCCCTGCACCGCTGGGTCTAAAATACCCAGTACTTCAAAAGTCTGCTCTAAGGCATGGACAGGTTCAGACTGAGGAAGGTCTGCTCTTAGGTTCGGACGGGTGCAGACTGAGGAAGGTCTTTTCTTAGGGTCGAACAGGTTCAGACTGAAGAAGGTCTGCTCTTAGGCTCGGACGGGAGCAGACTGAGGAAGGTCTGCTCTTAGGCTCAGCAGGGTGCAGACTAATGAAGGTCTGGTCTCAGGGTCAGACGGGTGCAGACTGAGGAAGGGCTGGTCTCAGGCTCGGACGGGTGCAGACTGAGGAAGGACTGCTCTGAGGCTAGGACGAGTGCAGACTGAGGAACGTCTGCTCTTAGGTGTGGACGGGTGCAGACTGAGGAAGGTCTGGTCTCAGGTGGGGACGAGTGCAGACTAAGGAAGTTCTGCTCTGAGGCTCGGACGGGTTCAGACTGAGGAAAGTCTGCTCTTAGGCTCGAACGGGTGCAGACTGAGGAAGGTCTGCTCTCAGGCTCGGACTGGTGCAGACTGAGGAAGCTCTGATGTAAGGATCGGACGGGTGCAGAGCGGGGAAGGTCTGCTCTTAGGCGTGGACAGGTGTAGACTGAGGAAGGTCTGCTCTTAGGCGAGGATGGGTGCATACTGAAGAATGTCTGCTCTTAGGCATGGACAGGTTCAGACTGAGGAAGGTCTGCTCTTAGGTTCGGACGGGTGCAGACTGAGGAAGGTCTTTTCTTAGGGTCGAACAGGTTCAGACTGAAGAAGGTCTGCTCTTAGGCTCGGACGGGAGCAGACTGAGGAAGGTCTGCTCTTAGGCTCAGAAGGGTGCAGACTAATGAAGGTCTGGTCTCAGGGTCAGACGGGTGCAGACTGAGGAAGGTCTGGTCTCAGGCTCGGACGGGTGCAGACTGAGGAAGGATTGCTCTGAGGCTAGGACGAGTGCAGACTGAGGAACGTCTGCTCTTAGGTGTGGACGGGTGCAGACTGAGGAAGGTCTGGTCTCAGGCGGGGACGAGTGCAGACTAAGGAAGGTCTGCTCTAAGGCTCGGACGGGTTCAGACTGAGGAAAGTCTGCTCTTAGGCTCGGACGGGTGCAGACTGAGGAAGGTCTGCTCTCAGGCTCGGACTGGTGCAGACTGAGGAAGGTCTGGTCTTAGGCTCGGATGGGTGCAGACTGAGGAAGGTCTGGTCTTAGGCTCGGATGAAGGTCTGCTCTTAGGTTCGGAAGGATGCAGACTGAGGAAGGTCTGCTCTTACGTGTGGACGGGTGCAGACTAAGGAAGGTCTGGTCTTAGGCGTGGATGGGTGCAGACTGAGGAACGTCTGCTCTAAAGCTCGGACGGGTGCAGACTGAGGAAGGTTTGCTCTTAGGTTTGGACGGGTGCAGACTGAGAAAGGTCTGCTCTTAGGCGTGGACGTGTGAAGACTGAGGAAGATCTGCTCTTAGGCGTGGACGGGTGCAGACTGGGGAAGGTCTGCTCTTAGGCTCAGACGGGTGCAGACTGAGGAAGGTCTGCTCTTAGGTTCAGACGGGTGCAGACTAAGGCAGGTCTGCTCTTAGGCTTGGAAAAGGCAGACTGGGGAAGGTCTGCTCTTAGGCTCGGACGGGTGCTGTTAGACCTGGCACCTTGGCGTGAGTCTCCCTCCCTCTTTTTGTCGCTGTGCCTCATGTGATTTTATGGTGTTGGCCGCTCAGCGCGCTGTGCCACTGCCAACCAGTGTCGCGGTGCGAGTGCTCCCTGTGTAAGTTGTATATGTTGGTTGGATTCCATGATTGGATTGTTTGATTTACTATCAGACCCCAGTAAAGTGCGCCAGGAGCGCCAGGGCATGTAAAGGCAAACACCGCTGGTGGGCTTGCAGCACGGGTTGTGCCACCCACAGATGCGGCCGGTAAAATACGTCTAAGGTCTGCCATCGCAGAACCTGCGTGCAGTCTGGTACTGACACGCCGGCCGACAAGTGCCCACACTTGCCGGTCCCTGAAACCTTCCCTTAGCTGCATGTTAGTCCCCCCTCTGGTAGGCCCACGGGCAGGGTGCATTGTGAGCCTGAGGTAGGACAAGCCTAGATGCCTGGCATGTCCTGGTAGTGAATGACCGCCATTTTTGTTGTTCACTGCTGTAAGGCTACCCTGTTCTCATAGGCCAGTATGGGCGGCCTGGATTATTACACCCTATGATCCTAGCCGACCCAGGGAACATGGTAGGAGATCGAGTTTAGTATGCCTGAACTCGGAATAATAAGGTACATCTTTTCGCAAGGTTTATTTTAATATTCCGGGTTTCCAAATGTCACTTTTAGAAAGTTGGCCTTTGCTTGCCTAAACATTTCAGTCGCCTCTGCATGATGTGTATCTGATGTCTGGCTGGTGTGAGTGACAGGGCTGGGGGAACCCAGATGGGCAGGGCTAGGTAGCCTGGTATGAATAGGACGATCGACAGGTAGATGGGTGGGAGGAGTGCTCCTAGGCTCTGAATAGGACAGTGCTCCGCTACCTCGATGCCGGCTCCACCCCCTGTGGAGCGTCTGATGACTCTGCCCTGCACTCTGAAAGAAGAAGCCTGCATCACGTAAACAAAGTGCTCAGAAACCGGACTGAACTAGGCAAGGGCCCCCCTGGCCTGGGAGAACAAAAGATTTGTGGTATAAATGGAGGAGCCCTGCTCCTAAGAAACTAGATCCGCTTTTGACCAAGAAGAATCTCTGCCTGAGGAGGAGGCACCGGGAAAGCTGTAGGAGGAAGACTGTCCCTATCCTGGGGGATTGGCCTGCAGTGGTGACCTTGCTGCCAAAGGGGAGAAGAGAAACTGTTGCTGAAGACTTTGCTTTATTTTTACTTTCAAGACTTGTGCTTTTCCAAAACGATCTCCAAGGGCTTGGAACTGAGCTTGCCCCCTGAACTGAGCCCCAGGACCATTGGGCTCTACCTGATCTTCACTCGCCTGCTGCTGGACTGTGGTGTCCTTTCCCCCGCCGGAGCTGTGACCCTCGTGCCGCAGTCCCTCCCTGAGCCGTGACCAGGACTGCTTAGCCGCCCCCGCCTTGGGAAGAGCCTCGCTCGATCGGAGCCGCTCCCCCTACGCTGTGCTGGGCTGCCCCTGTCACCTCGCTCGCTGGAGGCTCGCTGTGCACCTTCACCCTCCCGCCGGAATCGGCGTTTGTGAGCATCTCCAAGCCTCGGACGGCCCGGACGTATCTGCGTGCCCGGCTGCCCCGCTTTGTTCACCCGCCACCTGCAACACCCCACTCTGGTCGTGAGCCTGAAGATCAGACACCCATCGTGAAGTGTGGGAGCCCCGGACGCCGCCTCGCTCTTCGGTCGAAGAGCCGCTGACATCCCGCACCCACCTTCGCGTCAAGAAACAAGGTACTGTACTTACAACCTCGACCACGAGCTCGCATCGGATCCAGGGTCCGCAACGTTCTGATTTCCCTGTCATCTGCCGTGTGCTTCCCGGTCGCCGCTTCAGCACGGAGTGTGCTGAGGCCTACAGTCACCTTGTGCCCGCCTAAAGAACTTTCCGTACAAAGAGAACTTTACCGTATTCCTAAGAATTGTGGTCCCGTCAGTTCAACGTTACTGGGCCTTGTATTTAACTCTGCTGAAACTACATAAAAGCTTATTTTTATATACTACCGGATTGGTGTCCATTTGTGGTGCATGCAGGGGGTTTACTGTATGTGTAATTGCATTTGCTTAACCGTGTACGCCTGAGACTTAGCCTAGACTGCTCGCGCCACGCACCTAGAGGGTGAGCAGGGGTTATTCTGGGGAGTCATCCTTCGCCCTGACAAGAAGTTTAGGGTCCCTGCTTGTTGTGGGTTCACACCTGCGTCAACCAGAGGCCCCTCATTTCTAACATTGGTGGCAGCGGTGAGGATTTACGGATTTCCATTTGTGGTTTGCGTATAGTGAATCACTGATCACCACGTAGTGAGAGCAGACCAGTAACACAGCCACAAGGCTAGCATTTGTTTTTGTTTTGCCAAGTATCTCCGTTGTTAGAGCCATGCCTGATTCACACTCAGCCGGAAGGGCGGCTTCCATAATCTCTGGATTTGAAGACGTAGTTTGGGAAGAAGGCGCACTTCTGGATCGTACCAATGAAGACTTGAAAGGTTTTTGCTCCAAGTTCAGGATTGCCCAAACTGGATTGAAGAAGAAGGAGCAATTTGTGAAGGCGCTGAGGGCCTGGTATGAGTCAAAGGCACCAGAGAATCAGGTGGAAGTGGTTCCACCAGAAAGTGTCCATGAGTTCGGCAGATGCCTGTCGCCAGAAGAGTTGGCGGACAGGGCAGCAACCCGGGCACACGAGGTGGAAATGGCAAAACTTCATGGGCAGATGGATATGGAAAAACAAAGATTAGCCATGGAAGAAAAGAAACTACAATTAGAGCATGACATGAAGCTGAGGGAGCTGGAGCTGAAAGCAAAAAGTTTGGAGCTTAATCCCTCTGGTGGCAGCACACCGCCAGCACCGGCGGAACCAAGAGTTTATATTCCCAAGGATGTAGTGAAGGAGTTCTTCAGGAATGACGACATCGGGCAGTGGTTCAGAGCCTACGAGGTAGCCATGTCTTCCCACCGGGTCCCTGAGAAAGATTGGGGAGCGGGGTTGTGGGGAAGGTTCCTGAGTGAAGGGCGGGACACACTGTTAGATTTACCTGTTGATGTTCGTAATTCTTATTCCCATATGAAGGAAGCATTGATGGCTAGGTATGGGTTGACCCCTGAGTTATATAGACAGAGGTTCAGGGGTTGCACTAAGATTCCCAATAGTACGTATGTGGAGTATGTGACTTTCTTTTGCAGAGCGCTGGATGGTTGGGTAAAGGGTAGTAAGGTGAATGATTATCAAGGGCTTCTTGATCTAATGGCATGGGAGCACTTGTCCAGTAATTGTTTTCCTGAGCTACGCCAGCACCTGATCGATAGTAAGCTGACTAACCCGAGGAAGCTTGCTGAGGAGGCGGACCGCTGGGTCAGTACCAGGGTCCACAAGGGTACCGTGGGAGATTCAGCCAAAGGTGGGCAGGGTCCCCAGCAGAAGAGTGGGGGGGACAGGGGTAAACAGAAGCAGTTCCAAAAAGGGCCCCAAAATAATCCCCAAGGGAACCAAGGGAAGGGTTCTCAGCCTCCCCCACCCCAGAAACCGACCGGGGCCCCGACAGGTCCTCCTGTTCAGAAGGGGCCCGTAAGATGTTACAGGTGTAACAATTTGGGGCATTTTGCCTCTGATGTAAAGTGTCCGTTGTTTGGTAAACCAGCACCCACTGGTGCTCCACCCCGGCAGGTGACTAGTGTAGCCTTGGGGGAGGAGAGGGATGTCCAAGGTGGGTGGGGTCCCGCAGAGATGTCCCTGGTCTCGCTAGGAGACCGTGAAGTGGTCCCTCCAACCCAGCTGCCTGAGAACACTAAGAAGTACAGGCAGTGGGTGACCATAAATGGCCATAGGGTGGAAGCTCTTAGAGATACAGGAGCCAGTGTGACAGCTGTCAGGTGTCACCTGGTGTCTCAGGAGCAGGTGGTCCCCAATGCATTCTATCCCATTGTTGCCGCTGACAACACAGAGAGGCACTGCAAGGTGGCTCAGGTTCCCTTTGAGTGGGGGGGGTCTCTGGTACTCTTCAGGTAGCTGTGAGGCCCGCCATGCCTGTAGACTGTTTGTTAGGGAACGATTTGGAGAGCTCACCTTGGGCTCAGGTGGAGCGGAGTGCTCACCTGGAGATGTTGGGTATGCCGGATTGGGCGTGTGTCACCACACGGTCCATGGCAGCCAGTAGAGGTACTCGAGAGGTCCTGGAGCCTGAGAGGGAGGCCCAGGAGCCGGCCTCAGAGAGAAGGAGCAAGGGCGCGGGAAGCCGGCCCCTGAAGTTCCCACGGTCCAGGAGGAAGCAGACCTCGAGGGGGATGCCCTGGAGCCTACAGGGGAACAAATAGCTGAACTGGGAGACCTACCGGAGCTGACCCATTGGCAGCAGGAAGGGGGTCCCACCAGGGAGGACTTTTGTAAGGCACAGAAAGAGTGCCCTTCTCTCGTGGGTATGCGGCAGCAGGCTGCAGCCCAGGCCGCAGGTGATCAGTCAGGATCGCATTTCATTTACTGGGAGAACGACCTCCTATATACAGAGCCTAAGGTTGCTGAGCCTGGGTCAGCCCGTGCGCTGGTGGTACCCCAGGACTTCAGAGCCTTCCTACTGGGGCTGGCTCACGATGTGCCATTGGCAGGGCATTTGGGGCAGGACAAGACCTTTGAAAGGCTTGTCACCCACTTTTATTGGCCTCAAATGCGCAGGAGTTCGGATACTCACTGCAGGACATGCCAGACTTGCCAGGCAAGTGGAAAGAGTGGGAGGAAGCAGAAGGCTCCACTCCAGCCATTCCCTGTGGTCGGTACTCCATTCCAGCGAGTGGGGATTGACATTGTAGGGCCACTGGACCCCAGGACAGCGATGGGCAATAGGTTCATCCTGGTCCTGGTGGACCATGCCACCCGGTACCCGGAAGCCATTCCTCTGAGGACAGTGACGGCCCCCGTGGTGGGACGTGCACTGATGGGAATTTTCTCCCGAGTGGGATTCCCTCTAGAGGTGGTGTCTGACCGAGGTACCAATTTCATGTCCAAGTACATGAAATCTCTTTGGCAAGAGTGTGGTGTAACCTACAAGTTCACCACACCTTACCACCCCCAAGGAAACGGGTTGGTTGAGAGATTCAACCGAACCCTCAAAGGCATGATAATGGGCCTAGAAGGACCCATGAGGCGCAAGTGGGACGTTCTCTTCGCTTACCGCGAGGTGCCACAGAAGTCTCTGGGGTTCAGTCCCTTTGAGCTTCTGTATGGTCACCCCGTCAGAGGACCTCTAAGTCTGGTCAAGGAAGGCTGGGAGCAATCTCCCAGGAAACCTCCCCAGAATGTATATAGCTACATGCTGGCCTTCAGGAATCAGACTAGGCGTTTCAGGCAACTTGCTGAGGCAAATCTGGAAGCCAGCCAGGAGGAGATGAAGCGGTGGTACGACCAGAATGCCACTCTGGTAGAGCTTCAGCCTGGGCAGAAAGTATGGGTCGTGGCCCCCGTGGAGCCATGTGCGCTCCAGGATAAGTGGACCGGTCCCTTTGAGGTGGTGGAGCGCAAGAGTCCTGTTACCTACGTGGTGGACCTGAAGACTCCCAGGAACCCCTTACGGGTCCTACATGTCAACCGCCTCAAGCCCCACTTGGAGAGGTCCCAAGTGGGCATGCTCTTGGCAACAGATGCGGGGATGGAAGAGGAGACAGAACCTCTTCCTGACCTCCTGTCAGCCAAGGAGCAAGATGGGTCAGTGGATGGTATCATCCTCTCTTCCACCCTGACCCCTGAGCAACAGAATGATTGTCGCCAGTTGCTGGGACAATTTTCTGATCTGTTTTCCCTGGTCCCTGGTGTCACTGATTGGTGCGTCCATGATGTGGACACTGGGGATAGCCCACCTGTGCGGCACAAGGCCTACAGGGTGACTGACAGGGTGAGGACATGCATCAAGGAGGAGGTCTCCAAGATGTTTGCACTCGGGGTCATTGAGTCTTCTAGCAGTCCTTGGGCCAGCCCCGTGGTCTTGGTCCCAAAGGCTGCAGCGCCGGGAGCCACACCCGAACTCCGGTTCTGTGTGGACTACAGAGGACTCAATTCAGTCACTAGGACTGACGCACACCCCATCCCCAGAGCTGATGAGCTCATCGATCGGCTAGGGGCTGCCAACTACCTCAGCACGTTTGATCTAACGTCTGGGTATTGGCAGATCGCCTTGACCGAGGGGGCCAAAGAGAGGTCAGCATTTTCCACCCCAGATGGGCACTACCAGTTCCGGGTTATGCCATTTGGGATGAAGAATGCCCCTGCCACCTTCCAGAGATTGGTCAACCAGGTGTTGGCTGGGCTGGATTCGTTCAGTGCAGCCTACCTGGATGACATCGCCGTGTTCCGCTCCACGTGGGAGGAACACTTGCGTCACCTCTGGGAAGTGTTGATGGCGCTGCGGAAGGCAGGCCTCACGATCAAGGCGAGTAAGTGCCAGATCGGGCAGGGTTCCGTGGTGTACTTGGGACACCAAGTTGGGAGTGGCCAGGTGGCACCCCTTCAGCCCAAGATAGAGACCATCCTGAATTGGGAGGCGCCCAAAACCCAGACCGAGGTGAGAGCCTTCCTAGGTCTCACCGGGTACTACAGGAGGTTTGTCAAGGGGTATGGCAACATGGTTGCCCCCTTGACAGCGCTGACTTCGAAGAAGCAGCCCAGGAAGGTGATCTGGACTGACACCTGTCAGAGAGCTTTTGAGGCCTTGAAAACTGCTATGTGCACGGCGCCCGTGCTCTTGGCTCCCGACTTCTCCAAAGAGTTTATCGTTCAGACAGACGCTTCAGAGCATGGTGTGGGGGCTGTTCTTTCACAGATTAATGAGGAGGGCCTAGATCAACCCGTAGCCTTTCTTAGCAGGAGGTTACTTCCACGGGAACAGAGGTGGAGTGCTATTGAGCGTGAGGCATTTGCTGTGGTCTGGGCGCTGAAGAAGCTAAGACCCTACTTGTTTGGGTCTCACTTCCGGGTTCAGATGGACCACAGGCCCCTCAGATGGTTGATGCATATGAGGGGTGAGAATCCAAAGCTGTTGAGGTGGTCCATTTCCCTACAGGGGATGGATTTCACGGTGGAACATCGCCCTGGTACGGATCACGCCAATGCTGACGGTCTGTCCAGATTTTTCCGCCTTAGTGATGAGGAACTCCCTGGGGTAGGGTAGTTCTCCCCACTTTTCAGCTGGAGGGGACACGTGTTAGACCTGGCACCTTGGCGTGAGTCTCCCTCCCTCTTTTTGTCGCTGTGCCTCATGTGATTTTATGGTGTTGGCCGCTCAGCGCGCTGTGCCACTGCCAACCAGTGTCGCGGTGCGAGTGCTCCCTTTGTAAATTGTATATGTTGGTTGGATTCCATGATTGGATTGTTTGATTTACTATCAGACCCCAGTAAAGTGCGCCAGGAGCGCCAGGGCATGTAAAGGCAAACACCGCTGGTGGGCTTGCAGCACGGGTTGTGCCACCCACAGATGCGGCCGGTAAAATACGTCTAAGGTCTGCCATCGCAGAACCTGCGTGCAGTCTGGTACTGACACGCCGGCCGACAAGTGCCCACACTTGCCGGTCCCTGAAACCTTCCCTTAGCTGCATGTTAGTCACCCCTCTGGTAGGCCCACGGGCAGGGTGCATTGTGAGCCTGAGGTAGGACAAGCCTAGATGCCTGGCATGTCCTGGTAGTGAATGACCGCCATTTTTGTTGTTCACTGCTGTAAGGCTACCCTGTTCTCATAGGCCAGTATGGGCAGCCTGGATTATTACACCCTATGATCCTAGCCGACCCAGGGAACATGGTAGGAGATCCAGTTTAGTATGCCTGAACTCGGAATAATAAGGTACATCTTTTCGCAAGGTTTATTTTAATATTCCGGGTTTGCAAATGTCACTTTTAGAAAGTTGGCCTTTGCTTGCCTAAACATTTCAGCCGCCTCTGCATGATGTGTATCTGATGTCTGGCTGGTGTGAGTGACAGGGCTGGGGGAACCCAGATGGGCAGGGCTAGGTAGCCTGGTATGAATAGGACGATCGACAGGTAGATGGGTGGGAGGAGTGCTCCTAGGCTCTGAATAGGACAGTGCTCCGCTACCTCGATGCCGGCTCCACCCCCTGTGGAGCGTCTGATGACTCTGCCCTGCACTCTGAAAGAAGAAGCCTGCATCACGTAAACAAAGTGCTCAGAAACCGGACTGAACTAGGCAAGGGCCCCCCTGGCCTGGGAGAACAAAAGATTTGTGGTATAAATGGAGGAGCCCTGCTCCTAAGAAACTAGATCCGCTTTTGACCAAGAAGAATCTCTGCCTGAGGAGGAGGCACCGGGAAAGCTGTAGGAGGAAGACTGTCCCTATCCTGGGGGATTGGCCTGCAGTGGTGACCTTGCTGCCAAAGGGGAGAAGAGAAACTGTTGCTGAAGACTTTGCTTTATTTTTACTTTCAAGACTTGTGCTTTTCCAAAACGATCTCCAAGGGCTTGGAACTGAGCTTGCCCCCTGAACTGAGCCCCAGGACCATTGGGCTCTACCTGATCTTCACTCGCCTGCTGCTGGACTGTGGTGTCCTTTCCCCCGCCGGAGCTGTGACCCTCGTGCCGCAGTCCCTCCCTGAGCCGTGACCAGGACTGCTTAGCCGCCCCCGCCTTGGGAAGAGCCTCGCTCGATCGGAGCCGCTCCCCCTACGCTGTGCTGGGCTGCCCCTGTCACCTCGCTCGCTGGAGGCTCGCTGTGCACCTTCACCCTCCCGCCGGAATCGGCGTTTGTGAGCATCTCCAAGCCTCGGACGGCCCGGACGTATCTGCGTGCCCGGCTGCCCCGCTTTGTTCACCCGCCACCTGCAACACCCCGCTCTGGTCGTGAGCCTGAAGATCAGACACACATCGTGAAGCGTGGGAGCCCCGGACGCCGCCTCGCTCTTCGGTCGAAGAGCCGCTGACATCCCGCACCCACCTTCGCGTCAAGAAACAAGGTACTGTACTTACAACCTCGACCACGAGCTCGCATCGGATCCAGGGTCCGCAACGTTCTGATTTCCCTGTCATCTGCCGTGTGCTTCCCGGTCGCCGCTTCAGCACGGAGTGTGCTGAGGCCTACAGTCACCTTGTGCCCGCCTAAAGAACTTTCCGTACAAAGAGAACTTTTCCGTATTCCTAAGAATTGTGGCCCCGTCAGTTCAACGTTACTGGGCCTTGTATTTAACTCTGCTGAAACTACATAAAAGCTTATTTTTATATACTACCGGATTGGTGTCCATTTGTGGTGCATGCAGGGGGTTTACTGTATGTGTAATTGCATTTGCTTAACCGTGTACGCCTGAGACTTAGCCTAGACTGCTCGCGCCACGCACCTAGAGGGTGAGCAGGGGTTATTCTGGGGAGTCATCCTTCGCCCTGACAAGAAGTAAAGGGTCCCTGCTTGTTGTGGGTTCACACCTGCGTCAACCAGAGGCCCCTCATTTCTAACAGGTGCAGACTGAGGAAGGTTGGCTCTTAGGCTCGGATGGGAGCAGACTGAGGAATGTCCGCTCTCAGGCTCGGATGGGTGCAGACTGAGAAAGGTCTGCTCTTAGGCTCGGACGGGTGCAGACTAAGGAAGGTCTGCTCTCAGGCTTGGATGGGTGCTGAATGAGGAAGGTCTGCTCTTAGGCTCGAATGGGTGCAGACTGGGGAAGGTCTGCTCTTAGGCTCGGACGGGTGTAGACTGAGAAAGGTCTGCTCTCAGGCTCGGATTTGTGCAGACTCAGGCAGGTATGCTCTTAGACTCGGACGGATGCAGACTGTGGAAGGTCTGCTCTTATGCTTGGACGGGTGCAGACTGAGGAAGCTCTGATGTAAGGATCGGATGGATGCAGAGCGGGGAAGGTCTGCTCCTAGGCGTGGACAGGTGCAGACTGAGGAAGGTCTGCTCTTAGGCGAGGATGGGTGCATACTGAAGAATGTCTGCTCTTAGGCATGGATAGGTTCAGACTGAGGAAGGTCTGCTCTTAGGTTCGGACGGGTGCAGACTGAGGAAGGTCTTTTCTTAGGGTCGAACAGGTTCAGACTGAAGAAGGTCTGCTCTTAGGCTCGGACGGGAGCAGACTGAGGAATGTCTGCTCTTAGGCTCAGAAGGGTGCAGACTAATTAAGGTCTGGTCTCAGGGTCAGACGGGTGCAGACTGAGAAAGGTCTGGTCTCAGGCTCGGACGGGTGCAGACTGAGGAAGGTCTGCTCTCAGGCTCGGACTGGTGCAGACTGAGGAAGGTCTGGTCTTAGGCTCGGATGGGTGCAGACTGAGGAAGGTCTGGTCTTAGGCTCGGATGAAGGTCTGCTCTTAGGTTCGGAAGGATGCAGACTGAGGAAGGTCTGCTCTTAGACTCGGACGGGTGCAGACTTAGGAAGATATGGTCTTAGGCTCGGATGGGTGCAGACTGAGGAAGGTCTGGTCGTTGGCTCGAACGGGTGCAGACTGAGGAAGGTCTGCTGCTCTCAGGCATGGACGGGTGCAGACTTAGGAAGGTCTGCTCTTAGGCTCGGACGGGTGCAGAATGAGGAAGGTCTGCTCTCAGGCTCGGGCGGGTGCAGACTGAGGAAGGTCTGCTCTTAGGCTCAGACGGGTGCAGAGTGAGGAAGGTCTGCTCTTAGGCTCGGACGGGTGCAGACTGAGGAAAATCTGCTCTCAGGCTCCAACGGGTGCAAACTGAGGAAGGTCTGCTCTCAGGCTTGAACAGATGTAGACTGAGGAAGGTCTGCTCTCAGGCGTGGACGGGTGCAGACTGAGGAAGGTCTTCTCTTAGGGTCGAACAGGTTCAGTCTGAAGAAGGTCTGCTTTTAGGCTCGGACGGGAGCAGACTGAGGAAGGTCTGCTCTTAGGCTCAAACGGGTGCAGACTAATGAAGGTCTGGTCTGAGGGTCAGACGGGTGCAGACTGAGGAAGGTCTGGTCTCAGGCTCTGACGGGTGCAGACTGAGGAAGGTCTGCTCTGAGGCTCGGACGAGTGCAGACTGATGAACGTCTGCTCTTAGGTGTGGACGGGTGCAGACTGAGGAAGGTCTGGTCTCAGGCGGAGGTACAAGTGCAGACTAAGAAAGGTGTGCTCTAAGGCTCGGACGGGTTCAGACTGAGGAAAGTCTGCTCTAAGGCATGGACAGGTTCAGACTGAGGAAGGTCTGCTCTTAGGTTCGGACGGGTGCAGACTGAGGAAGGTCTTTTCTTAGGGTCGAACAGGTTCAGACTGAAGAAGGTCTGCTCTTAGGCTCGGACGGGAGCAGACTGAGGAAGGTCTGCTCTTAGGCTCAGAAGGGTGCAGACTAATGATGGTCTGGTCTCAGGGTCAGACGGGTGCAGACTGAGGAAGGTCTGGTCTCAGGCTCGGACGGGTGCAGACTGAGGAAGGACTGCTCTGAGGCTAGGACGAGTGCAGACTGAGGAACGTCTGCTCTTAGGTGTGGACGGGTGCAGACTGAGGAAGGTCTGGTCTCAGGCGGGGACGAGTGCAGACTAAGGAAGGTCTGCTCTGAGGCTCGGACGGGTTCAGACTGAGGAAAGTCTGCTCTTAGGCTCGAACGGGTGCAGACTGAGGAAGGTCTGCTCTCAGGCTCGGACTGGTGCAGACTGAGGAAGCTCTGATGTAAGGATCGGACGGGTGCAGAGCGGGGAAGGTCTGCTCTTAGGCGTGGACAGGTGTAGACTGAGGAAGGTCTGCTCTTAGGCGAGGATGGGTGCATACTGAAGAATGTCTGCTCTTAGGCATGGACAGGTTCAGACTGAGGAAGGTCTGCTCTTAGGTTCGGACGGGTGCAGACTGAGGAAGGTCTGCTCTTAGACTCGGACGGGTGCAGACTTAGGAAGATATGGTCTTAGGCTTGGATGGGTGCAGACTGAGGAAGGTCTGATCGTTGGCTCGAACGGGTGCAGACTGAGGAAGGTCTGCTGCTCTCAGGCATGGACGGGTGCAGACTTAGGAAGGTCTGCTCTTAGGCTCGGACGGGTGCAGAATGAGGAAGGTCTGCTCTCAGGCTCGGGCGGGTGCAGACTGAGGAAGGTCTGCTCTTAGGCTCAGACGGGTGCAGAGTGAGGAAGGTCTGCTCTTAGGCTCGGACGGGTGCAGACTGAGGAAAATCTGCTCTCAGGCTCCAACGGGTGCAAACTGAGGAAGGTCTGCTCTCAGGCTTGAACAGATGTAGACTGAGGAAGGTCTGCTCTCAGGCGTGGACGGGTGCAGACTGAGGAAGGTCTTCTCTTAGGGTCGAACAGGTTCAGTCTGAAGAAGGTCTGCTTTTAGGCTCGGACGGGAGCAGACTGAGGAAGGTCTGCTCTTAGGCTCAAACGGGTGCAGACTAATGAAGGTCTGGTCTGAGGGTCGGACGGGTGCAGACTGAGGAAGGTCTGGTCTCAGGCTCTGACGGGTGCAGACTGAGGAAGGTCTGCTCTGAGGCTCGGACGAGTGCAGACTGAGGAACGTCTGCTCTTAGGTGTGGACGGGTGCAGACTGAGGAAGGTCTGGTCTCAGGCGGAGGTACGAGTGCAGACTAAGGAAGGTGTGCTCTAAGGCTCGGACGGGTTCAGACTGAGGAAAGTCTGCTCTAAGGCTCGAACCGGTGCAGACTGAGGAAGGTCTTCTCTTAGGCTCGAACGGGTGCAGACTGAGAAAGATCGGCTCTTAGGCTCAGACGGATGCTGACTGAGGAAAGTCTGCTCTTAGGCTCGGACGTGTGCAGATTGAGGAAGGTCTGCTCTCAGGCTCGGACTGGTGCAGACTTAGGAAGTTCTGCTCTTAGGCATTGACGGGTGCAGACTGAGGAAGGTCTGCTCTTAGGGTCGGACGGGTGCAGACTGAGGAAGGTCTGCTCTTAGGCTGAGATGGATGCAGACTGAGGAAGGTCTGATCTTAGGCTCAGGCGGGTGCAGACTGAGGAAGGTCTGCTCTCAGGCTCGGACGGGTGCAGACTGAGGAAGGTCTGGTCTTAGGCTCGGATGGGTGCAGACTGAGGAAGGTCTGGTCTTAGGCTCGGATGAAGGTCTGCTATTAGGTTCGGACGGATGCAGACTGAGGAAGGTCTGCTCTTAGACTCGGACGGGTGCAGACTTAGGAAGTTATGGTCTTAGGCTCGGATGGGTGCAGACTGAGGAAGGTCTGGTCTTTGGCTCGAACAGGTGCAGACTGAGGAAGGTCTGCTGGTCTCAGGCGTGGATGGGTGCCGACTGAGGAAGGTCTGCTCTTAGGCTCAGGCGGGTGCAGACTGAGGAAGGGCAGCTCTCAGGCTCGGACGGGTGCAGACTGAGGAAGTTCTGGTCTCAGGCTCGGACAGGTGCAGACTGAAGAAGGTCTGCTCTTCGGCTCGGACGTATGCAGACTGAGGAAGGTCTGCTCTAAGGCTGGGACGGATGCAGACTGAGGAAGGTCTGATCTTAGGCTCGGATGAAGGTCTGCTCTTAGGTTCGGACGGATGCAGACTGAGGAAGGTCTGCTCTTAGACTCGGACGGGTGCAGACTTAGGAAGGTATGGTCTTATGCTCGGATGGGTGCAGACTGAGGAAGGTCTGGTCTTTAGCTCGAACGGGTGCAGACTGAGGAAGGCCTGCTGCTCTCAGGCGTGGACGGGTGCAGACTGAGGAAGGTCTGCTCTTAGGCTCGGACGGGTGCAGACTGAGGAAGGTCTGCTCTCAGGCTCGGGCGGGTGCAGACTGAGGAAGGTCTGCTCTCAGGCTCTGACAGGTGCAGACTGAGGAATGTCTGCTCTCAGGCTCGGGCGGGTGCAGACTGAGGAAGGTCTGCTCTCAGGCTTGGACAGGTGTAGACTGAGGAAGGTCTGCTCTTAGGCTCGGACGGATGCAGACTGAGGAAGGTCTGCTCTTACGTGTGGACGGGTGCAGACTGAGGAAGGTCTGGTCTTAGGCGTGGATGGGTGCAGACTGAGGAACGTCTGCTCTAAAGCTCGGACGGGTGCAGACTGAGGAAGGTTTGCTCTTAGGTTTGGACGGGTGCAGACTGAGGAAGGTCTGATCTTAGGCGTGGACGTGTGAAGACTCAGGAAGATCTGCTCTTAGGCGTGGATGGGTGCAGACTGGGGAAGGTCTGCTCTTAGGCTTGGACGGGTGCAGACTGAGGAAGGTCTGCTCTTAGGTTCGGACGGGTGCAGACTAAGGCAGGTCTGCTCTTAGGCTTGGAAAAGGCAGACTGGGGAAGGTCTGCTCTTAGGCTCGGACGGGTGCAGACTGAGGAAGGTTGGCTCTTAGGCTCGGACGGGAGCAGACTGAGGAATGTCTGCTCTCAGGCTCGGATAGGTGCAGACTGAGAAAGGTCTGCTCTTAGGCTCGGACGGGTGCAGACTAAGGAAGGTCTGCTCTCAGGCTTGGATGGGTGCAGAATGAGGAAGGTCTGCTCTTAGGCTTGAATGGGTGCAGACTGGGGAAGGTCTGCTCTTAGGCTCGGACGGGTGTAGACTGAGGAAGGTCTGCTCTCAGGCTCGGATTTGTGCAGACTCAGGAAGGTATGCTCTTAGACTCGGACGGATGCAGACTGTGGAAGGTCTGCTCTTATGCTTGGACGGGTGCAGACTGAGGAAGCTCTGATGTAAGGATCGGACGGGTGCAGAGCGGGGAAGGTCTGCTCTTAGGCGTGGACAGGTGCAGACTGAGGAAGGTCTGCTCTTAGGCGAGGATGGGTGCATACTGAAGAATGTCTGCTCTTAGGCATGGATAGGTTCAGACTGAGGAAGGTCTGCTCTTAGGTTCGGACGGGTGCAGACTGAGGAAGGTCTTTTCTTAGGGTCGAACAGGTTCAGACTGAAGAAGGTCTGCTCTTAGGCTCGGACGGGAGCAGACTGAGGAAGGTCTGCTCTTAGGCTCAGAAGGGTGCAGACTAATGAAGGTCTGGTCTCAGGGTCGGACGGGTCCAGACTGAGGAAGGTCTGGTCTCAGGCTCGGACGGGTGCAGACTGAGGAAGGACTGCTCTGAGGCTAGGACGAGTGCAGACTGAGGAACGTCTGCTCTTAGGTGTGGACGGGTGCAGACTGAGGAAGGTCTGGTCTCAGGCGGGGGCGAGTGCAGACTAAGGAAGGTCTGCTCTAAGGCTCGGACGGGTTCAGACTGAGGAAAGTCTGCTCTTAGGCTCGGACCGGTGCAGACTGAGGAAGGTCTTCTCTTAGGCTCGAACGGGTGCAGACTGAGAAAGATCGGCTCTTAGGCTCAGACGGGTGCTGACTGAGGAAAGTCTGCTCTTAGGCTCGGACGGGAGCAGACTGAGGAAGGTCTGCTCTTAGGCTCAAACGGGTGCAGACTAATGAAGGTCTGGTCTGAGGGTCGGACGGGTGCAGACTGAGGAAGGTCTGGTCTCAGGCTCTGACGGGTGCAGACTGAGGAAGGTCTGCTCTGAGGCTCGGACGAGTGCAGACTGAGGAACGTCTGCTCTCAGGCTCGGATTTGTGCAGACTCAGGAAGGTATGCTCTTAGACTCGGACGGATGCAGACTGTGGAAGGTCTGCTCTTATGCTTGGACGGGTGCAGACTGAGGAAGCTCTGATGTAAGGCTCGGACGGGTGCAGAGCGGGGAAGGTCTGCTCTTAGGCGTGGACAGGTGCAGACTGAAGAAGGTCTGCTCTTAGGCGAGGATGGGTGCATACTGAAGAATGTCTGCTCTTAGGCATGGACAGGTTCAGACTGAGGAAGGTCTGCTCTTAGGCTCGGACGGGTGCAGATATAGGAAGGTCTGCTCTTAGGGTCGGACGGGTGAAGACTGAGGAAGGTCTTTTCTTAGGGTCGAACAGGTTCAGACTGAAGAAGGTCTGCTCTTAGGCTCGGACGGGAGCAGACTGAGGAAGGTCTGCTCTTAGGCTCAGAAGGGTGCAGACTAATGAAGGTCTGGTCTCAGGGACAGACGGGTGCAGACTGAGGAAGGTCTGGTCTCAGGCTCGGACGGGTGCAGACTGAGGAAGGACTGCTCTGAGGCTAGGATGAGTGCAGACTGAGGAACGTCTGCTCTTAGTTGTGGACGGGTGCAGACTGAGGAAGGTCTGGTCTCAGGCGGGGACGAGTGCAGACTAAGGAAGGTCTGCTCTAAGGCTCAGACGGATGCAGAATGAGGAAGGTCTGCTCTCAGGCTCGGGCGGGTGCAGACTGAGGAAGGTCTGGTCTTAGGCTCAGACGGGTGCAGAGTGAGGAAGGTCTGCTCTTAGGCTCGGATGGTTGCAGACTGAGGAAGATCTGCTCTCAGGCTCCAACGGGTGCAAAGTGAGGAAGGTCTGCTCTTAGGCTTGAACAGATGTAGACTGAGGAATGTCTGCTCTCAGGCGTGGACGGGTGCAGACTAAGGCAGGTCTGCTCTTAGGCTTGGAAAAGGCAGACTGGGGAAGGTCTGCTCTTAGGCTCGGACGGGTGCAGACTGAGGAAGGTTGGCTCTTAGGCTCGGACGGGAGCAGACTGAGGAATGTCTGCTCTCAGGCTCGGATGGGTGCAGACTGAGAAAGGTCTGCTCTTAGGCTCGGACGGGTGCAGACTAAGGAAGGTCTGCTCTCAGGCTTGGATGGGTGCAGAATGAGGAAGGTCTGCTCTTAGGCTCGAATGGGTGCAGACTGGGGAAGGTCTGCTCTTAGGCTCGGACGGGGTAGACTGAGGAAGGTCTGCTCTTAGGCTCAGATGGGTGCAGACTGAGGAAGGTCTGCTCTCAGGCTCGGACGGGTGCAAACTGAGGAAGGTCTGCTCTCAGGCTAGAACGGGTGTAGACTGAGGAAGGTCTGCTCTCAGGCTCGAATGATGCAGACTGAGGAAGGTCTGGTCGTTGGCTCGAACGGGTGCAGACTGAGGAAGGTCTGCTGCTCTCAGGCGTGGACGGGTGCAGACTGAGGAAGGTCTGCTCTTAGGCTCGGACGGGTGCAGACTGAGGAAGGTCTGCTCTCAGGCTCGGGCGGGTGCAGACTGAGGAAGGTCTGCTCTTAGGCTCAGACGGGTGCAGACTGAGGAAGGTCTGCTCTCAGGCTCGGACGGGTGAAAACTGAGGAAGGTCTGCTCTCAGGCTAGAACGGGTGTAGACTGAGGAAGGTCTGCTCTCAGGCTCGAATGATGCAGACTGAGGAAGGTCTGCTCTTAGGCTCGCATGGTTGCAGATTGAGGATGGTCTGCTCTCAGGCGTGGATGGGTGCAGACTGAGGAAGGTCTGCTCTCAGGCTAGGACGGATGCATACTGTTGAAGGTCTGCTCTCAGGCTCGAACAGATGCAGACTGAGGAAGGTCTGCTCTCAGGCGTGGACGGGTGCAGACTGAGGAAGGTCTTCTCTTAGGGTCGAACAGGTTCAGACTGAAGAAGGTCTGCTTTTAGGCTCGGACGGGAGCAGACTGAGGAAGGTCTGCACCTAGGCTCAGATGGGTGCAGACTAATGAAGGTCTGGTCTCAGGGTCGGACGGGTGCAGACTGAGGAAGGTCTGGTCTCAGGCTCAGATGGGTGCAGACTGAGGAAGGTCTGCTCTGAGGCTAGGACGAGTGCCGACTGAGGAACGTCTGCTCTTAGGTGTGGACGGGTGCAGACTGAGGAAGGTCTGGTCTCAGGCGGGGACGAGTGCAGACTAAGGAAGGTCTGCTCTAAGGCTCGGACGGGTTCAGACTGTGGAAAGTCTGCTCTTAGGCTCGGACGGGTGCAGACTGAGGAAGGTCTGCTCTCAGGCTCGGACTGGTGCAGACTGAGGAAGGTCTGGTCTTAGGCTCGGATGGGTGCAGACTGAGGAAGGTCTGGTCTTAGGCTTGGATGAAGGTCTGCTCTTAGGTTCGGAAGGATGCAGACTGAGGAATGTCTGCTCTTAGACTCGGACGCGTGCAGACTTAGGAAGATATGGTCTTAGGCTCGGATGGGTGCAGACTGAGGAAGGTCTGGTCGTTGGCTCGAACGGGTGCATACTGAGGAAGGTCTGCTGCTCTCAGGCGTGGACGGGTGCAGACTGAGGAAGGTCTGCTCTTAGGCTCGGACGGGTGCAGAATGAGGAAGGTCTGCTCTCAGGCTCGGGCGGGTGCAGACTGAGGAAGGTCTGGTCTTAGGCTTAGACGGGTGCAGAGTGAGGAAGGTCTGCTCTTAGGCTCGGATGGTTGCAGACTGAGGAAGATCTGCTCTCAGGCTCCAACGGGTGCAAAGTGAGGAAGGTCTGCTCTTAGGCTTGAACAGATGTAGACTGAGGAATGTCTGCTCTCAGGCGTGGACTAGTGCAGACTAAGGCAGGTCTGCTCTTAGGCTTGGAAAAGGCAGACTGGGGAAGGTCTGCTCTTAGGCTCGGACGGGTGCAGACTGAGGAAGGTTGGCTCTTAGGCTCGGACGGGAGCAGACTGAGGAATGTCTGCTCTCAGGCTCGGATGGGTGCAGACTGAGAAAGGTCTGCTCTTAGGCTCGGACGGGTGCAGACTAAGGAAGGTCTGCTCTCAGGCTTGGATGGGTGCAGAATGAGGAAGGTCTGCTCTTAGGCTCGAATGGGTGCAGACTGGGGAAGGTCTGCTCTTAGGCTCGGACGGGGGTAGACTGAGGAAGGTCTGCTCTTAGGCTCAGACGGGTGCAGACTGAGGAAGGTCTGCTCTCAGGCTCGGACGGGTGCAAACTGAGGAAGGTCTGCTCTCAGGCTAGAACGGGTGCAGACTGAGGAAGGTCTGCTCTCAGGCTCGAATGATGCAGACTGAGGAAGGTCTGGTCGTTGGCTCGAACGGGTGCAGACTGAGGAAGGTCTGCTGCTCTCAGGCGTGGACGGGTGCAGACTGAGGAAGGTCTGCTCTTAGGCTCGGACGGGTGCAGACTGAGGAAGGTCTGCTCTCAGGCTCGGGCGGGTGCAGACTGAGGAAGGTCTGCTCTTAGGCTCAGACGGGTGCAGACTGAGGAAGGTCTGCTCTCAGGCTCGGACGGGTGCAAACTGAGGAAGGTCTGCTCTCAGGCTAGAACGGGTGTAGACTGAGGAAGGTCTGCTCTCAGGCTCGAATGATGCAGACTGAGGAAGGTCTGCTCTTAGGCTCGCATAGTTGCAGATTGAGGATGGTCTGCTCTCAGGCGTGGATGGGTGCAGACTGAGGAAGGTCTGCTCTCAGGCTAGGACGGATGCAGACTGTTGAAGGTCTGCTCTCAGGCTCGAACAGATGCAGACTGAGGAAGGTCTGCTTCCAGGCGTGGACGGGTGCAGACTGAGGAAGGTCTTCTCTTAGGGTCGAACAGGTTCAGACTGAAGAAGGTCTGCTTTTAGGATCGGACGGGAGCAGACTGAGGAAGGTCTGCTCCTAGGCTCAGATGGGTGCAGACTAATGAAGATCTGGTCTCAGGGTCGGACGGGTGCAGACTGAGGAAGGTCTGGTCTCAGGCTCAGATGGGTGCAGACTGAGGAAGGTCTGCTCTGAGGCTAGGACGAGTGCCGACTGAGGAACGTCTGCTCTTAGGTGTGGACGGGTGCAGACTGAGGAAGGTCTGGTCTCAGGCGGGGACGAGTGCAGACTAAGGAAGTTCTGCTCTAAGGCTCGGACGGGTTCAGACTGTGGAAAGTCTGCTCTTAGGCTCGGACGGGTGCAGACTGAGGAAGGTCTGCTCTTAGGCTCGGACTGGTGCAGACTGAGGAAGGTCTGGTCTTAGGCTCGGATGGGTGCAGACTGAGGAAGGTCTGGTCTTAGGCTTGGATGAAGGTCTGCTCTTAGGTTCGGAAGGATGCAGACTGAGGAATGTGTGCTCTTAGACTCGGACGGGTGCAGACTTAGGAAGATATGGTCTTAGGCTCGGATGGGTGCAGACTGAGGAAGGTCTGGTCGTTGGCTCGAACGGGTGCAGACTGAGGAAGATCTGCTGCTCTCAGGCGTGGACGGGTGCAGACTGAGGAAGGTCTGCTCTTAGGCTCGGACGGGTGCAGACTGAGGAAGGTCTGCTCTCAGGCTCGGGCGGGTACAGACTGAGGAAGGTCTGCTCTTAGGCTCAGATGGGTGCAGACTGAGGAAGGTCTGCTCTTAGGCTCGGACCGGTGCAGACTGAGGAAGATCTGCTCTCAGGCTCCAACGGGTGCAAACTGAGGAAGGTCTGCTCTCAGGCTCAAACGGGTGTAGACTGAGGAAGGTCTGCTCTCAGGCTCGAATGGTGGAGACTGAGGAAGGTCTGCTCTTAGGCTCGCATGGTTGCAGATTGAGGATGGTCTGCTGTCAGGCGTGGATGTGTGCAGAGTGAGGAAGGTCTGCTCTCAGGCTAGGACGGATGCAGACTGAGGAAAGTCTGCTCTCAGGCTCGAACGGATGCAGACTGAGGAAGGTCTGCTCTGAGGCGTGGACGGGTGCAGACTGAGGAAGGTCTGCTGTCAGGCTCGGACGGGTGCAGACTGAAGAAGGTCTGCTCTAAGGCTCGGATGGGTGCAGACTGAAGAAGGTCTGCTCTTAGGCTCGGATGAGTTCAGACTGAGGAAGGTCTTCTCTTAGGCTCGAACGGGTGCACACTAAGGAAGATCTGCAGTTAGGCTCGGACGGGTGCAGACTGAGGAAGGTCTGCTCTTAGGCTCGGACGGGTGCAGACTGAGGAACGTCTGCTCTCAGGCTCGGACGGGTGCAGACTGAGGAAGGTCTCCTCTGAGGCATGGATCGGTGCATACTGAGGAAGGTCTTCTCTTAGGCTCCAATGGGTGCACACTAAGGAAGATCTGCAGTTAGGCTCGTTCGGGTGCAGATTGAGGAAGGTCTGCTCTTAGGCTCGGACGGGTGCAGACTGAGGAATGTCTGCTCTCAGGCTCGGACGGGTGCAGACTGAGGAAGGTCTGCTCTTAGGCGTGGATGGGTGCAGACTGAGGAAGGTCTGCTCTTAGGCTCGGACGGGTGCAGACTGAGGAAGGTCTGCTCTTAGGCTTGGACGGGTGCAGACTGAGGAAGGTCTGCTCTCAGGCTCAGATGGGTGTAGACTGAGGTAGGTCTGCTCTTAGGCTCTGACGGGCGCAGAATGAGGAAGGTCTGGTCTTAGGCTCGGACGGGTGCAGACGGAGGAAGATCTGCTCCCAGGCTCGGACGGGAGAAGACTGAGGAAGGTCTGCTCTTAGGCTCAGATGGGTGCAGACTAATGAAGGTCTGGTCTCAGGGTCGGACAGGTGCAGACTGAGGAAGGTCTGGTCTCAGGCTCGGATGGGTGCAGACTGAGGAAGGTCTGCTCTGAGGCTAGGACGAGTGCAGACTGAGGAACGTCAGCTCTTATGTGTGGACGGGTGCAGACTGAGGAAGGTCTGCTCTTAGGCTCGCATGGTTGCAGATTGAGGATGGTCTGCTCTCAGGCGTGGATGGGTGCAGACTGAGGAAGGTATACTCTCAGGCTAGGACGGATGCAGACTGAGGAAGGTCTTTTCTCAGGCTTGAACAGATGCAGACTGAGGAAGGTCTGCTCTCAGGCGTGGACGGGTGCAGACTGAGGAAGGTCTTCTCTTAGGGTCGAACAGGTTCAGACTGAAGAAGGTCTTCTTTAAGGCTCGGACGGGAGCAGACTGAGGACGGTCTGCTCTCAGGCTCGGACGGGTGCAGACTGAGGAAGGTCTGCTCTTAGGCGTGGATGGGTACAGACTGAGGAAGGTCTGCTCTTAGGCTCGGACGGGTGCTGACTGAGGAAGGTCTGCTCTTAGGCTTGGACGGGTGCAGACTGAGGAAGGTCTGCTCTCAGGCTCGGATGGGTGTAGACTGAGGAAGGTCTGCTCTTAGGCTCTGACTGGCGCAGAATGAGGAAAGTCTGGTCTTAGGCTCGGATGGGTGCAGAAGGAGGGAGATCTGCTCCCAGGCTCGGACGGGTGCAGACTGAGGAACGTCTGCTCTCAGGCTCAGATGGGTGCATACTGAGGAAGGTCAGCTCTTAGACTCGGACGGGTGCCGACTGAGGAAGTTCTGCTCTTAGGTTTGGACTGGTGCAGACTGAGGAAGGACTGCTCTCAGGCTTGACGGGTGTAGGCTGAGGAAGGTTTGCTCGGACGGGTGCAGACTGAGGAAGGTTTGCTCTCAGGCTCGGATGGGTGCAGACTAAGGAAGGTCTGCTCTTAGGTTCGGACGGATGCAGACTGAGGAAGGTCTGCTCTTAGGAGTCGACGGGTGCAGACTGAGGAAGGTCTGGTGTTAGGCGTGGAAGAGTGCAGTCTGAGGAAGTTCTGCTCTTAGGCTCGGACGGATGCAGACTGAGGAAGGTTTGCTCTTAGACTCGGACGGGTGCAGACTTAGGAAGGTCTGGTCTTAGGTTTGGATGGGTGCAGACTGAGGAATGTCTGGTCTTAGGTTTGGATGGGTGCAGACTGAGGAAGGTCTGATCTTAGGCTCGGATGGGTGCAGACTGAGGAAGGTCTGCTCTCAGGCTCGGACGGGTGCAGACTGAGGAAGATCTGCTCTTAGGCTCGGACGAGTGCAGGCTGAGGAAGGTCTGCTCTGAGGCATTGACGGGTGCAGACTGAGGAAGGTCTGCTCTTAGGGTCGGACGGGTGCAGTCTGAGGAAGGTCTGCTCTTAGGCTCGGATGGGTGCAGACTGAGGAAGGACTGGTCTTAGGCTCAGACGGGTGCAGACGGAGGAAGATCTGCCCTCAGGCTCAGACGGGTGCAGACTGAGGAATGTCTGCTCTCAGGCTCGGACGGGTGCAGACTGAGGAATGTCTGGTCTTAGGCTCAGACGGGTGCAGACTGAGGAAGCACTGCTCTCAGGCTCGGACGGGTGCAGACTAAGGAAGGTCTGCTCTTAGGCTCGGACGGATGCAGACTGAGGAAGGTCTGCTCTTAGGTTTGGATGGGTGCAGACTGAGGAAGGTCTGATCTTAGGCTTGAACGGGTGCAGACTGAGGAAGGTCTGCTCTTAGGCTCGGACGGGTGGAGACTGAGGAAGGTCTGCTCTCAGGCTCGGACGAGTGCAGACTGAGGAAGGTCTGCTTTTAGGGTCGGACGGGTGCAGACTGAGGAAGGTCTGCTCTTAGGCTCGGACGGGTGCAGACTGAGGAAGGTCTGCTCTTAGGCTCGGACGGGTGCAGACTGAGGAAGGTCTGCTCTTAGGCATTGATGGGTGCAGACTGAGGAAGGTCTGCTTTTAGGGTCAGACGGGTGCAGACTGAGGAAGGTCTGCTCTTAGGCTCGGACGGGTGCAGACTGAGGAAGGTCTGCTCTCATGCGTGGATGGGTGCAGACTGAGGAAGGTCTGCTCTCAGGCTAGGACGGATGCAGACTGATGAAGGTCCGCTCTCAGGCTCGAACAGATGCAGACTGAAGAAGGTCTGCTCTTAGGCTCGGACGGGAGCAGACTGAGGAAGGTCTGCTCTTAGGCTCAGACGGGTGCAGACTAATGAAGGTCTGGTCTCAGGGTCGGACGGGTGCAGACTGAGGAAGGTCTGGTCTCAGGCTCGGACGGGTGCAGACTGAGGAAGGTCTTCTCTTAGGGTCGAACAGGTTCAGACTGAAGAAGGTCTGCTCTTAGGCTCGGACGGGTGCAGACTGAGGTAGGTCTGCTCTGAGGCTAGGACGAGTGCAGACTGAGGAACGTCAGCTCTTAGGTGTGGACGGGTGCAGACTGAGAAAGGTCTGGTCTCAGGTGGGGACGAGTGCAGACTAAGGAAGGTCTGGTCTAAGGCTCGGACGGGTTCAGACTGAGGAAAGTCTGCTCTTAGGATTGGACGGGTGCAGACTGAGGAAGGTCTGCTCTTAGGCTCGCATGGTTGCAGATCAAGGATGGTCTGCTCTCAGGCGTGGATGGGTGCAGACTGAGGAAGGTGTTCTCTCAGGCTAGGACGGATGCAGACTGAGGAAGGTCTCCTCTCAGGCTTGAACAGATGTAGACTGAGGAAGGTCTGCTCTCAGGCGTGGACGGGTGCAGACTGAGGAAGGTCTTCTCTTAGGGTCGAACAGGTTCAGTCTGAAGAAGATCTGCTTTTAGGCTCGGACGGGAGCAGACAGAGGAAGGTCTGCTCTTAGGCTCAAACGGGTGCAGACTAATGAAGGTCTGGTCTCAGGGTCGGACGGGTGCAGACTGAGGAAGGTCTGGTCTCAGACTCGGATGGGTGCAGACTGAGGAGCGTCTGCTCTTAGGTGTGGACGTGTGCAGACTGAGGAAGGTCTGGACTCAGGCGGGGGTACGAGTGCAGACTAAGGAAGGTCTGCTCTAAGGCTCGGACGGGTTCAGACTGAGGAAAGTCTGCTCTAAGGCTCGGACGGGTGCAGACTGAGGAAGGTCCTCTCTTAGGCTCGAACGGGTGCAGACTGAGAAAGATCGACTCTTAGGCTCAGATGGGTGCAGAATGAGGAAAGTCTGCTCTTAGGCTCGGACGGGTGCAGACTGAGGAAGGTCTGCTCTCAGGCTCGGACTGGTGCAGACTAAGGAAGTTCTGCTCTTAGGCATTGACGGGTGCAGACTGAGGAAGGTCTGCTCTTAGGGTTGGACGGGTGCAGACTGAGGAAGGTCTGCTCTTAGGCTCGGACAGATGCAGACTGAGGAAGGTCTGGTCTTAGGCTCGGATGGGTGCAGACTGAGGAAGGTCTGGTCTTAGGCTCAGATGAAGGTCTGCTCTTAGGTTCGGACGGATGCAGACTGAGGAAGGTCTGCTCTTAGACTCGGACGGGTGCAGACTTAGGAAGTTATGGTCTTAGGCTCAGATGGGTGCAGACTGAGGAAGGTCTGGTCTTTGGCTCGAACGGGTGCAGACTGAGGAAGGTCTGCTGCTCTCAGGCGTGTATGGGTGCAGACTGAGGAAGGTCTGCTCTTAGGCTGAGACAGATGCAGACTGAGGAAGGTCTGCTCTTAGGCTCAGGCGGGTGCAGACTGAGGAAGGTCAGCTCTCATGCTCGGACGGGTGCAGACTGAGGAAGTTCTAGTCTCAGGCTCGGACAGGTGCAGACTGAAGGTCTGCTCTTCAGCTCGGACGGATGCAGACTGAGGAAGGTCTGCTCTAAGGCTGGGACGGATGCAGACTGAGGAAGGTCTGCTCTTAGGCTCGCATGGTTGCAGATCAAGGATGGTCTGCTCTCAGGCGTGGATGGGTGCAGACTGAGGAAGGTCTGCTCTCAGGCTAGGACGGACGCAGACTGAGGAAGGTCTCCTCTCAGGCTTGAACAGATGTAGACTGAGGAAGGTCTGCTCTCAGGCGTGGACGGGTGCAGACTGAGGAAGGTCTTCTCTTAGGGTCGAACAGGTTCAGTCTGAAGAAGATCTGCTTTTAGGCTCGGACGGGAGCAGACTGAGGAAGGTCTGCTCTTAGGCTCAAACGGGTGCAGACTAATGAAGGTCTGGTCTCAGACTCGGATGGGTGCAGACTGAGGAGCGTCTGCTCTTAGGTGTGGACGTGTGCAGACTGAGGAAGGTCTGGACTCAGGCGGGGGTACGAGTGCAGACTAAGGAAGGTCTGCTCTAAGGCTCGGACGGGTTCAGACTGCGGAAAGTCTGCTCTAAGGCTCGGACGGGTGCAGACTGAGGAAGGTCCTCTCTTAGGCTCGAACGGGTGCAGACTGAGAAAGATCGACTCTTAGGCTCAGATGGGTGCAGAATGAGGAAAGTCTGCTCTTAGGCTCGGATGGGTGCAGACTGAGGAAGGTCTGCTCTCAGGCTCGGACTGGTGCAGACTAAGGAAGTTCTGCTCTTAGGCATTGACGGGTGCAGACTGAGGAAGGTCTGCTCTTAGGGTCGGACGGGTGCAGACTGAGGAAGGTCTGCTCTTAGGCTCGGACAGATTGTTAGAACTGGCGATTTCTGGTTGGCTAAGGCTTGCGCCAAAGCCAGGCAGAAACCACCACTCTAGTCAGGGCAAGGAAGTTACACGCCAAAGATAACCCCTGCTCACCCCCTTGGTAGCTTGGCACGAGCAGTCAGGCTTATCTCTGAGGCGATGTGTAAAGCGTTTGCGCGCACACCCAGCAACAACACCCAAGGCCCACGACAAAGGAAACTCCACACAAGGTATTCTATAAAAATAACCTTTGTATTATACACAACACATTAGATAAAAACACACACTTTACAATGTGCCAACAGGCACGGGCAGAATTTACAAGGGATTATGTACAAGACAGGGCCACCTGGACCACTGTCAGGAATTAGCACTTTTTAGCACAAAAATATATAAGATCACTGTAGCACAAAAATAATATGTATAGCACACAACCAGTACTTACTGGTATCGGGGAAGTACCACCTACGTAACCCTAACTACTTTAGGAGACTGTCACGCAGGGAACTAGAACCTCACTAGCACCACCTGTACTAGGAGAAAGCAACCAACCGCCTACGTATCACAATACCTGTAGGGGTAATAGAACGTTACACATGATGCATCACATTCAGAGGTGTAGGGAAGGAAAACACATGATGCCTAAAAACATTCAGAGGTGTAAAGCAATGGCACATGACGCATCAAAACACATTCAGAGGTGCAAGGAAGGAACACACATGATGCATAAAACATTCAGAGGTGTAAAGCAATGGCACATGATGCATCAACCCACATTCAGAGGTGCAAGTAGGAACAATTGCACAAAACTCCTATGCCACCACCTGTGGCAGTCCCTGGGCCAACTGGCCTGGAAGGGGCTAGGACGCCCTGCGTTCAGTCAAGCTGCGCCAGCCAGAATGTCAATTATCCCCACCTAAACGTTGCAGCTGCCCACTAAGTGCTGGGCAGCTGTAGAACTGAGCGTGGGCACCACTGTGCCCTCCAACGCAAATCTCTCGCTCTCGTGGAGCCCCTCTGGGCTCTTAAAACAGTTGAAGTGCCCCCTAGAGCCTCGCGGGCTCTAAATAATATCTTGCTCCTTCGTTGGAGCGGGTCGCGCTCTAGAACTGCAGGGTTCCCCACGTCGGAGCCACACAGGGCTCAAACAACAATGCCCCACACGTTGGAGTCCTGCTCAGGGACTCGCGAGCCTCACAGGCTCGTGAAACAAGGCGCCCCCTTCGTTGGAGCCACGAGGCTCGGAAACCAAAGCGCCCCGTTTGGAGCCTCACAGGGCTCGTGGACACGGGCCCCGCTGTTGGAGCGCCGCGCGCCCAGAACTTTGCAATGTCCCCCCCCCGTTGGAGAGCAGCGCGAGGCTCTCAGTAGCAACGGGCCCGCACCGGGGGCGGGGGTTGCTTTCTCGATTAGCCGGTCTGGGACCGGCACCCACAGCGCATGTACGGAGTCCCCCAGCCCTTCCCTACTCACCGGGCTGTTCTCCTGGGGACTCCGCTCCGCTCCTGGCCGGTCCGCTGGAAGGCAGCTTCCCTCCTCAGTACCCCGGGGCGCAGGGTAGGCTCCTGCCTGCTCCGGGGCACTCAATTCAACGCGAGTCCTCGGTGGGAGGCGGGGTAGGCTCCCGCCCTCCTACTTCCAGTCCTGGTGTCCTGGAGGCCCGCCCTCGGCCGCCTGACTTCCTGTTTTGCCGGGACCGCGGCGGTGATTTTCCCTGCAATAAGAGGGGTGAGCTCCCTCGATAGGTGCGAGGTACGGCGGGGTGGGCACCCGCCGTAAGAATACTCAAAATAAGCGGGGTGGGCACCCGCAAGTAGAATCAAAAAGCGCTCACAGCGCTACAAAGCCACACAGCGCTCCCAGCGCTATAAAGCCCCAAAAAGCGCTCCCAGGCGCTACAAGTAAAGTTCAGCAACCAAAAAGTCTGCAAAGAGCAGGGGGGCAAAGGCTGGGCCCAGAGCCAGCTCACAGGGCCCTCCAGCAGGGAGGCAGTCCCTAGTGGCGGTCTCTCCTGGCGCCCAGCAGCAGCAGGCCCCCCCTCAAGTGGATCCTGGAAGAGAACACCATGTAAGGGGACACAGCCCCTTTTTATACAGTACAAGGCTTTGTCTAAGGTGCAGGGAAGGGGCGAACCAGTTCCAACAGGTTCCTGAGCACTTTGTTTTGCTCAGCCCCTCTCCCGATTCACGGGCAGGGCTAGGGTCATTAGACGCACCACAGGGGCCGGCGCCAGCATTGTGTGGGGGAAGCCCTGTCCTATTCAGGACCCAGGTACACTCCTCCCCAGCCATCAACATGCTAACTCCCCATTCACCACTGGGTGACTCCTCCTGACTCTGGGGAATTCCCTAGTCCGTCACCTGACCTCACCAGCCAATCGCCAGACAAGCCACACATTTCAGACTGCACACTGAAGTGCCCACTTCTAGAAGTGGCACTTCCACACCAGGTACATGCACGCCGCACACATCAACGCGCAGCATTCACTCACACGAGTCCGCACATACCAAACACGGGCCTGCACACCCCACGCATCAGGAACTACCGGGACACATACATCCCCCCATGCATTCCTATGGGAGGGCAGGCCAACCTCAACACACGCACGCACTTTACCCTGAGACACAGCGGTAAAGTGCGCAGAAACCAAAATCCATTACACCAAGTCACCCATAAAAAGCAAAAAGTCTCGGGGGTGAACCTGCCAGAAGGGCCAAGTCCAACACAGATGCAGACTGAGGAAGGTCTGGTCTTAGGCTCGGATGGGTGCAGACTGAGGAAGGTCTGGTCTTAGGCTCAGATGAAGGTCTGCTCTTAGGTTCGGACGGATGCAGACTGAGGAAGGTCTGCTCTTAGACTCGGACGGGTGCAGACTTAGGAAGTTATGGTCTTAGGCTCAGATGGGTGCAGACTGAGGAAGGTCTGATCTTTGGCTCGAACGGGTGCAGACTGAGGAAGGTCTGCTGCTCTCAGGCGTGTATGGGTGCAGACTGAGGAAGGTCTGCTCTTAGGCTGAGACAGATGCAGACTGAGGAAGGTCTGCTCTTAGGCTCAGGCGGGAGCAGACTGAGGAAGGTCAGCTCTCATGCTCGGACGGGTGCAGACTGAGGAAGTTCTAGTCTCAGGCTCGGACAGGTGCAGACTGAAGGTCTGCTCTTCAGCTCGGACAGATGCAGACTGAGGAAGGTCTGCTCTAAGGCTGGGACGGATGCAGACTGAGGAAGGTCTGGTCTTAGGCTCGGATAAAGTTCTGCTCTTAGGTTCGGATGGATGTAGACTGAGGAAGGTCTGCTCTTAGACTCGGACGGGTGCAGACCTAGGAAGGTATGGTCTTAGGCTCGGATGGGTGCAGACTGAGGAAGGTCTGGTCTTTGGCTCGAACGGGTGCAGACTGAGGAAGGTCTGCTGCTCTCAGGCGTGGACGGGTGCAGACTGAGGAAGGTCTGGTCTCAGGCTCGGACGGGTGCAGATTGAGGAAGGTCTTCTCTTAGGGTCGAACAGGTTCAGACTGAAGAAGGCCTGCTCTTAGGCTCGGACGGGTGCAGACTGAGGAAGGTCTGCTCTGAGGCTAGGACTAGTGCAGACTGAGGAACGTCAGCTCATAGGTGTGGACGGGTGCAGACTGAGGAAGGTCTGGTCTCAGGTGGGGACGAGTGCAGAATAAGGAAGGTCTGGTCTAAGGCTCGGACGGGTTCAGACTGAGGAAAGTCTGCTCTTAGGCTCGGACGGGTGCAGACTGAGAAAGGTCTGCTCTTAGGCTTGCATGGTTGCAGATTGAGAATGGTCTGCTCTCAGGCGTGGATGGGTGCAGACTGAGGAAGGTCTGCTCTCAGGCTAGGACAGATGCAGACTGAGGAAGGTCTCCTCTCAGGCTTGAACAGATGTAGACTGAGGAAGGTCTGCTCTCAGGCGTGGACGGGTGCAGACTGAGGAAGGTCTTCTCGTAGGGTCGAACAGGTTCAGTCTGAAGAAGGTCTGCTTTTAGGCTCGGACGGGAGCAGACTGAGGAAGGTCTTCTCTTAGGCTCAAACGGGTGCAGACTAATGAAGGTCTGGTCTCAGGGTCGGACAGGTGCAGACTGAGGAAGGTCTGGTCTCAGGCTCGGACGGGTGCAGACTGAGGAAGGTCTGCTCTGAGGCTCGGACGAGTGCAGACTGAGGAACGTCTGCTCTTAGGTGTGGACGGGTGCAGACTGAGGAAGGTCTGGTCTCAGCCGGGGGTACGAGTGCAGACTAATGAAGGTCTGCTCTAAGGCTCGGACGGGTTCAGACTGAGGAAAGTCTGCTCTAAGGCTCGGACGGGTGCAGACTGAGGAAGGTCCTCTCTTAGGCTCGAACCGGTGCAGACTGAGAAAGATCGGCTCTTAGGCTCAGACGGGTGCAGAATGAGGAAAATCTGCTCTTAGGCTCGGACGGGTGCAGACTGAGGAAGGTCTGCTCTTAGGGTCTAACAGGTTCAGTCTGAAGAAGGTCTTCTTTTAGGCTCGGACGGGAGCAGACTGAGGACGGTCTGCTCTCAGGCTCGGACGGGTGCAGACTGAGGAAGGTATGCTCTTAGGCGTGGATGGGTACAGACTGAGGAAGGTCTGCTCTTAGGCTCGGACGGGTGCTGACTGAGGAAGGTCTGCTCTTAGGCTTGGACGGGTGCAGACTGAGGAAGGTCTGCTCTCAGGCTCGGATGGGTGTAGACTGAGGAAGGTCTGCTCTTAGGCTCTGACGGGCGCAGAATGAGGAAGGTCTGGTCTTAGGCTCGGACGGGTGCAGAAGGAGGGAGATCTGCTCCCAGGCTCAGACGGGTGCAGACTGAGGAACGTCTGCTCTCAGGCTCAGATGGGTGCATACTGAGGAAGGTCAGCTCTTAGACTCGGACGGGTGCAGACTGAGGAAGTTCTGCTCTTAGGTTCCGACTGGTGCAGACTGAGGAAGGACTGCTCTCAGGCTTGACGGGTGTAGGCTGAGGAAGGTTTGCTCGGACGGGTGCAGACTGAGGAAGGTTTGTTCACAGGCTCGGACGGGTGCAGACTAAGGAAGGTCTGCTCTTAGGTTCGGACGGATGCAGACTGAGGAAGGTCTGCTCTTAGAAGTCGACGGGTGCAGACTGAGGAAGGTCTGGTTCTAGGCGTGGAAGGGTGCAGTCTGAGGAAGTTCTGCTCTTAGGCTCGGACGGATGCAGACTGAGGAAGGTTCGCTCTTAGACTCGGACGGGTGCAGACTTAGGAAGGTCTGGTCTTAGGTTTGGATGGGTGCAGACTGAGGAATGTCTGGTCTTAGGTTTGGATGGGTGCAGACTGAGGAAGGTCTGATCTTAGGCTCGGATGGGTGTAGACTGAGGAAGGTCTGCTCTCAGGCTCGGACGGGTGCAGACTGAGGAAGATCTGCTCTTAGGCTCCGACGAGTGCAGACTGAGGAAGGTCTGCTCTGAGGCATTGACGGGTGCAGACTGAGGAAGGTCTGCTCTTAGGGTCGGACGGGTGCAGACTGAGGAAGGTCTGCTCTTAGGCTCGGATGGGTGCAGACTGAGGAAGGCCTAGTCTTAGGCTCAGACGGGTGCAGACGGAGGAAGATCTGCCCTCAGGCTCAGACGGGTGCAGACTGAGGAATGTCTGCTCTCAGGCTCGGACGGGTGCAGACTGAGGAATGTCTGGTCTTAGGCTCAGACGGGTGCAGACTGAGGAAGCACTGCTCTCAGGCTCGGACGGGTGCAGACTAAGGAAGGTCTGCTCTTAGGCTCGGACGGATGCAGACTGAGGAAGGTCTGCTCTTAGGTTTGGATGGGTGCAGACTGAGGAAGGTCTGATCTTAGGCTTGAACGGGTGCAGACTGAGGAAGGTCTGCTCTTAGGCTCGGACGGGTGGAGAATGAGGAAGGTCTGCTCTCAGGTTCGGACGAGTGCAGACTGAGGAAGGTCTGCTCTTAGGGTCGGACGGGTGCAGACTGAGGAAGGTCTGCTCTTAGGCTCGGACGGGTGCAGACTGAGGAAGGTCTGCTCTTAGGCATTGATGGGTGCAGACTGAGGAAGGTCTGCTTTTAGGGTCGGACGGGTGCAGACTGAGGAAGGTCTGCTCTTAGGCTCGGACGGGTGCAGACTGAGGAAGGTCTGATCTCATGCGTGGATGGGTGCAGACTGAGGAAGGTCTGCTCTCAGGCTAGGACGGATGCAGACTGATGAAGGTCTGCTCTCAGGCTCGAACAGATGCAGACTGAGGAAGGTCTGCTCTCAGGCGTGGATGGGTGCAGACTGAGGAAGGTCTTCTCTTAGGGTCGAACAGGTTCAGACTGAAGAAGTTCTGCTCTTAGGCTCGGACGGGAGCAGACTGAGGAAGGTCTGCTCTTAGGCTCAGACGGGTGCAGACTAATGAAGGTCTGGTCTCAGGGTCGGACGGGTGCAGACTGAGGAAGGTCTGGTCTCAGGCTCGGACGGGTGCAGACTGAGGAAGGTCTTCTCTTAGGGTCGAACAGGTTCAGACTGAAGAAGGTCTGCTCTTAGGCTCGGACGGGTGCAGACTGAGGAAGGTCTGCTCTGAGGCTAGGACGAGTGCAGACTGAGGAACGTCAGCTCTTAGGTGTGGACGGGTGCAGACTGAGGAAGGTCTGGTCTCAGGTGGGGACGAGTGCAGACTAAGGAAGGTCTGGTCTAAGGCTCGGACGGGTTCAGACTGAGGAAAGTCTGCTCTTAGGATCGGACGGGTGCAGAGTGAGGAAGGTCTGCTCTTAGGCTCGCATGGTTGCAGATCAAGGATGGTCTGCTCTCAGGCGTGGATGGGTGCAGACTGAGGAAGGTCTGCTCTCAGGCTAGGACGGATGCAGACTGAGGAAGGTCTCCTCTCAGGCTTGAACAGATGTAGACTGAGGAAGGTGTGCTCTCAGGCGTGGACGGGTGCAGACTGAGGAAGGTCTTCTCTTAGGGTCGAACAGGTTCAGTCTGAAGAAGATCTGCTTTTAGGCTCGGACGGGAGCAGACTGAGGAAGGTCTGCTCTTAGGCTCAAACGGGTGCAGACTAATGAAGGTCTGGTCTCAGGGTCGGACGGGTGCAGACTGAGGAAGGTCTGGTCTCAGGCTCGGATGGGTGCAGACTGAGGAAGGTCTGCTCTGAGGCTCGGACGAGTGCAGACTGAGGAGCGTCTGCTCTTAGGTGTGGACGTGTGCAGACTGAGGAAGGTCTGGACTCAGGCGGGGGTACGAGTGCAGACTAAGGAAGGTCTGCTCTAAGGCTCGGACGGGTTCAGACTGAGGAAAGTCTGCTCTAAGGCTCGGACGGGTGCAGACTGAGGAAGGTCCTCTCTTAGGCTCGAACGGGTGCAGACTGAGAAAGATCGACTCTTAGGCTCAGATGGGTGCAGAATGAGGAAAGTCTGCTCTTAGGCTCGGACGGGTGCAGACTGAGGAAGGTCTGCTCTCAGGCTCGGACTGGTGCAGACTAAGGAAGTTCTGCTCTTAGGCATTGACGGGTGCAGACTGAGGAAGGTCTGCTCTTAGGGTCGGACGGGTGCAGACTGAGGAAGGTCTGCTCTTAGGCTCGGACAGATGCAGACTGAGGAAGGTCTGGTCTTAGGCTCGGATGGGTGCAGACTGAGGAAGGTCTGGTCTTAGGCTCGGATGAAGGTCTGCTCTTAGGTTCGGACGGATGCAGACTGAGGAAGGTCTGCTCTCAGGCTCGGACAGGTGCAGACTGAGGAAGGTCTGCTCTTAGGCGTGGATGGGTACAGACTGAGGAAGGTCTGCTCTTAGGCTCAGATGGGTGCTGACTGAGGAAGGTCTGCTCTTAGGCTTGGACGGGTGCAGACTGAGGAAGGTCTGCTCTCAGGCTCGGATGGGTGTAGACTGAGGAAGGTCTGCTCTTAGGGTCTGACGGGCGCAGAATGAGGAAGGTCTGGTCTTAGGCTCGGACGGGTTCAGAAGGAGGGAGATCTGCTCCCAGGCTCAGACGGGTGCAGACTGAGGAACGTCTGCTCTCAGGCTCAGATGGGTGCATACTGAGGAAGGTCAGCTCTTAGACTCGGACGGGTGCAGACTGAGGAAGTTCTGCTCTTAGGTTTGGACTGGTGCAGACTGAGGAAGGACTGCTCTCAGGCTTGACGGGTGTAGGCTGAGGAAGGTTTGCTCGGACGGGTGCAGACTGTGGAAGGTTTGTTCACAGGCTCGGACGGGTGCAGACTAAGGAAGGTCTGCTCTTAGGTTCGGACGGATGCAGACTGAGGAAGGTCTGCTCTTAGGAGTCGACGGGTGCAGACTGAGGAAGGTCTGGTGTTAGGCGTGGAAGGGTGCAGTCTGAGGAAGTTCTGCTCTTAGGCACGGACGGATGCAGACTGAGGAAGGTTCGCTCTTAGACTCGGACGGGTGCAGACTTAGGAAGGTCTGGTCTTAGGTTTGGATGGGTGCAGACTGAGGGATGTCTGGTCTTAGGTTTGGATGGGTGCAGACTGAGGAAGGTCTGATCTTAGGCTCGGATGGGTGCAGACTGAGGAAGGTCTGCTCTCAGGCTCGGACGGGTGCAGACTGAGGAAGATCTGCTCTTAGGCTCGGACGAGTGCAGACTGAGGAAGGTCTGCTCTGAGGCATTGACGGGTGCAGACTGAGGAAGGTCTGCTCTTAGGGTCGGACGGGTGCAGACTGAGGAAGGTCTGCTCTTAGGCTCGGATGGGTGCAGACTGAGGAAGGACTGGTCTTAGGCTCAGACGGGTGCAGACGGAGGAAGATCTGCCCTCAGGCTCAGACGGGTGCAGACTGAGGAATGTCTGCTCTCAGGCTCGGACGGGTGCAGACTGAGGAATGTCTGGTCTTAGGCTCAGACGGGTGCAGACTGAGGAAGCACTGCTCTCAGGCTCGGACGGGTGCAGACTAAGGAAGGTCTGCTCTTAGGCTCGGACGGATGCAGACTGAGGAAGGTCTGCTCTTAGGTTTGGATGGGTGCAGACTGAGGAAGGTCTGATCTTAGGCTTGAACGGGTGCAGACTGAGGAAGGTCTGCTCTTAGGCTCGGACGGGTGGAGACTGAGGAAGGTCTGCTCTCAGGCTCGGACGAGTGCAGACTGAGGAAGGTCTGCTCTTAGGGTCGGACGGGTGCAGACTGAGGAAGGTCTGCTCTTAGGCTCGGACGGGTGCAGACTGAGGAAGGTCTGCTCTTAGGCTCGGACGGGTGCAGACTGAGGAAGGTCTGCTCTTAGGCATTGATGGGTGCAGACTGAGGAAGGTCTGCTTTTAGGGTCGGACGGGCGCAGACTGAGGAAGGTCTGTTCTTAGGCTCGGACGGGTGAAGACTGAGGAAGGTCTGCTCTCATGCGTGGATGGGTGCAGACTGAGGAAGGTCTGCTCTCAGGCTAGGACGGATGCAGACTGATGAAGGTCTGCTCTCAGGCTCGAACAGATGCAGACTGAGGAAGGTCTGCTCTCAGGCGTGGATGGGTGCAGACTGAGGAAGGTCTTCTCTTAGGGTCGAACAGGTTCAGACTGAAGAAGGTCTGCTCTTAGGCTCGGACGGGAGCAGACTGAGGAAGGTCTGCTCTTAGGCTCAGACGGGTGCAGACTAATGAAGGTCTGGTCTCAGGGTCGGACGGGTGCAGACTGAGGAAGGTCTGGTCTCAGGCTCGGACGGGTGCAGTGTGGTAAATATTTAAATTACCTGTACTATTTTTATGCGGTAAAATTCAGGAAGAATAACTCAGTAAAAATAAGAGGCAGAATCCGTGGTATTTGAGGTTCTAAAGGGCTTTATTCCTTACAAAGGAATTATGGTTCGAACCAGGCAATCGAATTCCATCACCACAAAGGTTCAGGAAGGGATAGGCAATACATTATTGACAAGTAATCGTATATATATGAAATGCATTACAGTAAGACAGATGCAGGAGGCGTAACAGCTGATAAGACAGATAAGAATACACATACGTAATGAAAAAGGCGTTACAATAGGCGTGCATAAAGGCGTATACTAGAAACGTCATTTAAAATGATGTCACAGGTGGGTGGATCCATAAGAGAATCCTGCAATGTCAGCAGAAATACATGGCAGAGATGTGCGCGCAGCCGCATGACGTGTGATTGACGTGTAACTAGGGGGTGAAGGGAACGTGACATTTAGCCCTACGTGAGGAGACAGAAGTCTGGGGGGTCAGGTCAACCTAATCCCAAATCATATCTAATATCTTATGTTTAAGGAACTGTATTATCCAAAAGGAAAGGTCTCTCGGACAGAATCTATTCTATACTGACTGTTAGTGCGTGTACAAGCGTCTAAGTGTCTACATGAGATGCGAGGGGGCATGGGCCTTCCATGGTAACAGGGGCTATGAATTACTTGCATGAAGACAGTGAGGCCGGGCCCTTTGCTCGGTAGCTGGAAGGATGTTTACCTAAACTACTAGACAGGAATGCATTGGATGAGGAGCGGAGCAGATAACTTGAAGGTGAAATACAGTTTTTGGCAGGCAACAGGCCGCGTCAGGCACCGTTAGCCGCGCAGGGAGTAGGACAAAGTTCATGGATACAGATGCAGGTTCAGACTGGAGCTTTCAGAAGCATAAGGCAGGAAAAAGACTTGATGACAGGATTCAGGGCCTACTCGCCTGAACTGTAAAACGTGAAAAGTGTACCATATAAAGTCGGTGGCCAATCATACTTAGGAATGGAATATCCGACCCATTCATGGCGGATCTGAAAGAGGACATGTTAACGTTGGACGCACATGTATTTGCATCTTCATAGCTGGAACTGGAGGGAACATACATGTACTTGTAGCATGTACATGGAGCCGTTGGGGTCTAAGATAGGGGACATAATTGATCATAAAATTCATATTTCCTCATTCCCTCCTTGTCCCCTACAGACCCTTCATGAAATATCGATCTTCATCAATCCATCAATCTGTTCATATAACATCATCTGTTCTTCTTTCTTTTTACGAGGTCTTGAATGAAAACTTGAATGTGGAATACACGATGTGGCACACAGACCACAAATCGCTGGCCCACATTGTAGACACAAGCAGCAACTGAATAGTATGAGAAAGCCAATACCTAGGAATGATAGGATCCTCCATCCCCAGGCTGACAACACGCTCCAGAACCAACCGGACCAAGTCCAGGTGCCTGGACTCTGGTGTATCTGGCTTACAATCTTATGAAGGCGAGTTATGGCTTTATATACTGATGGCGCGTTTTCTGGAATGAAAACACAGCAACTTGATCCGATGACCCTACAAGCTCCGCCCCTATCGGCCAGGATGACGCCAAGGACAAGACGATTTTGAAGAACAACAATCCGCATCGCACACTGCTCCTCTGTTAAGTTGCCTAGGGCGGAAGTAGTTTCATTCACTACTGCTTCAAGTGTTCTAGTTAATCTACGTATCAGCTTACTATTAGTGACAGTACCTATGTAGGGAAAGAAACCTTTATTGAAATCTGTGTAATGCTCCCATGCCGTTTCAGTGTAGTCGACAATCGGGAGATCTCTCTGCTGTCTATTGTGTACTAGATGGGTATTCCTATGGTAATCAGGAGGGGCTAGGAAAACAGGTGGCAGAAGGAATGCAATGTAACAGGTACCATCCCAATCTAGAGGTAAACGTATATATGCGGTCTGGCCACATATGAAGTAGGAATGACGAGAAGCTCTAAATGTAGACTTGCCTTGATCACTGAATTCGATTACAGTGGTACATTTACTATGGCCCATGTGTATTGAACCATTCTTTCTTACACATAATTCACCTTTAACTGGAAATACTGACATAGCGGGCAAGACTGGTACAGCTTCGGATTCAACATTCAAAATCATGAGGTTAAGTGTAAAGTTACCTAATCCATATACTTCATTTTCTAGATCAGTTCCTGTTCTTTTGGGAAGTCCCTCCTTGTTAGGATAGCAGACTTTAAGTAAAACTAGGTTCAGGTTTCCCCATACCCAGTTGTCCTGGTAAACTACGGAATTTGAATCTAGGGAATTAATCAAACTAAACCACGCTCCACAGGAGCCATTGTGTGTGAATGGATACGGAAAGAGGGGCAGAACTCCCTTGTAATTCTGGTAGGGAGGGAGTCGGCCACATATCCAACAATTGGTAGCATTGCTGGTCTGATGAGAATGATGTAACATACTAATAAATGTGTTGTTACGCAGCGCAAATCTATAGGACAACTCATGCGGAGGTAATTCGCTAAAAGAATGTTCGGCAGTAGCATTGAAAGCACGCTTGGAAATAGGATAATATATATGCAACAGTATACTTGCAGCAATAATCAGAAGACTTAGAAAAAACATAATTAATAATGTCACTATGCAGTGACTACGAAGTGATTTACAGTACGCATGTTTCTTGAGCTGTTTCTGTCTATTTCTCTCTCTATTTCGGTCTAGAGGATACATGTCAGAGACTAATTCAACCGATTCACCTTGGAGAAGACTTAAACAATCAAATTGTCTGACTTGCTAGACCTTAGTTTCAGTTTATAATTCTCTTGTTCGGATTTTTCAACCAGGGGGAGTTTTGAGTCAATCGGTGAGGGAATGCAGGGCTGAAAGTTCACATCCGACGGTAGTCCATGAAATTTCTTGATATGACTCGAGTGTAGCCAACCCTTGCGACCCTCAATCTTCACGGCTGTCCTTGTTGTGAGAAGAACGAGTTTTGGCGACTGCCAACGAGGCTCCAGCGGGCTCCTCCTGTCGAAGTTTCTTACAAGCACTAGATCACCTGGAACCACTTCATGGGGCTTCACCTCAGTGTTATCGGGAAAAGCTGCAGCTACCTGTGAACGACAAGATTGTAGTGCAGACATCAAGGAAGCCAGGTAATCTGTCAGCATATTACAATCAACATCAGTGATTTTACGAGGTATAGGCGTCCCCCACATATTTGGTGGCCTACCGAAGACCACCTCATACGGGGATAGCCCTGTTCGAGAGTGTGCTACCATTCTCATGTAAAAGAGCGCAACTGGTAAAGCTACTATCCAGTCGACACCTTTTTCTCTACATATTTTGGACAGTCTAATTTTCAGAGTTTGATTATGGCGTTCCACGAGACCTGCTGCCTCGGGATGTCGGACACAGTGGAATTTCCATTGATAGCCTAACAGAAGTGAAACGTGTTTCATTAGCTCGGATGAGAACGGCTGGCCGTTATCTGAGTACACGACACTGGGCAAACCGTACCGTGGGAAGAATTCTCGAACTAACTGTTTGGCAGTAGTCGGGGCAGTGTAATCTGAGACGGGATAAGCCTCTGTCCAACGGGAAAGAGCACATACAACTACGAGGACATATTTGAATCCTCGACATCGTTCCATCTGGATATAATCCATCTGGAGGACTTCAAAAGGGTGATCGGGAGGTTGAAATCCACCTTGCTCTACAGGAATGCTTTTACCGGGATTGAACTGACAACAAATCATGCAGGTACGTACTTTCTGTTTGGCTGCTGCTCGCAAGTGTTTGTTGAACCAAATGTGTTGGATACTATCCAGCATAGCTTTCTCTCCTAGGTGCGCTGGGCTATGTATTGTGTTAATGATAACTTGAACCATGGAGTCGGGGAGAAACCATATAGATTTTCCCTTCGTCATCCATCCTTGATCCGTTTGGATCCCTCCTAGTTCAGTCCATTTCTTTATTTCCTCTGGTGTAGCATGTGTCTGTATGTCAATTACATCAAGGGCGGGATCCTTAACTGTCATGCAGTGTGTTGGTGTCGGAACTATTGCCTTTGTCATGTCAGTTGTGTGAGTCTGATTCTGAGCAGTCTGTTTAGCTGTTCGGTCAGCTAGATCGTTACCTTGGGAAATGATATCAGTCACTTTCGTGTGGGCCTTGCACTTCATAATAGATATTGCAGTAGGTAAATGGATTGCGTCTAGTAGGGCTTGAATGAGGGGTCCGTGTTGGATGTGGGCACCGTGAGAAGTTAAATAACCTCTCTCTCGCCAAAGCACACCGAAGTCATGGACGACTCCGAATGCATAACGTGAATCTGTGTATATGTTGACTTTCTTATTTTTGGCTTGAATACAGGCTTGTGTCAGAGCGATGAGCTCTGCTGCTTGAGCTGACAAGGTGTTAATACAATTTGTTTCAATAACTTCAGTGTCTGTTGTGACTGCATAAGCGGCCACTAACTCTCCTGTACTTGTTCTCATGCATGAACTATCTACATACAATGTCAGGTCTGGATCTGGTAATGGAATATCTGTCAAGTCTTGTCTGGGTTTCGTCGTAATAGTAATGACTTCAATACAATCATGTGCCAATGGGTCTGTTCCACTTAATGGCAAAAGTGTGGCAGGATTTAATGTACTACAACGTCTTATTTCTATGTGTGGCTGAAACAATGTCAGTTCGTAACCCGTCAGTCTTGCTATAGTCAAGTGTTGTGTTTGTGTCCGGTTCAAGAGAACCTCTACTGCGTGTGGTACTTGTACTGTCAATTGATGTCCTAGTACTATGGCATCGCTTTGTCTGATCGCTAAAGCTGTTGCTGCCACTGATTTCAGGCACGCAGGAAGAGCCTGAGCTACGGGATCTAACGTACTAGAAAAATAAGCACATGGTTTGTGTGATCCTGCTTGTTCCTGAGTGAGTACTGACAAGGCAGTACCTTCGCGTTCTGTAACAAAAAGTGTAAAAGGCTTACTGTAACATGGTGTTGCTAAAACAGGTGCTTGACATAGAGCTTTCTTTAAGCTTTCAAAAGCTTGTGTATGTTCCTGAGTCCAAGGGAGGACAGTCGATGTCGCTGCCTCCTGGGTTGTCAACTGAATGAGTGGTTTTGCTAGAAATGCATATTGAGGGATCCACTGCCTACAGTACGAAGTGAGGCCTATGAAGGCCCGTACCTCCTTTTGTGTCTTGGGTGGTGGCATGTTAATAATTAACTGAATGCGGTCAGGTGTAAGCTGTCTTCCCCCCTTGGACAGCAAGTGCCCAAGGTACACAACTTGCTGAACACAGAATTGCAGCTTTGAAGGGGACACCTTGTGCCCCTTGTCGGCTAGGAATTGTAAAACCGTCAGTGATGCTTTTTCACATTCAGGTTCGCTTCGGGCGGTGATCAGCAGATCATCGACATACTGAAGCAGGGCAGTGTTAACTGGCATGTGGATACTGTCAAGTTGTCTTTTCAGTGCTTGGCTATAGATGCTGGGGCTTTCTGTGAATCCTTGAGGTGCGCGTGCGAATTTAAAACTTCGTCCATTTAAACTGAATCCGAACAAATATTGACTTTCCGGATCGATTGGGACGCTAAAGAAGGCGTTCTTGAGATCAATTACAGTAAAGAACGATGCTTCTGAATCAATAGCTGTTAATAATGAAGAGATATCTGGGACCACGGGGTATTGTGGTACAATGCATTTATTCAATTCGCGCAGATCAATAACTAATCGATACACTGGCGGTGCTTTTGGATCAGTTTGTTTAAGAATCGAAATTATCGGGGAATTACATACATTGGAGTCGGTTTCCACAACCACTCCTTGTGCAATGAGCTCGTCAATGATTTGCAGCAAAGCCACTGCAGCATCTGGAGGTAACTTGTATTGTCGCATTCGTGGTAGTACCACTCCTGCTTTGAGTGTGACTCGATATGGTGTAATGTGCATGTAACCAACATCAGTGGGACCTTGTGCCCATAAATGTGCAGGTAAATTCTGTAACCGGTGATCCATGTCTCTGGACACGTAGTGACCTTTAAAGTCACGCAAAAATAATCGTACTCCTTCCGTGGAACAACATATTATAGCTCCTAGAGCTTTCAGTGTCTTTATACCTAACAAGTTTTCTGGACATGATTTAGTAAGCAATAAATCTGTAGTTCCTGTCAATGGACCAACCGTAAGTGGAAGAGGTTGCGATACTTCATTAATAATAGGCTTTCCTGAGAATCCAAGGGAAATATTCTGTGAGCCTGAGAGGGGTGCCCCTGGAACTTCGTTGTGACTTATAGTTGTTCTGCTTGCCCCTGTATCAACTAGAAATTTTCTGTCTTTCCCTAATACTTGACTATGTACATAAGGTCCCTCTTGGTCTACAGGAACCTCAATAAGGGGTAAGCCAACTTCCTTCTCTAGGCTATTTCATGTGTATCGCTGATAATCGGGATAGTCAGCTTGTGCATACTGGTACATCTGTTGTGTCGTCGTTTGTGTTGCAGCAATAGGCTGCGGCTGTGATACTGCTACGGTCTGTTGTGGAACTGGCATAGGTTGCACATGCTGAGGTACTTGTTGTTGGATCTGATCCTGTCTAGGTGGACGTGGTCTCTCCTTGGTTTTACCCGTAGAGATATTATGTTTCAGAACTGCACAATCGTGTATATAATGACCTGGCTGTTTACAATAGTTGCATGTCCCTTTTACAGGAACCGCTGAATCACTGGACTGTGTCGTACCCTTTTTATGACCGTCAGCTGGAACTGACTGAGCAACAAGCATTTTCATTTTCGTGTCTTTCATACGTCTTTGTTCATGTTCTTGTTCTTCTCTAATTCTATTGTGGTGATATTGTAACATTTGTAACATCTGTGAAGGGGTGTTACCTTGCCAAGTACTCTCGAATTTCAATACTCTATTCTTAACTTGGGGCAGGGAATTTTCGACTAGTTTTGTCACAAACAGATGTGGATATGACTCGCTATTTGCTTTTATGCCACTATTAATACCAAAACATTTTTCAAATCGGGAATAAAAATCACTAGTGTCTTCATCTTGTTTTTGTTTACAGGCTGAAATTGCACCCCAGTCTTCCTTTTTCGTAGTTAACAAACGTGGCAATACCTGCACTAATAATCCTGGCAACGCCGTGGTTTTTCCCCAAGCCCTGAGCCTGCAGTTCGGGCCTTTTCTTCGTTTTCTAATGCTGTCCAATCAATCTTTTGGTCTCCCACCTCCCATTCCTTTTCTTTGAGTTTCTCGTAAATACCGGCAGGCAATAATACTTTTAATATTTTCATAATGTCAGGATAGGTATAATCTCCCATGAGTAACATGTCTTTTATCTCACGGTGGAAACCTGCTGGATCTTTGTCATGGCTGGGTACTACTTTTTTCATTTCCAATAATTCTATTTTAGTTATGGGCGTGTACACAAACACGCGTTTAAAAATATTGTCTTCACCTTTGACTGGGTGCACTTCGCGTAAGGGATTCTGTCTGTCTATGTGATACGTTTTTCTTTCCATGGTGGGAACTGAAACATGTTCTGGGCATACGAAGACAATGTACTGGTGTCGATATTCTAGAATTTCTTTAATTAAATCAGTACCTGAACCTCTCCATTTATTCGTGAGTAATTCTATCAGTATGTCAGGTAGGGGACCAGGATCGGAGTGTTGGCTTTTATACAATATAAGGAGGTGTTGTATCATGTATATACCAGCTAAACGCTGTTCGTCTGGGGTAAGATTCAGAAACGTGTGTGCTAGCGCATCATCACTGTATTTTTCAGAACTGTCAGCCCATTGTACTGCTGACCTGGCTAATTCTTGCTCATCCATAGAATCGAGCATATGATACCCCCTTCGGTCTCGGAGTAATTTATCAGCAGCCTGGAATAAGTGTTCAGGGGACCTCGTATTTAACATAGGGGCTTGAAAATTTCTGTTACATTCTGGACGTATCGGACGTATTGGATCATTAAAGTATCTGGTATTATTAAAAGATCTTCCCCTACCTACATAAGCTATCGTTTCTCTGTTTTGTAGTTCTAATTGTCCTGTGGACATTTCTGATTCTTCCTCCTCCTCTCCCTCTGATTCAGTTTTGTCTGCCTCTAATCTGATTTTATGTATTCGTTCTACTTCTTTGCGGATCTTTCGGCACATAGCTACTATACACTTCTGTTTATCATGTTTTCCCTCTGATATATTCTGACCCCATCTGGTAAGCACTTGCATTTCATCCTGATCTACCTCAGGCCTATCTCTGTTTCTGATCAAGCAGTTTATGAAGAAGCGTAACAGTAGTCTCTGTATATCCACTTTCTGGTATTCCATGGCCTCGTCAATACTTTCAGGGCCTCGCCCTGATTGGACAAAGTGATATATATTGTCTAGATGAGCAACCATTCCTGGTAGTGTCGTTAAATATATTGAAGCTCGTCGTATACGTAGTGATGACAGCAGCATTCTGTCATTTTTACTGGGCACTGGATCATATCTACAATCCACAAGATGTTCCTTAAACATGTCGGATTTTGCTGTTTGAGGTGTACGTTGGTATGCTAAATCTCTAAAGGTCAATTTATTTCCTGGCGGTGGCGTGGAAAAAATTGCTGTCGCACCTCCTGTCGCACCTTCTGAGGTGCCAGGCGCGAAAGGATTTGTTGAATGTAAGGTAGAGACTGTAGATGCAGGAAAAGCGGTAGAAACAGATGAAACGGTTGGAATGTGAGGGGGAGTTTGTTGTTGCGGAGTTGGGGGCGGATGATCTTGGGGTTGAGCACCATCGACAGGTGGTGTGTGTGGCGGCGGAGCATCGACATACTCGGGAGCTACATCGTCTAAATAGGAAGAAAGGAAAATATCTTTTGCGGTCTTGGGATGTGCTTTAATCGGGAGTAATGGAGGTGGCAGATCTTTCGGTACCTCCGGGGTGGCCTTAGGTAAACCTTCGGCCAGAAGAGGATACATACCATTCATAAGAGTGTTTCGTTGTCTGTCTACTTGTTCTGTTTTTACTCGGATACCTTCCTCAATTAATATATTTTCTCGGGCTTTATTTGAATTCTCCCTACTTTTCTCTTCTTTTCTGAGCGCTTTCTCTGTGCATCTATGCGATTCTTTACGCCATAATTCAATGGCATCTTTCTGTGACTGTCTGGCTTTCTTTTTCCATAATTCTTCTTCTACTCTCATGATGCAATCTGCATCCCATGTCCCAGCTGCGGGCCATCTCTGACTTTCTGCTAAATCCTTGGTGTAGTCTACCCATAAATCAAGATATAATACGGCATCTAGGCCATGCTTATGGTACATAAAGTACCCTGGAGTGTCCCTAGGTGGAATGGGAACAGCTTCTTCGAGTACCCCTTTTCTAGTTTTGATCTGTCTTAATTTTGAAAAGAACGGCATCTTTAAACCTTGCTACCTGATTCTTACTCAAACTCTTAATACTTGGATTTGAACACAATTAATGCAATAAACACAATAATGAACACTCATTCATACCACAATTTTTCAAACATATTAAAACAGTTAACATTTAACGAACAATGATAATTAGAAGAAAACTAGTTACTGACATAATACTAATACTAGATAATACTAGATTATACACTAGATATACTGGATGTACTGCTAAACAGTACAGATACACTGCTGAAACAGTGCAGACCGGATCTCTGTACCCAAACCCGTCTTGACCGGCACAAACTAATGTGCACGTCTAAATGCGTCCCCAGCAACGGTACTCACCGGGAAGCCCTGGAACGGAAGGCCTCGGAACTTAACTGGACTGGACCGGACTGGACTCGACTCGACACGGAACTTCGGAACCTGGTGGGCCTCTGTATACCTCGGATCTTGCTCTCTCAGCTAGGCTCCGGTCGGGATCCTTCGCACTTCTCACCGCCTCGTCTGGGTGTTGATCGCAGCCTCAGTCACCCCCGCTTGGCCGGAGGGAGATACAGGAAATCCTGCGGGTACGCGTAGTTGTCCGTCCAGCTGTGGCAGGACACCGGGCCTGCAACGCACCTCCGGCGCGTGAGATGGGAAAAGTGTCCCTATTCGGGCGCCAATTTATGTGGTAAATATTTAAATTACCTGTACTATTTTTATGCGGTAAAATTCAGGAAGAATAACTCAGTAAAAATAAGAGGCAGAATCCGTGGTATTTGAGGTTCTAAAGGGCTTTATTCCTTACAAAGGAATTATGGTTCGAACCAGGCAATCGAATTCCATCACCACAAAGGTTCAGGAAGGGATAGGCAATACATTATTGACAAGTAATCGTATATATATGAAATGCATTACAGTAAGACAGATGCAGGAGGCGTAACAGCTGATAAGACAGATAAGAATACACATACGTAATGAAAAAGGCGTTACAATAGGCGTGCATAAAGGCGTATACTAGAAACGTCATTTAAAATGATGTCACAGGTGGGTGGATCCATAAGAGAATCCTGCAATGTCAGCAGAAATACATGGCAGAGATGCGCCCGCAGCCGCATGACGTGTGATTGACGTGTAACTAGGGGGTGAAGGGAACGTGACATTTAGCCCTACGTGAGGAGACAGAAGTCTGGGGGGTCAGGTCAACCTAATCCCAAATCATATCTAATATCTTATGTTTAAGGAACTGTATTATCCAAAAGGAAAGGTCTCTCGGACAGAATCTATTCTATACTGACTGTTAGTGCGTGTACAAGCGTCTAAGTGTCTACATGAGATGCGAGGGGGCATGGGCCTTCCATGGTAACAGGGGCTATGAATTACTTGCATGAAGACAGTGAGGCCGGGCCCTTTGCTCGGTAGCTGGAAGGATGTTTACCTAAACTACTAGACAGGAATGCATTGGATGAGGAGCGGAGCAGATAACTTGAAGGTGAAATACAGTTTTTGGCAGGCAACAGGCCGCGTCAGGCACCGTTAGCCGCGCAGGGAGTAGGACAAAGTTCATGGATACAGATGCAGGTTCAGACTGGAGCTTTCAGAAGCAGAAGGCAGGAAAAAGACTTGATGACAGGATTCAGGGCCTACTCGCCTGAACTGTAAAACGTGAAAAGTGTACCATATAAAGTCGGTGGCCAATCATACTTAGGAATGGAATATCCGACCCATTCATGGCGGATCTGAAAGAGGACATGTTAACGTTGGACGCACATGTATTTGCGTCTTCATAGATGGAACTGGAGGGAACATACATGTACTTGTAGCATGTACATGGAGCCGTTGGGGTCTAAGATAGGGGACATAATTGATCATAAAATTCATATTTCCTCAGCAGACTGAGGAAGGTCTTCTCTTAGGGTCGAACAGGTTCAGACTGAAGAAGGTCTGCTCTTAGGCTCGGACGGGTGCAGACTGAGGAAGGTCTGCTCTGAGGCTAGGACGAGTGCAGACTGAGGAACGTCAGCTCTTAGGTGTGGACGGGTGCAGACTGAGGAAGGTCTGGTCTCAGGTGGGGACGAGTGCAGACTAAGGAAGGTCTGGTCTAAGGCTCGGACGGGTTCAGACTGAGGAAAGTCTGCTCTTAGGATCGGACGGGTGCAGAGTGAGGAAGGTCTGCTCTTAGGCTCGCATGGTTGCAGATCAAGGATGGTCTGCTCTCAGGCGTGGATGGGTGCAGACTGAGGAAGGTCTCCTCTCAGGCTTGAACAGATGTAGACTGAGGAAGGTCTGCTCTCAGGCGTGGACGGGTGCAGACTGAGGAAGGTCTTCTCTTAGGGTCGAACATGTTCAGTCTGAAGAAGATATGCTTTTAGGCTCGGACGGGAGCAGACTGAGGAAGGTCTGCTCTTAGGCTCAAACGGGTGCAGACTAATGAAGGTCTGGTCTCAGGGTCGGACTGGTGCAGACTGAGGAAGGTCTGGTCTCAGGCTCGGATGGGTGCAGACTGAGGATTGTCTTCTCTTAGGGTCGAACAGGTTCAGACTGAAGAAGGTCTGCTCTTAGGCTCGGACGGGAGCAGACTGAGGAAGGTCTGCTCTTAGGCTCAGACGGGTGCAGACTAATGAAGGTCTGGTCTCAGGGTCGGACGGGTGCAGACTGAGGAAGGTCTGGTCTCAGGCTCGGACGGGTGCAGACTGAGGAAGGTCTTCTCTTAGGGTCGAACAGGTTCAGACTGAAGAAGGTCTGCTCTTAGGCTCGGACGGGTGCAGACTGAGGAAGGTCTGCTCTGAGGCTAGGACGAGTGCAGACTGAGGAACGTCAGCTCTTAGGTGTGGACGGGTGCAGACTGAGGAAGGTCTGGTCTCAGGTGGGGACGAGTGCAGACTAAGGAAGGTCTGGTCTAAGGCTCGGACGGGTGCAGACTGAGGAAGGTCTGGTCTCAGGCTCGGATGGGTGCAGATTGAGGAAGGTCTTCTCTTAGGGTCGAACAGGTTCAGACTGAAGAAGGTCTGCTCTTAGGCTCGGACGGGTGCAGACTGAGGAAGGTCTGCTCTGAGGCTAGGACGAGTGCAGATTGAGGAACGTCAGCTCTTAGGTGTGGACGGGTGCAGACTGAGGAAGGTCTGGTCTCAGGTGGGGACGAGTGCAGACTAAGGAAGGTCTGGTCTAAGGCTCGGACGGGTTCAGACTGAGGAAAGTCTGCTCTTAGGCTCGGACGGGTGCAGACTGAGGAAGGTCTGCTCTTAGGCTCGCATGGTTGCAGATTGAGGATGGTCTGCTCTCAGGCGTGGATGGGTGCAGACTGAGGAAGGTGTGCTCTCAGGCTAGGACGGATGCAGACTGACGAAGGTCTCCTCTCAGGCTTGAACAGATGTAGACTGAGGAAGGTCTGCTCTCAGGCGTGGACGGGTGCAGACTGAGGAAGGTCTTCTCTTAGAGTCGAACAGGTTCAGTCTGAAGAAGGTCTGCTTTTAGGCTCGGATGGGAGCAGACTGAGGAAGGTCTGCTCTTAGGCTCAAAGGGGTGCAGACTAATGAAGGTCTGGTCTCAGGGTCGGACGGGTGCAGACTGAGGAAGGTCTGGTCTCAGGCTCGGACGGGTGCAGACTGAGGAAGGTCTGCTCTGAGGCTCGGACGAGTGCAGACTGAGGAACGTCTGCTCTTAGGTGTGGACGTGTGCAGACTGAGGAAGGTCTGGACTCAGGCACGTACGAGTGCAAACTAAGGAAGGTCTGCTCTAAGGCTCGGACGGGTTCAGACTGAGGAAAGTCTGCTCTAAGGCTCGGACGGGTGCAGACTGAGGAAGAACCTCTCTTAGGCTCGAACGGGTGCAGACTGAGAAAGATCGGCTCTTAGGCTCAGACAGGTGCAGAATGAGGAAAATCTGCTCTTAGGCTCGGACGGGTGCAGACTGAGGAAGGTCTGCTCTCAGGCTCGGACTGGTGCAGACTAAGGAAGTTCGGCTCTTAGGCATTGACGGGTGCAGACTGAGGAAAGTCTGCTCTTAGGGTCGGACGGGTGCAGACTGAGGAAGGTCTGCTCTTAGGCTCGAACAGATGCAGACTGAGGAAGGTCTAGTCTTAGGCTCGGATGGGTGCAGACTGAGGAAGGTCTGGCCTTAGGCTCGGATGAAGGTCTGCTCTTAGGTTCGGATGGATGCAGACTGAGGAAGGTCTGCTCTTAGACTAGGACGGGTGCAGACTTAGGAAGTCATGGTGTTAGGCTCGGATGGGTGCAGACTGAGGAAGGTCTGGTCTTTGGCTCGAACGGGTGCAGACTGAGGAAGGTCTGCTGCTCTCAGGCGTGGATGGGTGCAGACTGAGGAAGGTCTGCTCTTAGGCTGAGACAGATGCAGACTGAGGAAGGTCTGCTCTTAGGCTCAGGCGGGTGCAGACTGAGGAAGGTCAGCTCTCAGGCTCGGACGGGTGCAGACTGAGGAAGTTCTGGTCTCGGACAGGTGCAGACTGAAGAAGGTCTGCTCTTCGGCTCGGACGGATGCAGACTGAGGAAGGTCTGCTCTAAGGCTGGGACGGATGCAGACTGAGGAAGGTCTGGTCTTAGGTTCGGATAAAGTTCTGCTCTTAGGTTCGGACGGATGCAGACTGTGGAAGGTCTGCCCTTAGACTCGGACGGGTGCAGACTTAGGAAGGTATGGTCTTAGGCTCAGATGGGTGCAGACTGAGGAAGGTCTGGTCTTTGGCTCGAACGGTTGCAGACTGAGGAAGGTCTGCTGCTCTCAGGCGTGGACGGGTGCAGACTGAGGAAGGTCTGCTCTTAGGCTCGGATGGGTGCAGACTGAGGATGGTCTGCTCTCAGGCTCGGGCGGGTGCAGACTGAGGAAGGTCTGCTCTTAGGCTCAGACGGGTGCAGACTGAGGAAGGTCTGCTCTTAGGCTCAGACGGGTGCAGACGAATGAAGGTCTGGTCTCAGGGTCGGATGGGTGCAGACTGAGGAAGGTCTGGTCTCAGGCTTGGATGGGTGCAGACTGAGGAAGCTCTGCTCTGAGGCTAGGATGAGTGCAGACTGAGGAACGTCTGCTCTTGGGTGTGGACGAGTGCAGACTAAGGAAGGTCTGCTCTAAGGCTCGGACGGGTTCGGACTGAGGAAAGTCTGCTCTTAGGCTCGGATGGGTGCAGACTGAGGAAGGTCTGCTCTCAGGCCTGGACTGGTGCAGACTGAGGAAGGTCTTCTCTTAGGCATTGACGGGTGCAGACTGAGGAAGGTCTGCTCTTAGGGTCGGATGGGTGCAGACTGCGGAAGGTCTGCTCTCAGGCTCGGACGGGTGCAGACTGAGGAAGGACTGGTCTTAGGCTCAGACGGGTGCAGACGGAGGAAGATCTGCCCTCAGGCTCAGACGGGTGCAGACTGAGGAATGTCTGCTCTCAGGCTCGGACGGGTGCAGACTGAGGAATGTCTGCTCTTAGGCTCAGACGGGTGCAGACTGAGGAAGCTCTGCTCTCAGGCTCGGACGGGTGCAGACTAAGGAAGGTCTGCTCTTAGGCTCGGACGGATGCAGACTGAGGAAGGTCTGCTCTTAGGTTTGGATGGGTGCAGACTGAGGAAGGTCTGATCTTAGGCTTGAATGGGTGCAGACTGAGGAAGGTCTGCTCTTAGGCTCGGACGGGTGGAGACTGAGGAAGGTCTGCTCTCAGGCTCAGACGAGTGCAGACTGAGGAAGGTCTGCTCTTAGACTAGGACGGGTGCAGACTTAGGAAATCATGGTGTTAGGCTCGGATGGGTGCAGACTGAGGAAGGTCTGGTCTTTGGCTCGAACGGGTGCAGACTGAGGAAGGTCTGCTGCTCTCAGGCGTGGATGGGTGCAGACTGAGGAAGGTCTGCTCTTAGGCTGAGACAGATGCAGACTGAGGAAGGTCTGCTCTTAGGCTCAGGCGGGTGCAGACTGAGGAAGGTCAGCTCTCAGGCTCGGACGGGTGCAGACTGAGGAAGTTCTGGTCTCGGACAGGTGCAGACTGAAGAAGGTCTGCTCTTCGGCTCGGACGGATGCAGACTGAGGAAGGTCTGCTCTAAGGCTGGGACGGATGCAGACTGAGGAAGGTCTGGTCTTAGGTTCGGATAAAGTTCTGCTCTTAGGTTCGGACGGATGCAGACTGAGGAAGGTCTGCCCTTAGACTCGGACGGGTGCAGACTTAGGAAGGTATGGTCTTAGGCTCAGATGGGTGCAGACTGAGGAAGGTCTGGTCTTTGGCTCGAACGGTTGCAGACTGAGGAAGGTCTGCTGCTCTCAGGCGTGGACGGGTGCAGACTGAGGAAGGTCTGCTCTTAGGCTCGGATGGGTGCAGACTGAGGATGGTCTGCTCTCAGGCTCGGGCGGGTGCAGACTGAGGAAGGTCTGCTCTTAGGCTCAGACGGGTGCAGACTGAGGAAGGTCTGCTCTTAGGCTCAGACGGGTGCAGACGAATGAAGGTCTGGTCTCAGGGTCGGATGGGTGCAGACTGAGGAAGGTCTGGTCTCAGGCTTGGATGGGTGCAGACTGAGGAAGCTCTGCTCTGAGGCTAGGATGAGTGCAGACTGAGGAACGTCTGCTCTTGTGTGTGGACGTGTGCAGACTGAGGAAGGTCTGGACTCAGGCTTGGATGGGTGCAGACTGAGGAAGCTCTGCTCTGAGGCTAGGATGAGTGCAGACTGAGGAACGTCTGCTCTTGGGTGTGGACGAATGCAGACTAAGGAAGGTCTGCTCTAAGGCTCGGACGGGTTCGGACTGAGGAAAGTCTGCTCTTAGGCTCGGACGGGTGCAGACTGAGGAAGGTCTGCTCTCAGGCCTGGACTGGTGCAGACTGAGGAAGGTCTTCTCTTAGGCATTGACGAGTGCAGACTGAGGAAGGTCTGCTCTTAGGGTCGGATGGGTGCAGACTGCGGAAGGTCTGCTCTCAGGCTCGGACGGGTGCAGACTGAGGAAGGACTGGTCTTAGGCTCAGACGGGTGCAGACGGAGGAAGATCTGCCCTCAGGCTCAGACGGGTGCAGACTGAGGAATGTCTGCTCTCAGGCTCGGACGGGTGCAGACTGAGGAATGTCTGCTCTTAGGCTCAGACGTGTGCAGACTGAGGAAGCTCTGCTCTCAGGCTCGGACGGGTGCAGACTAAGGAAGGTCTGCTCTTAGGCTCGGACGGATGCAGACTGAGGAAGGTCTGCTCTTAGGTTTGGATGGGTGCAGACTGAGGAAGGTCTGATCTTAGGCTTGAATGGGTGCAGACTGAGGAAGGTCTGCTCTTAGGCTCGGACGGGTGGAGACTGAGGAAGGTCTGCTCTCAGGCTCGGACGAGTGCAGACTGAGGAAGGTCTGCTTTTAGGGTCGGACGGGTGCAGACTGAGGAAGGTCTGCTCTTAGGCTCGGACGGGTGCAGACTGAGGAAGGTCTGCTCTTAGGCTCGGATGGGTGCAGACTGAGGAAGGTCTGCTCTTAGGCATTGACGGGTGCAGACTGAGGAAGGTCTGCTTTTAGGGTCGGACGGGTGCAGACTGAGGAAGGTCTGCTCTTAGGCTCGGACGGGTGCAGACTGAGGAAGGTCTGCTCTCAGGCGTGGATGGGTGCAGACTGAGGAAGGTCTGCTCTCAGGCTAGGACGGATGCAGACTGATGAACGTCTGCTCTCAGGCTCGAACAGATGCAGACAGAGGAAGGTCTGCTCTCAGCCGTGGACGGGTGCAGACTGAGGAAGGTCTTCTCTTAGGGTCGAACAGGTTCAGACTGAAGAAGGTCTGCTCTTAGGCTCGGACGGGAGCAGACTGAGCAAGGTCTGCTCTTAGGCTCAGACGGGTTGTTGGACTTGGCCCTTCTGGCAGGTTCACCCCCGAGACTTTTTGCTTTTTATGGGTGACTTGGTGTAATGGATTTTGGTTTCTGCGCACTTTACCGCTGTGTCTCAGGGTAAAGTGCGTGCGTGTGTTGAGGTTGGCCTGCCCTCCCATAGGAATGCATGGGGGGATGTATGTGTCCCGGTAGTTCCTGATGCGTGGGGTGTGCAGGCCCGTGTTTGGTATGTGCGGACTCGTGTGAGTGAATGCTGCGCGTTGATGTGTGCGGCGTGCATGTACCTGGTGTGGAAGTGCCACTTCTAGAAGTGGGCACTTCAGTGTGCAGTATGAAATGTGTGGCTTGTCTGGTGATTGGCTGGTGAGGTCATGTGACGGGCTAGGGAAATCCCCCGGGGTCAGGAGGAGTCACCCAGTGGTGAATAGGGAGTTAGCATGCTGATGGCTGGGGAGGAGTATACCTGGGTCCTGAATAGGACAGGGCTTCCCCCACACAATGCTGGCGCCGGCCCCTGTGGTGCGTCTAATGACCCTAGCCCTGCCAGTGAATAGGGAGAGGGGCTGAGCAAAACAAAGTGCTCAGGAACCTGTTGGAACTGGTTCGCCCCTTCCCTGCACCTTAGACAAAGCCTTATACTGTATAAAAAGGGGCTGTGTCCCCTTACATGGTGTTCTCTTGCAGGATCCACTTGAGGGGGGGCCTGCTGCTGCTGGGCGCCAGGAGAGACCGCCACTGGGGACTGCCTCCCTGCTGGAGGGCCCTGTGAGCTGGCTCTGGGCCCAGCCTTTGCCCCCTGCTCTCTGAAGGACCTTTTTGGTTGCTGGACATTGCCTATAGCGCCTGGGAGTGCTTCCTGGACTTCGTAGCGCTGTGCGCGCTGTTTTCCTGGCCATCTTTATAGCGCTGGGAGCGCTGTTTTGCTTTATAGTGCTAGGCGCGCTGTGATTGTGACAACGGGTGCCCACCCCGTGTGCTGCTGGTGACGGGAGCCTACCCCGTGTTTGGGTGCTTGTCGGCTGGTGCCCACCCCGCTTATTTGCTTGTTGTTGCGGCGGGTGCCTACCCCGCCGAAGATCGCATTTACGGAGGGAGCCCACCCCTCTAATCACGGAAATCACCGCTGTAACCCGGGCCGGGACATCCCGGAAGTCAGGCGGGCCGGGGGCGGGCCGCCGGGACAACCAGGACAGGAAGTTGGAGGGCGGGAGCCTACCCCGCCTCCTTCCCGGGACTCGCGCTGGATCGGGAAGCCCGGAGCAGGCAGGAGCCTACCCTGCGCCCCGGGGCCCCGAGAAGAGCAGCGCCGCAGTGGCCGGGGCAGCGAGGAGACGAGGTCTTCACACGTCCCGGTGAGTGGGGGCAGCATTGTGGGCCTCAGAGCGCCGGACGCCCCCTCCGAGGGCGGGCGCAGTGCTCTTCGAGCCGGTAAGGCTCCAACCTGGGAGACAGTATTTCTCGAGCCTGTGAGGCTCTAGAAGGCAGTCGGTGCGGTGTCTACGAGCCCCGTGAGGCTCCACCGGAGGGGCAAAGTATCGCTTCTCGAGCCCAGTGAGGCTCCAACGTTGCGCAGAGCCACGAAGGCTCTAGAGGGCATATTTTTAATGGTCAGAGCCCAGAGAGGGCTCCAGAGGCACGCAGAGTGCCTGAAGTTCGTTTTCCAGCTGCCCAGCACTTAGTGGTCAGCTGCCACGTTTAGGTGGGGGACCATTTTTGTTTTAGTCTGCGCAGCTGGCGCAGTTTGACTGAACGCAGGGCGTCCGAGCCCCTTCCAGGCCAGTGGGCCCAGGGACTGCCACAGGTGGTGGCATAGGAATTCTCGCGTAATTGTTCCTACTTGCACCTCTGAATGTGTGTTGATGCATCATGTGCCATTGTTTTACACCTCTGAATGTTTTATGCATCATGTGTGTTCCTTCCTTGCACCTCTGAATGTGTGTTGATGCATCATGTGCCATTGCTTTACACCTCTGAATGTTTTTAGGCATGATGTGTTTTCCTTCCCTACACCTCTGAATGTGATGCATCATGTGTAACGTTCTATTACCCCTACAGGTATTGTGATACGTAGGTGGTTGTTGCTTTCTCCTAGTACAGGTGGTGCTAGTGAGGTTCTAGTTCCCTGCGTGACAGTCTCCTAAGGTAGTTAGGGTTGCGTAGGTGATACTTTCTTGATACCAGTAAGTACTGGTTGTGTGCTATACATATTATTTTTGTGCTACAGTGATTTCATATATTTTATGTGCTAAATATCCAAAAGTGCTAATTCCTGACAGTGGTCCAGGTGGCCCTGTCTTGTACATAATCCCTTGTAAATTCTGCCCGTGCCTGTTGGCACCTTGTAAAGTGTGTGTTTTTATCTAATGTGTTGTGTATAATACAAAGGTTATTTTTATAGAATACCTTGTGTGGAGTTTCCTTTGTGGTGGGCCTTGGGTGTTGTTGCTGGGTGCGCGCGCAAACGCTTTACACATCGCCTCAGAGATAAGCCTGACTGCTCGTGCCAAGCTACCAAGGGGGTGAGCAGGGGTTATCTTTGGCGTGTAACTTCCTTGCCCTGACTAGAGTGGTGGTTTCTGCCTGACTTTGGCGCAAGCCTTAGCCAACCAGAAATCGCCAGTTCTAACATTGGTGATCAGCGGTGGGATCTGGACTTGCGTTTGCGCTGTACCGCAGCGGCGACTGGCTACACCACAAAACTCTGCATTAGATAAATCACATTTTAGGGATTATTGTTTTTGAGTTCCATTATTTCCTCTCCAAAAGGTGTCCTTTGTGAATCATGTACTCCTGTGTTAGCTCAGACACTCAGGTTCCTTGTGTTAAACTCTTCTCAGGAACGTCCGCCAAAATGGAGCCTGCTTTTAACTTCTGTAGTCTGTTTAGGTACAGTAGGTTGGAGCTGGTAAGGTTCTGTGAAGAGAGGGACATAGAGGTGGGTGAGTGAAATACCCAGTCCAAACTGAGGGACAACCTGATCCTTTGGCAAAAGGGGAAGTGGGAGCGAGAGCGCAGCGAGGAAGATAGGGCCCGGGCCGCACGCCGAGAGGGTGGTGGGTCTGAGGGGAGCCCTGAGGAATTTGAAGAGGAGGAAGGTTACCTGACAGGGACGCCAGTAGAGAGTGAAGACCCCATAGATAGGGAGTCCCTTGCTGGGTCCAGTGTCAGGAGCAGCACCCCATCCCTTTCCCTGTCCCCAGAGGAGTGGGTAGATAGGAGGGAAGAGAGGGAGCATCAGCTGGCCATGGAGAAGCTCAGGTTAGAGCATGCCTGGGGGATGGCGCAGCTGACTATGGCAGAGAAAAAGCTGGAGACCGAGAGGGTCTTAGCGCAGGAGAGGATGGCGGAGGCTGAGAGGGCCTTCGCCAGGGAGAAATCAGTGCTGGAGAGTAGATTATCGCCTGCGCGCAGTCGTAGTTTTCTGGGCTCCCCAGGGAGGGTTGAGTCCAGTGGTGGCAGCGAGATAGATTTCAGTATAGGAAGTCCCAGTTCCCCCAGTCTGGTACCTGGTTCCCGAGAGGAGGAATGTAGGTTGAAATTCAGAAGCAGTAGGAAGCTGTCTCACCAGTCTTGGGAGAAGTTTTTGGATGATTGCGATAAATCACTGACTGATTGGGTGAGGGTCAGCCCGGAAGGTGGTTATTGCGGACTGTTGGGTCTGGTTATTAAAGAGCAGCTATGCCGTAGTTTTTATCCCGGATTGCGCCAACACCTGTTGGGGTGTGACGCCTTGGATGCTTGGGACCTTGCAGAGGAAGCAGACTGTTGGGAAAGGGCCCAAGGTTCGCTAGAGTCATTAGGGTGTGACTCCAAAAGTAGTGGTTCAGGGATCTTCCAGCCCAGCGTGGTGGAAGAGGCTCCGTGTAGCCCAGCTAGGTCCCAGTATAGCGAGGAGGGTGTAGGGGCTTACGGCCTGGCTCAGTGGAGCGGGAGTAAGTGGGTGACCGAGGGTCCCCAGACGTACGAAACCCTGCCTCAGGACTTGGGTGGTTTCATGGGGGAACACCAAGTTGGGGACCTAGGCTGTCCTGTTAGCCCATTTGAGGAGGATCACCTAGTGAGTAGAGGACCGGGAGCGCCTGTAAGCAGGGCTCCTGTGGTTCTAGTGTCTGGCAGTACCGCTCCAGTAGGGAGGGTACAGAAGTCCAGCGAGAGGAATGGCATGGGGCGGTGTTCCCCGGTGGAGGAGCCAGTGGGTCAGAGACCAGCCGGGAGGGCTGAGTCTCCTAGAAGTGACCATGGCGACTACACGTCTGACCTGGGGGATCTTCGCGCACTGTCAGGTGGACAGGGGACGGAAGATCTGCGCCAGGCAGACGGTCATGCAACATATGAGGCATATGTTACTCTCGGGGGGATGGTGTGTAAATCCCCAGAAGTCCTGGAGTGCCAGGCAATTATTCCACCGAAGGTTCTAGACCAGAGGCTGGGAGGCCAGGTTCAGGAGCAGCCTGACCTGAAGGGTAGGTGTTAGACCTGGCACCTTGGCGTGAGTCTCCCTCCCTCTTTTTTGTCGCTGTGCCTCATGTGATTTTATGGTGTTGGCCGCTCAGCGCGCTGTGCCACTGCCAACCAGTGTCGCGGTGCGAGTGCTCCCTTTGTAAATTATATATGTTGGTTGGATTCCATGATTGGATTGTTTGATTTACTATCAGACCCCAGTAAAGTGCACCAGGAGCGCCAGGGCATGTAAAGGCAAACACCGCTGGTGGGCTTGCAGCACGGGTTGTGCCACCCACAGATGCGGCCGGTAAAATACGTCTAAGGTCTGCCATCGCAGAACCTGCGTGCAGTCTGGTACTGACACGCCGACCGACAAGTGCCCACACTTGCCGGTCCCTGAAACCTTCCCTTAGCTGCATGTTAGTCACCCCTCTGGTAGGCCCACGGGCAGGGTGCATTGTGAGCCTGAGGTAGGACAAGCCTAGATGCCTGGCATGTCCTGGTAGTGAATGACCGCCATTTTGTTGTTCACTGCTGTAAGGCTACCCTGTTCTCATAGGCCAGTATGGGCGGCCTGGATTATTACACCCTATGATCCTAACCGACCCAGGGAACATGGTAGGAGATCGAGTTTAGTATGCCTGAACTCGGAATAATAGGGTACATCTTTTCGCAAGGTTTATTTTAATATTCCGGGTTTGCAAATGTCACTTTTAGAAAGTCGGCCTTTGCTTGCCTAAACACTTCAGCCGCCTCTGCATGATGTGTATCTGATGTCTGGCTGGTGTGAGTGACAGGGCTGGGGGAACCCAGAGGGGCAGGGCTAGGTAGCCTGGTATGAATAGGACGATCGACAGGTAGATGGGTGGGAGGAGTGCTCCTAGGTTCTGAATAGGACAGTGCTCCGCTACCTCGATGCCGGCTCCACCCCCTGTGGAGCGTCTGATGACTCTGCCCTGCACTCTGAAAGAAGAAGCCTGCATCACGTTAACAGAGTGCTCAGAAACCGGACTGAACTAGGCAAGGGCCCCCCTGGCCTGGGAGAACAAAAGATTTGTGGTATAAATGGAGGAGCCCTGCTCCTAAGAAACTAGATCCGCTTTTGACCAAGAAGAATCTCTGCCTGAGGAGGAGGCACCGGGAAAGCTGTAGGAGGAAGACTGTCCCTATCCTGGGGGATTGGCCTGCAGTGGTGACCTCGCTGCCAAAGGGGAGAAGAGAAACTGTTGCTGAAGACTTTGCTTTATTTTTACTTTCAAGACTTGTGCTTTTCCAAAACGATCTCCAAGGGTTTGGAACTGAGCTTGCCCCCTGAACTGAGCCCCAGGACCATTGGGCTCTACCTGATCTTCACTCGCCTGCTGCTAGACCGTGGTGTCCTTTCCCTCGCCGGAGCTGTGACCCTCGTGCCGCAGTCCCTCCCTGAGCCGTGACCAGGACTGCTTAGCCGCCCCCGCCTTGGGAAGAGCCCCGCTCGATCGGAGCCGCTCCCCCGACGCTGTGCTGGGCTGCCCCTGTCACCTCGCTCGCTAGAGGCTCGCTGTGCACCTTCACCCTCCCGCCGGAATCGGCGTTTGTGAGCATCTCCAAGCCTCGGACGGCCCGGACGTATCTGCGTGCCCGGCTGCCCCGCTTTGTTCACCCGCCACCTGCAACACCCCGCTCTTGCCGTGAGCCTGAAGACCAGACACCCATCGTGAAGTGTGGGAGCCCCGGACGCCGCCTCGCTCTTCTGTCGAAGGGCCGCTGAAATCCCGCACCTGCCTTCGCGTCAAGAAACAAGGTACTGTACTTACGAACTCGACCGCGAGCTCGCATCGGATCCAGGGTCCGCAACGTTCTGATTTCCCTATCATCTGCCGTGTGCTTCCCGGTCGCCGCTTCAGCCCGGAGTGTGCCGAGGCCTACAGTCACCTTGTGCCCGCCTAAAGAACTTTCCGTACAAAGAGAACTTTACCGTATTCCTAAGAATTGTGGCCCCATCAGTTCAACGTTACTGGGCCTTGTATTTAACTCTGCTGAAACTACATAAAAGCTTATTTTTATATACTACCTGATTGGTGTCCATTTGTGGTGCATGCAAGGGGTTTACTGTATGTGTAATTGCATTTGCTTAACCGTGTACGCCTGAGACTTAGCCTAGACTGCTCGCGCCACGCACCTAGAGGGTGAGCAGGGGTTATTCTGGGGAGTCATCCTTCGCCCTGACAAGAAGTAAAGGGTCCCTGCTTGTTGTGGGTTCACACCTGCGTCAACCAGAGCCCCCTCATTTCTAACATTGGTGGCAGCGGTGAGGATTTACGGATTTGCATTTGTGGTTTGCGTATAGTGAATCACTGATCACCACGTAGTGAGAGCAGACCAGTAACACAGCCACAAGGCTAGCAGTTGTTTTGTTTTGCCAAGAATCTCCGTTGTTAGAGCCATGCCTGGTTCACTTTCCGCCGGAAGGGCGGCTTCCATAATCTCTGGATTTGAAGACGTAGATTGGGAAGAAGGCGCACTTCTGGATCGTACCAATGAAGACTTGAAAGGTCTTTGCTCCAAGTTCAGGATTGCCCAAACTGGGTTGAAGAAGAAGGAGCAATTTGTGAAGGCGCTGAGGGCCTGGTATGAGTCAAAGGCACCAGAGAATCAGGTGGAAGTGGTTCCACCAGAAAGTGTCCATGAGTTTGGCAGATGCCTGTCTCCAGAAGAGTTGGCGGACAGGGCAGCAACCCGGGCACACGAGGTGGAAATGGCAAAACTTCATGGGCAGATGGATATGGAAAAACAAAGATTAGCCATGGAAGAAAAGAAACTACAGTTAGAGCATGACATGAAGCTGAGGGAGCTGGAGCTGAAAGCAAAAAGTTTGGAGCTTAATCCCTCTGGTGGCAGCAAACCGCCAATACCGGCGGAACCAAGAGTTTATATTCCCAAGGATGTAGTGAAGGAGTTCTTCAGGAATGATGACATCGGGCAGTGGTTCAGAGCCTACGAGGTAGCCATGTCTTCCCACCGGGTCCCTGAGAAAGATTGGGGAGCGGGGTTGTGGGGAAGGTTCCTGAGTGAAGGGCGGGACACACTGTTAGATTTACCTGTTGATGTTCGTAATTCTTATGCCCATATGAAGGAAGCATTGATGGCTAGGTATGGGTTGACCCCTGAGTTATATAGACAGAGGTTCAGGGGTTGCACTAAGATTCCCAATAGTACGTATGTGGAGTATGTGACTTTCTTTTGCAGAGCGCTGGATGGTTGGGTAAAGGGTAGTAAGGTGAATGATTATCAAGGGCTTCTTGATCTAATGGCATGGGAGCACTTGTCCAGTAATTGTTTTCCTGAGCTACGCCAGCACCTGATCGATAGTAAGCTGACTAACCCGAGGAAGCTTGCTGAGGAGGCGGACCGCTGGGTCAGTACCAGGGTCCACAAGGGTACCGTGGGAGATTCCGCCAAAGGTGGGCAGGGTCCCCAGCAGAAGAGTGGGGGGGACAGGGGTAAACAGAAGCAGTTCCAAAAAGGGCCCCAAAATAATCCCCAAGGGAACCAAGGGAAGGGTTCTCAGCCTCCCCCACCACAGAAACCGACCGGGGCCCGACAGGTCCTCCTGTTCAGAAGGGGCCCGTAAGATGTTACAGGTGTAACAATTTGGGGCATTTTGCCTCTGATGTAAAGTGTCCGTTGTTTGTTAAACCAGCACCCACTGGTGCTCCACCCCGGCAGGTGACTAGTGTAGCCTTGGGGGAGGAGAGGGATGTCCAAGGTGGGTGGGGTCCCGCAGAGATGTCCCTGGTCTCGCTAGGAGACCGTGAAGTGGTCCCTCCAACCCAGCTGCCTGAGAACACTAAGAAGTACAGGCAGTGGGTGACCATAAATGGCCATAGGGTGGAAGCTCTTAGAGATACAGGAGCCAGTGTGACAGCTGTCAGGTGTCACCTGGTGTCTCAGGAGCAGGTGGTCCCCAATGCATTCTATCCCGTTGTTGCCGCTGACAACACAGAGAGGCACTGCAAGGTGGCTCAGGTTCCCTTCGAGTGGGGGGGGGTCTCTGGTACTCTTCAGGTAGCTGTGAGGCCCGCCATGCCTGTAGACTGTTTGTTAGGGAACGATTTGGAGAGCTCACCTTGGGCTCAGGTGGAGCGGAGTGCTCACCTGGAGATGTTGGGTATGCCAGATTGGGCGTGTGTCACCACACGGTCCATGACAGCCAGGAGAGGTACTCAAGAGGTCCTGGAGCCTGAGAGGGAGGCCCAGGAACCGGCCTCAGGGAGAAGGAGCAAGGGGCACGGGAAGCCGGCCCCTGAAGTTCCCACGGTCCAGGAGGAAGCAGACCTTGAGGGGGATGCCCTGGAGCCTACAGGGGAACAAATAGCTGAACTGGGAGACCTGCCGGAGCTGACCCATTGGCAGCAAGAAGGGGGTCCCACCAGGGAGGACTTTTGTAAGGCACAGAGGGAGTGCCCTTCTCTCGTGGGTATGCGGCAGCAGGCTGCAGACCAGGCCGCAGGTGATCAGTCAGGATCACATTTCATTTACTGGGAGAACGACCTCCTATATACAGAGCCTAAGGTTGCTGAGCCTGGGTCAGCCCGTGCGCTGGTGGTACCCCAGGACTTCAGAGCCTTCCTACTGGGGCTGGCTCACGATGTGCCATTGGCAGGGCATTTGGGGCAGGACAAGAACTTTGAAAGGCTTGTCACCCACTTTTATTGGCCTCAAATGCGCAGGAGTTCGGATACTCACTGCAGGACATGCCAGACTTGCCAGGCAAGTGGAAAGAGTGGGAGGAAGCAGAAGGCTCCACTCCAGCCATTCCCTGTGGTCGGTACTCCATTCCAGCGAGTGGGGATTGACATTGTAGGGCCACTGGACCCCAGGACAGCGATGGGCAATAGGTTCATCCTGGTCCTGGTGGACCATGCCACCCGGTACCCGGAAGCCATTCCTCTGAGGACAGTGACGGCCCCCGTGGTGGGACGTGCACTGATGGGAATTTTCTCCCGAGTGGGATTCCCTCTAGAGGTGGTGTCTGACCGAGGTACCAATTTCATGTCCAAGTACATGAAATCTCTTTGGCAAGAGTGTGGTGTAACCTACAAGTTCACCACACCTTACCACCCCCAAGGAAACGGGTTGGTTGAGAGATTCAACCGAACCCTCAAAGGCATGATCATGGGCCTAGAAGGACCCATGAGGCGCAAGTGGGACGTCCTCTTACCATGCCTTCTCTTCGCTTACCGTGAGGTGCCACAGAAGTCTCTGGGGTTCAGTCCCTTTGAGCTTCTGTATGGTCACCCCGTCAGAGGACCTCTAAGTCTGGTCAAGGAAGGCTGGGAGCAATCTCCCAGGAAACCTCCCCAGAATGTATATAGCTACATGCTGGCCTTCAGGAATCAGACTCGGCGTTTCAGGCAACTTGCTGAGGCAAATCTGGAAGCCAGCCAGGAGGAGATGAAGCGGTGGTACGACCAGAATGCCACTCTGGTAGAGCTTCAGCCTGGGCAGAAAGTATGGGTCTTGGCCCCCGTGGAGCCATGTGCGCTCCAGGATAAGTGGACCGGTCCCTTTGAGGTGGTGGAGCGCAAGAGTCCTGTTACCTACGTGGTGGACCTGAAGACTCCCAGGAACCCCTTACGGGTCCTACATGTCAACCGCCTCAAGCCCCACTTGGAGAGGTCCCAAGTGGGCATGCTCTTGGCAACAGATGCGGGGATGGAAGAGGAGACAGAACCTCTCCCTGACCTCCTGTCAGCCCAGGAGCAAGATGGGTCAGTGGATGGTGTCGTCCTCTCTTCCACCCTGACCCCTGAGCAACAGAATGATTGTCGCCAGTTGCTGGGACAATTTTCTGATCTGTTTTCCCTGGTCCCTGGTGTCACTGATTGGTGCGTCCATGATGTGGACACTGGGGATAGCCCACCTGTGCGGCACAAGGCCTACAGGGTTACTGACAGGGTGAGGACATGCATCAAGGAAGAGGTCTCCAAGATGTTTGCACTCGGGGTCATTGAGTCTTCTAGCAGTCCTTGGGCCAGCCCCGTGGTCTTGGTCCCAAAGGCTGCAGCGCCGGGAGCCACACCCGAACTCCGGTTCTGTGTGGACTACAGAGGACTCAATTCAGTCACTAGGACTGACGCACACCCCATCCCCAGAGCTGATGAGCTCATCGATCGGCTAGGGGCTGCCAACTACCTCAGCACATTTGATCTAACGTCTGGGTATTGGCAGATCGCCTTGACCGAGGGGGCCAAAGAGAGGTCAGCATTTTCCACCCCAGATGGGCACTACCAGTTCCGGGTTATGCCATTTGGGATGAAGAATGCCCCTGCCACCTTCCAGAGATTGGTCAACCAGGTGCTGGCTGGGCTGGATTCGTTCAGTGCAGCCTACCTGGATGACATCGCCGTGTTCAGCTCCACGTGGGAGGAGCACTTGCGTCACCTCTGGGAAGTGTTGACGGCGCTGCGGAAGGCAGGCCTCACGATCAAGGCGAGTAAGTGCCAGATCGGGCAGGGTTCCGTGGTGTACTTGGGACACCAAGTTGGGAGTGGCCAGGTGGCACCCCTTCAGCCCAAGATAGAAACCATCCTGAATTGGGAGGCGCCCAAAACCCAGACAGAGGTGAGAGCCTTCCTAGGTCTCACCGGGTACTACAGGAGGTTTGTCAAGGGGTATGGCAACATGGTTGCCCCCTTGACAGCGCTGACTTCGAAGAAGCAGCCCAGGAAGGTGATCTGGACTGACACCTGTCAGAGAGCTTTTGAGGCCTTGAAAACTGCTATGTGCACGGCGCCCGTGCTCTTGGCTCCCAACTTCTCCAAAGAGTTTATCGTTCAGACAGACGCTTCAGAGCATGGTGTGGGGGCTGTCCTTTCACAGATTAATGAGGAGGGCCTAGATCAACCCGTAGCCTTTCTTAGCAGGAGGTTACTTCCACGGGAACAGAGGTGGAGTGCTATTGAGCGTGAGGCATTTGCTGTGGTCTGGGTGCTGAAGAAGCTAAGACCCTACTTGTTTGGGTCTCACTTACGGGTTCAGACGGACCACAGGCCCCTCAGATGGTTGATGCATATGAGGGGTGAGAATCCAAAGCTGTTGAGGTGGTCCATTTCCCTACAGGGGATGGATTTCACGGTGGAACATCGCCCTGGTACGGATCACGCCAATGCTGACGGTCTGTCCAGATTTTTCCGCCTTAGTGATGAGGAACTCCCTGGGGTAGGGTAGTTCTCCCCACTTTTCAGCTGGAGGGGACACATGTTAGACCTGGCACCTTGGCGTGAGTCTCCCTCCCTCTTTTTTGTCGCTGTGCCTCATGTGATTTTATGGTGTTGGCCGCTCAGCGCGCTGTGCCACTGCCAACCAGTGTCGCGGTGCGAGTGCTCCCTTTGTAAATTGTATATGTTGGTTGGATTCCATGATTGGATTGTTTGATTTACTATCAGACCCCAGTAAAGTGCGCCAGGAGCGCCAGGGCATGTAAAGGCAAACACCGCTGGTGGGCTTGCAGCACGGGTTGTGCCACCCACAGAAGCGGCCGGTAAAATACGTCTAAGGTCTGCCATCGCAGAACCTGCGTGCAGTCTGGTACTGACACGCCGACCGACAAGTGCCCACACTTGCCGGTCCCTGAAACCTTCCCTTAGCTGCATGTTAGTCACCCCTCTGGTAGGCCCACGGGCAGGGTGCATTGTGAGCCTGAGGTAGGACAAGCCTAGATGCGTGGCATGTCCTGGTAGTGAACGACCGCCATTTTGTTGTTCACTACTGTAAGGCTACCCTGTTCTCATAGGCTAGTATGGGCGGCCTGGAATATTACACCCTATGATCCTAACCGACCCAGGGAACATGGTAGGAGATCGAGTTTAGTATGCCTGAACTCGGAATGATAAGGTACATCTTTTCGCAAGGTTTATTTTAATATTCCGGGTTTGCAAATGTCACTTTTTAGAAAGTTGGCCTTTGCTTGCCTAACCATCTCAGCCGCCTCTGCGTGATGTGTATCTGATGTCTGGCTGGTGTGAGTGACAGGGCTGGGGGAACCCCGATGGGCAGGGCTAGGTAGCCTGGTATGAATAGGACGATCGACAGGTAGATGGGTGGGAGGAGTGCTCCTAGGCTCTGAATAGGACAGTGCTCCGCTACCTCGATGCCGGCTCCACCCCCTGTGGAGCGTCTGATGACTCTGCCCTGCACTCTGAAAGAAGAAGCCTGCATCACGTAAACAAAGTGCTCAGAAACCGGACTGAACTAGGCAAGGGCCCCCCTGGCCTGGGAGAACAAAAGATTTGTGGTATAAATGGAGGAGCCCTGCTCCTAAGAAACTAGATCCGCTTTTGACCAAGAAGAATCTCTGCCTGAGGAGGAGGCACCGGGAAAGCTGTAGGAGGAAGACTGTCCCTATCCTGGGGGATTGGCCTGCAGTGGTGACCTCGCTGCCAAAGGGGAGAAGAGAAACTGTTGCTGAAGACTTTGCTTTATTTTTACTTTCAAGACTTGTGCTTTTCCAAAACGATCTCCAAGGGTTTGGAACTGAGCTTGCCCCCTGAACTGAGCCCCAGGACCATTGGGCTCTACCTGATCTTTACTCGCCTGCTGCTAGACCGTGGTGTCCTTTCCCTCGCCGGAGCTGTGACCCTCGTGCCGCAGTCCCTCCCTGAGCCGTGACCAGGACTGCTTAGCCGCCCCCGCCTTGGGAAGAGCCTCGCTCGATCGGAGCCGCTCCCCCTACGCTGTGCTGGGCTGCCCCTGTCACCTCGCTCGCTGGAGGCTCGCTGTGCACCTTCACCCTCCCGCCAGAACCGGCGTTTGTGAGCATCTCCAAGCCTCGGACGGCCCGGACGTATCTGCGTGCCCGGCTGCCCCGCTTTGTTCACCCGCCACCTGCAACACCCCGCTCTGGTCGTGAGCCTGAAGATCAGACACCCATCGTGAAGTGTGGGAGCCCCGGACGCCGCCTCGCTCTTCTGTGGAAGAGCCGCTGACATCCCGCACCCACCTTCGCGACAAGAAACAAGGTACTGTACTTACGAACTCGACCGCGAGCTCGCATCGGATCCAGGGTCCGCAACGTTCTGATTTCCCTGTCATCTGCCGTGTGCTTCCCGGTCGCCGCCTCAGCCCGGAGTGTGCTGAGGCCTACAGTCACCTTGTGCCCGCCTAAAGAACTTTCCGTACAAAGAGAACTTTACCGTATTCCTAAGAATTGTGGCCCCATCAGTTCAACGTTACTGGGCCTTGTATTTAACTCTGCTGAAACTACATAAAAGCTTATTTTTATATACTACCTGATTGGTGTCCATTTGTGGTGCATGCAGGGGGTTTACTGTATGTGTAATTGCATTTGCTTAACCGTGTACGCCTGAGACTTAGCCTAGACTGCTCGCGCCACGCACCTAGAGGGTGAGCAGGGGTTATTCTGGGGAGTCATCCTTCGCCCTGACAAGAAGTAAAGGGTCCCTGCTTGTTGTGGGTTCACACCTGCGTCAACCAGAGCCCCCTCATTTCTAACACTGAGGAAGGTCTGCTCTTAAGCTCGGACGGGTGGAGACTGAGGAAGGTCTGCTCTCAGGCTCGGACGAGTGCAGACTGAGGAAGGTCTGCTTTTAGGGTCGGACGGGTGCAGACTGAGGAAGGTCTGCTCTTAGGCTCGGACGGGTGCAGACTGAGGAAGGTCTGCTCTTAGGCTCGGATGGGTGCAGACTGAGGAAGCTCTGTTCTTAGGCATTGACGGGTGCAGACTGAGGAAGGTCTGCTTTTAGAGTCGGACGGGTGCAGACTGAGGAAGGTCTGCTCTTAGGCTCGGACGGGTGCAGACTGAGGAATGTCTGCTCTCAGGCGTGGATGGGTGCAGACTGAGGAAGGTCTGCTCTCAGGCTAGGACGGATGCAGACTGATGAAGGTCTGCTCTCAGCCTCGAACAGATGCAGACAGAGGAAGGTCTGCTCTCAGGCGTGGACGGGTGCAGACTGAGGAAGGTCTTCTCTTAGGGTCGAACAGGTTCAGACTGAAGAAGGTCTGCTCTTAGGCTCGGACGGGAGCAGACTGAGCAAGGTCTGCTCTTAGGCTCAGACGGGTGCAGACTAATGAAGGTCTGGTCTCAGGGTCGGACGGGTGCAGACTGAGGGAGGTCTGGTCTCAGGCTCGGACGGGTGCAGACTGAGGAAGGTCTGCTCTGAAGCTAGGACGAGTGCAGACTGAGGAACGTCAGCTCTTATGTGTGGACGGGTGCACACTGAGGAAGGTCTGGTCTCAGGTGGGGACGAGTGCAGACTAGGGAAGGTCTGGTCTAAGGCTCGGACGGGTTCAGACTGAGGAAAGTCTGCTCTTAGGCTCGGACGGGTGCAGACTGAGGAAGGTCTGCTCTTAGTCTCGCATGGTTGCAGATTGGGGATGGTCTGCTCTCAGGCGTGGATGGGTGCAGACTGAGGAAGGTCTGCTCTCAGGCTAGGACGGATGCAGACTGTTAGAAATGAGGGGGCTCTGGTTGACGCAGGTGCGAACCCACAACAAGCAGGGACCCTTTACTTCTTTAACCCACAACAAAAGAGAGACGAGGGATAACAATGTCTCTGACTCCCTCAATCAAGCCTGAGAGCAGACCTTCCTTAGTCTGCACCCGTCCGAGCCTAAGAGCAGACCTTTCTCAGTCTGCACCCATCCGAGCCTGAGAGCGGACATTCCTCAGTCTGCTCCCATCCGAGCCTAAGAGCCAACCTTCCTCAGTCTGCACCTGTTAGAAATGAGGGGCCTCTGGTTGACGCAGGTGTGAACCCACAACAAGCAGGGACCCTTTACTTCTTGTCAGGGCGAAGGATGACTCCCAAGAATAACCCCTGCTCACCCTCTAGGTGCGTGGCGCGAGCAGTCTAGGCTAAGTCTCAGGCGTACACGGTTAAGCAAATGCAATTACACATACAGTAAACCCCTTGCATGCACCACAAACGAACACCAATCAGGTAGTATATAAAAATAAGCTTTTATGTAGTTTCAGCAGAGTTAAATACAAGGCCCAGTAACGTTGAACCGATGGGGCCACAATTCTTAGGAATACGGTAAAGTTCCCTTTGTACTGAAAGTTCTTTAGGCGGGCACAAGGTGACTGTAGGCCTCAGCACACTCCGTGCTGAAGCGGCGACCGGGAAGCACACGGCAGATGACAGGGAAATCAGAACGTTGCGGACCCTGGATCCGATGCGAGTTCGCGGTCGAGTTCGTAAGTACGGTACCTTGTTTCTTGACGCGAAGGTGGGTGCGGGATTTCAGCGGCTCTTCGACAGAAGGGCGAGGCTGCGTCCGAGGCTCCCACACTTCACGATGGGTGTCTGATCTTCAGGCTCACGACAAGAGCGGGGTGTTGCAGGTGGCGGGTGAACAAAGCGGGGCAGCCAGGCACGCAGATACGTCCGGGCCGTCCGAGGCTTGGAGATGCTCACAAACGCCGATTCCGGCGGGAGGGTGAAGGTGCACAGTGAGCCTCCAACGAGCGAGGTGACAGGGGCAGCCCAGCACAGCGTAGGGGGAGCGGCTCCGATCGAGCGAGGCTCTTCCCAAGGCGGGGGCGGCTAAGCAGTCCTGGTCACGGCTCAGGGAGGGACTGCGGCACGAGGGTCACAGCTCCGGCGAGGGAAAGGACACCACAGTCCAGCAGCAGGCGAGTGAAGATCAGGTAGAGCCCAATGGTCCTGGGGCTCAGTTCAGGGGGCAAGCTCAGTTCCAAGCCCTTGGAGATCGTTTTGGAAAAGCACAAGTCTTGAAAGTAAAAATAAAGCAAAGTCTTCAGCAACAGTTTCTCTTCTCCCCTTTGGCAGCAAGGTCACCACTGTAGGCCAATCCCCCAGGATAGGGACAGTCTTCCTCCTACAGCTTTCCCGGTGCCTCCTCCTCAGGCAGAGATTCTTCTTGGTCAAAAGCGGATCTAGTTTCTTAGGAGCAGGGCTCCTCCATTTATACCACCAATCTTTTGTTCTCCCAGGCCAGGGGGGCCCTTGCCTAGTTCAGTCCGGTTTCTGAGCACTTTGTTTACGTGATGCAGGCTTCTTCTTTCAGAGCGCAGGGCAGAGTCATCAGACGCTCCACAGGGGGCGGAGCCGGCATTGAGGTAGCAGAGCACTGTCCTATTCAGAGCCTAGGAGCACTCCTCCCACCCATCTACCTGTCGATCGTCCTATTCACCACCAGGCTACCTAGCCCTGCCCACCTGGGTTCCCCCAGCCCTGTCACTCACACCAGCCAGACATCAGATACACATCACGCAGAAGCGGCTGAAATGTTTAGGCAAGCAAAGGCCAACTTTCTAAAAGTGACATTTGCAAACCCGGAATATTAAAATAAACCTTGCGAAAAGATGTACCTTATTATTCTGAGTTCAGGCATACTAAACTCGATCTCCTACCATGTTCCCTGGGTCGGTTAGGATCATAGGGTGTAACAATCCAGGCCGCACATACTGGCCTATGAGAACAGGGTAGCCTTACAGCAGTGAACAACAAAATGGCGGTCATTCACTACCAGGACATGCCATGCATCTAGGCTTGTCCTACCTCAGGCTCACAACGCACCCTGCCCGTGCGCCTACCAGAGGGGTGACTAACATGCAGCTAAGGGAAGGTTTCAGGGACCGGCAAGTGTGGGCACTTGTCGGTCGGCGTGTCAGTACCAGACTGCACGCAGGTTCTGCGATGGCAGACCTTAGACGTATTTTACCGGCCGCTTCTGTGGGTGGCACAACCCGTGCTGCAAGCCCACCAGCGGTGTTTGCCTTTACATGCCCTGGCGCTCCTGGCGCACTTTACTGGGGTCTGATAGTAAATCAAACAATCCAATCATGGAATCCAACCAACATATACAATTTACAAAGGGAGCACTCGCACCGCGACACTGGTTGGCAGTGGCACAGCGCGCTGAGCGGCCAACACCATAAAATCACATGAGGCACAGCGACAAAAAAGAGGGAAGGAGACTCACGCCAAGGTGCCAGGTCTAACACGTGTCCCCTCCAGCTGAAAAGTGGGGAGAACTACCCTACCCCAGGGAGTTCCTCATCACTAAGGCGGAAAAATCTGGACAGACCGTCAGCATTGGCGTGATCCGTACCAGGGCGATGTTCCACCGTGAAATCCATCCCCTGTAGGGAAATGGACCACCTCAACAGCTTTGGATTCTCACCCCTCATATGCATCAACCATCTGAGGGGCCTGTGGTCCGTCTGAACCCGGAAGTGAGACCCAAACAAGTAGGGTCTTAGCTTCTTCAGCGCCCAGACCACAGCAAATGCCTCACGCTCAATAGCACTCCACCTCTGTTCCCGTGGAAGTAACCTCCTGCTAAGAAAGGCTACGGGTTGATCTAGGCCCTCCTCATTAATCTGTGAAAGGACAGCCCCCACACCATGCTCTGAAGCGTCTGTCTGAACGATAAACTCTTTGGAGAAGTTGGGAGCCAAGAGCACGGGCGCCGTGCACATAGCAGTTTTCAAGGCCTCAAAAGCTCTCTGACAGGTGTCAGTCCAGATCACCTTCCTGGGCTACTTCTTCGAAGTCAGCGCTGTCAAGGGGGCAACCATGTTGCCATACCCCTTGACAAACCTCCTGTAGTACCCGGTGAGACCTAGGAAGGCTCTCACCTCTGTCTGGGTTTTGGGCGCCTCCCAATTCAGGATGGTTTCTATCTTGGGCTGAAGGGGTGCCACCTGGCCACTCCCAACTTGGTGTCCCAAGTACACCACGGAACCCTGCCCGATCTGGCACTTACTCGCCTTGATCGTGAGGCCGGCCTTCCGCAGCGCCATCAACACTTCCCAGAGGTGACGCAAGTGTTCCTCCCACGTGGAGCTGAACACGGCGATGTCATCCAGGTAGGCTGCACTGAACGAATCCAGCCCAGCCAACACCTGGTTGACCAATCTCTGGAAGGTGGCAGGGGCATTCTTCATCCCAAATGGCATAACCCGGAACTGGTAGTGCCCATCTGGGGTGGAAAATGCTGACCTCTCTTTGGCCCCCTCGGTCAAGGCGATCTGCCAATACCCAGACGTTAGATCAAACGTGCTGAGGTAGTTGGCAGCCCCTAGCCGATCGATGAGCTCATCAGCTCTGGGGATGGGGTGTGCGTCAGTCCTAGTGACTGAATTGAGTCCTCTGTAGTCCACACAGAACCAGAGTTCGGGTGTGGCTCCCGGCGCTGCAGCCTTTGGGACCAAGACCACGGGGCTGGCCCAAGGACTGCTAGAAGACTCAATGACCCCGAGTGCAAACATCTTGGAGACCTCCTCCTTGATGCAGGTCCTCACCCTGTCAGTCACCCTGTAGGCCTTGTGCCGCACAGGTGGGCTATCCCCAGTGTCCACATCATGGACGCACCAATCAGTGACACCAGGGACCAGGGAAAACAGATCAGAAAATTGTCCCAGCAACTGGCGACAATCATTCTGTTGCTCAGGGGACAGGGTGGAAGAGAGGATGACACCATCCACTGACCCATCTTGCTCCTTGGCTGACAGGAGGTCAGGAAGAGGTTCTGTCTCCTCTTCCATCCCCGCATCTGTTGCCAAGAGCATGCCCACTTGGGACCTCTCCAAGTGGGGCTTGAGGCGGTTGACATGTAGGACCCGTAAGGGGTTCCTGGGAGTCTTCAGGTCCACCACGTAGGTAACAGGACTCTTGCGCTCCACCACCTCAAAGGGACCGGTCCACTTATCCTGGAGCGCACATGGCTCCACGGGGGCCAAGACCCATACTTTCTGCCCAGGCTGAAGCTCTACCAGAGTGGCATTCTGGTCGTACCACCGCTTCATCTCCTCCTGGCTGGCTTCCAGATTTGCCTCAGCAAGTTGCCTGAAACGCCTAGTCTGATTCCTGAAGGCCAGCATGTAGCTATATACATTCTGGGGAGGTTTCCTGGGAGATTGCTCCCAGCCTTCCTTGACCAGACTTAGAGGTCCTCTGATGGGGTGACCATACAGTAGCTCAAAGGGACTGAACCCCAGAGACTTCTGTGGCACCTCACGGTAAGCGAAGAGAAGGCATGGTAAGAGGACGTCCCACTTGCGCCTCATGGGTCCTTCTAGGCCCATTGTCATGCCTTTGAGGGTTCGGTTGAATCTCTCAACCAACCCGTTTCCTTGGGGGTGGTAAGGTGTGGTGAACTTGTAGGTTACACCACACTCTTGCCAAAGAGATTTCATGTACTTGGACATGAAATTGGTACCTCGGTCAGACACCACCTCTAGAGGGAATCCCACTCGGGAGAAAATTCCCATCAGTGCACGTCCCACCACGGGGGCCGTCACTGTCCTCAGAGGAATGGCTTCCGGGTACCGGGTACCGGGTGGCATGGTCCACCAGGACCAGGATGAACCTATTGCCCATCGCTGTCCTGGGGTCCAGTGGCCCTACAATGTCAATCCCCACTCGCTGGAATGGAGTACCGACCACAGGGAATGGCTGGAGTGGAGCCTTCTGCTTCCTCCCACTCTTTCCACTTGCCTGGCAAGTCTGGCATGTCCTGCAGTGAGTATCCAAACTCCTGCGCATTTGAGGCCAATAAAAGTGGGTGACAAGCCTTTCAAAGGTCTTGTCCTGCCCCAAATGCCCTGCCAATGGCACATCGTGAGCCAGCCCCAGTAGGAAGGCTCTGAAGTCCTGAGGTACCACCAGCGCACGGGCGGACCCAGGCTCAGCAACCTTAGGCTCTGTATATAGGAGGTCGTTCTCCCAGTAAATGAAATGTGATCCTGACTGATCACCTGCGGCCTGGTCTGCAGCCTGCTGCCGCATACCCACGAGAGAAGGGCACTCCTTCTGTGCCTTACAAAAGTCCTCCCTGGTGGGACCCCCTTCCTGCTGCCAATCGGTCAGCTCCGGCAGGTCTCCCAGTTCAGCTATTTGTTCCCCTGTAGGCTCCAGGGCATCCCCCTCAAGGTCTGCTTCCTCCTGGACCGTGGGAACTTCAGGGGCCGGCTTCCCGCGCCCCTTGCTCCTTCTCTCTGAGGCCGGTTCCTGGGCCTCCCTCTCAGGCTCCAGGACCTCTTGAGTACCTCTACTGGCTGCCATGGACCGTGTGGTGACACACGCCCAATCTGGCATACCCAACATCTCCAGGTGAGCACTCCGCTCCACCTTAGCCCAAGGCGAGCTCTCCAAATCGTTCCCTAACAAACAGTCTACAGGCATGGCGGGCCTCACAGCTACCTGAAGAGTACCAGAGACCCCCCCCCCCACTCGAAGGGAACCTGAGCCACCTTGCAGTGCCTCTCTGTGTTGTCAGCGGCAACAACGGCATAGAATGCATTGGGGACCACCTGCTCCTGAGACACCAGGTGACACCTGACAGCTGTCACACTGGCTCCTGTATCTCTAAGAGCTTCCACCCTATGGCCATTTATGGTCACCCACTGCCTGTACTTCTTAGTGTTCTCAGGCAGCTGGGTTGGAGGGACCACTTCACGGTCTCCTAGCGAGACCAGGGACATCTCTGCGGGACCCCACCCACCTTGGACATCCCTCTCCTCCCCCAAGGCTACACTAGTCACCTGCCGGGGTGGAGCACCAGTGGGTGCTGGTTAACCAAACAACGGACACTTCACATCAGAGGCAAAATGCCCCAAATTGTTACACCTGTAACATCTTACGGGCCCTTTCTGAACAGGAGGACCTGTCGGGGCCCCGGTCGGTTTCTGGGGTGGGGGAGGCTGAGAACCCTTCCCTTGGTTCCCTTGGGGATTATTTTGGGGCCCTTTTTGGAACTGCTTCTGTTTACCCCTGTCCCCCCCACTCTTCTGCTGGGGACCCTGCCCACCTTTGGCGGAATCTCCCACGGTACCCTTGTGGACCCTGGTACTGACCCAGCGGTCCGCCTCCTCAGCAAGCTTCCTCGGGTTAGTCAGCTTACTATCTATCAGGTGCTGGCGTAGCTCAGGAAAACAATTACTGGACAAGTGCTCCCATGCCATTAGATCAAGAAGCCCTTGATAATCATTCACCTTACTACCCTTTACCCAACCATCCAGCGCTCTGCAAAAGAAAGTCACATACTCCACATACGTACTATTGGGAATCTTAGTGCAACCCCTGAACCTCTGTCTATATAACTCAGGGGTCAACCCATACCTAGCCATCAATGCTTCCTTCATATGGGCATAAGAATTACGAACATCAACAGGTAAATCTAACAGTGTGTCCCGCCCTTCACTCAGGAACCTTCCCCACAACCCCGCTCCCCAATCTTTCTCAGGGACCCGGTGGGAAGACATGGCTACCTCGGAGGCTCTGAACCACTGCCCGATGTCGTCATTCCTGAAGAACTCCTTCACTACATCCTTGGGAATATAAACTCTTGGTTCCGCCGGTACTGGCGGTGTGCTGCCACCAGAGGGATTAAGCTCCAAACTTTTTGCTTTCAGCTCCAGCTCCCTCAGCTTCATGTCATGCTCTAATTGTAGTTTCTTTTCTTCCATGGCTAATCTTTGTTTTTCCATATCCATCTGCCCATGAAGTTTTGCCATTTCCACCTCGTGTGCCCGGGTTGCTGCCCTGTCCGCCAACTCTTCTGGCGACAGGCATCTGCCAAACTCATGGACACTTTCTGGTGGAACCACTTCCACCTGATTCTCTGGCGCCTTTGACTCATACCAGGCCCTCAGCGCCTTCACAAATTGTTCCTTCTTTTTCAATCCAGTTTGGGCAATCCTGAACTTGGAGCAAAGACCTTTCAAGTCTTCATTGGTACGATTCAGAAGTGCGTCTTCTTCCCAATCTATGTCTTCAAATCCAGAGATTATGGAAGCCGCCCTTCCGGCGGAAAGTGAACCAGGCATGGCTCTAACAACGGAGATTCTTGGCAAAACAAAAACAAATGCTAGCCTTGTGGCTGTGTTACTGGTCTGCTCTCACTACGTGGTGATCAGTGATTCACTATACGCAAACCACAAATGCAAATCCGTAAATCCTCACCGCTGCCACCAATGTTAGAAATGAGGGGGCTCTGGTTGACGCAGGTGCGAACCCACAACAAGCAGGGACCCTTTACTTCTTGTCAGGGCGAAGGATGACTCCCAAGAATAACCCCAGCTCACCCTCTAGGTGCGTGGCGTGAGCAGTCTAGGCTAAGTCTCAGGCGTACACGGTTAAGCAAATGCAATTGCACATACAGTAAACCCCTTGCATGCACCACAAACGGACACCAATCAGGTAGTATATAAAAATAAGCTTTTATGTAGTTTCAGCAGAGTTAAATACAAGGCCTAGTAACGTTGAACCGATGGGGCCACAATTCTTAGGAATACGGTAAAGTTCCCTTTGTACGGAAAGTTCTTTAGGCGGGCACAAGGTGACTGTAGGCCTCAGCACACTCCGTGCTGAAGCGGCGACCGGGAAGCACACGGCAGATGACAGGGAAATCAGAACGTTGCGGACCCTGGATCCGATGCGAGTTCGCGGTCGAGTTCGTAAGTACGGTACCTTGTTTCTTGATGCGAAGGTGGGTGCGGGATTTCAGCGGCTCTTCGACAGAAGGGCGAGGCTGCGTCCGAGGCTCCCACACTTCACGATGGGTGTCTGATCTTCAGGCTCACGACAAGAGCGGGGTGTTGCAGGTGGCGGGTGAACAAAGCGGGGCAGCCAGGCACGCAGATACGTCCGGGCCGTCCGAGGCTTGGAGATGCTCACAAACGCCGATTCCGGCGGGAGGGTGAAGGTGCACAGCGAGCCTCCAACGAGCGAGGTGACAGGGGCAGCCCAGCACAGCGTAGGGGGAGCGGCTCCGATCGAGCGAGGCTCTTCCCAAGGTGGGGGCGGCTAAGCAGTCCTGGTCACGGCTCAGGGAGGGACTGCGGCACGAGGGTCACAGCTCCGGCGAGGGAAAGGACACCACAGTCCAGCAGCAGGCGAGTGAAGATCAGGTAGAGCCCAATGGTCCTGGGGCTCAGTTCAGGGGGCAAGCTCAGTTCCAAGCCCTTGGAGATCGTTTTGGAAAAGCACAAGTCTTGAAAGTAAAAATAAAGCAAAGTCTTCAGCAACAGTTTCTCTTCTCCCCTTTGGCAGCAAGGTCACCACTGTAGGCCAATCCGCCAGGATAGGGACAGTCTTCCTCCTACAGCTTTCCCGGTGCCTCCTCCTCAGGCAGAGATTCTTCTTGGTCAAAAGCGGATCTAGTTTCTTAGGAGCAGGGCTCCTCCATTTATACCACCAATCTTTTGTTCTCCCAGGCCAGGGGGGCCCTTGCCTAGTTCAGTCCGGTTTCTGAGCACTTTGTTTACGTGATGCAGGCTTCTTCTTTCAGAGCGCAGGGCAGTGTCATCAGACGCTCCACAGGGGGCGGAGCCGGCATTGAGGTAGCAGAGCACTGTCCTATTCAGAGCCTAGGAGCACTCCTCCCACCCATCTACCTGTCGATCGTCCTATTCACCACCAGGCTACCTAGCCCTGCCCACCTGGGTTCCCCCAGCCCTGTCACTCACACCAGCCAGACATCAGATACACATCACGCAGAAGCGGCTGAAATGTTTAGGCAAGCAAAGGCCAACTTTCTAAAAGTGACATTTGCAAACCCGGAATATTAAAATAAACCTTGCGAAAAGATGTACCTTATTATTCCAAGTTCAGGCATACTAAACTCGATCTCCTACCATGTTCCCTGGGTCGGTTAGGATCCTAGGGTGTAACAATCCAGGCCGCCCATACTGGCCTATGAGAACAGGCAGTGAACAACAAAATGGCGGTCATTCACTACCAGGATATGCCATGCATCTAGGCTTGTCCTACCTCAGGCTCACAACGCACCCTGCCCGTGGGCCTACCAGAGGGGTGACTAACATGCAGCTAAGGGAAGGTTTCAGGGACCGGCAAGTGTGGGCACTTGTCGGTCGGCGTGTCAGTACCAGACTGCACGCAGGTTCTGCGATGGCAGACCTTAGACGTATTTTACCGGCCGCTTCTGTGGGTGGCACAACCCGTGCTGCAAGCCCACCAGCGGTGTTTGCCTTTACATGCCCTGGCGCTCCTGGCGCACTTTACTGGGGTCTGATAGTAAATCAAACAATCCAATCATGGAATCCAACCAACATATACAATTTACAAAGGGAGCACTCGCACCGCGACACTGGTTGGCAGTGGCACAGCGCGCTGAGCGGCCAACACCATAAAATCACATGAGGCACAGCGACAAAAAAGAGGGAGGGAGACTCACGCCAAGGTGCCAGGTCTAACACAGACTGAGGAAGGTCTCCTCTCAGGCTTGAACAGATGTAGACTGAGGAAGGTCTGCTCTCAGGCCTGGACGGGTGCAGACTGAGGTAGGGGTGGGCGGAATTTGCGGAATTAACCTTCGCAAATTATCGCGAGAATGTTTAAAATTATCGCAAACAAGCAGAAATATCGCGAAGATGCGGAAGTTTTTTTCCGGCATGTTCGCGCGATTTTCTGCATGGTTGCGGGTCGCCAACTTACCCATGTGGCTGCTTGCGGGCGCGGCCATCTTGTTTTGAGTTGTTCTCGCGGTGCATGATCGCGAGAAGAAAGACGTGATCGCGCGACGCATGACGTCACTGCGGGCGCGAACTGTCGCGAGACAGCGCAAATGGCTAAAAACAATACAACATCTCATGGAGAACGCGACCGGATCAAGAAAACTTGTCGGCGAACGCAGGGATTCAGGTAAGGCGATCGCGCGCGCGCGAGAATGTATCATTTTACAGCGCGAGCAAGAAACAAATTATCGCCAAGCTGCGGAAACCGGAATTTTTGACATTTTCGCGCTCTCCGCGGAACGCAAAAATGTCAAATTATCGCAATTTCCGTGAACGGAACGAAATTTTTGCCCAGGCCTAGACTGAGGAAGGTCTTCTCTTAGGGTCGAACAGGTTCAGTCTGAAGATGGTCTGCTTTTAGGCTCGGACTGGAGCAGACTGAGGAAGGTCTGCTCTTAGGCTCAAACGGGTGCAGACTAATGAAGGTCTGGTCTCAGTGTCGGACGGGTGCAGACTGAGAAAGGTCTGCTCTTAGGTGTGGACGGGTGCAGACTGAGGAAGGTCTGGTCTCAGGCGGTGGTACGAGTGCAGACTAAGGAAGGTCTGCTCTAAGGCTCGGATGGGTTCAGACTGAGGAAAGTCTGCTCTAAGGCTCGTACGGGTGCAGACTGAGGAAGGTCCTCTCTTAGGCTCGAACGGGTGCAGACTGAGAAAGATCGACTCTTAGGCTCAGACGGGTGCAGAATGAGGAAAATCTGCTCTTAGGCTCGGACGGGTGCAGACTGAGGAAGGTCTGCTCTCAGGCTCGCACTGGTGCAGACTAAGGAAGTTCGTCTCTTAGGCATTGACGGGTGCAGACTGAGGAAGGTCTGCTCTTAGGGTCGGACGGGTGCAGACTGAGGAAGGTCTGCTCTTAGGCTCGAACAGATGCAGACTGAGGAAGGTCTGGTCTTAGGCTCGGATGGGTGCAGACTGAGGAAGGTCTGGTCTTAGGCTCGGATGAAGGTCTGCTCTTAGGTTCGGACAGATGCAGACTGAGGAAGGTCTGCTCTTAGACTAGGACGGGTGCAGACTTAGGAAGTTATGGTCTTAGGCTCGAATGGGTGCAGACTGAGAAAGGTCTGGTCTCAGGCTCGGACGGGTGCAGACTGAGGAAGGTCTGCTCTGAGGCTCGGACGAGTGCAGACTGAGGAACGTCTGCTCTTAGGTGTGGACGGGTGCAGACTGAGGAAGGTCTGGTCTCAGGCGGGGGTACGAGTGCAGACTAAGGAATGTCTGCTCTAAGGCTCGGACGGGTTCAGACTGAGGAAAGTCTGCTCTAAGGCTCGGACGGGTGCAGACTGAGGAAGGTCCTCTCTTAGGCTCAAACGGGTGCAGACTGAGAAAGATCGGCTCTTAGGCTCAGACGGGTGCAGAATGAGGAAGGTCTGGTCTTAGGCTCAGATGGGTGCAGACTGAGGAAGGTCTGGTCTTAGGCTCGGATGAAGGTCTGCTCTTAGGTTCGGACGGATGCAGACTGAGGAAGGTCTGTTCTTAGACTCGGACGGGTGCAGACTTAGGAAGTTATGGTCTTAGGCTCGGATGGGTGCAGACTGAGGAAGGTTTGGTCTTTGGCTCGAACGGGTGCAGACTGAGGAAGGTCTGCTGCTCTCAGGCGTGGATGGGTGCAGACTGAGGAAGGTCTGCTCTTAGGCTGAGACAGATGCAGACTGAGGAAGGTCTGCTCTTAGGCTCAGGCGGGTGCAGACTGAGGAAGGTCAGCTCTCAGGCTCGGATGGGTGCAGACTGAGGAAGTTCTGGTCTCAGGCTCGGACAGGTGCAGACTGAAGAAGGTCTGCTCTTCGGCTCGGACGGATGCAGACTGAGGAAGGTCTGCTCTAAGGCTGGGACGGATGCAGACTGAGGAAGGTCTGGTCTTAGGCTCGGATAAAGTTCTGCTCTTAGGTTCGGACGGATGCAGACTGAGAAAGGTCTGCTCTTAGACTCGGACGGGTGCAGACTTAGGAAGGTATGGTCTTAGGCTCGGATGGGTGCAGACTGAGGAAGGTCTGGTCTTTGGCTCGAACGGGAGCAGACTGAGGAAGGTCTGCTGCTCTCAGGCGTGGACGGGTGCAGACTGAGGAAGGTCTGCTCTTAGGCTCGGACGGGTGCAGACTAATGAAGGTCTGGTCTCAGGGTCGGACGGGTGCAGACTGAGGAAGGTCTGGTCTGAGGCTCGGACAAGTGCAGACTGAGGAACGTCTGCTCTTAGGTGTGGACGGGTGCAGACTGAGGAAGGTCTGGTCTCAGGCGGTGGTACGAGTGCAGACTAAGGAAGGTCTGCTCTAAGGCTCGGATGGGTTCAGACTGAGGAAAGTCTGCTCTAAGGCTCGGACGGGTGCAGACTGAGGAAGGTCCTCTCTTAGGCTCGAACGGCTGCAGACTGAGAAAGATCGGCTCTTAGGCTCAGACGGGTGCAGAATGAGGAAAATCTGCTCTTAGGCTCGGATGGGTGCAGACTGAGGAAGGTCTGCTCTCAGGCTCGGACTGGTGCAGACTAAGGAAGTTCGTCTCTTAGGCATTGACGGGTGCAGACTGAGGAAGGTCTGCTCTTAGGGTCGGACGGGTGCAGACTGAGGAAGGTCTGCTCTTAGGCTCGAACAGATGCAGACTGAGGAAGGTCTGGTCTTAGGCTCGGATGGGTGCAGACTGAGGAAGGTCTGGTCTTAGGCTTGGATGAAGGTCTGCTCTTAGGTTCGGACAGATGCAGACTGAGGAAGGTCTGCTCTTAGACTAGGACGGGTGCAGACTTAGGAAGTAATGGTCTTAGGCTAGGATGGGTGCAGACTGAGGAAGGTCTGGTCTTTGGCTCGAACGGGTGCAGACTGAGGAAGGTCTGCTGCTCTCAGGCGTGCACGGGTGCAGACTGAGGAAGGTCTGCTCTTAGGCTCGGACGGGTGCAGACTTAGGAAGGTATGGTCTTTGGCTCGGATGGGTGCAGACTGAGGAAGGTCTGCTCTTAGACTCGGACGGGTGCAGACTTATGAAGGTATGGTCTTAGGCTCGGATGGGTGCAGACTTAGGAAGGTCTGGTCTTTGGCTCGAACGGGTGCAGACTGAGGAAGGTCTGCTGCTCTCAGGCGTGGACGGGTGCAGACTAAGGAAGGTCTGCTCTAAGGCTCGGATGGGTTCAGACTGAGGAAAGTCTGCTCTAAGGCTCGTACGGGTGCAGACTGAGGAAGGTCCTCTCTTAGGCTCGAACGGGTGCAGACTGAGAAAGATCGACTCTTAGGCTCAGACGGGTGCAGAATGAGGAAAATCTGCTCTTAGGCTCGGACGGGTGCAGACTGAGGAAGGTCTGCTCTCAGGCTCGCACTGGTGCAGACTAAGGAAGTTCGTCTCTTAGGCATTGACGGGTGCAGACTGAGGAAGGTCTGCTCTTAGGGTCGGACGGGTGCAGACTAAGGAAGGTCTGCTCTTAGGCTCGAACAGATGCAGACTGAGGAAGGTCTGGTCTTAGGCTCGGATGGGTGCAGACTGAGGAAGGTCTGGTCTTAGGCTCGGATGAAGGTCTGCTCTTAGGTTCGGACAGATGCAGACTGAGGAAGGTCTGCTCTTAGACTAGGACGGGTGCAGACTTAGGAAGTTATGGTCTTAGGCTCGAATGGGTGCAGACTGAGAAAGGTCTGGTCTCAGGCTCGGACGGGTGCAGACTGAGGAAGGTCTGCTCTGAGGCTCGGACGAGTGCAGACTGAGGAACGTCTGCTCTTAGGTGTGGACGGGTGCAGACTGAGGAAGGTCTGGTCTCAGGCGGGGGTACGAGTGCAGACTAAGGAATGTCTGCTCTAAGGCTCGGACGGGTTCAGACTGAGGAAAGTCTGCTCTAAGGCTCGGACGGGTGCAGACTGAGGAAGGTCCTCTCTTAGGCTCAAACGGGTGCAGACTGAGAAAGATCGGCTCTTAGGCTCAGACGGGTGCAGAATGAGGAAGGTCTGGTCTTAGGCTCAGATGGGTGCAGACTGAGGAAGGTCTGGTCTTAGGCTCGGATGAAGGTCTGCTCTTAGGTTCGGACGGATGCAGACTGAGGAAGGTCTGTTCGTAGACTCGGACGGGTGCAGACTTAGGAAGTTATGGTCTTAGGCTCGGATGGGTGCAGACTGAGGAAGGTCTGGTCTTTGGCTCGAACGGGTGCAGACTGAGGAAGGTCTGCTGCTCTCAGGCGTGGATGGGTGCAGACTGAGGAAGGTCTGCTCTTAGGCTGAGACAGATGCAGACTGAGGAAGGTCTGCTCTTAGGCTCAGGCGGGTGCAGACTGAGGAAGGTCAGCTCTCAGGCTCGGATGGGTGCAGACTGAGGAAGTTCTGGTCTCAGGCTCGGACAGGTGCAGACTGAAGAAGGTCTGCTCTTCGGCTCGGACGGATGCAGACTGAGGAAGGTCTGCTCTAAGGCTGGGACGGATGCAGACTGAGGAAGGTCTGGTCTTAGGCTCGGATAAAGTTCTGCTCTTAGGTTCGGACGGATGCAGACTGAGAAAGGTCTGCTCTTAGACTCGGACGGGTGCAGACTTAGGAAGGTATGGTCTTAGGCTCGGATGGGTGCAGACTGAGGAAGGTCTGGTCTTTGGCTCGAACGGGAGCAGACTGAGGAAGGTCTGCTGCTCTCAGGCGTGGACGGGTGCAGACTGAGGAAGGTCTGCTCTTAGGCTCGGACGGGTGCAGACTAATGAAGGTCTGGTCTCAGGGTCGGACGGGTGCAGACTGAGGAAGGTCTGGTCTGAGGCTCGGACAAGTGCAGACTGAGGAACGTCTGCTCTTAGGTGTGGACGGGTGCAGACTGAGGAAGGTCTGGTCTCAGGCGGTGGTACGAGTGCAGACTAAGGAAGGTCTGCTCTAAGGCTCGGATGGGTTCAGACTGAGGAAAGTCTGCTCTAAGGCTCGGACGGGTGCAGACTGAGGAAGGTCCTCTCTTAGGCTCGAACGGCTGCAGACTGAGAAAGATCGGCTCTTAGGCTCAGACGGGTGCAGAATGAGGAAAATCTGCTCTTAGGCTCGGATGGGTGCAGACTGAGGAAGGTCTGCTCTCAGGCTCGGACTGGTGCAGACTAAGGAAGTTCGTCTCTTAGGCATTGACGGGTGCAGACTGAGGAAGGTCTGCTCTTAGGGTCGGACGGGTGCAGACTGAGGAAGGTCTGCTCTTAGGCTCGAACAGATGCAGACTGAGGAAGGTCTGGTCTTAGGCTCGGATGGGTGCAGACTGAGGAAGGTCTGGTCTTAGGCTTGGATGAAGGTCTGCTCTTAGGTTCGGACAGATGCAGACTGAGGAAGGTCTGCTCTTAGACTAGGACGGGTGCAGACTTAGGAAGTAATGGTCTTAGGCTAGGATGGGTGCAGACTGAGGAAGGTCTGGTCTTTGGCTCGAACGGGTGCAGACTGAGGAAGGTCTGCTGCTCTCAGGCGTGCACGGGTGCAGACTGAGGAAGGTCTGCTCTTAGGCTCGGACGGGTGCAGACTTAGGAAGGTATGGTCTTTGGCTCGGATGGGTGCAGACTGAGGAAGGTCTGCTCTTAGACTCGGACGGGTGCAGACTTATGAAGGTATGGTCTTAGGCTCGGATGGGTGCAGACTTAGGAAGGTCTGGTCTTTGGCTCGAACGGGTGCAGACTGAGGAAGGTCTGCTGCTCTCAGGCGTGGACGGGTGCAGACTGAGGAAGGTCTGCTCTTAGGCTCGGACGGGTACAGACTGAGGAAGGTCTGCTCTCAGGCACGGGTGGGTGCAGACTGAGAAAGGTCTGCTCTTAGGCTCAGATGGGTGCAGACTGAGGAAGGTCTTCTCTCAGGCTCGGACGGGTGCAAACTGAGGAAGGTCTGCTCTCAGGCTCGAACGGGTGTAGACTGAGGAAGGTCTGCTCTCAGGCTCGAATGATGCATACTGAGGAAGGTCTCCTCTTAGGCTCGCATGGTTGCAGATTGAGGATGGTCTGCTCTCAGGCGTGGATGGGTGCAGACTGAGGAAGGTCTGCTGTCAGGCTAGGACGGATGCAGACTGTTGAAGGTCTGCTCTCAGGCTCGAACAGATGCAGACTGAGGAAGGTCTGCTCTCAGGCGTGGACGGGTGCAGACTGAGGAAGGTCTTCTCTTAGGGTCAAACAGGTTGAGACTGAAGAATGTCTGCTCTTAGGCTCGGACGGGAGCAGACTGAGGAAGGTCTGCTCTTAGGCTCAGACGGGTGCAGACGAATGAAGGTCTGGTCTCAGGGTCGGACGGGTGCAGACTGAGGAAGGTCTGGTCTCAGGCTTGGATGGGTGCAGACTGAGGAAGGTCTGCTCTGAGGCTAGGACGAGTGCAGACTGAGGAACGTCTGCTCTTAGAGGTGGACGAGTGCAGACTGAGGAAGGTCTGTTCTTAGGCGGGGACGAGTGCAGACTAAGGAAGATCTGCTCTAAGGGTCAGATGGGTTCAGACTGAGGAAAGTCTGCTCTTAGGCTCGGACAGGTGCAGACTGAGGAAGGTCTGCTCTCAGGCCTAGACTGGTGCAGACTGAGGAAGGTCTGCTCTTAGGCATTGACGAGTGCAGACTGAGGAAGGTCTGCTCTTAGGGTGAGATGGGTGCAGACTGCGGAAGGTCTGCTCTTAGGCTCGGACGGGTGCAGACTGAGGAAGGTATGGTCTTAGGCTCGGATGGGTGCAGACTGAGGAAGGTCTGGTCTTAGGCTCGGATGAAGGTCTACTCTTAGGTTCGGAAGAATGCAGACTGAGGAAGGTCTGCTCTTAGACTCGGATGGGTGCAGACTTAGGAAGATATGTTCTTTGGCTCGGATGGGTGCAGACTGAGGAAGGTCTGGTCGTTGGCTCGAACGGGTGCAGACTGAGGAAGGTCTGCTCTTAGGCTCGGACGGGTGCAGACTGAGGAAAGTCTGCTCTTAGGCTCGGACGGGTGCAGACTGAGGAAGGTCTGCTCTTAGGCTTGCGCGGGTGCAGACTGAGGAAGGTCTGCTCTTAGGCTCGGACGGGTGCAGACTGAGGAAGGTCTGCTCTTACGCTCGCATGGTTGCAGATTGAGGATGGTCTGCTGTCAGGCGTGGATGTGTGTAGAGTGAGGAAGGTCTGCTCTCAGGCTAGGACGGATGCAGACTGAGGAAGGTCTGCTCTCAGGCTCGAACGGATGCAGACTGAGGAAGGTCTGCTCTCAGGCGTGGACGGGTGCAGACTGAGGAAGGTCTGCTCTCAGGCTCGGACGGGTGCAGACTGAGGAAGGTCTGCTCTAAGGCTCGGATGGGTGCAGACTGAAGAAGGTCTGCTCTTAGGCTCGGACGAGTGCAGACTGAGGAAGGTCTTCTCTTAGGCTCGAACGGGTGCACACTAAGGAAGATCTGCAGTTAGGCTCGGACGGGTGCAGACTGAGGAAGGTCTGCTCTTAGGCTCGGACGGGTGCAGACTGAGGAACGTCTGCTCTCAGGCTCGGACGGGTGCAGACTGAGGAAGGTCTCCTCTTAGGCGTGGACGGGTGCAGACTGAGGAAGGTCTTCTCTTAGGCTCAAATGGGTGCACACTAAGGAAGATCTGCAGTTAGGCTCGGACGGGTGCAGACTGAGGAATGTCTGCTCTCAGGCTCGGACGGGTGCAGACTGCGGAAGGTCTGCTCTTAGGCGTGGATGGGTGCTGACTGAGGAAGGTCTGCTCTTAGGCTCGGACGGGTGCAGACTGAGGAAGGTCTGCTCTTAGGCGTGGATGGGTGCTGACTGAGGAATGTCTGCTCTTAGGCTCGGACGGGTGCAGACTGAGGAAGGTCTGCTCTTAGGCTTGGATGGGTGCAGACGGAGGAAGATCTGCTCCCAGGCTCGGACGGGTGCAGACCGAGGAACGTCTGCTCTCAGGCTCAGATGGGTGCATACTGAGGATGGTCAGCTCTTAGACTCGGACGGGTGCAGATTGAGGAAGGTCTGCTCTTAGGTTCGGACTGGTGCAGACAGAGGAAGGTCTGCTCTCAGGCTTGACGGGTGTAGGCTGAGGAAGGTTTGCTCGGACGGGTGCAGACTGAGGAAGGTTTGCTCTCAGGCTCGGACGGGTGAAGACTAAGGAAGGTCTGCTATTAGGTTCGGACGGATGCAGACTGAGGAAGGTCTGCTCTTAGTAATGGAGGGGTGCAGACTGAGGAATGTCTGTTGTTAGGCGTGGACAGGTGCAGACTGAGGAAGGTTTGCTCTTAGGCTCGGACGAGTGCAGACTGAGGAAGGTCTGCTCTTAGGCATTGACAGGTGCAGACTGAGGACGGTCTGCTCTTAGGCTCGGACGGGTGCAGACTGAGGAAGGACTGGTCTTAGGCTCAGACGGGTGCAGACGGAGGAAGATCTGCCCTCAGGCTCAGACGGGTGCAGACTGAGGAATGTCTGCTCTCAGGCTCGGATGGGTGCAGACTGAGGAATGTCTGCTCTTAGGCTCAGACGGGTGCAGACTGAGGAAGGTCTGCTCGGTGGCACGGACGGGTGCAGACTGAGGAAGCTCTGCTCTCAGGCTCGGACTTGTGCAGACTAAGGAAGGTCTGCTCTTAGGCTTGAACGGGTGCAGACTGAGGAAGGTCTGCTCTTAGGCTCGGACGGGTGGAGACTGAGGAAGGTCTGCTCTCAGGCTCGGACGGGTGTAGACTGACGAAGGTCTGCTCTTAGGCTCGGACGGGTGCAGACTGAGGAAGGTCTGCTCTTAGGCTCGGACGGGTGCAGACTGTGGAAGGTCTGTTCTCAGGCTCGGACGGGTGTAGACTGAGGAAGGTCTGCTCTTAGGCTCGGACGGGTGCAGACTGAGGAAGGTCTGCTCTTAGGCTCGGACGGGTTCAGACTGAGGAAGGTCTGCTCTCAGTCTCGGACGGGTGTAGACTGAGGAAGGTCTGCTCTTAGGCTTGGACGGGTGCAGACTGAGGAAGGTCTGATCTTAGGCTCGGACGGGTGCAGACTGAGGAAGATCTGCTCTTAGGCATTGACGGGTGCAGACTGAGGAAGGCCTGCTTTTAGGGTCGGACGGGTGCAGACTGAGGAAGGTCTGCTCTTAGGCTCGGATGGGTGCAGACTGAGGAAGGTCTGCTCTCAGGCTGGGACGGGTGCAGACTGAGGACGGTCTGCTCTCAGGCTCGAACGGGTGCAGACTGAGGAAGGTCTACTCTCAGGCTCGAACAGGTGCAGACTGAGGAAGGTCTGTTCTCAGGCTCGGACATGTACAGAATGAGGAAGGTCTTCACTTAGGCTCGGATGGCTGCAGACTGGGGAAGGTTTGCTCTCAGGCTTTGATGGGTGCAGACTGAGTAAGGTCTGCTGTTAGGCTCGCACGGATGCAGACTGAGGAAGGTCTGCTCTTAGGCTCGCATGGTTGCAGAGTGAGGAAGGTCTGCTCTCAGGCGTGGACGGGTGCAGACTGAGGAAGGTCTGCTCTTAGGCTCGCATGGTTGCAGATTGAGGATGGTCTGCTGTCAGGCGTGGATGTGTGTAGAGTGAGGAAGGTCTGCTCTCAGGCTAGGACGGATGCAGACTGAGGAAGGTCTGCTCTGAGGCTAGGATGAGTGCAGACTGAGGAACGTCTGCTCTTAGAGGTGGACGAGTGCAGACTGAGGAAGGTCTGTTCTCAGGCGGGGACGAGTGCAGACTAAGGAAGATCTGCTCTAAGGCTCAGATGGGTTCAGACTGAGGAAAGTCTGCTCTTAGGCTCGGACGGGTGCAGACTGAGGAAGGTCTGCTCTCAGGCCTGGACTGGTGAAGACTGAGGAAGGTCTGCTCTTAGGCATTGACGAGTGCAGACTGAGGAAGGTCTGCTCTTAGGGTGAGATGGGTGCAGACTGCGGAAGGTCTGCTCTTAGGCTCGGACGGGTGCAGACTGAGTAAGGTATGGTCTTAGGCTCGGATGGGTGCAGACTGAGGAAGGTCTGGTCTTAGGCTCGGATGAAGGTCTACTCTTAGGTTCGGAAGAATGCAGACTGAGGAAGGTCTGCTCTTAGACTCGGATGGGTGCAGACTTAGGAAGATATGTTCTTTGGCTCGGATGGGTGCAGACTGAGGAAGGTCTGGTCGTTGGCTCGAACGGGTGCAGACTGAGGAAGGTCTGCTCTTAGGCTCGGACGGGTGCAGACTGAGGAAAGTCTGCTCTTAGGCTCGGACGGGTGCAGACTGAGGAAGGTCTGCTCTTAGGCTCGCGCGGGTGCAGACTGAGGAAGGTCTGCTCTTAGGCTCGGACGGGTGCAGACTGAGGAATGTCTGCTCTTACGCTCGGACGGGTGCAGACTGAGGAAGATCTGCTCTCAGGCTCCAACGGGTGCAAACTGAGGAAGGACTGCTCTCAGGCTCCAACGGGTGTAGACTGAGGAAGGTCTGCTCTCAGACTCAAATGGTGCAGACTGAGGAAGGTCTGCTCTTAGGCTCGCATGGTTGCAGATTGAGGATGGTCTGCTGTCAGGCGTGGATGTGTGTAGAGTGAGGAAGGTCTGCTCTCAGGCTAGGACGGATGCAGACTGAGGAAGGTCTGCTCTCAGGCTCGAACGGATGCAGACTGAGGAAGGTCTGCTCTCAGGCGTGGACGGGTGCAGACTGAGGAAGGTCTGCTCTCAGGCTCGGACGGGTGCAGACTGAGGAAGGTCTGCTCTAAGGCTCGGATGGGTGCAGACTGAAGAAGGACTGCTCTTAGGCTCGGACGAGTGCAGACTGAGGAAGGTCTTCTCTTAGGCTCGAACGGGTGCACACTAAGGAAGATCTGCAGTTAGGCTCGGACGGGTGCAGACTGAGGAAGGTCTGCTCTTAGGCTCGGACGGGTGCAGACTGAGGAACGTCTGCTCTCAGGCTCGGACGGGTGCAGACTGAGGAAGGTCTCCTCTTAGGCGTGGACGGGTGCAGACTGAGGAAGGTCTTCTCTTAGGCTCAAATGGGTGCACACTAAGGAAGATCTGCAGTTAGGCTCGTACTGGTGCAGATTGAGGAAGGTCTGCTCTTAGGCTCGGACGGGTGCAGACTGAGGAATGTCTGCTCTCAGGCTCGGACGGGTGCAGACTGCGGAAGGTCTGCTCTTAGGCGTGGATGGGTGCTGACTGAGGAAGGTCTGCTCTTAGGCTCCGACGGGTGCAGACTGAGGAAGGTCTGCTCTTAGGCGTGGATGGGTGCTGACTGAGGAATGTCTGCTCTTAGGCTCGGACGGGTGCAGACTGAGGAAGGTCTGCTCTTAGGCTTGGATGGGTGCAGACGGAGGAAGATCTGCTCCCAGGCTCGGACGGGTGCAGACTGAGGAACGTCTGCTCTCAGGCTCAGATGGGTGCATACTGAGGATGGTCAGCTCTTAGACTCGGACGGGTGCAGATTGAGGAAGGTCTGCTCTTAGGTTCGGACTGGTGCAGACAGAGGAAGGTCTGCTCTCAGGCTTGACGGGTGTAGGCTGAAGAAGGTTTGCTCGGACGGGTGCAGACTGAGGAAGGTTTGCTCTCAGGCTCGGACGGGTGAAGACTAAGGAAGGTCTGCTCTTAGGTTCGGACGGATGCAGACTGAGGAAGGTCTGCTCTTAGTAATGGAGGGGTGCAGACTGAGGAATGTCTGTTGTTAGGCGTGGACGGGTGCAGACTGAGGAAGGTTTGCTCTTAGGCTCGGACGGATGCAGACTGAGGAAGGTTCGCTCTTAGACTCGGACGGGTGCAGACTTAGAAAGGTCCGGTCTCAGGTTTGGATGGGTGCAGACTGAGGAATGTCTAGTCTTAGGTTTGGATGGGTGCAGACTGAGGAAGGTCTGATCTTAGGCTCGGATGGGTGCAGACTGAGGAAGGTCTGCTCTCAGGCACGGACGGGTGCAGACTGAGGAAGGTCTGCTCTTAGGCTCGGACGAGTGCAGACTGAGGAAGGTCTGCTCTTAGGCATTGACGGGTGCAGACTGAGGAAGGTCTGCTCTTAGGGTCGGACAGGTGCAGACTGAGGAAGGACTGGTCTTAGGCTCAGACGGGTGCAGACGGAGGAAGATCTGCCCTCAGGCTCAGACGGGTGCAGACTGAGGAATGTCTGCTCTCAGGCTCGGATGGGTGCAGACTGAGGAATGTCTGCTCTTAGGCTCAGACGGGTGCAGACTGAGGAAGGTCTGCTCGGTGGCACGGACGGGTGCAGACTGAGGAAGCTCTGCTCTCAGGCTCGGACTTGTGCAGACTAAGGAAGGTCTGCTCTTAGGCTCGGACGGATGCAGACTGAGGAAGGTCTGCTCTTAGGTTTGGATGGGTGCAGACTGAGGAAGGTCTGATCTGAGGCTTGAACGGGTGCAGACTGAGGAAGGTCTGCTCTTAGGCTCGGACGGGTGGAGACTGAGGAAGGTCTGCTCTCAGGCTCGGACGGGTGTAGACTGACGAAGGTCTGCTCTTAGGCTCGGACGGGTGCAGACTGAGGAAGGTCTGCTCTTAGGCTCGGACGGGTGCAGACTGAGGAAGGTCTGTTCTCAGGCTCGGACGGGTGTAGACTGAGGAAGGTCTGCTCTTAGGCTCTTAGGCTCGGACGGGTGCAGACTGTGGAAGGTCTGCTCTTAGGCTCGGACGGGTTCAGACTGAGGAAGGTCTGCTCTCAGTCTCGGACGGGTGTAGACTGAGGAAGGTCTGCTCTTAGGCTCGGACGGGTGCAGACTGAGGAAGGTCTGATCTTAGGCTCGGACGGGTGCAGACTGAGGAAGGTCTGCTCTTAGGCATTGACGGGTGCAGACTGAGGAAGGCCTGCTTTTAGGGTCGGACGGGTGCAGACTGAGGAAGGTCTGCTCTTAGGCTCGGATGGGTGCAGACTGAGGAAGGTCTGCTCTCAGGCTGGGACGGGTGCAGACTGAGGACGGTCTGCTCTCAGGCTCGAACGGGTGCAGACTGAGGAAGGTCTGTTCTCAGGCTCGGACATGTACAGAATGAGGAAGGTCTTTACTTAGGCTCGGATGGCTGCAGACTGGGGAAGGTTTGCTCTCAGGCTTTGATGGGTGCAGACTGAGTAAGGTCTGCTCTTAGGCTCGCACGGATGCAGACTGAGGAAGGTCTGCTCTTAGGCTCGCATGGTTGCAGAGTGAGGAAGGTCTGCTCTCAGGCGTGGACGGGTGCAGACTGAGGAAGGTCTGCTCTCAGGCTAGGATGGATGCAGGCTGAGGAAGGTCTGCTCTCAGGCTCGGACGGATGCAGACTGAGGAATGTCTGCTCTCAGGCATGGACGAGTGCAGACTGAGGAAGGTCTGCTCTTAGGCATTGACGGGTGCAGACTGAGGAAGGTCTGCTCTTAGGGTCGGACGGGTGCAGACTGAGGAAGGTCTGCTCTTAGGCATTGACGGGTGCAGACTAAGGAAGGTCTGCTCTTAGGGTCGGACGGGTGCAGACTGAGGAAGGTCTGCTCTTAGGCTCGGACGGGTGCAGACTGAGGAAGGACTGGTCTTAGGCTCAGACGGGTGCAGACGGAGGAAGATCTGCCCTCAGGCTCAGACGGGTGCAGACTGAGGAATGTCTGCTCTCTGGCTCGGATGGGTGCAGACTGAGGAATGTCTGCTCTTAGGCTCAGACTGGTGCAGACTGAGGAAGGTCTGCTGTGTGGCACGGACGGGTGCAGACTGAGGAAACTCGGCTCTCAGGCTCGGACAGGTGCAGACTAAGGAAGGTCTGCTCTTAGGCTCGGACGGATGCAGACTGAGGAAGGTCTGCTCTTAGGTTAGGATGGGTGCAGACTGAGGAAGGTCTGATCTTAGGCTTGAACGGGTGTAGACTGAGGAAGGTCTGCTCTTAGGCTCGGACGGGTAGACTGAGGAAGGTCTGCTCTCAGGCTCGGACGGGTGTAGACTGAGGAAGGTCTGCTCTTAGGCTCAGACGGGTGCAGACTGAGGAAGGTCTGCTCTTAGGCATTGACGGGTGCAGACTGAGGAAGGCCTGCTTTTAGGGTTGGATGGGTGTAGAGTGAGGAAGGTCTGCTCTTAGGCTCGGACGGGTGCAGACTGAGGAAGGTCTGCTCTCAGGCTGGGACGGGTGCAGACTGAGGATGGTCTGCTCTCAGGCTCGAACGGGTGCAGACTGAGGAAGGTCTGCTCTCAGGCTCGAACAGGTGCAGACTGAGGAAGGTCTGTTCTCAGGCTCGGACCTGTGCAGAATGAGGAAGGTCTTCACTTAGGCTCGGATGGCTGCAGACTGGGGAAGGTTTGCTCTCAGGCTCTGATGGGTGCAGACTGAGTAAGGTCTGCTCTTAGGCTCGCACGGATGCAGACTGAGGAAGGTCTGCTCTTAGGCTTGCATGGTTGCAGAGTGAGGAAGATCTGCTCTCAGGCGTGGACGGGTGCAGACTGAGGAAGGTCTGCTCTCAGGCTAGGATGGATGCAGGCTGAGGAAGGACTGCTCTCAGGCTCGGATGGATGCAGACTGAGGAATGTCTGCTCTCAGGCATGGACGGGTGCAGACTGAGGAAGGTCTGCTCTCAGGCTCGGACGGGTGCAGACTAAGGAAGGTCTGCTCTAAGGCTCGGATGGGTGCAGACTGAATAAAGTCTGCTCGTAGGCTCGGACGGGTGCAGACTGAGGAAGGTCTGCTCTTAGGCATTGACGGGTGCATACTGAGGAAGGTCTGCTCTTAGGGTTGGACGGGTGCAGACTGAAGAAGGTCTGCTCTTAGGCTTGGACAGGTGCAGACTGAGGAAGGACTGGTCTTAGGCTCGTACGGGTGCAGACGGATAAAGATCTGCCCTCAGGCTCAGGCGGGTGCATACTGAGGAAGGTCTGCTCTTAGGCTCAGATGGGTGCAGACTGAGGAAGGTCTGCTCTTTGGCTTGGACGGGTGCAGACTGAGGAAGGTCTGTTCTCAGGCTCGGACGGGTTGCAGACTGAGGAAGGTCTGCTCTGAGGCTCGGACGGGTGCAGACTGAGGAAGGTCTGCTCTGAGGCTCGGACGGGTGCAGACTGAGGAAGGACTGTCTTAGGCTCGGACAGGTGCAGATGGAGGAAGATCTGCCATCAGGCTCGGACGGGTATGGACTGAGGAATGTCTGCTCTCAGGCTCGGACGGGTGCATACTAAGGAAGGTCTGTTCTTAGGCTCAGACGGGTGCAGACTGAGGAAGGTCTGCTCTTAGGCATTGACGGGTGCAGACTGAGGAAGGTCTGCTCTTAGGGTCGGACGGGTGCAGACTTAGGAAGGTCTGCTCTTAGGCTCGGACGGGTGCAGACTGAGGAAGGACTGGTCTTAGGCTCGGACGGGTGCAGATGGAGGAAGATCTGCCCTCAGGCTCGGACGGGTGCAGACTGAGGAATGTCTGCTCTCAGGCTCGGATGGGTGCATACTGAGGAAGGTCTGCTCTTAGGCTCAGATGGGTGCAGACTGAGGAAGGTCTGCTCTTTGGCTCGGAAAGGTGCAGACTGAGGAAGGTCTGCTCTCATGCTCGGACGTGTTGCAGACTGAGGAAGGTCTGCTTTTAGGGTCGGACGGGTGCAGACTGAGGAAGGTCTGCTCTTAGGCTCGGACGGGTGCAGTCTGAGGAAGGTCTCCTCTCAGGCGGGGACGGGTGCAGACTGAGGACGGTCTGCTCTCAGGCTTGAACGGGTGCAGACTGAGGAAGATCTGCTCTCAGGTTCGAATAGGTGCAGACTGAGGAAGGTCTGTTCTCAGGCTCTGATGTGTGCAGACTGAGGAAGGTCTGCTCTCAGGCTCTAATGGGTGCAGACTGAGTAAGGTCTGCTCTTAGGCTCGCACGGATGCAGACTGAGGAAGGTCTGCTCTTGGGCTCGCATGGTTGCAGACTGAGGAAGGTCTGCTCTCAGGCGTGGACGGGTGCAGACTGTGGAAGGTCTGCTCTCAGGCTAGGATGGATGCAGGCTGAGGAAGGTCTGCTCTCAGGCTCGGACGGATGCAGACTGAGGAATGTCTGCTCTCAGGCATGGACGGGTGCAGACTGAGGAAGGTCTGCTCTCAGGCTCGGACGGGTGCAGACTAAGGAAGGTCTGCTCTAAGGCTCGGATGGGTGCAGACTGAAGAAGGTCTGCTCTTAGGCTCGGACGGGTGCAGACTGAGGAAGGTCTGCTCTTAGGCATTGACAGGTGCATACTGAGGAAGGTCTGCTCTTAGGGTTGGACGGGTGTAGACTGAGGAAGGTCTGCTCTTAGGCTCGGACGGGTGCAGACTGAGGAAGGTCTGGTCTCAGGGTCGGACGGGTGCAGACTGAGGAAGGTCTGGTCTGAGGCTCGGACAAGTGCAGACTGAGGAACGTCTGCTCTTAGGTGTGGATGGGTGCAGACTGAGGAAGGTCTGGTCTCAGGCGGTGGTACGAGTGCAGACTAAGGAAGGTCTGCTCTAAGGCTCGGATGGGTTCAGACTGAGGAAAGTCTGCTCTAAGGCTCGGACGGGTGCAGACTGAGGAAGGTCCTCTCTTAGGCTCGAACGGCTGCAGACTGAGAAAGATCGGCTCTTAGGCTCAGACGAGTGCAGAATGAGGAAAATCTGCTCTTAGGCTCGGACGGGTGCAGACTCAGGAAGGTCTGCTCTCAGGCTCGGACTGGTGCAGACCAAGGAAGTTCGTCTCTTAGGCATTGACGGGTGCAGACTGAGGAAGGTCTGCTCTTAGGGTCGGACGGGTGCAGACTGAGGAAGGTCTGCTCTTAGGCTCGAACAGATGCAGACTGAGGAAGGTCTGGTCTTAGGCTCGGATGGGTGCAGACTGAGGAAGGTCTGGTCTTAGGCTCGGATGAAGGTCTGCTCTTAGGTTCGGACAGATGCAGACTGAGGAAGGTCTGCTCTTAGACTAGGACGGGTGCAGACTTAGGAAGTTATGGTCTTAGGCTCGGATGGGTGCAGACTGAGGAAGGTCTGGTCTTTGGCTCGAACGGGTGCAGACTGAGGAAGGTCTGCTGCTCTCAGGCGTGGATGGGTGCAGACTGAGGAAGGTCTGCTCTTAGGCTGAGACAGATGCAGACTGAGGAAGGTCTGCTCTTAGGCTCAGGCGGGTGCAGACTGAGGAAGGTCAGCTCTCAGGCTCAGACGGGTGCAGACTGAGGAAGTTCTGGTCTCAGGCTCGGACAGGTGCAGACTGAAGAAGGTCTGCTCTTCGGCTCGGACGGATGCAGACTGAGGTAGGTCTGCTCTAAGGCTGGGACGGATGCAGACTGAGGAAGGTCTGGTCTTAGGCTCGGATAAAGTTCTGCTCTTAGGTTCGGACGGATGCAGACTGAGGAAGGTCTGCTCTTAGACTCGGACGGGTGCAGACTTGGGAAGGTATGGTCTTAGGCTCGGATGGGTGCAGACTGAGGAAGGTCTGGTCTTTGGCTCGAACGGGTGCAGACTGAGGAAGGTCTGCTGCTCTCAGGCGTGGACGGGTGTAGACTGAGGAAGGTCTGCTCTTAGGCTCGGATGGGTGCAGACTTAGGAAGGTATGGTCTTAGGCTCTGATGGGTGCAGACTGAGGAAGGTCTGCTCTTAGACTCGGACGGGTGCAGACTTAGGAAGGTATGGTCTTAGGCTCGGATGGGTGCAGACTGAGGAAGGTCTGGTCTTTGGCTCGAACGGGTGCAGACTGAGGAAGGTCTGCTGCTCTCAGGCGTGGACGGGTGCAGACTGAGGAAGGTCTGCTCTTAGGCTCGGACGGGTGCAGACTGAGGAAGGTCTGCTCTCAGGCTCGGGTGGGTGCAGACTGAGAAAGGTCTGCTCTTAGGCTCAGATGGGTGCAGACTGAGGAAGGTCTGCTCTCAGGCTCGGACGGGTGCAAACTGAGGAAGGTCTGCTCTCAGGCTCGAACGGGTGTAGACTGAGGAAGGTCTGCTCTCAGGCTCGAATGATGCATACTGAGGAAGGTCTGCTCTTAGGCTCGCATGGTTGCAGATTGAGGATGGTCTGCTCTGAGGCGTGGATGGGTGCAGACTGAGGAAGGTCTGCTGTCAGGCTAGGACGGATGCAGACTGTTGAAGGTCTGCTCTCAGGCTCGAACAGATGCAGACTGAGGAAGGTCTGCTCTCAGGCGTGGACGGGTGCAGACTGAGGAAGGTCTTCTCTTAGGGTCAAACAGGTTGAGACTGAAGAATGTCTGCTCTTAGGCTCGGACGGAAGCAGACTGAGGAAGGTCTGCTCTTAGGCTCAGACGGGTGCAGACGAATGAAGGTCTGGTCTCAGGGTCGGACGGGTGCAGACTGAGGAAGGTCTGGTCTCAGGCTTGGATGGGTGCAGACTGAGGAAGGTCTGCTCTGAGGCTAGGACGAGTGCAGACTGAGGCACGTCTGCTCTTAGAGGTGGACGAGTGCAGACTGAGGAAGGTCTGGTCTCAGGCGGGGACGAGTGCAGACTAAGGAAGATCTGCTCTAAGGCTCAGACGGGTTCAGACTGAGGAAAGTCTGCTCTTAGGCTCGGACGGGTGCAGACTGAGGAAGGTCTGCTCTCAGGCCTGGACTGGTGCAGACTGAGGAAGGTCTGCTCTTAGGCATTGACGGGTGCAGACTGAGGAAGCTCTGCTCTTAGGGTCAGATGGGTGCAGACTGCGGAAGGTCTGCTCTTAGGCTCGGACGGGTGCAGACTGAGGAAGGTATGGTCTTAGGCTCGGATGGGTGCAGACTGAGGAAGGTCTGGTCTTAGGCTCGGATGAAGGTCTACTCTTAGGTTCGGAAGAATGCAGACTGAGGAAGGTCTTCTCTTAGACTCGGACGGGTGCAGACTTAGGAAGATATGTTCTTTGGCTCGGATGGGTGCAGACTGAGGAAGGTCTGGTCGTTGGCTCGAAAGGGTGCAGACTGAGGAAGGTCTGCTCTTAGGCTCGGACGGGTGCAGACTGAGGAAGGTCTGCTCTTAGGCTCGGACGGGTGCAGACTGAGGAAGGTCTGCTCTTAGGCTCGCGCGGGTGCAGACTGAGGAAGGTCTGCTCTTAGGCTCGGACGGGTGCAGACTGAGGTAGGTCTGCTCTTACGCTCGGACGGGTGCAGACTGAGGAAGGTCTGCTCTCAGGCTAGGGCGGATGCAGACTGAGGAAGGTCTGCTCTCAGGCTCGAACGGATGCAGACTGAGGAAGGTCTGCTCTCAGGCGTGGACGGGTGCAGACTGAGGAAGGTCTGCTCTCAGGCTCGGACGGGTGCAGACTGAGGAAGGTCTGCTCTAAGGCTCGGATGGGTGCAGACTGAAGAAGGTCTGCTCTTAGGCTCGGACGAGTGCAGACTGAGGAAGGTCTTCTCTTAGGCTCGAATGGGTGCACACTAAGGAAGATCTGCAGTTAGGCTCGGACGGGTGCAGACTGAGGAAGGTCTGCTCTTAGGCTCGGACGGGTGCAGACTGAGGAACGTCTGCTCTCAGGCTCGGGCGGGTGCAGACTGAGGAAGGTCTCCTCTTAGGCGTGGATGGGTGCAGACTGAGGAAGGTCTTCTCTTAGGCTCAAATGGGTGCACACTAAGGAAGATCTGCAGTTAGGCTCGTACGGGTGCAGATTGAGGAAGGTCTGCTCTTAGGCTCGGACGGGTGCAGACTGAGGAATGTTTGCTCTCAGGCTCGGACGGGTGCAGACTGAGGAAGGTCTGCTCTTAGGCGTGGACGGGTGCAGACTGAGGAAGGTCTGCTCTCAGGCTCGGACGGGTGCAGACTGAGGAAGGTCTGCTCTAAGGCTCGGATGGGTGCAGACTGAAGAAGGTCTGCTCTTAGGCTCGGACGAGTGCAGACTGAGGAAGGTCTTCTCTTAGGCTCGAATGGGTGCACACTAAGGAAGATCTGCAGTTAGGCTCGGACGGGTGCAGACTGAGGACGGTCTGCTCTTAGGCTCGGACGGGTGCAGACTGAGGAACGTCTGCTCTTAGGCTCGGGCGGGTGCAGACTGAGGAAGGTCTCCTCTTAGGCGTGGACGGGTGCAGACTGAGGAAGGTCTTCTCTTAGGCTCAAATGGGTGCACACTAAGGAAGATCTGCAGTTAGGCTCGTACGGGTGCAGATTGAGGAAGGTCTGCTCTTAGGCTCGGACGGGTGCAGACTGAGGAATGTTTGCTCTCAGGCTCGGACGGGTGCAGACTGAGGAAGGTCTGCTCTTAGGCGTGGATGGGTGCTGACTGAGGAAGGTCTGCTCTTAGGCTCGGACGGGTGCAGACTGAGGAAGGTCTGCTCTTAGGCGTGGATGGGTGCTGACTGAGGAATGTCTGCTCTTAGGCTCGGACGGGTGCAGACTGAGGAAGGTCTGCTCTTAGGCTCGGACGGGTGCAGACTGAGGAACGTCTGCTCTCAGGCTCGGACGGGTGCAGACTGAGGAAGGTCTCCTCTTAGGCGTGGACGGGTGCAGACTGAGGAAGGTCTTCTCTTAGGCTCAAATGGGTGCACACTAAGGAAGATCTGCAGTTAGGCTCGTACGGGTGCAGATTGAGGAAGGTCTGCTCTTAGGCTCGGACGGGTGCAGACTGAGGAATGTCTGCTCTCAGGCTCGGACGGGTGCAGACTGAGGAAGGTCTGCTCTTAGGCGTGGATGGGTGCTGACTGAGGAAGGTCTGCTCTTAGGCTCGGACGGGTGCAGACTGAGGAAGGTCTGCTCTTAGGCGTGGATGGGTGCTGACTGAGGAATGTCTGCTCTTAGGCTCGGACGGGTGCAGACTGAGGAAGATCTGCTCTTAGGCTTGGATGGGTGCAGACAGAGGAAGATCTGCTCCCAGGCTCGGACGGGTGCAGACTGAGGAACGTCTGCTCTCAGGCTCAGATGGGTGCATACTGAGGATGGTCAGCTCTTAGACTCGGACGGGTGCAGATTGAGGAAGGTCTGCTCTTAGGTTCGGACTGGTGCAGACAGAGGAAGGTCTGCTCTCAGGCTTGACGGGTGTAGGCTGAGGAAGGTTTGCTCGGACGGGTGCAGACTGAGGAAGGTTTGCTCTCAGGCTCGGACGGGTGAAGACTAAGGAAGGTCTGCTCTTAGGTTCGGACGGATGCAGACTGAGGAAGGTCTGCTCTTAGTAATGGAGGGGTGCAGACTGAGGAATGTCTGGTGTTAGGCGTGGACGGGTGCAGACTGAGGAAGGTTTGCTCTTAGGCTCGGACGGATGCAGACTGAGGAATGTTCGCTCTTAGACTCGGACGGGTGCAGACTTAGGAAGGTCTGGTCTTAGGTTTGGATGGGTGCAGACTGAGGAATGTCTGGTCTTAGGTTTGGATGGGTGCAGACTGAGGAAGGTCTGATCTTAGGCTCGGATGGGTGCAGACTGAGGAAGGTCTGCTCTCAGGCTCGGACGGTTGCAGACTGAGGAAGGTCTGCTCTTAGGCTCGGACGAGTGCAGACTGAGGAAGGTCTGCTCTTAGGCATTGACGGGTGCAGACTGAGGAAGGTCTGCTCTTAGGCGTGGACGGGTGCAGACTGAGGAAGGTCTGCTCTCAGGCTCGGACGGGTGCAGACTGAGGAAGGTCTGCTCTAAGGCTCGGATGGGTGCAGACTGAAGAAGGTCTGCTCTTAGGCTCGGACGAGTGCAGACTGAGGAAGGTCTTCTCTTAGGCTCGAATGGGTGCACACTAAGGAAGATCTGCAGTTAGGCTCGGACGGGTGCAGACTGAGGACGGTCTGCTCTTAGGCTCGGACGGGTGCAGACTGAGGAACGTCTGCTCTTAGGCTCGGGCGGGTGCAGACTGAGGAAGGTCTCCTCTTAGGCGTGGACGGGTGCAGACTGAGGAAGGTCTTCTCTTAGGCTCAAATGGGTGCACACTAAGGAAGATCTGCAGTTAGGCTCGTACGGGTGCAGATTGAGGAAGGTCTGCTCTTAGGCTCGGACGGGTGCAGACTGAGGAATGTTTGCTCTCAGGCTCGGACGGGTGCAGACTGAGGAAGGTCTGCTCTTAGGCGTGGATGGGTGCTGACTGAGGAAGGTCTGCTCTTAGGCTCGGACGGGTGCAGACTGAGGAAGGTCTGCTCTTAGGCGTGGATGGGTGCTGACTGAGGAATGTCTGCTCTTAGGCTCGGACGGGTGCAGACTGAGGAAGGTCTGCTCTTAGGCTCGGACGGGTGCAGACTGAGGAACGTCTGCTCTCAGGCTCGGACGGGTGCAGACTGAGGAAGGTCTCCTCTTAGGCGTGGACGGGTGCAGACTGAGGAAGGTCTTCTCTTAGGCTCAAATGGGTGCACACTAAGGAAGATCTGCAGTTAGGCTCGTACGGGTGCAGATTGAGGAAGGTCTGCTCTTAGGCTCGGACGGGTGCAGACTGAGGAATGTCTGCTCTCAGGCTCGGACGGGTGCAGACTGAGGAAGGTCTGCTCTTAGGCGTGGATGGGTGCTGACTGAGGAAGGTCTGCTCTTAGGCTCGGACGGGTGCAGACTGAGGAAGGTCTGCTCTTAGGCGTGGATGGGTGCTGACTGAGGAATGTCTGCTCTTAGGCTCGGACGGGTGCAGACTGAGGAAGATCTGCTCTTAGGCTTGGATGGGTGCAGACAGAGGAAGATCTGCTCCCAGGCTCGGACGGGTGCAGACTGAGGAACGTCTGCTCTCAGGCTCAGATGGGTGCATACTGAGGATGGTCAGCTCTTAGACTCGGACGGGTGCAGATTGAGGAAGGTCTGCTCTTAGGTTCGGACTGGTGCAGACAGAGGAAGGTCTGCTCTCAGGCTTGACGGGTGTAGGCTGAGGAAGGTTTGCTCGGACGGGTGCAGACTGAGGAAGGTTTGCTCTCAGGCTCGGACGGGTGAAGACTAAGGAAGGTCTGCTCTTAGGTTCGGACGGATGCAGACTGAGGAAGGTCTGCTCTTAGTAATGGAGGGGTGCAGACTGAGGAATGTCTGGTGTTAGGCGTGGACGGGTGCAGACTGAGGAAGGTTTGCTCTTAGGCTCGGACGGATGCAGACTGAGGAATGTTCGCTCTTAGACTCGGACGGGTGCAGACTTAGGAAGGTCTGGTCTTAGGTTTGGATGGGTGCAGACTGAGGAATGTCTGGTCTTAGGTTTGGATGGGTGCAGACTGAGGAAGGTCTGATCTTAGGCTCGGATGGGTGCAGACTGAGGAAGGTCTGCTCTCAGGCTCGGACGGTTGCAGACTGAGGAAGGTCTGCTCTTAGGCTCGGACGAGTGCAGACTGAGGAAGGTCTGCTCTTAGGCATTGACGGGTGCAGACTGAGGAAGGTCTGCTCTTAGGGTCGGATGGGTGCAGACTGAGGAAGGTCTGCTCTCAGGCTCGGACGGTTGCAGACTGAGGAAGGTCTGCTCTTAGGCTCGGACGAGTGCAGACTGAGGAAGGTCTGCTCTTAGGCATTGACGGGTGCAGACTGAGGAAGGTCTGCTCTTAGGGTCGGACAGGTGCAGACTGAAGAAGGTCTGCTCTTAGGCTCGGACGGGTGCAGATTGAGGAAGGTCTGCTCTTAGGTTCGGACTGGTGCAGACAGAGGAAGGTCTGCTCTCAGGCTTGACGGGTGTAGGCTGAGGAAAGTTTGCTCGGACGGGTGCAGACTGAGGAAGGTTTGCTCTCAGGCTCGGACGGGTGAAGACTAAGGAAGGTCTGCTCTTAGGTTCGGACGGATGCAGACTGAGGAAGGTCTGCTCTTAGTAATGGAGGGGTGCAGACTGAGGAATGTCTGGTGTTAGGCGTGGACGGGTGCAGACTGAGGAAGGTTTGCTCTTAGGCTCGGACGGATGCAGACTGAGGAAGGTTCGCTCTTAGACTCGGACGGGTGCAGACTTAGGAAGGTCTGGTCTTAGGTTTGGATGGGTGCAGACTGAGGAATGTCTGGTCTTAGGTTTGGATGGGTGCAGACTGAGGAAGGTCTGATCTTAGGCTCGGATGGGTGCAGACTGAGGAAGGTCTGCTCTCAGGCTCGGACGGGTGCAGACTGAGGAAGGTCTGCTCTTAGGCTCGGACGAGTGCATACTGAGGAAGGTGTGCTCTTAGGCATTGACGGGTGCAGACTGAGGAAGGTCTGCTCTTAGGGTCGGACAGGTGCAGACTGAAGAAGGTCTGCTCTTAGGCTCGGACGGGTGCAGACTGAGGAAGGACTGGTCTTAGGCTCAGACAGGTGCAGACGGAGGAAGATCTGCCCTCAGGCTCAGACGGGTGCAGACTGAGGAATGTCTGCTCTCAGGCCCGGATGGGTGCAGACAGAGGAATGTCTGCTCTTAGGCTCAGACGGGTGCAGACTGAGGAAGGTCTGCTCGGTGGCACGGACGGGTGCAGACTGAGGAAGCTCTGCTCTCAGGCTCGGACTGGTGCAGACTAAGGAAGGTCTGCTCTAAGGCTCGGACGGATGCAGACTGAGGAAGGTCTGCTCTTAGGTTTGGATGGGTGCAGACTGAGGAAGGTCTGATCTTAGGCTTGAACGGGTGCAGACTGAGGAAGGTCTGCTCTTAGGCTCGGACGGGTGGAGACTGAGGAAGGTCTGCTCTCAGGCTCGGACGGGTGTAGACTGACGAAGGTCTGCTCTTAGGCTCGGACGGGTGCAGACTGAGGAAGGTCTGCTATTAGGCTCGGACGGGTGCAGACTGAGGAAGGTCTGTTCTCAGGCTCGGACGGGTGTAGACTGAGGAAGGTCTGCTCTTAGGCTCTTAGGCATTGACGGGTGCAGACTGAGGAAGGCCTGCTTTTTGGGTCGGATGGGTGCAGACTGAGGAAGGTCTGCTCTCAGGCTGGGACGGGTGCAGACTGAGGACGGTCTGCTCTCAGGCTCGAACGGGTGCAGACTGAGGAAGGTCTACTCTCAGGCTCGAACAGGTGCAGACTGAGGAAGGTCTGTTCTCAGGCTCGGACATGTACAGAATGAGGAAGGTCTTCACTTAGGCTCGGATGGCTGCAGACTGGGGAAGGTTTGCTCTCAGGCTTTGATGGGTGCAGACTGAGTAAGGTCTGCTCTTAGGCTCGCACGGATGCAGACTGAGGAAGGTCTGCTCTTAGGCTCGCATGGTTGCAGAGTGAGGAAGGTCTGCTCTCAGGCGTGGACGGGTGCAGACTGAGGAAGGTCTGCTCTTAGGCTCGCATGGTTGCAGATTGAGGATGGTCTGCTGTCAGGCGTGGATGTGTGTAGAGTGAGGAAGGTCTGCTCTCAGGCTCGAACGGATGCAGACTGAGGAAGGTCTGCTCTCAGGCGTGGATGGGTGCAGACTGAGGAAGGTCTGCTCTCAGGCTCGGACGGGTGCAGACTGAGGAAGGTCTGCTCTAAGGCTCGGATGGGTGCAGACTGAAGAAGGTCTGCTCTTAGGCTCGGACGAGTGCAGACTGAGGAAGGTCTTCTCTTAGGCTCGAACGGGTGCACACTAAGGAAGATCTGCAGTTAGGCTCGGACGGGTGCAGGCTGAGGAAGGTCTGCTCTTAGGCTCGGACGGGTGCAGACTGAGGAACGTCTGCTCTCAGGCTCGGACGGGTGCAGACTGAGGAAGGTCTGCTCTTTGGCTTGGACGGGTGCAGACTGAGGAAGGTCTGCTCTCAGGTTCGGACGGGTGCAGACTGAGGAAGGTCTGCTCTGAGGCTCGGACGGGTGCACACTAAGGAAGTTCTGCAGTTAGGCTCGGACGGGTGCAGACTGAGGAAGGTCTGCTCTTAGGCTCGGACGGGTGCAGACTGAGGAACGTCTGCTCTCAGGCTCGGACGGGTGCAGACTGAGGAAGGTCTCCTCTTAGGCGTGGACGGGTGCAGACTGAGGAAGGTCTTCTCTTAGGCTCAAATGGGTGCACACTAAGGAAGATCTGCAGTTAGGCTCGTACGGGTGCAGATTGAGGAAGGTCTGCTCTTAGGCTCGGACGGGTGCAGACTGAGGAATGTCTGCTCTCAGGCTCGGACGGGTGCAGACTGAGGAAGGTCTGCTCTTAGGCGTGGATGGGTGCTGACTGAGGAAGGTCTGCTCTTAGGCTCGGACGGGTGCAGACTGAGGAAGGTCTGCTCTTAGGCGTGGATGGGTGCTGACTGAGGAATGTCTGCTCTTAGGCTCAGACGGGTGCAGACTGAGGAAGATCTGCTCTTAGGCTTGGATGGGTGCAGACAGAGGAAGATCTGCTCCCAGGCTCGGACGGGTGCAGACTGAGGAACGTCTGCTCTCAGGCTCAGATGGGTGCATACTGAGGATGGTCAGCTCTTAGACTCGTACGGGTGCAGATTGAGGAAGGTCTGCTCTTAGGTTCGGACTGGTGCAGACAGAGGAAGGTCTGCTCTCAGGCTTGACGGGTGTAGGCTGAGGAAGGTTTGCTCGGACGGGTGCAGACTGAGGAAGGTTTGCTCTCAGGCTCGGACGGATGAAGACTAAGGAAGGTCTGCTCTTAGGTTCGGACGGATGCAGACTGAGGAAGGTCTGCTCTTAGTAATGGAGGGGTGCAGACTGAGGAATGTCTGGTGTTAGGCGTGGACGGGTGCAGACTGAGGAAGGTTTGCTCTTAGGCTCGGACGGATGCAGACTGAGGAAGGTTCGCTCTTAGACTCGGACGGGTGCAGACTTAGGAAGGTCTGGTCTTAGGTTTGGATGGGTGCAGACTGAGGAATGTCTGGTCTTAGGTTTGGATGGGTGCAGACTGAGGAAGGTCTGATCTTAGGCTCGGATGGGTGCAGACTGAGGAAGGTCTGCTCTCAGGCTCGGACGGTTGCAGACTGAGGAAGGTCTGCTCTTAGGCTCGGACGAGTGCAGACTGAGGAAGGTCTGCTCTTAGGCATTGACGGGTGCAGACTGAGGAAGGTCTGCTCTTAGGGTCGGATGGGTGCAGACTGAGGAAGGTCTGCTCTCAGGCTCGGACGGTTGCAGACTGAGGAAGGTCTGCTCTTAGGCTCGGACGAGTGCAGACTGAGGAAGGTCTGCTCTTAGGCATTGACGGGTGCAGACTGAGGAAGGTCTGCTCTTAGGGTCGGACAGGTGCAGACTGAAGAAGGTCTGCTCTTAGGCTCGGACGGGTGCAGATTGAGGAAGGTCTGCTCTTAGGTTCGGACTGGTGCAGACAGAGTAAGGTCTGCTCTCAGGCTTGACGGGTGTAGGCTGAGGAAAGTTTGCTCGGACGGGTGCAGACTGAGGAAGGTTTGCTCTCAGGCTCGGACGGGTGAAGACTAAGGAAGGTCTGCTCTTAGGTTCGGACGGATGCAGACTGAGGAAGGTCTGCTCTTAGTAATGGAGGGGTGCAGACTGAGGAATGTCTGGTGTTAGGCGTGGACGGGTGCAGACTGAGGAAGGTTTGCTCTTAGGCTCGGACGGATGCAGACTGAGGAAGGTTCGCTCTTAGACTCAGACGGGTGCAGACTTAGGAAGGTCTGGTCTTAGGTTTGGATGGGTGCAGACTGAGGAATGTCTGGTCTTAGGTTTGGATGGGTGCAGACTGAGGAAGGTCTGATCTTAGGCTCGGATGGGTGCAGACTGAGGAAGGTCTGCTCTCAGGCTCGGACGGGTGCAGACTGAGGAAGGTCTGCTCTTAGGCTCGGACGAGTGCATACTGAGGAAGGTGTGCTCTTAGGCATTGACGGGTGCAGACTGAGGAAGGTCTGCTCTTAGGGTCGGACAGGTGCAGACTGAAGAAGGTCTGCTCTTAGGCTCGGACGGGTGCAGACTGAGGAAGGACTGGTCTTAGGCTCAGACAGGTGCAGACGGAGGAAGATCTGCCCTCAGGCTCAGACGGGTGCAGACTGAGGAATGTCTGCTCTCAGGCCCGGATGGGTGCAGACAGAGGAATGTCTGCTCTTAGGCTCAGACGGGTGCAGACTGAGGAAGGTCTGCTCGGTGGCACGGACGGGTGCAGACTGAGGAAGCTCTGCTCTCAGGCTCGGACTGGTGCAGACTAAGGAAGGTCTGCTCTAAGGCTCGGACGGATGCAGACTGAGGAAGGTCTGCTCTTAGGTTTGGATGGGTGCAGACTGAGGAAGGTCTGATCTTAGGCTTGAACGGGTGCAGACTGAGGAAGGTCTGCTCTTAGGCTCGGACGGGTGGAGACTGAGGAAGGTCTGCTCTCAGGCTCGGACGGGTGTAGACTGACGAAGGTCTGCTCTTAGGCTCGGACGGGTGCAGACTGAGGAAGGTCTGCTATTAGGCTCGGACGGGTGCAGACTGAGGAAGGTCTGTTCTCAGGCTCGGACGGGTGTAGACTGAGGAAGGTCTGCTCTTAGGCTCTTAGGCATTGACGGGTGCAGACTGAGGAAGGCCTGCTTTTTGGGTCGGATGGGTGCAGACTGAGGAAGGTCTGCTCTCAGGCTGGGACGGGTGCAGACTGAGGACGGTCTGCTCTCAGGCTCGAACGGGTGCAGACTGAGGAAGGTCTACTCTCAGGCTCGAACAGGTGCAGACTGAGGAAGGTCTGTTCTCAGGCTCGGACATGTACAGAATGAGGAAGGTCTTCACTTAGGCTCGGATGGCTGCAGACTGGGGAAGGTTTGCTCTCAGGCTTTGATGGGTGCAGACTGAGTAAGGTCTGCTCTTAGGCTCGCACGGATGCAGACTGAGGAAGGTCTGCTCTTAGGCTCGCATGGTTGCAGAGTGAGGAAGGTCTGCTCTCAGGCGTGGACGGGTGCAGACTGAGGAAGGTCTGCTCTTAGGCTCGCATGGTTGCAGATTGAGGATGGTCTGCTGTCAGGCGTGGATGTGTGTAGAGTGAGGAAGGTCTGCTCTCAGGCTCGAACGGATGCAGACTGAGGAAGGTCTGCTCTCAGGCGTGGATGGGTGCAGACTGAGGAAGGTCTGCTCTCAGGCTCGGACGGGTGCAGACTGAGGAAGGTCTGCTCTAAGGCTCGGATGGGTGCAGACTGAAGAAGGTCTGCTCTTAGGCTCGGACGAGTGCAGACTGAGGAAGGTCTTCTCTTAGGCTCGAACGGGTGCACACTAAGGAAGATCTGCAGTTAGGCTCGGACGGGTGCAGACTGAGGAAGGTCTGCTCTTAGGCTCGGACGGGTGCAGACTGAGGAACGTCTGCTCTCAGGCTCGGACGGGTGCAGACTGAGGAAGGTCTGCTCTTTGGCTTGGACGGGTGCAGACTGAGGAAGGTCTGCTCTCAGGTTCGGACGGGTGCAGACTGAGGAAGGTCTGCTCTGAGGCTCGGACGGGTGCACACTAAGGAAGTTCTGCAGTTAGGCTCGGACGGGTGCAGACTGAGGAAGGTCTGCTCTTAGGCTCGGACGGGTGCAGACTGAGGAACGTCTGCTCTCAGGCTCGGACGGGTGCAGACTGAGGAAGGTCTCCTCTTAGGCGTGGACGGGTGCAGACTGAGGAAGGTCTTCTCTTAGGCTCAAATGGGTGCACACTAAGGAAGATCTGCAGTTAGGCTCGTACGGGTGCAGATTGAGGAAGGTCTGCTCTTAGGCTCGGACGGGTGCAGACTGAGGAATGTCTGCTCTCAGGCTCGGACGGGTGCAGACTGAGGAAGGTCTGCTCTTAGGCGTGGATGGGTGCTGACTGAGGAAGGTCTGCTCTTAGGCTCGGACGGGTGCAGACTGAGGAAGGTCTGCTCTTAGGCGTGGATGGGTGCTGACTGAGGAATGTCTGCTCTTAGGCTCGGACGGGTGCAGACTGAGGAAGATCTGCTCTTAGGCTTGGATGGGTGCAGACGGAGGAAGATCTGCTCCCAGGCTCGGACGGGTGCAGACTGAGGAACGTCTGCTCTCAGGCTCAGATGGGTGCATACTGAGGATGGTCAGCTCTTAGACTCGGACGGGTGCAGATTGAGGAAGGTCTGCTCTTAGGTTCGGACTGGTGCAGACAGAGGAAGGTCTGCTCTCAGGCTTGACGGGTGTAGGCTGAGGAAGGTTTGCTCGGACGGATGCAGACTGAGGAAGGTTTGCTCTCAGGCTCGGACGGGTGAAGACTAAGGAAGGTCTGCTCTTAGGTTCGGACGGATGCAGACTGAGGAAGGTCTGCTCTTAGTAATGGAGGGGTGCAGACTGAGGAATGTCTGGTGTTAGGCGTGGACGGGTGCAGACTGAGGAAGGTTTGCTCTTAGGCTCGGACGGATGCAGACTGAGGAAGGTTCGCTCTTAGACTCGGACGGGTGCAGACTTAGGAAGGTCTGGTCCTAGGTTTGGATGGGTGCAGACTGAGGAATTTCTGGTCTTAGGTTTGGATGGGTGCAGACTGAGGAAGGTCTGATCTTAGGCTCGGATGGGTGCAGACTGAGGAAGGTCTGCTCTCAGGCTCGGACGGTTGCAGACTGAGGAAGGTCTGCTCTTAGGCTCGGACGAGTGCAGACTGAGGAAGGTCTGCTCTTAGGCATTGACGGGTGCAGACTGAGGAAGGTTTGCTCTTAGGGTCGGAAAGGTGCAGACTGAAGAAGGTCTGCTCTTCGGCTCGGACGGGTGCAGATTGAGGAAGGTCTGCTCTTAGGTTCGGACGGATGCAGACTGAGGAAGGTCTGCTCTTAGTAATGGAGGGGTGCAGACTGAGGAATGTCTGGTGTTAGGCGTGGACGGGTGCAGACTGAGGAAGGTTTGCTCTTAGGCTCGGACGGATGCAGACTGAGGAAGGTTCGCTCTTAGACTCGGACGGGTGCAGACTTAGGAAGGTCTGGTCTTAGGTTTGGATGGGTGCAGACTGAGGAATGTCTGGTCTTAGGTTTGGATGGGTGCAGACTGAGGAAGGTCTGATCTTAGGCTCGGATGGGTGCAGACTGAGGAAGGTCTGCTCTCAGGCTCGGACGGGTGCAGACTGAGGAAGGTCTGCTCTTAGGCTCGGACGAGTGCATACTGAGGAAGGTGTGCTCTTAGGCATTGACGGGTGCAGACTGAGGAAGGTCTGCTCTTAGGGTCGGACAGGTGCAGACTGAAGAAGGTCTGCTCTTAGGCTCGGACGGGTGCAGACTGAGGAAGGACTGGTCTTAGGCTCAGACAGGTGCAGACGGAGGAAGATCTGCCCTCAGGCTCAGACGGGTGCAGACTGAGGAATGTCTGCTCTCAGGCTCGGATGGGTGCAGACTGAGGAATGTCTGCTCTTAGGCTCAGACGGGTGCAGACTGAGGAAGGTCTGCTCGGTGGCACGGACGGGTGCAGACTGAGGAAGCTCTGCTCTCAGGCTCGGACTTGTGCAGACTAAGGAAGGTCTGCTCTTAGGCTCGGACGGATGCAGACTGAGGAAGGTCTGCTCTTAGGTTTGGATGGGTGCAGACTGAGGAAGGTCTGATCTTAGGCTTGAACGGGTGCAGACTGAGGAAGGTCTGCTCTTAGGCTCGGACGGGTGGAGACTGAGGAAGGTCTGCTCTCAGGCTCGGACGGGTGTAGACTGACGAAGGTCTGCTCTTAGGCTCGGACGGGTGCAGACTGAGGAAGGTCTGCTCTTAGGCATTGACGGGTGCAGACTGAGGAAGGCCTGCTTTTTGGGTCGGACGGGTGCAGACTGAGGAAGGTCTGCTCTTAGGCTCGGATGGGTGCAGACTGAGGAAGGTCTGCTCTCAGGCTGGGACGGGTGCAGACTGAGGACGGTCTGCTCTCAGGCTCGAACGGGTGCAGACTGAGGAAGGTCTACTCTCAGGCTCGAACAGGTGCAGACTGAGGAAGGTCTGTTCTCAAGCTCGGACATGTACAGAATTAGGAAGGTCTTCACTTAGGCTCGGATGGCTGCAGACTGGGGAAGGTTTGCTCTCAGGCTTTGATGGGTGCAGACTGAGTAAGGTCTGCTCTTAGGCTCGCACGGATGCAGACTGAGGAAGGTCTGCTCTTAGGCTCGCATGGTTGCAGAGTGAGGAAGGTCTGCTCTCAGGCGTGGACGGGTGCAGACTGAGGAAGGTCTGCTCTTAGGCTCGCATGGTTGCAGATTGAGGATGGTCTGCTGTCAGGCGTGGATGTGTGTAGAGTGAGGAAGGTCTGCTCTCAGGCTAGGACGGATGCAGACTGAGGAAGGTCTGCTCTCAGGCGTGGACGGGTGCAGACTGAGGAAGGTCTGCTCTCAGGCTCGGACGGGTGCAGACTGAGGAAGGTCTGCTCTAAGGCTCAGATGGGTGCAGACTGAAGAAGGTCTGCTCTTAGGCTCGGACGAGTGCAGACTGAGGAAGGTCTTCTCTTAGGCTCGAACGGGTGCACACTAAGGAAGATCTGCAGTTAGGCTCGGACGGGTGCAGACTGAGGAAGGTCTGCTCTTAGGCTCGGACGGGTGCAGACTGAGGAACGTCTGCTCTCAGGCTCGGACGGGTGCAGACTGAGGAAGGTCTCCTCTTAGGCGTGGACGGGTGCAGACTGAGAAAGGTCTTCTCTTAGGCTCAAATGGGTGCACACTAAGGAAGATCTGCAGTTAGGCTCGTACGGGTGCAGATTGAGGAAGGTCTGCTCTTAGGCTCGGACGGGTGCAGACTGAGGAATGTCTGCTCTCAGGCTCGGACGGGTGCAGACTGAGGAAGGTCTGCTCTTAGGCGTGGATGGGTGCTGACTGAGGAATGTCTGCTCTTAGGCTCGGACGGGTGCAGACTGAGGAAGATCTGCTCTTAGGCTTGGATGGGTGCAGACGGAGGAAGATCTGCTCCCAGGCTCCGACGGGTGCAGACTGAGGAACGTCTGCTCTCAGGCTCAGATGGGTGCATACTGAGGATGGTCAGCTCTTAGACTCGGACGGGTGCAGATTGAGGAAGGTCTGCTCTTAGGTTCGGACTGGTGCAGACAGAGGAAGGTCTGCTCTCAGGCTTGACGGGTGTAGGCTGAGGAAGGTTTGCTCGGACGGGTGCAGACTGAGGAAGGTTTGCTCTCAGGCTCGGACGGGTGAAGACTAAGGAAGGTCTGCTCTTAGGTTCGGACGGATGCAGACTGAGGAAGGTCTGCTCTTAGTAATGGAGGGGTGCAGACTGAGGAATGTCTGGTGTTAGGCGTGGACGGGTGCAGACTGAGGAAGGTTTGCTCTTAGGCTCGGACGGATGCAGACTGAGGAAGGTTCGCTCTTAGACTCGGACGGGTGCAGACTTAGGAAGGTCTGGTCTTAGGTTTGGATGGGTGCAGACTGAAGAATGTCTGGTCTTAGGTTTGGATGGGTGCAGACTGAGGAAGGTCTGATCTTAGGCTCGGATGGGTGCAGACTGAGGAAGGTCTGCTCTCAGGCTCGGACGGTTGCAGACTGAGGAAGGTCTGCTCTTAGGCTCGGACGAGTGCAGACTGAGGAAGGTCTGCTCTTAGGCATTGACGGGTGCAGACTGAGGAAGGTCTGCTCTTAGGGTCGGACAGGTGCAGACTGAAGAAGGTCTGCTCTTAGGCTCGGACGGGTGCAGACTGAGGAAGGACTGGTCTTAGGCTCAGACGGGTGCAGACGGAGGAAGATCTGCCCTCAGGCTCAGACGGGTGCAGACTGAGGAATGTCTGCTCTCAGGCTCGGATGGGTGCAGACTGAGGAATGTCTGCTCTTAGGCTCAGACGGGTGCAGACTGAGGAAGGTCTGCTCGGTGGCACGGACGGGTGCAGACTGAGAAAGCTCTGCTCTCAGGCTCGGACTTGTGCAGACTAAGGAAGGTCTGCTCTTAGGCTCGGACGGATGCAGACTGAGGAAGGTCTGCTCTTAGGTTTGGATGGGTGCAGACTGAGGAAGGTCTGATCTTAGGCTTGAACGGGTGCAGACTGAGGAAGGTCTGCTCTTAGGCTCGGACGGGTGGAGACTGAGGAAGGTCTGCTCTCAGGCTCGGACGGGTGTAGACTGACGAAGGTCTGCTCTTAGGCTCGGACGGGTGCAGACTGAGGAAGGTCTGCTCTTAGGCTCGGACGGGTGCAGACTGAGGAAGGTCTGTTCTCAGGCTCGGACGGGTGTAGACTGAGGAAGGTCTGCTCTTAGGCTCTTAGGCTCGGACGGGTGCAGACTGAGGAAGGTCTGCTCTTAGGCTCGGACGGGTTCAGACTGAGGAAGGTCTGCTCTCAGTCTCGGACGGGTGTAGACTGAGGAAGGTCTGCTCTTAGGCTCGGACGGGTGCAGACTGAGGAAGGGCTGATCTTAGGCTCGGACGGGTGCAGACTGAGGAAGGTCTGCTCTTAGGCATTGACGGGTGCAGACTGAGGAAGGCCTGCTTTTAGGGTCGGGCGGGTGCAGACTGAGGAAGGTCTGCTCTTAGGCTCGGATGGGTGCAGACTGAGGAAGGTCTGCTCTCAGGCTGGGACGGGTGCAGACTGAGGACGGTCTGCTCTCAGGCTCGAACGGGTGCAGACTGAGGAAGGTCTACTCTCAGGCTCGAACAGGTGCAGACTGAGGAAGGTCTGTTCTCAGGCTCGGACATGTACAGAATGAGGAAGGTCTTCACTTAGGCTCGGATGGCTGCAGACTGGGGAAGGTTTGCTCTCAGGCTTTGATGGGTGCAGACTGAGTAAGGTCTGCTCTTAGGCTCGCACGGATGCAGACTGAGGAAGGTCTGCTCTTAGGCTCGCATGGTTGCAGAGTGAGGAAGGTCTGCTCTCAGGCGTGGACGGGTGCAGACTGAGGAAGGTCTGCTCTCAGGCTAGGATGGATGCAGGCTGAGGAAGGTCTGCTCTCAGGCTCGGATGGATGCAGACTGAGGAATGTCTGCTCTCAGGCATGGACGAGTGCAGACTGAGGAAGGTCTGCTCTTAGGCTCGAACGGGTGCAGACTGAGGAAGGTCTGCTCTTAGGCTCGGACGAGTGCAGACTGAGGAAGGTCTGCTCTTAGGCATTGACGGGTGCAGACTGAGGAAGGTCTGCTCTTAGGGTCGGACGGGTGCAGACTGAGGAAGGTCTGCTCTTAGGCATTGACGGGTGCAGACTAAGGAAGGTCTGCTCTTAGGGTCGGACGGGTGCAGACTGAGGAAGGTCTGCTCTTAGGCTCGGACGGGTGCAGACTGAGGAAGGACTGGTCTTAGGCTCAGACGGGTGCAGACGGAGGAAGATCTGCCCTCAGGCTCAGACGGGTGCAGATTGAGGAATGTCTGCTCTCTGGCTCGGATGGGTGCAGACTGAGGAATGTCTGCTCTTAGGCTCAGACGGGTGCAGACTGAGGAAGGTCTGCTCGGTGGCACGGACGGGTGCAGACTGAGGAAGCTCTACTCTCAGGCTCGGACTTGTGCAGACTAAGGAAGGTCTGCTCTTAGGCTCGGACGGATGCAGACTGAGGAAGGTCTGCTCTTAGGTTTGGATGGGTGCAGACTGAGGAAGGTCTGATCTTAGGCTTGAACGGGTGCAGACTGAGGAAGGTCTGCTCTGAGGCTCGGACGGGTGGAGACTGAGGAAGGTCTGCTCTCAGGCTCGGACGGGTGTAGACTGACGAAGGTCTGCTCTTAGGCTCGGACGGGTGCAGACTGAGGAAGGTCTGCTCTTAGGCTCGGACGGGTGCAGACTGAGGAAGGTCTGTTCTCAGGCTCGGACGGGTGTAGACTGAGGAAGGTCTGCTCTTAGGCTCTTAGGCTCGGACGGGTGCAGACTGAGGAAGGTCTGCTCTTAGGCTCGGACGGGTTCAGACTGAGGAAGGTCTGCTCTCAGTCTCGGACGGGTGTAGACTGAGGAAGGTCTGCTCTTAGGCTCGGACGGGTGCAGACTGAGGAAGGGCTGATCTTAGGCTCGGACGGGTGCAGACTGAGGAAGGTCTGCTCTTAGGCATTGACGGGTGCAGACTGAGGAAGGCCAGCTTTTAGGGTCGGACGGGTGCAGACTGAGGAAGGTCTGCTCTTAGGCTCGGATGGGTGCAGACTGAGGAAGGTCTGCTCTCAGGCTGGGACGGGTGCAGACTGAGGACGGTCTGCTCTCAGGCTCGAACGGGTGCAGACTGAGGAAGGTCTACTCTCAGGCTCGAACAGGTGCAGACTGAGGAAGGTCTGTTCTCAGGCTCGGACATGTACAGAATGAGGAAGGTCTTCACTTAGGCTCGGATGGCTGCAGACTGGGGAAGGTTTGCTCTCAGGCTTTGATGGGTGCAGACTGAGTAAGGTCTGCTCTTAGGCTCGCACGGATGCAGACTGAGGAAGGTCTGCTCTTAGGCTCGCATGGTTGCAGAGTGAGGAAGGTCTGCTCTCAGGCGTGGACGGGTGCAGACTGAGGAAGGTCTGCTCTCAGGCTAGGATGGAGGCAGGCTGAGGAAGGTCTGCTCTCAGGCTCGGACGGATGCAGACTGAGGAATGTCTGCTCTCAGGCATGGACGAGTGCAGACTGAGGAAGGTCTGCTCTTAGGCTCGAACGGGTGCAGACTGAGGAAGGTCTGCTCTTAGGCTCGGACGAGTGCAGACTGAGGAAGGTCTGCTCTTAGGCATTGACGGGTGCAGACTGAGGAAGGTCTGCTCTTAGGGTCGGACGGGTGCAGACTGAGGAAGGTCTGCTCTTAGGCATTGACGGGTGCAGACTAAGGAAGGTCTGCTCTTAGGGTCGGACAGGTGCAGACTGAGGAAGGTCTGCTCTTAGGCTCGGACGGGTGCAGACTGAGGAAGGACTTGTCTTAGGCTCAGACGGGTGCAGACGGAGGAAGATCTGCCCTCAGGCTCAGACGGGTGCAGATTGAGGAATGTCTGCTCTCTGGCTCGGATGGGTGCAGACTGAGGAATGTCTGCTCTTAGGCTCAGACGGGTGCAGACTGAGGAAGGTCTGCTGTGTGGCACGGACGGGTGCAGACTGAGGAAACTCGGCTCTCAGGCTCGGACAGGTGCAGACTAAGGAAGGTCTGCTCTTAGGCTCGGACGGATGCAGACTGAGGAAGGTCTGCTCTTAGGTTAGGATGGGTGGAGACTGAGGAAGGTCTGATCTTAGGCTTGAACGGGTGTAGACTGAGGAAGGTCTGCTCTTAGGCTCGGACGGGTAGACTGAGGAAGGTCTGCTCTCAGGCTCGGACGGGTGTAGACTGAGGAAGGTCTGCTCTTAGGCTCGGACGGGTGCAGACTGAGGAAGGTCTGCTCTTAGGCTCGGAGAGGTGCAGACTGAGGAAGGTCTGCTCTCAGGCTCGGACGGGTGTAGACTGATGAAGGTCTGCTCTTAGGCTCGGACGGGTGCAGACTGAGGAAGGTCTGATCTTAGGCTCGGACGGGTGCAGACTGAGGAAGGTCTGCTCTTAGGCATTGACGGGTGCAGACTGAGGAAGGCCTGCTTTTAGGGTCGGACGGGTGCAGACTGAGGAAGGTCTGCTCTTAGGCTTGGACGGGTGCAGACTGAGGAAGGTCTGCTCTCAGGCGCGAACAGGTGCAGACTGAGGAAGGTCTGTTCTCAGGCTCGGAAGTGTGCAGAATAAGGAAGGTCTTCACTTAGGCTCGGATGGCTGCAGACTGGGGAAGGCTTGCTCTCAGGCTCTGATGGGTGCAGACTGAGTAAGGTCTGCTCTTAGGCTCGCACGGATGCAGACTGAGGAAGGTCTGCTCTTAGGCTTGCTTGGTTGCAGAGTGAGGAAGGTCTGCTCTCAGGCGTGGACGGGTGCAGACTGAGGGAGGTCTGCTCTCAGGCTAGGATGGATGCAGGCTGAGGAAGGTCTGCTCTCAGGCTCGGATGGATGCAGACTGAGGAATGTCTGCTCTCAGGCATGGACGGGTGCAGACTGAGGAAGGTCTGCTCTCAGGCTCGGACGGGTGCAGACTAAGGAAGGTCTGCTCTAAGGCTCGGATGGGTGCAGACTGAATAAGGTCTGCTCTTAGGCTCGGACGGGTGCAGACTGAGGAAGGCCTGCTCTTAGGCTTGGACAGGTGCAGACTGAGGAAGGACTGGTCTTAGGCTCGTACGGGTGCAGACGGATGAAGATCTGCCCTCAGGCTCGGACGGGTGGAAACTGAGGAATGTCTGCTCTCAGGCTCAGACGGGTGCATACTGAGGAAGGTCTGCTCTTAGGCTCAGATGGGTGCAGACTGAGGAAGGTCTGCTCTTTGGCTCGGACGGGTAGACTGAGGAAGGTCTGCTCTCAGGCTCGGACGGGTGTAGACTGAGGAAGGTCTGCTCTTAGGCTCGGACGGGTGCAGACTGAGGAAGGTCTGCTCTTAGGCTCGGAGAGGTGCAGACTGAGGAAGGTCTGCTCTCAGGCTCGGACGGGTGTAGACTGATGAAGGTCTGCTCTTAGGCTCGGACGGGTGCAGACTGAGGAAGGTCTGATCTTAGGCTTGAACGGGTGTAGACTGAGGAAGGTCTGCTCTTAGGCTCGGACTGGTAGACTGAGGAAGGTCTGCTCTCAGGCTCGGACGGGTGTAGACTGAGGAAGGTCTGCTCTTAGGCTCGGACGGGTGCAGACTGAGGAAGGTCTGCTCTTAGGCTCGGAGAGGTGCAGACTGAGGAAGGTCTGCTCTCAGGCTCGGACGGGTGTAGACTGATGAAGGTCTGCTCTTAGGCTCGGACGGGTGCAGACTGAGGAAGGTCTGATCTTAGGCTCGGACGGGTGCAGACTGAGGAAGGTCTGCTCTTAGGCATTGACGGGTGCAGACTGAGGAAGGCCTGCTTTTAGGGTTGGACGGGTGCAGACTGAGGAAGGTCTGCTCTTAGGCTTGGACGGGTGCAGACTGAGGAAGGTCTGCTCTCAGGCTGGGACGGGTGCAGACTGAGGATGGTCTGCTCTCAGGCTTGAACGGGTGCAGACTGAGGAAGGTCTGCTCTCAGGCTCGAACAGGTGCAGACTGAGGAAGGTCTGTTCTCAGGCTCGGACGTGTGCAGAATGAGGAAGGTCTTCACTTAGGCTCGGATGGCTGCAGACTGGGAAAGGTTTGCTCTCAGGCTCTGATGGGTGCAGACTGAGTAAGGTCTGCTCTTAGGCTCCCACGGATGCAGACTGAGGAAGGTCTGCTCTTAGGCTTGCTTGGTTGCAGAGTGAGGAAGGTCTGCTCTCAGGCGTGGACGGGTGCAGACTGAGGAAGGTCTGCTCTCAGGCTAGGATGGATGCAGGCTGAGGAAGGTCTGCTCTCAGGCTCGGACGGATGCAGACTGAGGAATGTCTGCTCTCAGGCATGGACGGGTGCAGACTGAGGAAGGTCTGCTCTCAGGCTCGGACGGGTGCAGACTAAGGAAGGTCTGCTCTAAGGCTCGGATGGGTGCAGACTGAATAAGGTCTGCTCTTAGGCTCGGACGGGTGCAGACTGAGGAAGGTCTGCTCTTAGGCATTGACGGGTGCATACTGAGGAAGGTCTGCTCTTAGGGTTGGACGGGTGCAGACTGAGGAAGGCCTGCTCTTAGGCTTGGACAGGTGCAGACTGAGGAAGGACTGGTCTTAGGCTCGTACGGGTGCAGACGGATGAAGATCTGCCCTCAGGCTCGGACGGGTGGAAACTGAGGAATGTCTGCTCTCAGGCTCAGACGGGTGCATACTGAGGAAGGTCTGCTCTTAGCCTCAGATGGGTGCAGACTGAGGAAGGTCTGCTCTTTGGCTTGGACGGGTGCAGACTGAGGAAGGTCTGCTCTCAGGCTCGGACGGGTTGCAGACTGAGGAAGGTCTGCTCTGAGGCTCGGACGGGTGCAGACTGAGGAAGGTCTGCTCTGAGGCTCGGACGGGTGCAGACTGAGGAAGGACTGTCTTAGGCTCGGACGGGTGCAGATGGAGGAAGATCTGCCCTCAGGCTCGGACGGATATAGACTGAGGAATGTCTGCTCTCAGGCTCGGACGGGTACATACTGAGGAAGGTCTGTTCTTAGGCTCAGACGGGTGCAGACTGAGGAAGGTCTGCTCTTAGGCATTGACGGGTGCAGACTGAGGAAGGTCTGCTCTTAGGATCGGACGGGTGCAGACTTAGGAAGGTCTGCTCTTAGGCTCGGACGGGTGCAGACTGAGGAAGGACTGGTCTTAGGCTCGGACAGGTGCAGACGGAGGAAGATCTGCCCTCAGGCTCGGACGGGTGCAGACTGAGGAATGTCTGCTCTCAGGCTCGGATGGGTGCATACTGAGGAAGGTCTGCTCTTAGGCTCAGATGGGTGCAGACTGAGGAAGGTCTGCTCTTTGGCTCGGAAAGGTGCAGACTGAGGAAGGTCTGCTCTCATGCTCGGACGTGTTGCAGACTGAGGAAGGTCTGCTCTTAGGCTCGGACGGGTGCAGACTGAGGAAGGTCTGCTCTTAGGCTTGCGCGGGTGCAGACTGAGGAAGGTCTGCTCTTAGGCTCGGACGGGTGCAGACTGAGGAAGGTCTGCTCTTAGGCTCGCATGGTTGCAGAGTGAGGAAGGTCTGCTCTCAGGCGTGGACGGGTGCAGACTGAGGAAGGTCTGCTCTCAGGCTAGGATGGATGCAGGCTGAGGAAGGTCTGCTCTCAGGCTCGGATGGATGCAGACGGAGGAATGTCTGCTCTCAGGCATGGACGAGTGCAGACTGAGGAAGGTCTGCTCTTAGGCTCGAACGGGTGCAGACTGAGGAAGGTCTGCTCTTAGGCTCGGACGAGTGCAGACTGAGGAAGGTCTGCTCTTAGGCATTGACGGGTGCAGACTGAGGAAGGTCTGCTCTTAGGGTCGGACGGGTGCAGACTGAGGAAGGTCTGCTCTTAGGCATTGACGGGTGCAGACTAAGGAAGGTCTGCTCTTAGGGTCGGACGGGTGCAGACTGAGGAAGGTCTGCTCTTAGGCTCGGACGGGTGCAGACTGAGGAAGGACTGGTCTTAGGCTCAGACGGGTGCAGACGGAGGAAGATCTGCCCTCAGGCTCAGACGGGTGCAGATTGAGGAATGTCTGCTCTCTGGCTCGGATGGGTGCAGACTGAGGAATGTCTGCTCTTAGGCTCAGACGGGTGCAGACTGAGGAAGGTCTGCTCGGTGGCACGGACGGGTGCAGACTGAGGAAGCTCTACTCTCAGGCTCGGACTTGTGCAGACTAAGGAAGGTCTGCTCTTAGGCTCGGACGGATGCAGACTGAGGAAGGTCTGCTCTTAGGTTTGGATGGGTGCAGACTGAGGAAGGTCTGATCTTAGGCTTGAACGGGTGCAGACTGAGGAAGGTCTGCTCTGAGGCTCGGACGGGTGGAGACTGAGGAAGGTCTGCTCTCAGGCTCGGACGGGTGTAGACTGACGAAGGTCTGCTCTTAGGCTCGGACGGGTGCAGACTGAGGAAGGTCTGCTCTTAGGCTCGGACGGGTGCAGACTGAGGAAGGTCTGTTCTCAGGCTCGGACGGGTGTAGACTGAGGAAGGTCTGCTCTTAGGCTCTTAGGCTCGGACGGGTGCAGACTGAGGAAGGTCTGCTCTTAGGCTCGGACGGGTTCAGACTGAGGAAGGTCTGCTCTCAGTCTCGGACGGGTGTAGACTGAGGAAGGTCTGCTCTTAGGCTCGGACGGGTGCAGACTGAGGAAGGGCTGATCTTAGGCTCGGACGGGTGCAGACTGAGGAAGGTCTGCTCTTAGGCATTGACGGGTGCAGACTGAGGAAGGCCAGCTTTTAGGGTCGGACGGGTGCAGACTGAGGAAGGTCTGCTCTTAGGCTCGGATGGGTGCAGACTGAGGAAGGTCTGCTCTCAGGCTGGGACGGGTGCAGACTGAGGACGGTCTGCTCTCAGGCTCGAACGGGTGCAGACTGAGGAAGGTCTACTCTCAGGCTCGAACAGGTGCAGACTGAGGAAGGTCTGTTCTCAGGCTCGGACATGTACAGAATGAGGAAGGTCTTCACTTAGGCTCGGATGGCTGCAGACTGGGGAAGGTTTGCTCTCAGGCTTTGATGGGTGCAGACTGAGTAAGGTCTGCTCTTAGGCTCGCACGGATGCAGACTGAGGAAGGTCTGCTCTTAGGCTCGCATGGTTGCAGAGTGAGGAAGGTCTGCTCTCAGGCGTGGACGGGTGCAGACTGAGGAAGGTCTGCTCTCAGGCTAGGATGGAGGCAGGCTGAGGAAGGTCTGCTCTCAGGCTCGGACGGATGCAGACTGAGGAATGTCTGCTCTCAGGCATGGACGAGTGCAGACTGAGGAAGGTCTGCTCTTAGGCTCGAATGGGTGCAGACTGAGGAAGGTCTGCTCTTAGGCTCGGACGAGTGCAGACTGAGGAAGGTCTGCTCTTAGGCATTGACGGGTGCAGACTGAGGAAGGTCTGCTCTTAGGGTCGGACGGGTGCAGACTGAGGAAGGTCTGCTCTTAGGCATTGACGGGTGCAGACTAAGGAAGGTCTGCTCTTAGGGTCGGACAGGTGCAGACTGAGGAAGGTCTGCTCTTAGGCTCGGACGGGTGCAGACTGAGGAAGGACTTGTCTTAGGCTCAGACGGGTGCAGACGGAGGAAGATCTGCCCTCAGGCTCAGACGGGTGCAGATTGAGGAATGTCTGCTCTCTGGCTCGGATGGGTGCAGACTGAGGAATGTCTGCTCTTAGGCTCAGACGGGTGCAGACTGAGGAAGGTCTGCTGTGTGGCACGGACGGGTGCAGACTGAGGAAACTCGGCTCTCAGGCTCGGACAGGTGCAGACTAAGGAAGGTCTGCTCTTAGGCTCGGACGGATGCAGACTGAGGAAGGTCTGCTCTTAGGTTAGGATGGGTGGAGACTGAGGAAGGTCTGATCTTAGGCTTGAACGGGTGTAGACTGAGGAAGGTCTGCTCTTAGGCTCGGACGGGTAGACTGAGGAAGGTCTGCTCTCAGGCTCGGACGGGTGTAGACTGAGGAAGGTCTGCTCTTAGGCTCGGACGGGTGCAGACTGAGGAAGGTCTGCTCTTAGGCTCGGAGAGGTGCAGACTGAGGAAGGTCTGCTCTCAGGCTCGGACGGGTGTAGACTGATGAAGGTCTGCTCTTAGGCTCGGACGGGTGCAGACTGAGGAAGGTCTGATCTTAGGCTCGGACGGGTGCAGACTGAGGAAGGTCTGCTCTTAGGCATTGACGGGTGCAGACTGAGGAAGGCCTGCTTTTAGGGTCGGACGGGTGCAGACTGAGGAAGGTCTGCTCTTAGGCTTGGACGGGTGCAGACTGAGGAAGGTCTGCTCTCAGGCGCGAACAGGTGCAGACTGAGGAAGGTCTGTTCTCAGGCTCGGAAGTGTGCAGAATAAGGAAGGTCTTCACTTAGGCTCGGATGGCTGCAGACTGGGGAAGGCTTGCTCTCAGGCTCTGATGGGTGCAGACTGAGTAAGGTCTGCTCTTAGGCTCGCACGGATGCAGACTGAGGAAGGTCTGCTCTTAGGCTTGCTTGGTTGCAGAGTGAGGAAGGTCTGCTCTCAGGCGTGGACGGGTGCAGACTGAGGGAGGTCTGCTCTCAGGCTAGGATGGATGCAGGCTGAGGAAGGTCTGCTCTCAGGCTCGGATGGATGCAGACTGAGGAATGTCTGCTCTCAGGCATGGACGGGTGCAGACTGAGGAAGGTCTGCTCTCAGGCTCGGACGGGTGCAGACTAAGGAAGGTCTGCTCTAAGGCTCGGATGGGTGCAGACTGAATAAGGTCTGCTCTTAGGCTCGGACGGGTGCAGACTGAGGAAGGCCTGCTCTTAGGCTTGGACAGGTGCAGACTGAGGAAGGACTGGTCTTAGGCTCGTACGGGTGCAGACGGATGAAGATCTGCCCTCAGGCTCGGACGGGTGGAAACTGAGGAATGTCTGCTCTCAGGCTCAGACGGGTGCATACTGAGGAAGGTCTGCTCTTAGGCTCAGATGGGTGCAGACTGAGGAAGGTCTGCTCTTTGGCTCGGACGGGTAGACTGAGGAAGGTCTGCTCTCAGGCTCGGACGGGTGTAGACTGAGGAAGGTCTGCTCTTAGGCTCGGACGGGTGCAGACTGAGGAAGGTCTGCTCTTAGGCTCGGAGAGGTGCAGACTGAGGAAGGTCTGCTCTCAGGCTCGGACGGGTGTAGACTGATGAAGGTCTGCTCTTAGGCTCGGACGGGTGCAGACTGAGGAAGGTCTGATCTTAGGCTTGAACGGGTGTAGACTGAGGAAGGTCTGCTCTTAGGCTCGGACTGGTAGACTGAGGAAGGTCTGCTCTCAGGCTCGGACGGGTGTAGACTGAGGAAGGTCTGCTCTTAGGCTCGGACGGGTGCAGACTGAGGAAGGTCTGCTCTTAGGCTCGGAGAGGTGCAGACTGAGGAAGGTCTGCTCTCAGGCTCGGACGGGTGTAGACTGATGAAGGTCTGCTCTTAGGCTCGGACGGGTGCAGACTGAGGAAGGTCTGATCTTAGGCTCGGACGGGTGCAGACTGAGGAAGGTCTGCTCTTAGGCATTGACGGGTGCAGACTGAGGAAGGCCTGCTTTTAGGGTTGGACGGGTGCAGACTGAGGAAGGTCTGCTCTTAGGCTTGGACGGGTGCAGACTGAGGAAGGTCTGCTCTCAGGCTGGGACGGGTGCAGACTGAGGATGGTCTGCTCTCAGGCTTGAACGGGTGCAGACTGAGGAAGGTCTGCTCTCAGGCTCGAACAGGTGCAGACTGAGGAAGGTCTGTTCTCAGGCTCGGACGTGTGCAGAATGAGGAAGGTCTTCACTTAGGCTCGGATGGCTGCAGACTGGGAAAGGTTTGCTCTCAGGCTCTGATGGGTGCAGACTGAGTAAGGTCTGCTCTTAGGCTCCCACGGATGCAGACTGAGGAAGGTCTGCTCTTAGGCTTGCTTGGTTGCAGAGTGAGGAAGGTCTGCTCTCAGGCGTGGACGGGTGCAGACTGAGGAAGGTCTGCTCTCAGGCTAGGATGGATGCAGGCTGAGGAAGGTCTGCTCTCAGGCTCGGACGGATGCAGACTGAGGAATGTCTGCTCTCAGGCATGGACGGGTGCAGACTGAGGAAGGTCTGCTCTCAGGCTCGGACGGGTGCAGACTAAGGAAGGTCTGCTCTAAGGCTCGGATGGGTGCAGACTGAATAAGGTCTGCTCTTAGGCTCGGACGGGTGCAGACTGAGGAAGGTCTGCTCTTAGGCATTGACGGGTGCATACTGAGGAAGGTCTGCTCTTAGGGTTGGACGGGTGCAGACTGAGGAAGGCCTGCTCTTAGGCTTGGACAGGTGCAGACTGAGGAAGGACTGGTCTTAGGCTCGTACGGGTGCAGACGGATGAAGATCTGCCCTCAGGCTCGGACGGGTGGAAACTGAGGAATGTCTGCTCTCAGGCTCAGACGGGTGCATACTGAGGAAGGTCTGCTCTTAGCCTCAGATGGGTGCAGACTGAGGAAGGTCTGCTCTTTGGCTTGGACGGGTGCAGACTGAGGAAGGTCTGCTCTCAGGCTCGGACGGGTTGCAGACTGAGGAAGGTCTGCTCTGAGGCTCGGAGAGGTGCAGACTGAGGAAGGTCTGCTCTCAGGCTCGGACGGGTGTAGACTGATGAAGGTCTGCTCTTAGGCTCGGACGGGTGCAGACTGAGGAAGGTCTGATCTTAGGCTCGGACGGGTGCAGACTGAGGAAGGTCTGCTCTTAGGCATTGACGGGTGCAGACTGAGGAAGGCCTGCTTTTAGGGTTGGACGGGTGCAGACTGAGGAAGGTCTGCTCTTAGGCTTGGACGGGTGCAGACTGAGGAAGGTCTGCTCTCAGGCTGGGACGGGTGCAGACTGAGGATGGTCTGCTCTCAGGCTTGAACGGGTGCAGACTGAGGAAGGTCTGCTCTCAGGCTCGAACAGGTGCAGACTGAGGAAGGTCTGTTCTCAGGCTCGGACGTGTGCAGAATGAGGAAGGTCTTCACTTAGGCTCGGATGGCTGCAGACTGGGAAAGGTTTGCTCTCAGGCTCTGATGGGTGCAGACTGAGTAAGGTCTGCTCTTAGGCTCCCACGGATGCAGACTGAGGAAGGTCTGCTCTTAGGCTTGCTTGGTTGCAGAGTGAGGAAGGTCTGCTCTCAGGCGTGGACGGGTGCAGACTGAGGAAGGTCTGCTCTCAGGCTAGGATGGATGCAGGCTGAGGAAGGTCTGCTCTCAGGCTCGGACGGATGCAGACTGAGGAATGTCTGCTCTCAGGCATGGACGGGTGCAGACTGAGGAAGGTCTGCTCTCAGGCTCGGACGGGTGCAGACTAAGGAAGGTCTGCTCTAAGGCTCGGATGGGTGCAGACTGAATAAGGTCTGCTCTTAGGCTCGGACGGGTGCAGACTGAGGAAGGTCTGCTCTTAGGCATTGACGGGTGCATACTGAGGAAGGTCTGCTCTTAGGGTTGGACGGGTGCAGACTGAGGAAGGCCTGCTCTTAGGCTTGGACAGGTGCAGACTGAGGAAGGACTGGTCTTAGGCTCGTACGGGTGCAGACGGATGAAGATCTGCCCTCAGGCTCGGACGGGTGGAAACTGAGGAATGTCTGCTCTCAGGCTCAGACGGGTGCATACTGAGGAAGGTCTGCTCTTAGCCTCAGATGGGTGCAGACTGAGGAAGGTCTGCTCTTTGGCTTGGACGGGTGCAGACTGAGGAAGGTCTGCTCTCAGGCTCGGACGGGTTGCAGACTGAGGAAGGTCTGCTCTGAGGCTCGGACGGGTGCAGACTGAGGAAGGTCTGCTCTGAGGCTCGGACGGGTGCAGACTGAGGAAGGACTGTCTTAGGCTCGGACGGGTGCAGATGGAGGAAGATCTGCCCTCAGGCTCGGACGGATATAGACTGAGGAATGTCTGCTCTCAGGCTCGGACGGGTACATACTGAGGAAGGTCTGTTCTTAGGCTCAGACGGGTGCAGACTGAGGAAGGTCTGCTCTTAGGCATTGACGGGTGCAGACTGAGGAAGGTCTGCTCTTAGGATCGGACGGGTGCAGACTTAGGAAGGTCTGCTCTTAGGCTCGGACGGGTGCAGACTGAGGAAGGACTGGTCTTAGGCTCGGACAGGTGCAGACGGAGGAAGATCTGCCCTCAGGCTCGGACGGGTGCAGACTGAGGAATGTCTGCTCTCAGGCTCGGATGGGTGCATACTGAGGAAGGTCTGCTCTTAGGCTCAGATGGGTGCAGACTGAGGAAGGTCTGCTCTTTGGCTCGGAAAGGTGCAGACTGAGGAAGGTCTGCTCTCATGCTCGGACGTGTTGCAGACTGAGGAAGGTCTGCTCTTAGGCTCGGACGGGTGCAGACTGAGGAAGGTCTGCTCTTAGGCTCGGACGGGTGCAGTCTGAGGAAGGTCTGCTCTCAGGCTGGGACGGGTGCAGACTGAGGACGGTCTGCTCTCAGGCTTGAACGGGTGCAGACTGAGGAAGATCTGGTCTCAGGCTCGAACAGGTGCAGACTGAGGAAGGTCTGTTCTCAGGCTCTGATGTGTGCAGACTGAGGAAGGTCTGCACTTAGGCTCGGATGGCTGCAGACTGAGGAAGGTTTGCTCTCAGGCTCTAATGGGTGCAGACTGAGTAAGGTCTGCTCTTAGGCTCGCACGGATGGAGACTGAGGAAGGTCTGCTCTTGGGCTCGCATGGTTGCAGACTGAGGAAGGTCTGCTCTCAGGCGTGGACGGGTGCAGACTGTGGAAGGTCTGCTCTCAGGCATGGACGGGTGCAGACTGAGGAAGATCTGCTCTCAGGCTCGGACGGGTGCAGACTAAGGAAGGTCTGCTCTAAGGCTCGGATGGGTGCAGACTGAAGAAGGTCTGCTCTTAGGCTCGGACGGGTGCAGACTGAGGAAGGTCTGCTCTTAGGCATTGACGGGTGCATACTGAGGAAGGTCTGCTCTTAGGGTTGGACGGGTGTAGACTGAGGAAGGTCTGCTCTTAGGCTCGGACGGGTGCAGACTGAGGAAGGACTGGTCTTAGGCTCGTACGGGTGCAGACGGATGAAGATCTGCCCTCAGGCTCGGACGGGTGCAGACTGAGGAATGTCTGCTCTCAGGCTCAGACGGGTGCATACTGAGGAAGGTCTGCTCTTAGGCTCAGACGGGTGCAGACTGAGGATGGTCTGCTCTTTGGCTTGGACGGGTGCAGACTGAGGAATGTCTGCTCTCAGGCTCGGACGGGTGCAGACTGAGGAAGGACTGGTCTTAGGCTCATACGGGTGCAGACGGGTGAAGATCTGCCTTCAGGCTCGTACGGGTGCAGACTGAGGAATGTCTGCTCTCAGGCTCAGACGGGTGCATACTGAGGAAGATCTGCTCTTAGGCTCAGACGGGTGCAGACTGAGGAAGGTCTGCTCTTAGGCATTGACGGGTGAAGACTGAGGAAGGCCTGCTTTTAGGGTCGGATGGGTGCAGACTGAGGAAGGTCTGCTCTTAGGCTTGGACGGGTGCAGACTGAGGAAGGTCTGCTCTCAGGCTGGGACGGGTGCAGACTGAGGATGGTCTGCTCTCAGGCTTGAACGGGTGCAGACTGAGGAAGGTCTGCTCTCAGGCTCGAACAGGTGCAGACTGAGGAAGGTCTGTTCTCAGGCTCGGACGTGTGCAGAATGAGGAAGGTCTTCACTTAGGCTCGGATGGCTGCAGACTGGGGAAGGTTTGCTCTCAGGCTCTGATGGGTGCAGACTGAGTAAGGTCTGCTCTTCGGCTCGCACGGATGCAGACTGAGGAAGGTCTGCTCTTAGGCTTGCTTGGTTGCAGAGTGAGGAAGGTCTGCTCTCAGGCGTGGACGGGTGCAGACTGAGGAAGGTCTGCTCTCAGGCTAGGATGGATGCAGGCTGAGGAAGGTCTGCTCTCAGGCTCGGACGGATGCAGACTGAGGAATGTCTGCTCTCAGGCATGGACGGGTGCAGACTGAGGAAGGTCTGCTCTCAGGCTCGGACGGGTGCAGACTAAGGAAGGTCTGCTCTAAGGCTCGGATGGGTGCAGACTGAATAAGGTCTGCTCTTAGGCTCGGACGGGTGCAGACTGAGGAAGGTCTGCTCTTAGGCATTGACGGGTGCATACTGAGGAAGGTCTGCTCTTAGGGTTGGACGGGTGCAGACTGAGGAAGGCCTGCTCTTAGGCTTGGACAGGTGCAGACTGAGGAAGGACTGGTCTTAGGCTCGTACGGGTGCAGACGGATGAAGATCTGCCCTCAGGCTCGGACGGGTGGAAACTGAGGAATGTCTGCTCTCAGGCTCAGCCGGGTGCATACTGAGGAAGGTCTGCTCTTAGGCTCAGATGGGTGCAGACTGAGGAAGGTCTGCTCTTTGGCTTGGACGGGTGCAGACTGAGGAAGGTCTGCTCTCAGGCTCGGACGGGTTGCAGACTGAGGAAGGTCTGCTCTGAGGCTCGGACGGGTGCAGACTGAGGAAGGTCTGCTCTGAGGCTCGGACGGGTGCAGACTGAGGAAGGACTGTCTTAGGCTCGGACGGGTGCAGATGGAGGAAGATCTGCCCTCAGGCTCGGACGGATATAGACTGAGGAATGTCTGCTCTCAGGCTCGGACGGGTACATACTGAGGAAGGTCTGTTCTTAGGCTCAGACGGGTGCAGACTGAGGAAGGTCTGCTCTTAGGCATTGACGGGTGCAGACTGAGGAAGGTCTGCTCTCAGGCTGGGACGGGTGCAGACTGAGGATGGTCTGCTCTCAGGCTTGAACGGGTGCAGACTGAGGAAGGTCTGCTCTCAGGCTCGAACAGGTACATACTGAGGAAGGTCTGTTCTTAGGCTCAGACGGGTGCAGACTGAGGAAGGTCTGCTCTTAGGCTTGGACGGGTGCAGACTGAGGAAGGTCTGCTCTCAGGCTGGGACGGGTGCAGACTGAGGATGGTCTGCTCTCAGGCTTGAACGGGTGCAGACTGAGGAAGGTCTGCTCTCAGGCTCGAACAGGTGCAGACTGAGGAAGGTCTGTTCTCAGGCTCGGACGTGTGCAGAATGAGGAAGGTCTTCACTTAGGCTCGGATGGCTGCAGACTGGGGAAGGTTTGCTCTCAGGCTCTGATGGGTGCAGACTGAGTAAGGTCTGCTCTTAGGCTCGCACGGATGCAGACTGAGGAAGGTCTGCTCTTAGGCTTGCTTGGTTGCAGAGTGAGGAAGGTCTGCTCTCAGGCGTGGACGGGTGCAGACTGAGGAAGGTCTGCTCTCAGGCTAGGATGGATGCAGGCTGAGGAAGGTCTGCTCTCAGGCTCGGACGGATGCAGACTGAGGAATGTCTGCTCTCAGGCATGGACGGGTGCAGACTGAGGAAGGTCTGCTCTCAGGCTCGGACGGGTGCAGACTAAGGAAGGTCTGCTCTAAGGCTCGGATGGGTGCAGACTGAATAAGGTCTGCTCTTAGGCTCGGACGGGTGCAGACTGAGGAAGGTCTGCTCTTAGGCATTGACGGGTGCATACTGAGGAAGGTCTGCTCTTAGGGTTGGACGGGTGCAGACTGAGGAAGGCCTGCTCTTAGGCTTGGACAGGTGCAGACTGAGGAAGGACTGGTCTTAGGCTCGTACGGGTGCAGACTGATGAAGATCTGCCCTCAGGCTCGGACGGGTGGAAACTGAGGAATGTCTGCTCTCAGGCTCAGACGGGTGCATACTGAGGAAGGTCTGCTCTTAGGCTCAGATGGGTGCAGACTGAGGAAGGTCTGCTCTTTGGCTTGGACGGGTGCAGACTGAGGAAGGTCTGCTCTCAGGCTCGGACGGGTTGCAGACTGAGGAAGGTCTGCTCTGAGGCTCGGACGGGTGCAGACTGAGGAAGGTCTGCTCTGAGGCTCGGACGGGTGCAGACTGAGGAAGGACTGTCTTAGGCTCGGACGGGTGCAGATGGAGGAAGATCTGCCCTCAGGCTCGGACGGATATAGACTGAGGAATGTCTGCTCTCAGGCTCGGACGGGTACATACTGAGGAAGGTCTGTTCTTAGGCTCAGACGGGTGCAGACTGAGGAAGGTCTGCTCTTAGGCATTGACGGGTGCAGACTGAGGAAGGTCTGCTCTTAGGATCGGACGGGTGCAGACTTAGGAAGGTCTGCTCTTAGGCTCGGACGGGTGCAGACTGAGGAAGGACTGGTCTTAGGCTCGGACAGGTGCAGACGGAGGAAGATCTGCCCTCAGGCTCGGACGGGTGCAGACTGAGGAATGTCTGCTCTCAGGCTCGGATGGGTGCATACTGAGGAAGGTCTGCTCTTAGGCTCAGATGGGTGCAGACTGAGGAAGGTCTGCTCTTTGGCTCGGAAAGGTGCAGACTGAGGAAGGTCTGCTCTCATGCTCGGACGTGTTGCAGACTGAGGAAGGTCTGCTCTTAGGCTCGGACGGGTGCAGACTGAGGAAGGTCTGCTCTTAGGCTCGGACGGGTGCAGTCTGAGGAAGGTCTGCTCTCAGGCTGGGACGGGTGCAGACTGAGGACGGTCTGCTCTCAGGCTTGAACGGGTGCAGACTGAGGAAGATCTGGTCTCAGGCTCGAACAGGTGCAGACTGAGGAAGGTCTGTTCTCAGGCTCTGATGTGTGCAGACTGAGGAAGGTCTGCACTTAGGCTCGGATGGCTGCAGACTGAGGAAGGTTTGCTCTCAGGCTCTAATGGGTGCAGACTGAGTAAGGTCTGCTCTTAGGCTCGCACGGATGCAGACTGAGGAAGGTCTGCTCTTGGGCTCGCATGGTTGCAGACTGAGGAAGGTCTGCTCTCAGGCGTGGACGGGTGCAGACTGTGGAAGGTCTGCTCTCAGGCATGGACGGGTGCAGACTGAGGAAGATCTGCTCTCAGGCTCGGACGGGTGCAGACTAAGGAAGGTCTGCTCTAAGGCTCGGATGGGTGCAGACTGAAGAAGGTCTGCTCTTAGGCTCGGACGGGTGCAGACTGAGGAAGGTCTGCTCTTAGGCATTGACGGGTGCATACTGAGGAAGGTCTGCTCTTAGGGTTGGACGGGTGTAGACTGAGGAAGGTCTGCTCTTAGGCTCGGACGGGTGCAGACTGAGGAAGGACTGGTCTTAGGCTCGTACGGGTGCAGACGGATGAAGATCTGCCCTCAGGCTCGGACGGGTGCAGACTGAGGAATGTCTGCTCTCAGGCTCAGACGGGTGCATACTGAGGAGGGTCTGCTCTTAGGCTCAGACGGGTGCAGACTGAGGATGGTCTGCTCTTTGGCTTGGACGGGTGCAGACTGAGGAATGTCTGCTCTCAGGCTCGGACGGGTGCAGACTGAGGAAGGACTGGTCTTAGGCTCATACGGGTGCAGACGGGTGAAGATCTGCCTTCAGGCTCGTACGGGTGCAGACTGAGGAATGTCTGCTCTCAGGCTCAGACGGGTGCATACTGAGGAAGGTCTGCTCTTAGGCTCAGACGGGTGCAGACTGAGGAAGGTCTGCTCTTTGGCTTGGACGGGTGCAGACTGAGGAAGGTCTGCTCTCAGGCTCGGACGGGTTGCAGACTGAGGAAGGTCTGCTCTTCGGCTCGGACGGGTGCAGACTGAGGAAGGTCTGCTCTGAGGCTCGGACGGGTGCAGACTGAGGAAGGACTGGTCTTAGGCTCGGACGGGTGCAGATGGAGGAAGATCTGCCATCAGGCTCGGATGGGTGCAGACTGAGGAATGTCTGCTCTCAGGCTCGGATGGGTGCATACTGAGGAAGGTCTGTTCTTAGGCTCAGACGGGTGCAGACTGAGGAAGGTCTGCTCTTAGGCATTGACAGGTGCAGACTGAGGAAGGTCTGCTCTTACGGTCGGACGGGTGCAGACTGAGGAAGGTCTGCTCTTAGGCTCGGACGGGTGCAGACTGAGGAAGGACTGGTCTTAGGCTCGGACGGGTGCAGACGGAGGAAGATCTGCCCTCAGGCTCGGTTGGGTGCAGACTGAGGAATGTCTGCTCTCAGGCTCGGATGGGTGCATACTGAGGAAGGTCTGCTCTTTGGCTCGGAAGGGTGCAGACTGAGGAAGGTCTGCTCTCATGCTCGGATGGGTTGCAGACTGAGGAAGGTCTGCTCTCAGGCTCAGACTGGTGCAGACTGAGGAAGGTCTACTCTCAGGCTCAGACGGGTGCAGACTGAAGAAGGACTGGTCTTAGGCTCAAACGGGTGCAAATGGAGGAAGATCTGCCATCGGGCTCGGACGGGTGTAGACTGAGGAATGTCTGCTCTCAGGCTCGGATGGGTGCATACTGAGGAATGTCTGCTCTTAGGCTCAGACGGGTGCAGACTGAGGAAGGTCTGCTCTGTGGCACGGATGGGTGCAGACTGAGGAAGGTCTGCTATCAGGCTCGGACGGGTGCAGACTAAGAAAGGTCTGCTCTTAGGCTCGGACGGATGCAGACTGAGGAAGGTCTGCTCTTAGGTTTGGATGGGTGCAGACTGAGGAAGGTCTGATCTTAGGTTCGAACAGGTGCAGACTGAGGAAGGTCTACTCTTAGGCTCGGACGGGTGAAGACTGAGCAAGGTCTGCTCTCAGGCTCGGACGGGTGCAGCCTGAGGAAGGTCTGCTCTTAGGCTCGGACAGGTGCAGACTGAGGAAGGTCTGCTCTTAGGCTCGGATGGGTGCAGACTGAGGAAGGTCTGCTCTCAGGCATTGACGGGTGCAGACTGAGGAAGGTCTGCTTTTAGGGTCGGTTGGGTGCAGACTGAGGAAGGTCTGCTCTTAGGCTCGGACGGGTGCAGACTGAGGAAGGACTGGTCTTAGGCTCAAACGGGTGCAGATGGAGGAAGATCTGCCATTGGGCTCGGACGGGTGTAGACTGAGGAATGTCTGCTCTCAGGCTCGGACGGGTGCATACTGAGGAAGGTCTGCTCTTAGGCTCAGACGGGTGCAGACTGAGGAAGGTCTGCTCTGTGGCACGGTCAGGTGCAGACTGAGGAAGGTCTGCTCTCAGGCTCGGACGGGTGCAGACTAAGAAAGGTCTGCTCTTAGGCTCGGACGGATGCAGACTAAGGAAGGTCTGCTCTCAGGCTCGGACGGATGCAGACTGAGGAATGTCTGCTCTCAGGCATGGACGGATGCAGACTGAGGAATGTCTGCTCTCAGGCATGGACGGATGCAGACTGAGGAAGGTCTGCTCTCAGGCTCGGATGGGTGCAAACTAAGGAAGGTCTGCTCTAAGGCTCGGATGGGTGCAGACTGAAGAAGGTCTGCTCTTAGGCTCGGACAAGTGCAGACTGAGGAAGGTCTGCTCTTAGGCATTGACGGGTGCATATTGAGGAAGGTCTGCTCTTAGGGTTGGACCGGTGCAGACTAAGGAAGGTCTGCTCTTAGGGTCGGACGGGTGCAGACTGAGGAAGGTCTGCTCTTAGGCTCGGACGGGTGCAGACTGAGGAAGGACTGGTCTTAGGCTCAGACGGGTGCAGACGGAGGAAGATCTGCCCTCAGGCTCAGACGGGTGCAGATTGAGGAATGTCTGCTCTCTGGCTCGGATGGGTGCAGACTGAGGAATGTCTGCTCTCAGGCTCAGACGGGTGCATACTGAGGAAAGTCTGCTCTTAGGCTCAGACGGGTGCAGACTGAGGAAGGTCTGCTCTTTGGCTTGGACGGGTGCAGACTGAGGAAGGTCTGCTCTCAGGCTCGGACGGGTTGCAGACTGAGGAATGTCTGCTCTCAGGCTCGGATGGGTGCATACTGAGGAAGGTCTGCTCTTAGGCTCAGATGGGTCCAGACTGAGGAAGGTCTGCTCTTTGGCTCGGACAGGTGCAGACTGAGGAAGGTCTGCTCTCATGCTCGGACGTGTTGCAGACTGAGGAAGGTCTGCTCTTAGGCTCGGACGGGTGCAGACTGGGGAAGGTCTGCTCTTAGGCTCGCATGGTTGCAGAGTGAGGAAGGTCTGCTCTCAGGCGTGGACGGGTGCAGACTGAGGAAGGTCTGCTCTCAGGCTAGGATGGATGCAGGCTGAGGAAGGTCTGCTCTTAGGCTCGGACGGGTGCAGACTGAGAAAGGTCTGCTCTTAGGCATTGATGGGTGCAGACTGAGGAAGGTCTGCTTTTAGGGTCGGACGGGTGCAGACTGAGGAAGGTCTGCTCTTAGGCTCGGACGGGTGCACTCTGAGGAAGGTCTGCTCTCAGGCTGGGACGGGTGCAGACTGAGGACGGTCTGCTCTCAGGCTTGAACGGGTGCAGACTGAGGAAGGTCTGTTCTCAGGCTCTCATGTGTGCAGACTGAGGAAGGTCTGCACTTAGGCTCGGATGGCTGCAGACTGAGGAAGGTTTGCTCTCAGGCTCTAATGGGTGCAGACTGAGTAAGGTCTGCTCTTAGGCTCGCACGGATGCAGACTGAGGAAGGTCTGCTCTTAGGCTCGCATGGTTGCAGACTGAGGAAGGTCTGCTCTCAGGCGTGGACGGGTGCAGACTGTGGAAGGTCTGCTCTCAGGCTAGGATGGATGCAGGCTGAGGAAGGTCTGCTCTCAGGGTCGGACGGATGCAGACTGAGGAATGTCTGCTCTCAGGCATGGACGGGTGCAGACTGAGGAAGGTCTGCTCTCAGGCTCGGACGGGTGCAGACTAAGGAAGGTCTGCTCTAAGGCTCGGATGGGTGCAGACTGAAGAAGGTCTGCTCTTAGGCTCGGATGGGTGCAGACTGAGGAAGGTCTGCTCTTAGGCATTGACGGGTGCATACTGAGGAAGGTCTGCTCTTAGGGTTGGACGGGTGTAGACTGAGGAAGGTCTGCTCTTAGGCTCAGACGGGTGCAGACGGATGAAGATCTGCCCTCAGGCTCGGACGGGTGCAGACTGAGGAATGTCTGCTCTCAGGCTCAGACGGGTGCATACTGAGGAAGGTCTGCTCTTAGGCTCAGACGGGTGCAGACTGAGGATGGTCTGCTCTTTGGCTTGGATGGGTGCAGACTGAGGAATGTCTGCTCTCAGGCTCGGACGGGTGCAGACTGAGGAAGGACTGGTCTTAGGCTCGTACTGGTGCAGACGGGTGAAAATCTGCCTTCAGGCTCGGACGGGTGCAGACTGAGGAATGTCTGCTCTCAGGCTCAGACGGGTGCATACTGAGGAAGGTCTGCTCTTAGGCTCAGACGGGTGCAGACTGAGGAAGGTCTGCTCTTTGGCTTGGACGGGTGCAGACTGAGGAAGGTCTGCTCTCAGGCTCGGACGGGTTGCAGACTGAGGAAGGTCTGCTCTCAGGCTCGGACGGGTGCAGACTGAGGAAGGTCTGCTCTGAGGCTCGGACGGGTGCAGACTGAGGAAGGACTGGTCTTAGGCTGGGACGGGTGCAGATGGAGGAAGATCTGCCATCAGGCTCGGACGGGTGCAGACTGAGGAATGTCTGCTCTCAGGCTCGGACGGGTGCATACTGAGGAAGGTCTGCTCTAAGGCTCGGATGGGTGCAGACTGAAGAAGGTCTGCTCTTAGGCTCGGACGGGTGCAGACTGAGGAAGGTCTGCTCTTAGGCATTGACGGGTGCATACTCAGGAAGGTCTGCTCTTAGGGTTGGACGGGTGTAGACTGAGGAAGGTCTGCTCTTAGGCTCGGACGGGTGCAGACTGAGGAAGGACTGGTCTTAGGCTTGTACGGGTGCAGACGGATGAAGGTCTGCCCTCAGGCTCGGACGGGTGCAGACTGAGGAATGTCTGCTCTCAGGCTCAGACGGGTGCATACTGAGGAAGGTCTGCTCTTAGGCTCAGACGGGTGCAGACTGAGGATGGTCTGCTCTTTGGCTTGGACGGGTGCAGACTGAGGAATGTCTGCTCTCAGGCTCGGACGGGTGCAGACTGAGGAAGGACTGGTCTTAGGCTCGTACAGGTGCAGACGGGTGAAGATCTGCCTTCAGGCTCGGACGGGTGCAGACTGAGGAATGTCTGCTCTCAGGCTCAGACGGGTGCCTACTGAGGAAGGTCTGCTCTTAGGCTCAGACGGGTGCAGACTGAGGAAGGTCTGCTCTTTGGCTTGGACGGGTGCAGACTGAGGAAGGTCTGCTCTCAGGTTCGGACGGGTGCAGACTGAGGAAGGTCTGCTCTGAGGCTCGGACGGGTGCAGACTGAGGAAGGACTGGTCTTAGGCTCGGACGGGTGCAGATGGAGGAAGATCTGCCATCAGGCTCGGACGGGAGCAGACTGAGGAAGGTCTGCTCTCAGGCTCGGACGGGTGCATACTGAGGAAGGTCTGATCTTAGGCTCGGATGGGTGCAGACTGAGGAAGGTCTGCTCTTAGGCTCAGAAGGGTGTAGACTGAGGAAGGTCTGCTCTCAGGCTTGGATGGGTGCAGACTGAGGAAGGTCTGCTCTTAGGCTCGGACGGGTGCAGACTGAGGAATGACTGGTCTTAGGCTCGGACGGGTGCAGACGGAGGAAGATATGCCCTCAGGCTCGGTCGGGTGCAGACTGAGGAATGTCTGCTCTCAGGCTCGGATGGGTGCATACTGAGGAAGGTCTGCTCTTTGGCTCGGAAGGGTGCAGACTGAGGAAGGTCTGCTCTCATGCTCGGATGGGTTGCAGACTGAGGAAGGTCTGCTCTCAGGCTCAGACTGGTGCAGACTGAGGAAGGTCTGTTCTCAGGCTCAGATGGGTGCAGACTGAAGAAGGACTGGTCTTAGGCTCAAACGGGTGCAGATGGAGGAAGATCTGCCATCGGGCTCGGACGGGTGTAGACTGAGGAATGTCTGCTCTCAGGCTCGGACGGGTGCATACTGAGGAATGTCTGCTCTTAGGCTCAGACGGGTGCAGACTGAGGAAGGTCTGCTCTGTGGCACGGACGGGTGAAGACTGAGGAAGGTCTGCTATCAGGCTCGGACGGGTGCAGACTAAGAAAGGTCTGCTCTTAGGCTCGGACGGATGCAGACTGAGGAAGGTCTGCTCTTAGGTTTGGATGGGCGCAGACTGAGGAAGGTCTGATCTTAGGGTCGAACAGGTGCAGACTGAGGAAGGTCTACTCTTAGGCTCGGACGGGTGAAGACTGAGGAAGGTCTGCTCTCAGGCTCGGACGGGTGCAGCCTGAGGAAGGTCTGCTCTTAGGCTTGGACGGGTGCAGACTGAGGAAGGTCTGCTCTTAGGCTCGGAAGGGTGCAGACTGAGGAAGGTCTGCTCTCAGGCATTGACGGGTGCAGACTGAGGAAGGTCTGCTTTTACGGTCGGTCGGGTGCAGACTGAGGAAGGTCTGCTCTTAGGCTCGGACGGGTGCAGACTGAGGAAGGACTGGTCTTAGGCTCAAACGGGTGCAGATGGAGGAAGATCTGCCATCGGGCTCGGACGGGTGTAGACTGAGGAATGTCTGCTCTCAGGCTCGGACGGGTGCATACTGAGGAAGGTCTGCTCTTAGGCTCAGACGGGTGCAGACTGAGGAAGGTCTGCTCTGTGGCACGGACAGGTGCAGACTGAGGAAGGTCTGCTCTCAGGCTCGGACGGGTGCAGACTAAGAAAGGTCTGCTCTTAGGCTCGGACGGATGCAGACTGAGGAAGGTCTGCTCTCAGGCTCGGACGGATGCAGACTGAGGAATGTCTGCTCTCAGGCATGGACGGATGCAGACTGAGGAAGGTCTGCTCTCAGGCTCGGATGGGTGCAGACTAAGGAAGGTCTGCTCTAAGGCTCGGATGGGTGCAGACTGAAGAAGGTCTGCCCTTAGGCTCGGAAAAGTGCAGACTGAGGAAGGACTGCTCTTAGGCATTGACGGGTGCATACTGAGGAAGGTCTGCTCTTAGGGTTGGACCGGTGCAGACTGAGGGAGGTCTGCTCTCAGGCTCGGATGGGTTGCAGACTGAGGAAGGTCTGCTCTCAGGCTCGGACGTGTGCAGACTGAGGAAGGTCTGCTCTGAGGCTCGGACGGGTGCAGACTGAGGAAGGACTGGTCTTAGGCTCGGACGGGTGCAAATGGAGGAAGATCTGCCATCAGGCTCGGACGGGAGCAGACTGAGGAAGGTCTGCTCTCAGGCTCGGACGGGTGCATACTGAGGAAGGTCTGTTCTTAGGCTCAGACGGGTGCAGACTGAGGAAGGTCTGCTCTTAGGCATTGACAGGTGCAGACTGAGGAAGGTCTGCTCTTAGGGTCGGACGGGTGCAGACTGAGGAAGGTCTGCTCTTAGGCTCGGACGGGTGCAGACTGAGGAAGGACTGGTCTTAGGCTCGGACGTGTGCAGACGGAGGAAGATCTGCCCTCAGGCTCGGTTGGGTGCAGACTGAGGAATGTCTGCTCTCAGGCTCGGATGGGTGCATACTGAGGAAGGTCTGCTCTTTGGCTCGGAAGGGTGCAGACTGAGGAAGGTCTGCTCTCATGCTCGGATTGGTTGCAGACTGAGGAAGGTCTGCTCTCAGGCTCAGACTGGTGCAGACTGAGGAAGGTCTGCTCTCAGGCTCAGACGGGTGCAGACTGAAGAAGGACTGGTCTTAGGCTCAAACGGGTGCAGATGGAGGAAGATCTGCCATCGGGCTCGGACGGGTGTAGACTGAGGAATGTCTGCTCTCAGGCTCGGACGGGTTCATACTGAGGAATGTCTGCTCTTAGGCTCAGACGGGTGCAGACTGAGGAAGGTCTGCTCTGTGGCACGGACGGGTGCAGACTGAGGAAGGTCTGCTATCAGGCTCGGACGGGTGCAGACTAAGAAAGGTCTGCTCTTAGGCTCGGACGGATGCAGACTGAGGAAGGTCTGCTCTTAGGTTTGGATGGGTGCAGACTGAGGAAGGTCTGATCTTAGGGTCGAACAGGTGCAGACTGAGGAAGGTCTACTCTTAGGCTCGGACGGGTGAAGACTGAGGAAGGTCTGCTCTCAGGCTCGGACGGGTGCAGCCTGAGGAAGGTCTGCTCTTAGGCTCGGACGGGTGCAGACTGAGGAAGGTCTGCTCTTAGGCTCGGATGGGTGCAGACTGAGGAAGGTCTGCTCTCAGGCATTGACGGGTGCAGACTGAGGAAGGTCTGCTTTTAGGGTCGGTCGGGTGCAGACTGAGGAAGGTCTGCTCTTAGGCTCGGACGGGTGCAGACTGAGGAAGGTCTGCTCTCAGGCTGGGACGGGTGCAGACTGAGGAAGGTCTGCTCTCAGGCTCGGAAGGGCGCAGACTAAGGAAGGTCTGCTCTTAGGCTCGAACGGGTGCAGACTGAGGAAGGTCTGCTCTTAGGCTCGGACGGGTGCAGAGTGAGGAAGGTCTGCTCTCAGGCTGGGACTGATGCAGACTGAGGACGGTCTGCTCTCAGGCTCGAACGGGTACAGACTGAGGAAGGTCTGCTCTCAGGCTCGAACAGGTGCAGACTGAGGAAGGTCTGTTCTCAGGCTCGGACGTGTGCAGACTGAGGAAGGTCTGCTCTCAGGTTTGGACGGGTGCAGACTAAGGAAGGTCTGCTCTAAGGCTCGGATGGGTGCAGACTGAAGAAGGTCTGCTCTCAGGCATTGACGGGTGCAGACTGAGGAAGGTCTGCTTTTAGGGTCGGTCGGGTGCAGACTGAGGAAGGTCTGCTCTTAGGCTTGGACGGGTGCAGACTGAGGAAGGTCTGCTCTCATGCTGGGACGGGTGCAGACTGAGGAAGGTCTGCTCTCAGGCTGGGACGGGTGCAGACTGAGGAAGGTCTGCTCTCAGGCTCTGATGGGTGCAGACTGAGTAAGATCTGCTCTTAGGCTCGCACGGATGCAGACTGAGGAAGGTCTGCTCTTAGGCTCGCATGGTTGCAGATTGAGGAAGGTCTGCTCTCAGGCGTGGACGGGTGCAGACTGAGGAAGGTCTGCTCTCAGGCTAGGACGGATGCAGGCTGAGGAAGGTCTGCTCTCAGGCTCGGACGGATGCAGACTGAGGAATGTCTGCTCTCACTCATGGACGGGTGCAGACTGAGGAAGGTCTGCTCTCAGGTTCGGACGGGTGCAGACTAAGGAAGGTCTGCTCTAAGGCTCGGATAGGTGCAGACTGAAGAAGGTCTCCTCTTAGGCTCGGACGGGTGCAGACTGAGGAAGGTCTTCTCTTAGGGTCGGACAGGTGCAGACGTAAGAAGATCTGCTCTCAGGCTCGGACGGGTGCAGACTGAGGAAGGTCTGCTCTCAGGCTCGGATGGGTGCAGACTGAGGAAGGTCTGATCTTAGGCTCGGATGGGTGCAGACTGAGGAAGGTCTGCTCTTAGGCTCAGAAGGGTGTAGACTGAGGAAGGTCTGCTCTCAGGCTTGGATGGGTGCAGACTGAGGAAGGTCTGCTCTTAGGCTCAGACGGGTGTAGGCTGAGGAAGGTTTGCTCAGACGGGTGCAGACTGAGGAAGGTCTGCTCTCAGACTTGGAGGGGTGCAGACTGAGGAAGGTCTGCTCTTAGGCTCGGACGGATGCAGACTGAGGAAGGTCTGCTCTTAGGCGTGGACGTGTGCAGACTGAGGAAGGTCTTGTCTTAGGCATGAACGGGTGCAGACTGAGGAAGTCTGCTCTTATGCTCGGACGGGTGCAGACTGAGGAAGGTCTGCTCTTAGGCTCGGACGGGTGCAGACTGAGGAAGGTCTGCTCTTAGTCATGGATGGGTGAAGACTGAAGAAAGTCTGTTCTTAGGCGTGGACGGGTGCAGACTGGGGAAGCTCTTCTCTTAGGCTCGGACGGGTGCAGACTGTGAGAAGGTGTCCTGATGTATGCTGTCCACTAGTTCTAGTGGGCACCTTGTATCAGTCCAAACAACCCCTTATGGTGAATGGTTAAAGACAACCTTTATTGAAAGCTAACCTAGTAGTAGCTATGGAGAGCAGCCTTCAGGCTAAGTCTTGAAGTCTTACCAGTCTATAATCTCTTGACTGATCAAATGAAAGGACAACCACATCAGGTATATATTCAAAATATATGTGTTTATTGGAGGTAGAACTAACGAGTCCCTTTGTAATGTGCGGAGATTTTAATATCTCTGCAGACCTCACAGACGTCGCTAATAATGCTGTTTACATAGGCCGTAAGCCTAAGGTATTTCGAGCACTGAGCTAATTAATTAAATCACACGGGATGGCGGATTTTTGGGCGGATAAAGAACCTAATTATCCAGGGTTCACGTATTTTTCATGTCCTTTTAAGAAATACACCAAGCTGGATTATTTTCTTATCGCTTCGACAGTATTGAAGAGAGTTTGCATCAAAAAATTACCAAAAGTTATATCCAACCACAGCCCACTAATTTTGCAATATGATATAGATACTTTAAATAAGAGCCACTAAAGATGGACTTTCGAGAGAAGATTATTAGCAGATCCCAAATTTGTAGAGCACTTAAGGAGCTGGGCCCAAATTTATTATGCCAAGAATCATTACAGTGCATCCAGAAATATGGTCTGGGACTCATTCAAGGCAGCTTTGAGAGTGGAGACGATTAGTTTCTCCGTCAGGCTAACGAAAGAGGCTCGGGAAGAGAATGAGAGATTAGTGGGCCAGCTGGCAGAGGCAGAAGAACTGCATATGAGGGATATTGCTCATGGGAGTGAGGTCGCTGGAAGCAGTGGCGGCTGGTGCCATTTAAAAGTGGTAGGGCGTAAATGCTTGTCCTTAATGCTATAGGTGCTGTGCACCGCCTAGAAGCAACGGCGCTTTGATGCCATGCAACGGAAGGGCGACTCGCATTCAAGGCCTGCCAGGGAGCCTTGCTTCAATACTTAAAGACGTTTATTGTAGATGCAAAGCATCGGTTGTCACACCCCGTAATACACGCGTTCGAGACACGTTTTATCACGCCTGAAGTGCGTCCAGCTTCTGGGGGCAGTAAATACAACTAATAAATAAATAAATAAGAGGTTGAGAGCATTCGGCGTAGTGGCGAGGAGAACAAAACGGCACCGTGAGAGTTATATCAACGATATATCTGAAAACAACAATATCAGAAAGAGATATGAAATACATTTTTAAACATAAATCTAGAATGTTATAGAACCGACGCAATAGGATACAGCAGAAAACATTAATCTAACAAAATAAAGATATCTACACTTTTAATCGTGGCCTGACGATTTCCTTCTGGCTTGGCCGTTTTCTGAACAGTCCGGATGACGTAGGTACAGAGAAGCATATCCGCCCTTTCCTATTTAGACCGTTTTCTAGAGGAACTATTAACAATTAACTTTAGGGATCAACAGATTTCATTGCAGAAAACATTCTGAGACCATTTAAAGTAAGGATACATCTAGTGTCTCGCTACAGCTTTTTACTTTTGTTTTAATATCACTTCAGTTTGACCGGATGTTATTAGTGGAGTCACGTGGATACCTTTGGTTTTATTCTGTTAAAATGGCTGTCAGAGGAGAAGGGTTGTATTATGGGGTGTGGTGGTGCAACCCCCCCCCCCCCGTTTAACACACGACCAACCCCTCCAGGACCCATCAGGCTTCGTTTATTAAACCATAGCTCAGTGTTTCCCAAACCGATTTTTTGTAGGTTGCCAAAGTTCAAGCAATAATTAAAGATGCCTTTATTCTGTAATTATCTTGACAAATTTGCTGCGCTTCGATGCCAGAGGTCAAATGTCAGGGTGTCTTCTGCTGCTTATGGTTTAAGATGGGAAATGGTGCTCACACACCCCTCACTTTGCAGATAGAGAGAGAAAAAGTAAAGTGAATGATGTCACAGTCTCGCTGGGGTTACAGTCGCGGCTCGCAATACTCGATGGGGGTGGACTCGGGTGGGGACAGGGAGAGTTTTAAAATAAAATAAAAACTTACCTGACCGGCATCTGCTCCTGGGCCGGGGTCCAGCGTTGGCGCTCTTCAGTTTGTGAACAGGGGAGCAGCAGCGTCACAGGACTCCCGCCCTGCCTTTTTCAATTCCGGCCGGCTGCAGCTCTCCTTGCGTCATCGGGACAGCCTCCCTCCCTCCCCTCCACCAATCAGAACTCTCCAGGCGAAACTGAGCGCGCCCCACCTGGGCCATTTTCTCTATGTAGGCTGTTACATGCAGCAGCCTACATAGAGAACAGCGAGAGTGGGCGGTCCTGCTCAAGGGAAGGGGGGGAGTGGCTTGCCCAGTGTTGTGCATACGGACTGTTTGATCGGCCCCAGGGCCGGCCAAACAGTCCCTATGCACAACAGTGGGCAAGCCACTCCCCCCTGCCCTCAAGCAGGTCCTCCCACCCCCAACCAGGCACTTCTGCTTTCTCGCAGTGCGAGAAGGCAGAAACATAAATGGTAGTTATTACCATTTATGTTTCTGCCTTCTCGCACTGTGAGAAAGCAGGGGGGCGGCGCCCAAACGCCCCTATGGAGGAGCCGCCACTGGCTGGAAGCCAGCAGACGATTCTTATCATCAAAGCAGAATTACATAAGTGGATAGCTCAGAAGACTGCTGATGAATATCAGATTCACAGGGGCAAGATGTATGAGACAGGAGAGCAGGCGGGAAAACTGTTAGCACTTAGGATTAGGCAGGGATGCAGTAGGAATATAATAACGAATATATGAGAAGGGAACCAGGAATACACAGAGCCAGATGATATCCTTAAGGTTTTTAAGAACTTTCATCAAAAATGATATAAGATTAGGGCAGATACTGCTAGTCTGGAGTTTGAAGCTATAGGTCCTCAGCTGGCTAAGCAGGATAGAGCAGTGCTGGATAATGATCTGGTAATAGGGGAAGTGGTGGAAGCATTACAGGGCTTATTTGCAGGGAAGGCCGTGGGGCCAGATAGTATCCCGCTTGAACTATACAAATGCATACAGGACGTGATAGCCCCTTTGTTGCAGGATTTATTTAATGGTATAATCTGTTCTGGGGAAATCCCAGAATCCTGGAAAGAAACAAATATTATTGTGTTTCATAAAAAAGGCAACCCTAAAGGAAATCCTAGTTCGTATCGTCCAATAACCCTCATAAATACGGACACTAAGATCTATGCTAAGGTCTTGGCTAAAAGGCTGGGAGGGGTCATTGGCGGTCTGGTTTCCCCGTGGCAGCATGGGTTTATCCCAGGGCGAGGGACAACAGACCATATTAGGTGGGCCATCACGCTGTTTGATGTGCAGGCTGCCACGGGGGGACAACTGGCCATGATCCTCTTGACGCAGAAAAGGCCTTTGATCGTGTCACTTGGAAGAATTTGAGGCCTCCTGGATGATGAAACGAGAGAATCCTGATGTCGATTTAGACAAAGCATTGCAATTAGCTGGGAAACTGTTCCGTTCCACAAATCTGAGAGCCCACCATTACAAAACCCTTTTTAATTTGTATTTTACACCAGCCAAACTATATGATTTGGGTAAAAGGGACGACGATAAATGTCCAAGGTGTCTGGAAGGACCTGCTAACCTGCTGCATATGTTCCACCAATGTGATAAACTAAGCGGAATTCATGGGGAGATAGAGAAGTTCTGGGAGGGCCTGCTAGGCTTTAAGGTCAACCTATCCCCTACCCTAATGATAATAGGAACTGACAGCAATCTGGGTCTCAACAAGGAGGGCGAAGCCTTTGTTTTTATATGTGTGGCGGATCTTCGAATATTGCTAGCGGCAGGCTGGAAAGACACTGTAGAACCCTCCTTCCCGATGTGGTTGGACAGACTCTTGGGGATTCATAACATTGAATCCTCCTTATACACTCGGAGAGGCAGGAAGATGAGGGAGTTGGGGCTGAATATCTGGGCCCCTATCAAGGGTTGGAGGGACTCCCACTTATAAATTAAATTATAGGTTGGAATGAACTCAAGAGGTTTTAAGCTTTTAGGGGACCTGAAGGCTATGGGGTATTTCTTTTCTGTTCCCCTATTATGATACTTATGTAGTAATATTGTGTATATATTTGAAGTACCTCTTAACCTTTGTATAGAAAGCCAGATTCTAGCCTGTATTTTGTATGATTTTACATTTTCCAAATCTGCATATAATGTTTTTTTTTAACAGATTGAAGTATAAAATGTATTGATTATTGATTGCACCCCTCGAGTCTCTTTATGAGACTGGAGTTCGAAGTACTTTGTTTACAAGTTAGCAATTATCAGTAATAGCAAAAATACACGTTTGGGCCCTAGGGGCATACCAGACCTTATACCAAAAAAATGGTATAAGAACCACGACTGGAATAGACACAAGGCCTAGAGCCTGTAGAATCACTGGGACCCCAAGGAACCACCCAAGGTAGTGACACAGGGGACCCACGGGTACTGTATGCAGTGTGTAAACACAACTGCGGGTTCCCGTTACCTTCTATCGGCAATGTCGCGGTTCGAGATGTAAAGATTAGGGACACTTAGAATCGAGTCAGGACCAAACCCTTTTGGACTTAAGAAGTTCTAGGGCTAGCACCCACGGGAGCACCGGAGTACTCGAGTTACCTCACCCAGGGAAGCCGGGTGCATAGGTGTCTTTTGGTATCGGTTCGCGTCGTCGATTTCAATGGAAGCCTGCAAAGAACTGCTGCTGCCGTGAAGAGGAGAAGTGTCCGAAGAGTTCCAAGCCTGGATCTAGGATGGAAGGAACCTGAAAGCAGAGGGGACAGAGTCTGGGTCACTAGCCAGTGACCAAGGGCAGGATGGACCGATGCCCACAGATGTCGGGTGCTTCAGGTGAGTTGATGGGTGTCTTGACTCTTCAGCCAAGAGGTCCAAGAGGCGCCGACGAAGTCCACGAGCCGAATTCGAGCTGTCCCACAAACTCTGTCAAGTGCTGCGGTGTCGGCGACCAGATTGGACCCAACAAGCCTTGGCAACGGCAAGTCTCATGGAAAGAGAAGAAGGATGTCGGTGTAGACTAGCAAGGTCAGAGGGACTCACCCTGCGAGGGTAAGTTGGGGCACGTCTGGAGCAACCAGGAAAGTCCAACCAAAAGAGGAATTGCCTTTGTGGGTACCCACTAGCCAATGGTATAGTGATTGTGAAGGAGCCTTGAGCGGTTTCTCTGGAACCTGGCCCACAGGTCACTCGTGGAGTGGAGTTCAGAGATCTTTGGTGCAGTCAGTGCTCAAGGCTGGGGCTACTCGGTGCCCAAAGCACAACTTCGAGGAGGATCAGGAAGATAGTGTTGCTGCAAAAGTTCACGGTGTCCAGTGGTCAGGGTTCCACGTCACCCACGATAGCCACGGGCCTCAGCTTTATTGGGGACTCAGGGTAGCCTAGGAAAAGTCTGGAAATCCACCTCTGTTGATGAAAAGACTTCAGCATCCGGCGGGAGCTTCAGCAATGCAGAATGGTCAGTTGCTACTTTGGTGCCTGCCAAGCAGGGGAGTCACTCCTTGACCCCAAGGGAGATTTCTTCAGTCTTCCAGTCAGGATAGAACTTCGAAGGTCCAGTGTTAGAAATGAGGGGGCTCTGGTTGACGCAGGTGTGAACCCACAACAAGCAGGGACCCTTTACTTCTTGTCAGGGCGAAGGATGACTCCCCAGAATAACCCCTGCTCACCCTCTAGGTGCGTGGCGCGAGCAGTCTAGGCTAAGTCTCAGGCGTACACGGTTAAGCAAATGCAATTACACATACAGTAAACCCCTTGCATGCACCACAAATGGACACCAATCCGGTAGTATATAAAAATAAGCTTTTATGTAGTTTCAGCAGAGTTAAATACAAGGCCCAGTAACGTTGAACTGATGGGGCCACAATTCTTAGGAATACGGTAAAGTTCTCTTTGTACGGAAAGTTCTTTAGGCGGGCACAAGGTGACTGTAGGCCTCAGCACACTCTAGGCTGAGGTGGCGACTTTGAAGCCCACGGCAGATGACAGGGAAATCAGAACGTTGCGGACCCTGGATCCGATGCGAGCTCGCGGTCGAGTTCGTAAGTACAGTACCTTGTTTCTTGACGCGAAGGTGGGTGCGGGATGTCAGCGACTCTTCCTCAGAAGAGCGAGGCGGCGTCCGAGGCTCCCACACTTCACGCTGGGTGTCTGATCTTCAGGCTCACGACCAGAGCGGGGTGTTGCAGGTGGCGGGTGAACAAAGCGGGGCAGCCGGGCACGCAGATACGTCCGGGCCGTCCGAGGCTTGGAGATGCTCACAGACGCCGATTCCGGCGGGAGGGTGAAGGTGCACAGCGAGCCTCCAGCGAGCGAGGTGACAGGGGCAGCCCAGCACAGCGTAGGGGGAGCGGCTCCGACCGAGCGAGGCTCTTCCCAAGGCGGGGGCGGCTAAGCAGTCCTGGTCACGGCTCAGGGAGGGACTGCGGCACGAGGGTCACAGCTCCGGCGAGGGAAAGGACACCACAGTCCAGCAGCAGGCGAGTGAAGATCAGGTAGAGCCCAATGGTCCTGGGGCTCAGTTCAGGGGGCAAGCTCGGTTCCAAGCCCTTGGAGATCGTTTTTGGAAAAGCACAAGTCTTGAAAGTAAAAATAAAGCAAAGTCTTCAGCAACAGTTTCTCTTCTCCCCTTTGGCAGCAAGGTCACCACTGCAGGCCAATCCCCCAGGATAGGGACAGTCTTCCTCCTACAGCTTTCCCGGTGCCTCCTCCTCAGGCAGAGATTCTTCTTGGTCAAAAGCGGATCTAGTTTCTTAGGAGCAGGGCTCCTCCATTTATACCACAAATCTTTTGTTCTCCCAGGCCAGGGGGGCCCTTGCCTAGTTCAGTCCGGTTTCTGAGCACTTTGTTTACGCGATGCAGGCTTCTTCTTTCAGAGTGCAGGGCAGAGTCATCAGACGCTCCACAGGGGGTGGAGCCGGCATCGAGGTAGCGGAGCACTGTCCGATTCAGAACCTAGGAGCACTCCTCCCACCCATCTACCTGTCGATCATCCTATTCATACCAGGCTACCTAGCCCTGCCCATCTGGGTTCCCCCAGCCCTGTCACTCACACCAGCCAGACATCAGATACACATCACGCAGAGGCGGCTGAAATGGTTAGGCAAGCAAAGGCCAACTTTCTAAAAGTGACATTTGCAAACCCGGAATATTAAAATAAACCTTGCAAAAAGATGTACCTTAACATTCCGAGTTCAGGCATACTAAACTCGATCTCCTACCATGTTCCCTGTGTCGGTTAGGATCATAGGGTGTAATAATCCAGGCCGCCCATACTGGCCTATGGGAACAGGGTAGCCTTACAGTAGTGAACAACAAAATGGCGGTCGTTCACTACCAGGACATGCCACGCATCTAGGCTTGTCCTACCTCAGGCTCACAATGCACCCTGCCCGTGGGCCTACCAGAGGGGTGACTAACATGCAGCTAAGGGAAGGTTTCGGGGACCGGCAAGTGTGGGCACTTGTCGGTCGGCGCGTCAGTACCAGACTGCACGCAGGTTCTGCGATGGCAGACCTTAGACGTATTTTACCGGCCGCTTCTGTGGGTGGCACAACCCGTGCTGCAGGCCCACCAGCGGCGTTTTGCCTTTACATGCCCTGGCGCTCCTGGCGCACTTTACTGGGGTCTGATAGTAAATCAAACAATCCAATCATGGAATCCAACCAACATATACAATTTACAAAGGGAGCACTCGCACCGCGACACTGGTTGGCAGTGGCACAGCGCCCTGAGCGGCCAACACCCTAAAATCACATGAGGCACAGCGACAAAAAGAGGGAGGGAGACTCACGCCAAGGTGCCAGGTCTAACACGTGTCCCCTCCAGCTGAAAAGTGGGGGGAACTACCCTACCCCAGGGAGTTCCTCATCACTAAGGCGGAAAAACCTGGACAGACCGTCAGCATTGGCGTGATCTGTACCAGGGCGATGTTCCACCGTGAAATCCATCCCCTGTAGGGAAATGGACCACCTCAACAGCTTTGGATTCTCACCCCTCATATGCATCAACCATCTGAGGGGCCTGTGGTCCGTCTGAACCCGGAAGTGAGACCCAAACAAGTAGGGTCTTAGCTTCTTCAGCGCCCAGACCACAGCAAATGCCTCACGCTCAATAGCACTCCACCTCTGTTCCCGTGGAAGTAACCTCCTGCTAAGAAAGGCTACGGGTTGATCTAGGCCCTCCTCATTAATCTGTGAAAGAACAGCCCCCACACCATGCTCTGAAGCGTCTGTCTGAACGATAAACTCTTTGGAGAAGTTGGGAGCCAAGAGCACGGGCGCCGTGCACATAGCAGTTTTCAAGGCCTCAAAAGCTCTCTGACAGGTGTCAGTCCAGATCACCTTCCTGGGCTGCTTCTTCGAAGTCAGCGCTGTCAAGGGGGCAACCATGTTGCCATACCCCTTGACAAACCTCCTGTAGTACCCGGTGAGACCTAGGAAGGCTCTCACCTCGGTCTGGGTTTTGGGCGCCTCCCAATTCAGGATGGTTTCTATCTTGGGCTGAAGGGGTGCCACCTGGCCACTCCCAACTTGGTGCCCCAAGTACACCACGGAACCCTGCCCGATCTGGCACTTACTCGCCTTGATCGTGAGGCCTGCCTTCCGCAGCGCCATCAACACTTCCCAGAGGTGACGCAAGTGCTCCTCCCATGTGGAGCTGAACACGGCGATGTCATCCAGGTAGGCTGCACTGAACGAATCCAGCCCAGCCAACACCTGGTTGACCAATCTCTGGAAGGTGGCAGGGGCATTCTTCATCCCAAATGGCATAACCCGGAACTGGTAGTGCCCATCTGGGGTGGAAAATGCTGACCTCTCTTTGGCCCCCTCGGTCAAGGCGATCTGCCAATACCCAGACGTTAGATCAAACGTGCTGAGGTAGTTGGCAGCCCCTAGCCGATCGATGAGCTCATCAGCTCTGGGGATGGGGTGTGCGTCAGTCCTAGTGACTGAATTGAGTCCTCTGTAGTCCACACAGAACCGGAGTTCGGGTGTGGCTCCCGGCGCTGCAGCCTTTGGGACCAAGACCACGGGGCTGGCCCAAGGACTGCTAGAAGACTCAATGACCCCGAGTGCAAACATCTTGGAGACCTCCTCCTTGATGCAGGTCCTCACCCTGTCAGTCACCCTGTAGGCCTTGTGCCGTACAGGAGGGCTATCCCCAGTGTCCACATCATGGACGCACCAATCAGTGACACCAGGGACCAGGGAAAACAGGTCAGAAAATTGTCCCAGCAACTGGCGACAATCATTCTGTTGCTCAGGGGTCAGGGTGGAAGAGAGGATGACGCCATCCACTGACCCATCTTGCTCCTTGGCTGACAGGAGGTCCGGAAGAGGTTCTGTCTCCTCTTCCATCCCCGCATCTGTTGCCAAGAGCATGCCCACTTGGGACCTCTCCAAGTGGGGCTTGAGGCGGTTGACATGTAGGACCCGTAAGGGGTTCCTGGGAGTCTTCAGGTCCACCACGTAGGTAACAGGACTCTTGCGCTCCACCACCTCAAAGGGACCGGTCCACTTATCCTGGAGCGCACATGGCTCCACGGGGGCCAAGACCCATACTTTCTGCCCAGGCTGAAGCTCTACCAGAGTGGCATTCTGGTCGTACCACCGCTTCATCTCCTCCTGGCTGGCTTCCAGATTTGCCTCAGCAAGTTGCCTGAAACGCCTAGTCTGATTCCTGAAGGCCAGCATGTAGTTATATACATTCTGGGGAGGTTTCCTGGGAGATTGCTCCCAGCCTTCCTTGACCAGACTTAGAGGTCCTCTGACGGGGTGACCATACAGAAGCTCAAAGGGACTGAACCCCAGAGACTTCTGTGGCACCTCGCGGTAAGCGAAGAGAAGGCATGGTAAGAGGACGTCCCACTTGCGCCTCATGGGTCCTTCTAGGCCCATTATCATGCCTTTGAGGGTTCGGTTGAATCTCTCAACCAACCCGTTTCCTTGGGGGTGGTAAGGTGTGGTGAACTTGTAGGTTACACCACACTCTTGCCAAAGAGATTTCATGTACTTGGACATGAAATTGGTACCTCGGTCAGACACCACCTCTAGAGGGAATCCCACTCGGGAGACAATTCCCATCAGTGCACGTCCCACCACGGGGGCCGTCAATGTCCTCAGAGGAATGGCTTCCGGGTACCGGGTGGCATGGTCCACCAGGACCAGGATGAACCTATTGCCCATCGCTGTCTTGGGGTCCAGTGGCCCTACAATGTCAATCCCCACTCGCTGGAATGGAGTACCGACCACAGGGAATGGCTGGAGTGGAGCCTTCTGCTTCCTCCCACTCTTTCCACTTGCCTGGCAAGTCTGGCATGTCCTGCAGTGAGTATCCGAACTCCTGCGCATTTGAGGCCAATAAAAGTGGGTGACAAGCCTTTCAAAGGTCTTGTCCTGCCCCAAATGCCCTGCCAATGGCACATCGTGAGCCAGTCCCAGTAGGAAGGCTCTGAAGTCCTGGGGTACCACCAGCGCACGGGCTGACCCAGGCTCAGCAACCTTAGGCTCTGTATATAGGAGGTCGTTCTCCCAGTAAATGAAATGCGATCCTGACTGATCACCTGCGGCCTGGGCTGCAGCCTGCTGCCGCATACCCACGAGAGAAGGGCACTCCTTCTGTGCCTTACAAAAGTCCTCCCTGGTGGGACCCCCTTCCTGCTGCCAATGGGTCAGCTCCGGTAGGTCTCCCAGTTCAGCTATTTGTTCCCCTGTAGGCTCCAGGGCATCCCCCTCAAGGTCTGCTTCCTCCTGGACCGTGGGAACTTCAGGGGCCGGCTTCCCGCGCCCCTTGCTCCTTCTCTCTGAGGCCGGTTCCTGGGCCTCCCTCTCAGGCTCCAGGACCTCTCGAGTACCTTTACTGGCTGCCATGGACCGTGTGGTCACACACGCCCAATCCGGCATACCCAACATCTCCAGGTGAGCGCTCCGCTCCACCTGAGCCCAAGGTGAGCTCTCCAAATCGTTCCCTAACAGACAGTCTACAGGCATGGCGGGCCTCACAGCTACCTGAAGAGTACCAGAGACCCCCCCCCACTCGAAGGGAACCTGAGCCACCTTGCAGTGCCTCTCTGTGTTGTCAGCGGCAACAACGGGATAGAATGCATTGGGGACCACCTGCTCCTGAGACACCAGGTGACACCTGACAGCTGTCACACTGGCTCCTGTATCTCTAAGAGCTTCCACCCTATGGCCATTTATGGTCACCCACTGCCTGTACTTCTTAGTGTTCTCAGGCAGCTGGGTTGGAGGGACCACTTCACGGTCTCCTAGCGAGACCAGGGACATCTCTGCGGGACCCCACCCACCTTGGACATCCCTCTCCTCCCCCAAGGCTACACTAGTCACCTGCCGGGGTGGAGCACCAGTGGGTGCTGGTTTACCAAACATCGGACACTTCACATCAGAGGCAAAATGCCCCAAATTGTTACACCTGTAACATCTTACGGGCCCCTTCTGAACAGGAGGACCTGTCGGGGCCCCGGTCGTTTTCTGGGGTGGGGGAGGCTGAGAACCCTTCCCTTGGTTCCCTTGGGGATTATTTTGGGGCCCTTTTTGGAACTGCTTCTGTTTACCCCTGTCCCCCCCACTCTTCTGCTGGGGACCCTGCCCACCTTTGGCGGAATCTCCCACGGTACCCTTGTGGACCCTGGTACTGACCCAGCGGTCCGCCTCCTCAGCAAGCTTCCTCGGGTTAGTCAGCTTACTATCGATCAGGTGCTGGCGTAGCTCAGGAAAACAATTACTGGACAAGTGCTCCCATGCCATTAGATCAAGAAGCCCTTGATAATCATTCACCTTACTACCCTTCACCCAACCATCCAGCGCTCTGCAAAAGAAAGTCACATACTCCACATACGTACTATTGGGAATCTTCGTGCAACCCCTGAACCTCTGTCTATATAACTCAGGGGTCAACCCATACCTAGCCATCAATGCTTCCTTCATATGGGAATAAGAATTACGAACATCAACAGGTAAATCTAACAGTGTGTCCCGCCCCTCACTCAGGAACCTTCCCCACAACCCCGCTCCCCAATCTTTCTCAGGGACCCGGTGGGAAGACATGGCTACCTCGTAGGCTCTGAACCACTGCCCGATGTCGTCATTCCTGAAGAACTCCTTCACTACATCCTTGGGAATATAAACTCTTGGTTCCGCCGGTCCTGGCGGTGTGCTGCCACCAGAGGGATTAAGCTCCAAACTTTTTGCTTTCAGCTCCAGCTCCCTCAGCTTCATGTCATGCTCTAATTGTAGTTTCTTTTATTCCATGGCTAATCTTTGTTTTTCCATATCCATCTGCCCATGAAGTTTTGCCATTTCCACCTCGTGTGCCCGGCTTGCTGCCCTGTCCGCCAACTCTTCTGGCGACAGGCATCTGCCGAACTCATGGACACTTTCTGGGGGAATCACTTCCACCTGATTCTCTGGTGCCTTTGACTCATACCAGGCCCTCAGCGCCTTCACGAATTGGGCCTTGTTTTTTAATCCAGTTTGGGCGATCCTGAACTTGGAGCACAAACCTTTCAAGTCTTCATTGGTACGATCCATAAGTGCGCCTTCTTCCCAATCTACGTCCTCAAATCCAGAGATTATGGAAGCCGCCCTTCCGGCGGAAAGTGAACCAGGCATGGCTCTAACAACGGAGATTCTTGGCAAAACAAAAACGATTGCTAGCCTTGTGGCTGTGTTACTGGTCTGCTCTTACTACGTGGCGATCAGTGATTCACTATACGCAAACCACAAATGCAAATCCGTAAATCCTCACCGCTGCCACCAATGTTAGAAATGAGGGGGCTCTGGTTGACGCAGGTGTGAACCCACAACAAGCAGGGACCCTTTACTTCTTGTCAGGGCGAAGGATGACTCCCCAGAATAACCCCTGCTCACCCTCTAGGTGCGTGGCGCGAGCAGTCTAGGCTAAGTCTCAGGCGTACACGGTTAAGCAAATGCAATTACACATACAGTAAACCCCTTGCATGCACCACAAATGGACACCAATCCGGTAGTATATAAAAATAAGCTTTTATGTAGTTTCAGCAGAGTTAAATACAAGGCCCAGTAACGTTGAACTGATGGGGCCACAATTCTTAGGAATACGGTAAAGTTCTCTTTGTACGGAAAGTTCTTTAGGCGGGCACAAGGTGACTGTAGGCCTCAGCACACTCTAGGCTGAGGTGGCGACTTGGAAGCCCACGGCAGATGACAGGGAAATCAGAACGTTGCGGACCCTGGATCCGATGCGAGCTCGCGGTCGAGTTCGTAAGTACAGTACCTTGTTTCTTGACGCGAAGGTGGGTGCGGGATGTCAGCGACTCTTCCTCAGAAGAGCGAGGCGGCGTCCGAGGCTCCCACACTTCACGCTGGGTGTCTGATCTTCAGGCTCACGACCAGAGCGGGGTGTTGCAGGTGGCGGGTGAACAAAGCGGGGCAGCCGGGCACGCAGATACGTCCGGGCCGTCCGAGGCTTGGAGATGCTCACAGACGCCGATTCCGGCGGGAGGGTGAAGGTGCACAGCGAGCCTCCAGCGAGCGAGGTGACAGGGGCAGCCCAGCACAGCGTAGGGGGAGCGGCTCCGACCGAGCGAGGCTCTTCCCAAGGCGGGGGCGGCTAAGCAGTCCTGGTCACGGCTCAGGGAGGGACTGCGGCACGAGGGTCACAGCTCCGGCGAGGGAAAGGACACCACAGTCCAGCAGCAGGCGAGTGAAGATCAGGTAGAGCCCAATGGTCCTGGGGCTCAGTTCAGGGGGCAAGCTCGGTTCCAAGACCTTGGAGATCGTTTTTGGAAAAGCACAAGTCTTGAAAGTAAAAATAAAGCAAAGTCTTCAGCAACAGTTTCTCTTCTCCCCTTTGGCAGCAAGGTCACCACTGCAGGCCAATCCCCCAGGATAGGGACAGTCTTCCTCCTACAGCTTTCCCGGTGCCTCCTCCTCAGGCAGAGATTCTTCTTGGTCAAAAGCGGATCTAGTTTCTTAGGAGCAGGGCTCCTCCATTTATACCACAAATCTTTTGTTCTCCCAGGCCAGGGGGGCCCTTGCCTAGTTCAGTCCGGTTTCTGAGCACTTTGTTTACGCGATGCAGGCTTCTTCTTTCAGAGTGCAGGGCAGAGTCATCAGACGCTCCACAGGGGGTGGAGCCGGCATCGAGGTAGCGGAGCACTGTCCGATTCAGAACCTAGGAGCACTCCTCCCACCCATCTACCTGTCGATCGTCCTATTCATACCAGGCTACCTAGCCCTGCCCATCTGGGTTCCCCCAGCCCTGTCACTCACACCAGCCAGACATCAGATACACATCACGCAGAGGCGGCTGAAATGGTTAGGCAAGCAAAGGCCAACTTTCTAAAAGTGACATTTGCAAACCCGGAATATTAAAATAAACCTTGCGAAAAGATGTACCTTAACATTCCGAGTTCAGGCATACTAAACTCGATCTCCTACCATGTTCCCTGGGTCGGTTAGGATCATAGGGTGTAATAATCCAGGCCGCCCATACTGGCCTATGGGAACAGGGTAGCCTTACAGTAGTGAACAACAAAATGGCGGTCGTTCACTACCAGGACATGCCACGCATCTAGGCTTGTCCTACCTCAGGCTCACAATGCACCCTGCCCGTGGGCCTACCAGAGGGGTGACTAACATGCAGCTAAGGGAAGGTTTCGGGGACCGGCAAGTGTGGGCACTTGTCGGTCGGCGCGTCAGTACCAGACTGCACGCAGGTTCTGCGATGGCAGACCTTAGACGTATTTTACCGGCCGCTTCTGTGGGTGGCACAACCCGTGCTGCAGGCCCACCAGCGGCGTTTTGCCTTTACATGCCCTGGCGCTCCTGGCGCACTTTACTGGGGTCTGATAGTAAATCAAACAATCCAATCATGGAATCCAACCAACATATACAATTTACAAAGGGAGCACTCGCACCGCGACACTGGTTGGCAGTGGCACAGCGCCCTGAGCGGCCAACACCCTAAAATCACATGAGGCACAGCGACAAAAAGAGGGAGGGAGACTCACGCCAAGGTGCCAGGTCTAACATCCAGGATATATGTTGCAGAGTTTCGTCCAGGGTAATCTAAAGTCACAAGGACTGGGTTCCCATTCTTATACTAAGTTTGGGGGTTGGACATACTCTAGGGACTCACCTATGGGAGGGTTTGGAAAGAGGGGTGGTTACACCCATTTCCTTTGTCCAGTTTCACGCCAGAGCAGGGGCAGGTAGCCCCTGCAACCGGTTTGAACTGGACTATGCACAGGGACACCAAGTGTGTCATCAGTGCAGGACTTTAAAGCACCAGAGAGTGCTCCCGCCCAGCCCCAATACACATCTGCCTGTCTGGGGAGGTGGTTACACCTCCCTGGGACGGGAAACCTATTGTCCAGGTCTCCCCTTCTGGAGTTTCGGTCAGAAGCAGGAGGCCAGACCCGTGTCTGTGGCAGAGGCATCCATTTTGTGATGCCAGGGCTCAGGAAAGTCCTACCGGTTTTGACCAGTGTGAACATGTCTCTCCCTCTAGAAGGGTGGAATGCTACCCCCACCGCCAGAACTGGCAGGGGGTAGTATTCCAAAGCGTTTGACACCAAACACGACTTGTTTCCGTGCTGCCTTCCCAAAGTTAGCATTCACCGCGAGGTTATAATGCACTTAAGAGTATATGGTCAGGCTGCACCACAAACAGGATCAGAGGAGATACTCTGAACACTGCAGAGGGGCTCTGCTCATGCAGGAGGTCAGAAAGAGGCTCGGTCTCCTCTTCCATCCCAGCATGTGTTGCCAAGAGCATGCCCACTTGGGACCACTCCAAGTGGGGCTTCAAGCGGTTGACATGCAGGACCCTCAAGGGGTTCCTTGGAGACCGCAAGTCCACCAAGTAGGTAACAGGACTCTTGCGCTCCACAACATCAAAGGGTCCGGTCTACTTATCTTGGAGCGCACAGGGCTCTACTGGGGCCATGACCCACACCTTCTGTCCAGGCTGAAGCTCAACCAGAGTGGCATTCATGTCGTACCACCGCTTCACCTCCTCCTTGCTGGCTTCCAGATTCGCCTCAGCGAGTTGTCTGAAACGCCTAGTCTGGTTCCTAAAGGCCAGCATGTAGCTATATACATCCTGGGGAGGTTTCGTGGGAGATTGCTCCCAGCCTTCTTTGACTAGACTTAGAGGTTCTCTCACGGGGTGTCCATAGAGAAGCTCAAAGGAACTGAACCCTAGAGATTTCTGTGGCACCTCACGGTAAGCAAAGAGCAGGCATGGTAAGAGGACGTCCCACTTACGCCTCATGGGTTCCTCAAGACCCATTAGCATGCCTTGAAGGGTTCGGTTTAATCTCTCAACCAACCCGTTTCCTTGGGGGTGGTAAGGAGTGGTGACCTTATAGATTACACCGCACTTCTGGCACAGGGACTTCATATACTTGGAAATTAAGTTAGTTCCCTGGTCAGATACTACCTCGCGAGGGAATCTCACTCTGGAGAAAATTCCCATCCCCATCAGTGCTCGTCCCACCACGGGGCTTCACTGTCCTCAGAGGTATGGCTTCCGGGTACCGGGTGGCATGGTCCACCAAGACCAGGATGAACCTGTTGCCCATGGCTGTCTTGGGGTTCAGTGGCCCCACAATGTCAATACCCACCCGTTCAAAGGGGGTGCTGACTACAGGGAAGGGCTAGAGAGGAGCCTTGCGCTTCCTCCCACTCTTACCACTTGCCTGGCAAGTCTGACATGTCCTGCAGTGAGTGTCTGAACTTCTGCGCATTTGGGGCCAATAAAAATGGGTGACAAGCCTTTCAAAGTTCTTGTCCTGCCCCAAATGTCCTGCCAATGGAACATCATGAGCCAGCCCCAGTAGGAAGGCTCTGAAGCGCTGGGGTACCACCAGCACACGGGCTGACCCAGGCTCAGCAACCTTAGGCTCTGTATACAGGAGATCATTCTCCCAGTAGATCCAATGTGACCCAGACTGATCACCTGCTGCCTGGTCTGCAGCTTGCTGCCGCAGACCCACAAGAGAAGGGCATTCTTTCTGCTCCTGGCAGAATTCCTCCCTGGAGGGGCCTCCTTCTTGCTGCCAATGGGTCAGCTCAGGCAGGTACCCCAGTTCAGCTACCTGTTCCCCTGTAGGCTCCAGGGCATCCCCCTCAGGGTCTGCTCCCTCCTGGACCGTGGGAACTTCAGGGCCCAGTTTCCCGCATCCCCTGCCTCTACTCTTGACGGCAGGTACCTGGGCCTCCCTCTCAGGCTCCAGGTCCTCTTGAGCACCTTAATTCACTGCCATTGACCGGGTGATCACACACGCCCAGTCGGGCAAACCCAACATTTCTAAATGAGCACTCCGCTCCACCTTCACCCAAGGTGAGCGCTCCAAGTCATTCCCTAACAAACAGTCAACAGGCATGGTGGGCCTCACAGCTACCTGAAGAGTACCAGAGACCCCCCACTCAAAGGGAACCTGAGCCACCTTGCAGTGACCCTCTGTCTTGCCAGCGGCAATAACTGGGTAGAATGCTCCAGGGACAACCTGCTCTTGAGACACCAGGTGACACTTGACAGCTGTCACACTGTCTCCTGTATCTCTAAGAGCCTCCACTCTATGGCCATTGATGGTCACCCACTGCCTGTATTTTTTAGTGTTATCAGGCAGCTGGGTCCTGGGGACCACCTCACAGTCTACTAATGAGACAAGGGACATCTCTGCGGGACCCCACCCACCTTGGGCACCCATCTCCTCACCTAGCCATCTGCCGGGGGGCTGCACCAGTGGGTGCTGGTTTTCCAAACAGGCGACACTTGGGATCACTGGCACAATGACCCAGTTCTCCACATTTGTAGCATTTGGGTGGCCCTCTTTGAACAGGTGGACCTGTCGGGGCCCCTGACGGTGTCTGGGGTGGAGGCTGAGCACCTTTCCCTTGGTTCCCTTGGGGATTACTTTGGGGCCTCCTATGGTACTCCCTCTGTTTACCCTTGTCCCCCCCACTCTTCTGCTGGGGACCCTACCCACTCTTGGCTGAGTCTCCCACGTGACCCTTGTGGACCCTGATACTGACCCAGCAGTCCGCCTCCTCTGCAAGCTTCCTAGGATTACTCAGCCTACTATCAATCAGGTGCTGCCGTAGCTCAGGAAAACAGTTATTTGACAAGTGCTCCCATGGGATTAAATCAAGAAGTCCCTGAAAATCATCAACTTTGCTACCCTTCACCCAACCATCCAATGCTCTGCAGAAAAAGTGACATATTCAACATAGGTACTGTTTGCTATCCTTTTGCAACCCCTGAACCTCTGTCTCTACATCTCAGGGGTCAAACCATATCGAGACATCAATGCATCTTTCATGTGGGTATGGGAATTATAGACATCAGAAGGCAAGTCTAGCAGTGTGTCCCACCCCTCACTAAGGAACCGCCCCCACAACCCCGCTCCCCAATCCTTCTCAGGGACCCGGTGGGAAGACATGGCTGCCTCATAGGCCTTGAACCACTGCCCAATATCATCATTTTAAAAAAATTCCTTCACCACATCCTTAGGGATGTATACTCTAGATTCAACAGGCAATGACGGTGTGCTGCACCAGAGGGAGCAATATCTAAGCTCTTGGCTTTCAACTCCAACTCTCTCAAAACCTTTTCATGTTCAAACTGTAGCTTCTTCTCTTCTAGGGCTAACTTTCTACTTTGCATTTCAAATTCTAACTGCCCACTTAAGTTGAGCTTGGTCAGCTCCATTTCGTGCATCCTACACTCTTTTCTATCTGCCAACTCCTCTGGAGATAGACTTTTAACAGAAACACTGCTACCGGCAGGGGAAGGGGTTCTCCTTCCTCTTGGACCCACTGGCCCTTCCAGCTGCTTCTCTGCATTATCATCATCAGTGGCATTTCTTGCTTCTACCCAGGCCCTCAGCGACTTGTAGAACTCTGGCTTACATTTACATCAAGTAGTAGAAACATTGAATTTCTTGCAGAAGAACTTTAGCTGTTTTACAGGGTAGCTGTCCAGTTTCTCTTCTTCCCACTCATTCTCAACACAGATTATGGATGCTGCTTTCTCCACCATGGTTAAGCTTGGCAGTACTCAAAAATAGAAAGTCCCAATATTGGTTGCGTTATGGTCTGCACTCACTAAGTAGTGTTCACCAGTGTACATGAGCCACAAATGCAAGTCCGTAATCCTCTCCACTGACCACCAATGTTAGACTTGTGGGTCTGTAGTTGGCACAGGTATGCACTTGTGACAAATAGGGACCCTCGCTTCTGTTGGACTTGGCCCTTCTGGCAGGTTCACCCCCGAGACTTTTTGCTTTTTATTGGTGACTTGGTGTAGTGCTTTTTGGTTTCTGCGCACTTTACCGCTGTGTCCCAGGGTAAAGTGCGTGCGTGTTGTGAGGTTGGCCTGCCCTCCCATAGGAATGCATGGGGGAATGTATGCGTCCTGGTAGTTCCTGATGTGTGAGTGAATGCTGCGCGATGATGTGTGCGGCGTGCATGTACCTAGTGTGGAAGTGCCACTTCTAGAAGTGGGCACTTCAGTGTGCAGTATGAAATGTGTGGCTTGTCTGGCGATTGGCTGGTGGAGTTCATGTGACGGACTAGGGAAATCCCCAGGGACAGGAGGAGTCACCCAGTGGTGAATGGGAGTTTAGCATACTGATGGCTGGGGAGGAGTATACCTGGGTCCTGAATAGGACAGGGCTTTCCCCACACACTGCTGGCTCCGGCCCCTGTGGTGCGTCTGATGACCCTAGCCCTGCCAGTGAATAGGGAGAGGGGCTGAGCAAAACAAAGTGCTCAGGAACCTGTTGTAACTGGTTCGCCCCTTCCCTGCACCTTCAGACAAAGACTTTTACTGTATAAAAAGGGTCTGTGTCCCCTTACAATTGGTTCTCTTCCAGGATCAACTTGAGGGGGGCCTGCTGCTGCTGGGCGCCAGGAGAGACCGCCACTGGGGACTGCCTCCCTGCTGGAGGGCCCTGTGAGCTGGCTCTGGGCCCAGTCTTTGCCCCCCTGCTCTTGGAGACTTTGCTGCTGGACTTTGACTTGCAGCGCCTGGGAGCGCTGGATCGCTTATCCTGAAGAAGCGCCTTCCTTTGTCGCAGCAGCGCTGTGCTGCGATCCTTTTCCAGGGGAACCCCGACGTAGGGATTCCCCCGTTTTGGGCCGAGATCGAGCGGGAGCCCACCCCGCATTGTGTGCGCGTTGGCGGGTGCCCACCCCGCTTATGTGTGGTGGTTGCGAGGGAGCCTACCCCTCTCCTTGCCGAGAAATCACCGCCGCAGCCCCGGGGAAGACAGGAAGTCAGGCGTCCCCTGGGGGCGTGCCGCGGGACGGAAGCCTCGTTTCAAAATCAGGAAGCGGACGGGAGCCCACCCCGCGCTCCTGTGCAGTGCTAAAGAAGTGCCCGGGTGAAGCAAGGACGTCGTGGGACGAAGCGGGCGGGAGCCTACCCCGCGCTTCCCCCAGGAGAGAAGGACGAGACTGCCCCGCCGCGAGAGGAGTGCTGCCGGTCCCGTGGAGCAGACGGCGGGAAGCGGAGACAACGCGGGAGTCCCCCGAGAGCAGCCCGGTAAGTGAGAAGGGCTGGGGGACTCCGTGCGTGTGCTGTGGGTGCCGGTCCCAGACCGGCCTCCTCCTTGAGCGAACCCAGTCTGATAGGCCGGGTCGCTCCAAAACGCCGCATTGCTTACGAGCCCCGTGAGGCTCCAACGACGGGGGTAAATTGAGTTTCGAGGGTCCCAGAGAGGGGGCCCCCACCTATCCCTGGCGGTACTTGAGCGGCCCCGCCTGCCAGAGGGCCGTTCCAACGTTGGGGGCACATTGTTTGTGCAGAGCCGGTTGAGGCTCCAGCGAGGGGGCGCATTCTGGTATTCAGAGCCCCGTGGCTCCAACGACGGGGCAAAATATTTGTTCAGAGCCACGAAGGCTCTAGGGGGCATTTCGTTGTCTAGAGCCCAGGGAGGGCTCCACGAGAGAGACAGATTGCTTCTAAAGGGCACAGTGGTGCCCACGCCCCTTTCCCCAGCTGCCCAGCACTTAGTGGGCAGCTGCCACGTTTAGGTGGGGGACATTTTTCGTTTTTGGTCTGCGCGGCTGGCGCAGCTTGACCGGACACAGGGCGTCTTAGCCCTGACAGCGCCAGTTGGCCTAGGGACTGCCACAGGTGGTCGCTTATATGAGTTCTTGCGCAATTGTGTTGCCCTGCACCGCTGAATGTGTGTTTATGCATCATGTGCCTTGCTTTACACCGCTGAATGTATTTCTATGCATCATGTGTTTTCTTTCCTTACACCTCTGAATGTTTTTATGCATCATGTGTTTTCCTAACCTGCACCTCTGAATGTATTTTGATGCGTCATGTGCCTTGTTTTACACCGCTGAATGTATTTTATGCATCATGTGTTTTCCTTCCCTACACCTCTGAATGTTTTAGGCATCATGTGTAATGTGCGTTTACCCCTACAGGAATTGTGATACTTAGGTGGTTGTTTGTTTTCTCCTAGTACAGGTGGTGCTAGTGAGGTTCTGGTTCCCTGCGCGATTTTCCTAAGGTGGTTAGGGTTGCGTAGGTGAGACTTACATGTTACCAGTGGTTACTGGTTGTGTGTTATATGTGTATTTTGTGCTACAGTAATTTTATATTCTAAAAGTGCTGATTCCTGACAGTGGTCCATGTGGCCCTGTCCCCTGTACATATAATCCCTTGTAAATTCTGCCCGTGCCTGTTGGCACATTGTAAAGTGTGTGTTTTTATCTAATGTGTTGTGTATAATACAAAGGCTATTTTTATAGAATACCTTGTGTGGAGTTTCCTTTGTGGTGGGCCTTGGGTGTTGTTGCTGGGTGCGCGCGCAAACGCTTTACACCTTGCCTCATAGATAAGCCTGACTGCTCGTGCCAAGCTACCAAGGGGGTGAGCAGGGGTTGTCTTTGGCGTGTAACTTCCTTGCCCTGACTAGAGTGGTGGTTTCTGCCTGGCTTTGGCGCAAGCCCTAGCCAACCAGAAATCCCAGTTCTAACATTGGTGATCAGCGGTGGGATTTGGACTTGCGTTTGCGCTGTACCGCAGCAGCGACTGGCTACACCACAAAACTCTGCATTAGATAACCACATTTTAGGGATTATTGTTTTTGAGTTCCATTATTTCCTCTCCTAAAGGTGTCCTTTGTGAATCATGTACTCCTGTGTTAGCTCAGACCCCCAGGTTCCTTGTGTTAAACTCTTCTCAGGAACGTCCGCCAAAATGGAGCCTGCTTTTAATTTCTGTGGTCTGTTTAGATATAGTAGGTTGGAGTTGGTAAGGTTCTGTGAAGAGAGAGACATAGAGGTGGGTGAGTCAGATACCCAATCCAAACTGAGGGACAACCTGATCCTATGGCAAAAGGATGAGTGGGAGCGAGAGCGCAGTGAGGAAGATAGAGCCCGGGCCGCACGCCGAGAGGGTGGTGGGTCTGAGGGGAGCCCTGAGGAATCTGAAGAGGAGGAAGGTTACCTGACAGGGACGCCAGTAGAAAGTGAAGACCCCATAGATAGGGAGTCCCTTGCTGGGTCCAGTGTCAGGAGCAGCACCCCGTCCCTTTCCCTGTCCCCAGAGGAGTGGGTAGATAGGAGGGAAGAGAGGGAGCATCAGCTGGCCATGGAGAAGCTCAGGTTGGAGCATGCCCGGGGGATGGCGCAGCTGAATATAGAGGAGAAAAAGCTGGAGACCGAGAGGGTCTTAGCGCAGGAGAGGATAGAGGAGGCTGAGAGGGCCTTCACCAGGGAGAAATCAGCGCTGGAGAGTAGACTATCCCCTGCGCGTAGTCTTAGTTTTCTGGGCTCCCCAGGGAGGGTTGAGTCCAGTGGTGGCAGCGAAATAGAGTCCCGTGCGACAAGTCCCACTCCCAGTTCCCCGAGTCTGGTACCTGTTTCCCAAGAGGAGGAGTATAGGTTGAAATTCAGGGGCAGGAAGAAGCTGCCGCACCAGTCTTGGGAGAAGTTTGTGGAGGAATGTGATGAGGCACTGTTTGATTGGGTAAGGGTTAACACGAAAGAGGATTTTGACGAACTGTATGACCTGGTCATCAAAGAGCAGCTATCCAGTAGTTTTTATCCCGAGTTGCGCCAACACCTGTTAGCATGGGGGTGCACTGATCCATGGAAACTTGCAAAGGAAGCAGACCGATGGGAAGGGGCCCCAAGTTATGATGAGGAATGGGATAGTTCTTCCCACACTAGTGACTCCAAAAGTAGTGGTTCAGGGATCTTCCAGTCCAGCGTGGTGGAAGAGGCTCCGTGTAGCCCAGCTAGGTCCCAGGATAGCGAGGAGGGTGTAGGGCCTTACGGCCTGGCTCAGTGGAGCGGGAGGAAGTGGGTGACCGAGGGTCCCCAGACGTACGAAACCCTGCCTCAGGACTTGGATGGTTTCATGAGGGAACACCAAGTTGGGGACCTAGGCTGTCCTGTTAGCCCATTTGAGGAGGATCACCTAGTGAGTAGAGGACCGGGAGCGCCTGTAAACAGGGCTCCTGTGGTTCTAGAGTCTGGCAGTACAGCTCCGGTAGGGAGGGTACAGGAGTCCAGCGTGAGGAGTGGTTGGGGGATGAGTTTCCCAGTGGATGCACCAGTGGACCAGGGACTAGCCAGTTGGGCTAGATCTTCTTGGGGGGACCCGGGTGGCGCCACTTCTGTTCTGGGGGATCTTCACGCACTGTCAGGTGGACAGGGGACGGGAGATCTGCGCCAGACAGACAGTCACACGACACATGGGTCATGTGTCAGCCTCGGGGGGATGGTGTGTAAGTCCCCAGAAGTCCTGGAGTGCCAGGCAATTATTCCACTGAAGGTTTTAGACCAGAGGTTGGGAGGCCAGGTTCAGGAGCAGCCTGACCTGAAGGGTAGGACTGCTGTAACAAGTGTCCTGACCGGTTCTTCTTCCAGAGGTACCGCCCCAGTTGGTAGGGAGCAGGACTCTGGAAGGGGGTGCAGAGGGGGGGAGAGCCCACCTCTGACTCCGGTGCAACCTGAGGGGTTAAACCCTAGGTTGGGAGACCAGTTCTCAGGGAAGGGTCCTGAGCTGGTTGGTGAGTTATGTTACGGGGTCACCTCTCAGAGGAAGAGAGGGCGGAACCCTAGGAGAAGAGGTAGGGGGAGGAGAGCCTCACCCGTGACTTTTGGTCAGCCTGAGGGTACGGACCCTAGGCTAGAGGATCAGTGACAGTTTAGAACTGCCCTGATGAGGGGTAGAGTGGAAAATGGTCACTATGTGCCAGGGGTTACTACCCCCCACTCTGTGGTTAGGCAAGGACCAGTGGCGCCTAGATGGTCTAGGGCCTGGTCCGGGCCACGGACAGCTGAGGAGTACCAGGGGGGTAGCCCAGTAGGTCCGCCGAGTTTTTTCGGAGGAAACCATGTGAGTTCAGAGTGGCATAAAACCGGGGAGTGTCCCTGCCGTTGCGGGCCTGCGTCCGTGTTTTATCGCCCCAAGCAGGGAAGACCATCACGGTGGTGATTGGTCTACCCTGCGTTTTGGCTGGAAGGGGGTTGTGTTGGACTTGGCCCTTCTGGCAGGTTCACCCCCGAGACTTTTTGCTTTTTATTGGTGACTTGGTGTAGTGCTTTTTGGTTTCTGCGCACTTTACCGCTGTGTCCCAGGGTAAAGTGCGTGCGTGTTGTGAGGTTGGCCTGCCCTCCCATAGGAATGCATGGGGGAATGTATGTGTCCTGGTAGTTCCTGATGCGTGGGGTGTGCGGGCCCGAGTTTGGTATGTGCGGACTCGCGTGAGTGAATGCTGCGCGATGATGTGTGCGGCGTGCATGTACCTAGTGTGGAAGTGCCACTTCTAGAAGTGGGCACTTCAGTGTGCAGTATGAAATGTGTGGCTTGTCTGGCGATTGGCTGGTGGAGGTCATGTGACGGACTAGGGAAATCCCCAGGGACAGGAGGAGTCACCCAGTGGTGAATGGGAGTTTAGCATACTGATGGCTGGGGAGGAGTATACTTGGGTCCTGAATAGGACAGGGCTTTCCCCACACACTGCTGGCTCCGGCCCCTGTGGTGCGTCTTTTGACCCTAGCCCTGCCAGTGAATAGGGAGAGGGGCTGAGCAAAACAAAGTGCTCAGGAACCTGTTGTAACTGGTTCGCCCCTTCCCTGCACCTTCAGACAAAGACTTTTACTGTATAAAAAGGGGCTGTGTCCCCTTACAATTGGTTCTCTTCCAGGATCAACTTGAGGGGGGCCTGCTGCTGCTGGGCGCCAGGAGAGACCGCCACTGGGGACTGCCTCCCTGCTGGAGGGCCCTGTGAGCTGGCTCTGGGCCCAATCTTTGCCCCCCTGCCCTTGGAGACTTTGCGGCTGGACTTTGACTTGCAGCGACTGGGAGCGCTGGATCCCTTATCCTGAAGAAGCGCCTTCCTTTGTCGCAGCAGCGCTGTGCTGCGATCCTTTTCCAGGGGAACCCCGACGTAGGGATTCCCCCGTTTTGGGCCGAGATCGAGCGGGAGCCCACCCCGCATTGTGTGCGCGTTGGCGGGTGCCCACCCCGCTTATGTGTGGTGGTTGCGAGGGAGCCTACCCCTCTCCTTGCTGAGAAATCACCGCCGCGGCCCCGGGGAAGACAGGAAGTCAGGCGTCCCCTGGGGGCGTGCCGCGGGACGGAAGCCTCGTTTCAAAATCAGGAAGCGGACGGGAGCCCACCCCGCACTCCTGTGCAGTGCTAAAGAAGTGCCCGGGTGAAGCAAGGACGTCGTGGGAGGAAGCGGGCGGGAGCCTACCCCACGCTTCCCCCAGGAGAGAAGGACGAGACTGCCCCGCCGCGAGAGGAGTGCTGCCGGTCCCGTGGAGCAGACGGCGGGAAGCGGAGACAACACGGGAGTCCCCTGAGAGCAGCCCGGTAAGTGAGAAGGGCTGGGGGACTCCGTGCGTGTGCTGTGGGTGCCGGTCCCAGACCGGCCTCCTCCTTGAGCGAACCCAGTCTGATAGGCCGGGTCGCTCCAAAATGCCGCATTGCTTACTAGCCCCGTGAGGCTCCAACGACGGGGGTAAATTGAGTTTCGAGGGTCCCAGAGAGGGGGCCCCCACCTATCCCTGCCGGTACTTGAGCGGCCCCGCCTGCCAGAGGGCCGTTCCAACGTTGGGGGCACATTGTTTGTGCAGAGCCGGTTGAGGCTCCAGCGAGGGGGCGCATTCTGGTATTCAGAGCCCCGTGGCTCCAACGACGGGGCAAAATATTTGTTCAGAGCCACGAAGACTCTAGGGGGCATTTCGTTGTCCAGAGCCCAGGGAGGGCTCCACGAGAGAGACAGATTGCTTTTAAAGGGCACAGTGGTGCCCACGCCCCTTTCCCCAGCTGCCCAGCACTTAGTGGGCAGCTGCCACGTTTAGGTGGGGGACATTTTTCGTTTTTGGTGTGCGCGGCTGGCGCAGCTTGACCGGACACAGGGCGTCTTAGCCCTGACAGGGCCAGTTGGCCTAGGGACTGCCACAGGTGGTGGCTTATATGAGTTCTTGCGCAATTGTGTTGCCCTGCACCGCTGAATGTGTGTTTATGCATCATGTGCCTTGCTTTACACCGCTGAATGTATTTCTATGCATCATGTGTTTTCTTTCCTTACACCTCTGAATGTTTTTATGCATCATGTGTTTTCCTAACCTGCACCTCTGAATGTATTTTGATGCGTCATGTGCCTTGTTTTACACCGCTGAATGTATTTTATGCATCATGTGTTTTCCTTCCCTACACCTCTGAATGTTTTAGGCATCATGTGTAATGTGCGTTTACCCCTACAGGTATTGTGATACTTAGGTGGTTGTTTGTTTTCTCCTAGTACAGGTGGTGCTAGTGAGGTTCTGGTTCCCTGCGCGATTTTCCTAAGGTGGTTAGGGTTGCGTAGGTGAGACTTACATGTTACCAGTGGTTACTGGTTGTGTGTTATATGTGTATTTTGTGCTGCAGTAATTTTATATTCTAAAAGTGCTGATTCCTGACAGTGGTCCATGTGGCCCTGTCCCCTATACATATAATCCCTTGTAAATTCTGCCCGTGCCTGTTGACACATTGTAAAGTGTGTGTTTTTATCTAATGTGTTGTGTATAATACAAAGGCTATTTTTATAGAATACCTTGTGTGGAGTTTCCTTTGTGGTGGGCCTTGGGTGTTGTTGCTGGGTGCGCGCGCAAACGCTTTACACCTTGCCTCAGAGATAAGCCTGACTGCTCGTGCCAAGCTACCAAGGGGGTGAGCAGGGGTTGTCTTTGGCGTGTAACTTCCTTGCCCTGACTAGAGTGGTGGTTTCTGCCTGGCTTTGGCGCAAGCCCTAGCCAACCAGAAATCCCAGTTCTAACAGCCTCTAGTCAGGGTAAGGGGGTACACTCCTAAAATAACCCCTGCTCACCCCCTTGGTAGCTTGGCACGAGCAGACAGGCTTACCTCAGAGGCAGTGTGTAAAGCATTTGTGAACACATACACTAACCAAGTGACAACACTACAGATGGACACCACACAGGTTTTATATCAAAAATAAGTATTCTTTATATAGATATACCACAAGACCATTAAACGACAAAAAATACACAATACTGCTACTTTAGATGGTAGAATTTTGCTTAGTTCTCTCTTGTTCTTAAATGCTACACTTTAAGTCAATGTACCTTTTAGATGCGACACGCAGGGCAACGAAAGTGTTGCAATGATGTTGATGCGTTGAAGATTTTGGTGCAAAGAAATAAAGACGTGAAGATCTTCCAGATGCGACACGCTTCTCCGATGTTGCGAGAAGACTCGATTCGATGGTTCAGCCGCAGCGGCGACACACTTTACGCGATGCGACGACAGCGGCCTTGGCAGCGACACTCTTCTCGGACGCTTCCGCTCGATGCGATGCTGCAGCGGCGACACCCATTTACGCGATGCGACAACAACAGCTCCTATGGCAGCACGCTTCTCCGTGGATGCGAGGCACTTTTCTTGATGCGTTGCAATGCGACAACTACGATGGCTGCGATGGCGACATGCTTCTTCCTCGATGCGAGACTCTTCTCTTGATGCGGTACAATGCGCCAGCTACGATGGCTGCGATGGCGACACGCTTCTTCGGCGTTGCGAGACACTTCCAGGATGATGCGAGACGCTTCCGCTCGGTGCGACAGCTGAAGGCGACACACATTACACGATGCGACGACAACAGCTCCGACGGCGGCACGCTTCTCCTTCTTGAGTCGCACTTCCAGCTCCTTGCGACACGCAGTCCCTCAGAAGGCCCAAAAACAGCAGCAGGCACTTCCAAAGAACTCTGGGGAGCTGGGGGGTGAAGTTTGTTGTTCCTGAGACTTCAGCAGGAGACAAGCTCTTTTCCAAGCCCTTGGAGATCCTTCACAAGTTGAGCAAAAGTACACACAAAGTTCCTTTCTCCTCTCTTTGGCAGTAGGCAACCCCTGCAGGCCAATCCCCCAGTTTCAGGGATAGTCTCTCCTCAGTTTCTTCTTGGTTCCTCTCCTCAGCAGAGTTTCTTCTTGTTTCCCAAAGTGATCTAAATTCTTGTGATCAGGGTCCCAATACTTATACCCCAAAATCCTTTGTCCTCTGAGGGCAGAGGGGCCTTTGCCTTGTTCAAAACAGTTCTTGTCAGTCATGGAGCACTTTGTTTACCTGACTCCTTCTTTCCTTTCAGAGTGCAGGGCAGAGACATCAGACGTACCGCAGGAGGTGGAGCCAGCATTGTGGAGGGAAGGCACAGCCCTATTCAGGTCCCAGGTGCAACTCCTCCCACCCATCTAGATGCAGATCTCTCAATTCACCACTGGGACACCTCACCCTGTCTCCTGGAATTCCCCAGCCCTGTCACTCAAACTCCAGACAAGGAATACACAGCCAAGCAGAGGCACGTTTGAATGGTTAGACAAGAAAATGCCTACTTTCTAAAAGTTAATACATTCTGGAATTCTGGCCCGCGAAGTTGGCGGGTCAGAGCAGGTTGCACAGCCGTATACACATTGGTATATCAAAGTAATACCCATCCACCAAAGTAATCAGTTTTGTCCATTTTATTTTCTTCATTTTCCATCATTATTTCAACTCTTATTTATCCATCACGTCAAAGGCTGTGAAATTCCTTGAAAAACTTTAAGCATGTAACTTGTTCTATGTATTGCCCATCCAGGCCTATGCATGAACATGTTTCGAATTTCCTTCATAACATATAATTCATGTCGTACTCAATGCATTTCGGTTAACAAACCTTCTTCAGGAGTATCTACAAATTGTAAAAATATGTGGTGAGCAGTCTATATATCGACTTTTTAATATCGAGGGACATAAATATCGAGTCAAAAATATCGAAAGTACAAAATATCGGAATAGATAATATCGATGTGAAAAATATCGTTTTTTTTTTTTTAATTATATGTCGATGTAAGTAATATCGTTAGTAATAATATCGACATGTTAAAATATCGTTATTGTATGTTTAGTAAATATTTTGAAGTTGTTTGTATAAATAGGAGGAAGGAGGTTCTCCTTCCTCTTGGACCCACTGGCCCTTCCAGCTGCTTCTCTGCATTATCATCATCAGTGGAATTTCTTGCTTCTACCCAGGCCCTCAGCGACTTGTAGAACTCTGGCTTACATTTACATCAAGTAGTGGAAACATTGAATTTCTTGCAGAAGAACTTTAGCTGTTTTACAGGGTAGCTGTCCAGTTTCTCTTCTTCCCACTCCCACTCATTCTCAACACAGATTATGGATGCTGCTTTCTCCACCATGGTTAAGCTTGGCAGTACTCAAAAATAGAAAGTCCCAATATTGGTTGCGTTATGGTCTGCACTCACTAAGTAGTGTTCACCAGTGTACATGAGCCACAAATGCAAGTCCGTAATCCTCACCACTGACCACCAATGTTAGACTTGTGGGTCTGTAGTTGGCACAGGTATGCACTTGTGACAAATAGGGACCCTCGCCTCTAGTCAGGGTAAGGGGGTACACTCCTAAAATAACCCCTGCTCACCCCCTTGGTAGCTTGGCACGAGCAGACAGGCTTACCTCAGAGGCAGTGTGTAAAGCATTTGTGAACACATACACTAACCAAGTGACAACACTACAGATGGACACCACACAGGTTTTATATCAAAAATAAGTATTCTTTATATAGATATACCACAAGACCATTAAACGACAAAAAATACACAATACTGCTACTTTAGATGGTAGAATTTTGCTTAGTTCTCTCTTGTTCTTAAATGCTACACTTTAAGTCAATGTACCTTTTAGATGCGACACGCAGGGCAACGAAAGTGTTGCAACGATGTTGATGCGTTGAAGATTTTGGTGCAAAGAAATAAAGACGTGAAGATCTTCCAGATGCGACACGCTTCTCCGATGTTGCGAGAAGACTCGATTCGATGGTTCAGCCGCAGCGGCGACACACTTTACGCGATGCGACAACAGCGGCCTTGGCAGCGACACTCTTCTCGGACGCTTCCGCTCGATGCGATGCTGCAGCGGCGACACCCATTTACGCGATGCGACAACAACAGCTCCTACGGCAGCACGCTTCTCCGTGGATGCGAGGCACTTTTCTTGATGCGGTGCAATGCGACAACTACGATGGCTGCGATGGCGACATGTTTCTTCCTTGATGCGAGACTCTTCTCTTGATGCGGTGCAATGCGCCAGCTACGATGGCTGCGATGGCGACACGCTTCTTCGGCGTTGCGAGACACTTCCAGGATGATGCGAGACGCTTCCGCTCGGTGCGACAGCTGAAGGCGACACACATTACACGATGCGACGACAACAGCTCCGACGGCGGCACGCTTCTCCTTCTTGAGTCGCACTTCCAGCTCCTTGCGACACGCAGTCCCTCAGAAGGCCCAAAAACAGCAGCAGGCACTTCCAAAGAACTCTGGGGAGCTGGGGGGTGAAGTTTGTTGTTCCTGAGACTTCAGCAGGAGACAAGCTCTTTTCCAAGCCCTTGGAGATCCTTCACAAGTTGAGCAAAAGTACACACAAAGTTCTCTTTCTCCTCTCTTTGGCAGTAGGCAACCCCTGCAGGCCAATCCCCCAGTTTCAGGGATAGTCTCTCCTCAGTTTCTTCTTGGTTCCTCTCCTCAGCAGAGTTTCTTCTTGTTTCCCAAAGTGATCTAAATTCTTGTGTTCAGGGTCCCAATACTTATACCCCAAAATCCTTTGTCCTCTGAGGGCAGAGGGGCCTTTGCCTTGTTCAAACCAGTTCTTGTCAGTCATGGAGCACTTTGTTTACCTGACTCCTTCTTTCCTTTTAGAATGCAGGGCAGAGACGTCAGACGCACCGCAGGAGGTGGAGCCGGCATTTTGGAGGGAAGGCACAGCCCTATTCAGGGAACCAGGTGCAACTCCTCCCACCCATCTAGATGCAGATCTCTCAATTCACCACTGGGACACCTCACCCTGTCTCCTGGAATTCCCCAGCCCTGTCACTCAAACTCCAGACAAGGAATACACAGCCAAGCAGAGGCACGTTTGAATGGTTAGACAAGAAAATGCCTACTTTCTAAAAGTTAATACATTCTGGAATTCTGGCCCGCGAAGTTGGCGGGTCAGAGCAGGTTGCACAGCCGTATACACATTGGTATATCAAAGTAATACCCATCCACCAAAGTAATCAGTTTGTCCATTTTATTTTCTTCATTTTCCATCATTATTTCAACTCTTATTTATCCATCACGTCAAAGGCTGTGAAATTCCTTGAAAAACTTTAAGCATGTAACTTGTTCTATGTATTGCCCATCCAGGCCTATGCATGAACATGTTTCGAATTTCCTTCATAACATATAATTCATGTCGTACTCAATGCATTTCGGTTAACAAACCTTCTTCAGGAGTATCTACAAATTGTAAAAATATGTGGTGAGCAGTCTATATATCGACTTTTTAATATTGAGGGACATAAATATCGAGTCAAAAATATCGAAAGTCGAAAATATCTGAATAGATAATATCGATGTGAAAAATATCGTTTTTTTTTTTAATTATATGTCGATGTAAGTGATATCGTTAGTAATAATATCGACATGTTAAAATATCGTTATTGTATGTTTAGTAAATATTTTGAAGTTGTTTGTATAAATAGTTAAAATGTATATAATATGAGAAATATTTATATTGTTTTAGGGGCGGGATGTTGGGTTATAGGGGATAAGGGTGGGGAGTGTTTTAAAAAAGTTAATTTTTTTTTAATATATTGTAAAATTTAATTAGTAAATTTTATTTCAAATTTGAAATGTATATTTAATTTTAGGAGCGGGATGTTGGGTTACAGGGGATAAGGGTGGGAAGTGTTTTAAAAATGTTTATATATTTTTGAATTTTTACAAAAATTTATTTTGAAATTTTAAAATTAATTTAGAATTTTAAAATTGTTTTTAGGAGCGGGATGTTGGGTTATAGGGGATAAGGGTGGGAAGTGTTTTAAAATGTTTATATATTTTAGAATAAAAAAAAATAATTATTTAGAAGTTTTAAATTAAATTTAGAATTTTACAAATAATTTTAGGAGCGGGATGTTTGGTTATAGGGGATAAGGGTGGGAAGTGTTTTAAAAATATTTATATATTTTAGAATTTAAAAAAAAATTATTTAGAAAATTTAAATATAATTTAGAATTTTACAAATAATTGTAGGAGCGGGATGTTGGGTTATAGGGGATAAGGGTGGGAAGTGTTTTAAAAATGTTTATATATTTTAGAATGTTTAAAAAAATTAATGTAGAAATTTGAAATTTAATTTAGAAATTTAAAATAAATTTTAGGAGCGGGATGTTGGGTTATAGGGGATAAGGGTGGGAAGTGTTTTAAAAATGTTTATATATTTCTGAATGTTTTTTTTTAAAAAATTATAATTTTAAATGTCATTTAGAATTTTATTTTAAATTTTTGGAGTGGGATGTTGAGTTACAGGGGATAAGGGTGGGAAGTGTTGTAAAAAATTTTTTTTAGTTTAGAATATTTAATAAATTTATTTTGAAATTTGTAATAAAAATATATTTTTTATATATTATCTTTTAGGAGTGGGATGTTGGGTTATAGGGGATGAGGGTGGGGAGTGTTTAAAAAATTTTGATTTATGTATGAATAATTTGTATACAAAATTTAGAAAATTAGAATAAAATTTCGAATGTTATATTTAATTTTAGGAGTGGGATTTTGTGTTATGGGGATAAGGGTGTGGAGTTTGATAAAAATGTGTAAAATGTTGGTAATATTGTATAAAAATTATGTCTCAATTTTGATTTTGATTGTACAATTTAAAATGTTTTTGGGGATTGGGATGTTGGCTTATAGGGGATAAGGGTGGGGAGTGTTTTAAAAAATTATTTTAAATTAGTAATATTGAGTAATTTATATTAAAAAAAATTATATTATAATATAATATTTTGGGATACATTTTAGATTGGGGAGTTGGATTTGTAGAGGATAAGTGTGGGTATTGTTTTATGTAAAAATTTTAATAATGATTAAAACATATTTTTTTTAAATATATTTATATTTATATATTTGTATTGCAATTACTGTAATTAAATACATATTGGAGTGGGAATATAAAATTAATTAAGATCAGTATACTTGATCTAGTGTAATTAAATATATTTATGAGTGGGAATACTAAATTAATGAAGTTTAGTGTTTTGCACCTACCATAATTAAATATAGATTTGAGTGAGAATAGTAAATTAATTAAGTTCAGTGTCCAGCATTTATCTTAATTAAATATAGACTGGAGTGGGAATAGTAAATTAATTTAGTTCATTGTCCAGCACCTACTGTAATTTAATATAGTTTGGAGTGAGAATAGTAAATTAATTAAGTTCAGTGTACAGCACTTATCTTAATTAAATATAGACTGGAGTGGGAATAGTAAATTAATTCAGTTCAGTGTCCAGCACGTACTATAATTAAATATAGGTTGGAGTGAGAATAGTAAATTTATTAAGTTCAGTGTCCAGCACTTATCTTAATTTAATATAGACTGGAGTGGGAATAGTAAATTAATTTAGTTCAGTGTCCAGCACCTACCCTAATTTAATATAGGTTGGAGTGAGAATAGTAAATTAATTAAGTTCAGTGTCCAGCAGTTATCTTAATTAAATATAGACTGGAGTGGGAATAGTAAATTTATTAAGTTCAGTGTCCAGCACCTACTCTAATTTAATATAGGTTGGAGTGAGAATAGTAAATTAATTACGTTCAGTGTCCAGCACTTATCTTAATTAAATATAGACTGGAGTGGGAATAGTAAATTAATTCAGTTCAGTGTCCAGCACATACTCTAATTAAATATAGGTTGGAGTGAGAATAGTAAATTAATTAAGTTCAGTGTCCAGCACTTATTTTAATTAAATATAGAATGGAGTGGAAATAGTAAATTAATTAACTTCAGTGTCCAGCACCTACTCTAATTTAATATATGTTGGAGTGAGAATAGTAAATTAATTAAGTTCAGTGTCCAGCACTTATTTTAATTAAATATAGAATGGAGTGGGAATAGTAAATTAATTAACTTCAGTGTCCAGCACATACTCTAATTAAATATAGGTTGGAGTGAGAATAGTACATTTATTAAGTTCAGTGTCCAGCACTTATCTTAATTTAATATAGACTGGAGTGGGAATAGTAAATTAATTAAGTTCAGTGTCCAGCAGCTACTCTAATTTAATATAGGTTGGAGTGAGAATAGTAAATTAATTATGTTCAGTGTCCAGCACTTATCTTAATTAAATATAGACTGGAGTGGGAATAGTAAATTAATTCAGTTCAGTGTCCAGCACCTACCCTAATTAAATATAGATTGGAGTGAGAATAGTAAATTAATTAAGTTCAGTGTCCAGCACTTATCTTAATTAAATATAGACTGGAGAGGGAATAGTAAATTAATTAAGTTCAGTGTCCAGCACATACTCTAATTAAATATAGGTTGGAGTGAGAATAGTAAATTAATTAAGTTCAGTGTTCAGCACTTATCTTAATTAAATATAGAGTGGAGTGGGAATAGTAAATTAATTCAGTTCAGTCTCCAGCACCTACTCTAATTTAATATAGGTTGGAGTGAGAATAGTAAATTAATTAAGTTCTGTGTCCAGCACTTATCTTAATTGAATATAAACTGGAGTGGGAATAGTAAATTAATTAAGTTCAGTGTCCAGCACCTACCCTAATTAAATATAGATTGGACTGAGAATAGTAAATTAATTAAGTTCAGTCTGTAGTGGGAGTAGTATGTTAATTAAGTTTGGTAAATAGCAATTATTATAATTAAATATAGAGTTGAATAGGAACAGTTAAATTAATTTGTTTTAATTTACAATAAATCTGTAGATTTTAGTTTTGGTTGGATAAAAGATAGAAGTTATATCAGAATGCAAATTCCAAATTTTTGTATAAAATAGTAGAAAGGAAAATAGGATTTGTTTTATAGTTGTTGGTATATTAATTACAGAGAAAATATTGTTTATTATTACACATATTATAATAATTAAATCATTGAAATAAACATGTAATAAAATAATTAATATTTAACATTTGTATTATTGTAATAATTTTTTTATTATGGATATATATTTGTTTAATATATATTTTGGACATTAATATATGAACAGACAAAATAATAACAAAAAAAAATTCTGATTTTTATAGCTGTTTAATATTTTTACATTTATATTGTGTACTCTCAATATTTTTAGACTTTATTTGAATTTATAAGAAATTGTATGTTTTGAAATATATGATAAATATATTTTAATTATTAATATTTATATTAGATAATTAATATTGAAAATGTTTACATTTTAGAATATTTCTTTTTATTTTTAGTTTTGGTATGTTGTAGATACAATATAATAATTATATCATGTTCATACATTTTTTTTGGTAATATATACAGTTTTATTATTATATTAGTAAATATTTTTTTTTTAATATTTATTTTTATAAGTTAAATAATTTTCACATATATAAAAAAAATAGGTATTCTTTTTGAGTATTTTATTCTAATGTTTTACTAATTTTTAAAGTAATGTGTAATGTTAAATAAATAGTTAGGGCATTTATTGGTATTTTTTTAGTTGTTATGTTTGTTTGGGTCTTTTATTTTGTAACCGCTCGCTGTTGTTTTGGGTTATTTTGGTAGAATCCAGGTCGCGGTCGGGAGCTGTTTCGCGTTTGAGAAGGTAAGAGTTATTTTCTTTATTATTAAATAGTTTTAAGTGTTTTGTGGAAGTAGTAATGTTGTAATAAGTGTGTATGGATTGATGTTTTAGAAGTTAGGGTGTTAGTAAATGTATACGGTTTTATAATTTACGTTGTGTTCCGTGTTTGTGGCTTTGTTAGTGTTTTGTTATTTAGGTGTGTTAAAGTTTTATAGTGTTTGAATAATGTTTGTAGTGATGTTTTTAGGTGCATTATGTGTGTTTGTGTGTGGGTGGGAATGTTTGTTTCTCTTTTGTAGGTTTTACGGAGAAGATATTTTCGTCTCTTTCAAACACCTTTTTTTTTTTAAGGAAGTGTGTATTAGTTGTGTTTACTAATATTTATTTTACACTTCCTTTATTGTTCGGGTTTCCAGGAGCGGTTATTTACCTTTTTATATTTTTCGGGATTTTTATGGTTAATGGATTGTCGTTTTTTGGCGTAGACGTTTTTTTCGAAAAACAGTTGTATTTTTCCATTTTATTTGGATTCATTTTTGATACCTATGGATTTTGAACTACCTGGATTTATTTGGAAGGAATGTTATTATCCCATTGGAGCAACTACACAGGTAAGTTCATTTAAATATTTTAATTGTGGGTGGGCAAATCTTATATATTTAATATTGTTGTTGTGTACTTGGTTTGTTTAATTATGTTGTCTAAACATATGTAGATATAAATTATTTATATATTTTAGACCACATAATTAAATATGTGATATAAAGTGGTTTCTTTATGTTGTGATAGTTGTTTTAGTAGAATTGTGGGTTAATATTTTGGAAAGGGTTTAGAAGAGAGTTTGAGCTATTATATTTAAGTACTCAAGTCCTCTTGTGGATGGGTATAGCTGTACCTGTTGTTGTAGGTAATTATACATTTGAGTAGTTTGTCTAGATTGTTTTGGTTTTAATTGTAGGACAGATTGTTGCATTCTTAATTCTTGGAAACTTTGTTCCTTTTGTATGGCAATTAGTAGTTTTTGTAGTGTTGGAGTTGTTCTCCCAGTAGAAGTTAGGAATGCATTATGCCAGCCCTCGACGGCGTTGTTAGTTTTGGCTTGATTGTTGAGTGTACTTACATATACATTCCACCAAGGTATTTGGAACTTGGGCTGACGTCTATGGCCTGATCTGTGTAGTCTCCCCACCCAGGTATCCTCAAAATAATCTAAGAGGGGAGATAACGTTACTTCATTTTGTTTGTAGAATAGACTTTCTAATAAAAGATTGTAATGTTCTGCAACATCTGTGGTTGGTACATAAGCTAGGGCTGTTAGAAGTTTTATTTGATGTGCAAAAGTTATGTTTGTGGCATATTCTACACTTAGGTGCCGATCACGATCCGGTAAAAACCGGGTACGAACCGTCGGACGGAGCATAATCTCCGTCCGACGCGTACCCGGTCGTCAATTTTTACAAACAAGGAATTACGATTCGCACGGGAACACCATTTCCGTACGATTCGTAAAAAAGCCCGACCGAACAAAATAAACCTACCAATGCGATCCGGGAAAGCGCCGACCTGACGTCGGGACGCTCGCAGCCTGCCATTCACGAACCAGGAATCACGATTCGCACCGACGTCATCCCGCACGGAGAATATTTTCCGGCTGCCAAAAACTGCCGGGAAATCAGGACGACGCGAACAAGGACCACCAGTACGCGACGGACAGACGACGACGCGAACAAGGAGGACCCGTACGCGATGGACAGACATGGACCCGAACCTATGAGTGATCCCGGCCCTCATAGCAGTCCACCTCCTCTACAGGTTACGACGCAGACGCCGCAGAAGGTCAGAATAACTAAGGGAGGGGGGAAAGTGGGGTGGGGTGGGGGTGGCAGGACCAGGGCAGGCCACAAAACCCCCACCAAAGTCACACATGCCCAGGACATACCTGACACCCATGCCCTGGTCACTACGAGGGGGTGGGGGCGTGTCCAGCTAAGCCAGCGACCGCCACAACGGAAGTCCGTCACCACGTGAACTGGCAACACAACCAGACCGGTACGTCCCGTACCCACACCTGAAGAGCGTGGGTACGAGACGTACCACGCCCACACCCACGTCACCCCAACAATGGCAGGACGGATCGTACCCACGTGGCAAAGGCCTGGGTATGGCCCACACAAGCATCACATTGCGTGGGGACGGATATGTACGGACCCTACCCCCACCCGCCTACGTATGGAGCGTACACCCACCCCACCAGTGTAAGTACGACTCGTACCCTCACCCGCGGACGTACGGACCGTACCCCCACCCCCACCAGTGTAAGTACGACTCCTACCCCCACCCGCGGACGTACGGACCGTACCCCCACCCCCACCAGTGTAAGTACGACTCCTACCCCCACCCCCGTATGCATGGAGCCTACCCCCACCCCACCAGTCTAAGTACGACTCGTACCCTCACCCGCGGACGTACGGACCATACCCCCACCCCCACCAGTGTAAGTACGACTCCTACCCCCACCCGCGGACGTACGGACCGTACCCCCACCACACCAGTGTAAGTAGACTCGTACCCTCACCCCGTATGCATGGAGCGTACCCCCACCCCAACAGTGTAAGTACGACTCCTACCCTCACCCGCGGACGTACGGACCGTACCCCCACCACACCAGTGTAAGTACGACTCCTACCCTCACCCGCGTATGCATGGAGCCTACCCCCACCCCACCAGTGTAAGTACGACTCGTACCCTCACCCGCGGACGTACGGACCGTACCCCCACCCCCACCAGTGTAAGTACGACTCCTACCCCCACCCCCGTATGCATGGATCCTACCCCCACCCCACCTGTCTAAGTACGACTCGTACCCTCACCCGCGGACGTACGGACCGTACCCCCACCCCCACCAGTGTAAGTACGACTCCTACCCCCACCCGCGGACTTACGGACTGTACCCCCACCACACCAGTGTAAGTAGACTCGTACCCTCACCCCGTATGCATGGAGCGTACCCCCACCCCACCAGTCTAAGTACGACTCGTACCCTCACCCGCGGACGTACGGACCGTACCCCCACCCCCACCAGTGTAAGTACGACTCCTACCCCCACCCCCGTATGCATGGAGCCTACCCCCACCCCACCTGTCTATTGTACGACTCGTACCCTCACCCGCGGACGTACGGACCGTACCCCCACCACACCAGTGTAAGTACGACTCCTACCCCCACCCCCGTATGCATGGAGCCTACCCCCACCCCACCTGTCTAAGTACGACTCGTACCCTCACCCGCGGACGTACGGACCGTACCCCCACCCCCACCAGTGTAAGTACGACTCCTACCCCCACCCGCGGACTTACGGACCGTACCCCCACCACACCAGTGTAAGTAGACTCGTACCCTCACCCCGTATGCATGGAGCGTACCCCCACCCCACCAGTCTAAGTACGACTCGTACCCTCACCCGCGGACGTACAGACCGTACCCCCACCCCCACCAGTGTAAGTACGACTCCTACCCCCTCCCCCGTATGCATGGAGCCTACCCCCACCCCACCTGTCTAAGTACGACTCGTACCCTCACCCGCGGACGTACGGACCGTACCCCCACCCCCACCAGTGTAAGTACGACTCCTACCCCCACCCGCGGACTTACGGACCGTACCCCCACCACACCAGTGTAAGTAGACTCGTACCCTCACCCCGTATGCATGGAGCGTACCCCCACCCCACCAGTCTGAGTACGACTCGTACCCTCACCCACGGACGTACGGACCGTACCCCCACCCCCACCAGTGTAAGTACGACTCCTACCCCCACCCCCGTATGCATGGAGCCTACCCCCACCCCACCTGTCTATTGTACGACTCGTACCCTCACCAGCGGACGTACGGACCGTACCCCCACCACACCAGTGTAAGTACGACTCCTACCCTCACCCGCGTATGCATGGAGCCTACCCCCACCCCACCAGTGTTAGTAGACTCGTACCCTCACCTCGAATGCATGGAGCGTACCCCCACCATGTATGTTCCAAGCGTACATATCCAGAAATAGGAGGTGTGTGTGCAGAGTCCACCCAGCAGTGCCCTGAGACAGGAGGGGTGTGTGCCTGTCACTACCAGCAGTGCCCTGAGACAGAAGGGGTGTGTGCCTATCACTCCCAGCAGTGCCCTGAGACAGGAGGGGTGGGTGTGGAGTCCTCCCAGCAGTGCCCTGAGACAGGAGGGGTGGGTGTGGAGTCCTCCCAGCAGTGCCCTGAGACAGGAGGGGTGGGTGTGGAGTCCTCCCAGCAGTGCCCTGAGACAGGAGGGGTGTGTGCCTATCACAACCAGCAGTGCCCTGAGACAGGAGGGGTGTGTGCCTATCACTACCAGCAGTGCCCTGAGACAGAAGGGGTGGGTGCCTATCACTCCCAGCAGTGCCCTGAGACAGGAGGGGTGTAACACATGTGTGTGAGGCTGGAAGTACCCACATGCATACTGCCTACAAGGGAACATGTCCCCATGAACTCATGTCAACAGACTCCACACACAAGTACAGTGATCACCAAGGAAGCCACGAATGTTGCAGGTGGAGACATGGCCCTGCATGCATGGCCAAAGTAGAAGGGCTCCGTCACACACACAGCTCATGTAGACACAGCTCTGCGCTAAACATTGGGAACACCCTGCAGGGAAGAAATCAGGGTACACAGAGGAAGGAATACACCCTGGGACAATTGCACCATGCAGTAACTGCTTACATGAACAAAGAAAGTTAGCTAACACCTTGTGATGGCACACAGATCCCAGGGTCCCCCCAATGAGCAGCACACTACTACATATCCCACACACCCAAACCCTTAAACACCACCCAAAACCATGTAGCAGCCCCACCAACACCAATACCAGCATAGCAGTAGTGTGATAATGAAAAAAAAATTAAGCTTTATTCAGCATGAGCACAATGTCCGTGGATCGCAGGCAGTTCAATATTCACAAAGCCCATAGGGCAGTCAATGATTCTCAGCTGGATGGGGGACACAGTGGGATGCGTGTCCCCTACCTTGCCTGCACAGTCACATGCCATCGTCTTCCACACTGGTGAGGGCATCATGGGGGGGGGAAGCACCAGGCACCGCAGGGACATCAGGGCAAAGGGGAGGCGTTGTGGGTGCAGGGATGGAGGACTCCACCACAGGGGGTGGGGCAGGGCCAAAGGCGGAGGCCAGGATGGCACTACACACCTTTGCAAGGTCCTCCAGGGAGTCCCCTGCACCCGAAGGAACCTCAGGCCCCAAGGAGGGGGGGGGGGGTCAGAGGGATGGGTCGCAGCGCCACCGGGGGAGGGTGGAGACAGGGGGGGAGAATCAACCACCCTGACCGAGGACTTCCTTGACCGCTTGCGTGGTGGTGTCACTGTGGGGCTCAGGGACAGAGCGGCCATGAAGGAGTCCTTGGGGGAGATGTGGCCAGGAGAGCTGAGGGGAGGGGATTTGGAGGGAGTGGACTGGGTGGAATGCGGACTCCCACTATGGCTGCGTGTCACACGTTTGCCCCCCGACCCAGTGGGTGTGCCTACCTCACCCTGTGTGTGCGTGTCAGGAGGAGTGCGGTGGACCTTCCCTGCTGGTGTGGTGCCTGTGTCTGTTGATGTGGGTGCATGCCGATGTCTGGGTGTACGTGGGACAGGCATGGGAGTGGGAAGTGTGGATGGGGCAGGGGTAGGTGGGGGGAGGTCGCGCTGCAGGAGACCCACTGCTGCAGTCAGTGTGGAGTCTATGGACCTCAGCAAGTTGCGTTGGTCAGCCTGTGATGAATGAATGCCCTCCAAGTATGCCTCGATGTTGGTGAGGGTTTGGCCGTGGGCATGGAGGACATTGAGGATCGCAGCCTGACCAACCTGCAGCTGCCGCTGGATGTCCACAGACTCGGCATTGGCGGCAGCAGTGGAGACAGGGGCAGGGGGTGCGGTGCCTGGCATGAAGGAGACATGAGGTGACCGGGCACGCTGGGAAGGGACACGAGCAAGTGGGAGCCGGCTGATGGGAACTGAGGGGGCGGTGCGAGGTGTTGTTCCGCTGTCAGCTGCTGGTGCAGCCACCGCCCACTCGGAGACATCCTCCTCGGACCTGTCAGCTTCGTATTCTGACGTGCCAGTCGACAGGTCCTCGGCCGCACTATCCTCCGCCTCTGTCCCACTCGATGTGCCAGCCCCGATGTCACGGCTGGCACTGGTGCTCGGTCCCTCCGCCTTGTCTGTGTCCATGTCTCCCTCTGTGTCCCCCGACGATGCTGTGGGCAGGGTGGAGAGACAGAAATTAATCAGACACCTGTACACATCAGTCACATGAGTCAAATCTACATAGGTAACATTGCATAGCCTGAAAAGGAAGATCCCTAACATCTACTAAACAAGGTACCGATGTAGGGCATGAAACACACAGTTGTTTGAGCCACCATGCCACTGAAATACCATGGAGAGCATGAGACAGTAGCTAAAGACAGGAAACGGAGTCTGACATAGCACCCATGCCCTGGGGACAATCCAGCACTGCATCTGCACCACACAGCATTGGCGAAAATACCGATGACCAGGGACCATATCCATGAACTTGAGACACATGCTGCATAGGTAATGCTGAAAACATGCCCAACATGACTCGGTAACTGCACCTTGCGTGTGTGTCCAGACAAACATCACACACTGCCCAGACCCAGCAAGTAGAAATCAGGATTTGACATATAGGCCCGCCCCAACCACCCCCTACACGAGGCAAATTGTTGAGACACAGGTGGCACCAACATCTCATAGTCTGGGTGATAAACACAGGGGCAGGCAAAATGCAAGATTGGACGCCAAACAGCCAAGGTGCGCCTGTACAAATAATGAGGTACCAGTGCCCATCCTCAGATGAGTATAACAATACACACAGGCACTGGCAACTGTGAGTATGAAGAAGGACATTCAGGTCAGGCTGCACAGTGGACACCTGTACAAAATAGCACGTCTATATACATGGTGCCAGGGGACAATGGCACAGAGCACAACCTACGCTGTAGACACTGAGAGTGTCCACGTTTATGATGACACAGACAACACTGAGGAAAAGGTGCCCCAGGGGACAGTAGTGGCCACGCAACTCCATGCTCCTGAATGGTAATGGCTGCAACACACGCCACCATCCCTGCACTATGCGTATCGCACACTCATGCACATCATGTCACAGGCCACTACATAGGACATGCGCGCTGTAAGGCATGACACATGAGAGACCAACTCCCATGTCTGGAGTCAGCATCAGTGCCAACTGACATGGAACCCACATGCAGTGAACTTGACAGGGCACAGCCAAGGTCCCAAAACCTGTTACGCACCACCCCCACACATGATGCTACAGGCATAGTTCTCGTGGACAAAGCGCCAGCCTACATTACCTTGTGAAGGAGTGACTACACACAGACCAGGGAACACATTGCAAGGAGGGGAAGGGTGGCAGGGGCGCAGCGCTATACTGGGGCAAACTGGATCTGCACAGCACCTTTAAACCCTGGCAGTGAATTCATGCTACTGTGCCCTTACAAATGCCGGTGACACACAACAAACGCACATGTACCTACCCACTTCCGGCTGCTGCATCGCCTGTAAGCGCCTCTCCAAGTCTGGAAAGACCACCGGCAGCACACTCCTGTGGAGGTGGCTCAGACGGTGGCGGCCGCGGTTCTTGTGGCTCTCAGGTGAGTCCCCCAGCAGGACCCGTGCAATCCTCCGCGTCCAGCACCGGATATCCTGCCAGCGTTTCCTCACCTGGGACAGGCTCCGCCTGCGACCATCCACACCCCTCACGGCACTGACGGCGGTCAGCCAGATCTGCTCCTTGGCAGTGGCGTCTACCTGTGAGGAAGAACAAGTGACACCACATCAATACACCAGCCACATGTCACAGAGAGACATATGAGAACAAATTAGCTGGTTACAACAAGGCATGTCATGCAGCCAACGCATTGCACCTTTGTCATAGGGACATGATCCTCTGGTGAGGGAACAAGCAGTACGTGCCATAGTGGGTACACAGGTGGAATGATGGCAATGTCACAATCAATGATCAAGGCTCACACTGTGCATCACACCCACCCCTCCTGTCTCAGGGAACTGCTGGGAGGACTCCACACACACCCCTCCTGTCTCAGGGCACTGCTGGGAGGACTCCACACCCACCCCTCCTGTCTCAGGGCACTGCTGGGAGGACTCCGCACCCACCCCTCCTGTCTCAGGGCACTGCTGGTTGTGATAGGCACACACCCCTCCTGTCTCAGGGCACTGCTGGGAGGACTCCACACACACCCCTCCTGTCTCAGGGCACTGCTGGGAGGACTCCACACCCACCCCTCCTGTCTCAGGGCACTGCTGGGAGGACTCCACACCCACCCCTCCTGTCTCAGGGCACTGCTGGTTGTGATAGGCACACACCCCTCCTGTCTCAGGGCACTGCTGGGAGGACTCCACACACACCCCTCCTGTCTCAGGGCACTGCTGGGAGGACTCCACACCCACCCCTCCTGTCTCAGGGCACTGCTGGTTGTGATAGGCACACACCCCTCCTGTCTCAGGGCACTGCTGGAAAGACTCCACACCCACCCCTCCTGTCTCAGGGCACTGCTGGGAGGACTCCACACCCACCCCTCCTGTCTCAGGGCACTGCTGGTTGTGATAGGCACACATCCCTCCTGTCTCAGGGCACTGCTGGGAGGACTCCACACACACCCCTCCTGTCTCAGGGCACTGCTGGGAGGACTCCACACCCACCCCTCCTGTCTCAGGGCACTGCTGGTTGTGATAGGCACCCACCCCTCCTGTCTCAGGGCACTGCTGGTTGTGATAGGCACACACCCCTCCTGTCTCAGGGCACTGCTGGGAGGACTCCACACACACCCCTCCTGTCTCAGGGCACTGCTGGGAGACATCAGGCATCCCCCCCCTGGGACCCTCCTACAGTACATGGCATGTGTGTCACACCAGGACACAATGCCAGAAGTCACAGTCACAACATAGGGACAGTCTGTGCCAGTGGCCTATGCACTCACCTGATACCCTGGTCGCCCATACAGCATGGTGTACTGTGGGAGGATCACATCCAGCAGAGCCATGTTCTCCTCCAGGGTGAATGGCTGTGTCCTCTCCACAGCCCTTGACATGGTTCCAGGGAATCAGTAGCAGCAGCTGGGTCGACGAATGCAAAGATGTGCAGGCAAGTACTCCCTCATGGGACCTGGCTGCCTTATAAGTGCCTTTCTGCCCAGTCTCATGCACAGGAGTACAGAGTGATTGGTCACTCACATTTGCATCCTATGTTTCCACCAATCCCTTCAAACCTAGCAGTCTGTGTGTACTCTATCGGTTTCATTCTCCTGCATGATGTCAGCTCCACAAACACATTGCAACAAAGTATTTTAATTCCAACTGACTTCTGCTGTTCACCTTCCAGAAGAAAATCGAATTTTGAACTTGGTCTCCATGACAACCAGCATGCATGTAGGCCTTAATACTTGTCCCTCATGTGTCCCCTATGTAAATTGGTGCTTCACACACAGGTACGGTGCGTTCCGGGGCCCTAGGGCACCCCAAATGCATTGCAACGGCCCGTACACGCGTGACTACGTTCACTATCACTATGGGTGGCCTCGCGTATGCGTATTCGTAGTGGTACGGGCCGTATACATGCCTGTACGCTCCCTATCACTACGAGTACGCATACGCAAGGACACCCATAGTGGTACGGGCCGTACACACGCCAGTACGCTCCCTATCACTATGGGTGTCCTCACGTATGCGTACTCGTCGTGGTACGGGCCGTACACATGCCTGTACGCTCCCTATCACTACGAGTACGCATACGCGAGGACACCCATAGTGGTACGGGCCGTACACACGCCAGTACGCTCCCTATCACTATGGGTGTCCTCACGTATGCATACTCGTCGTGGTACGGGCCGTACACATGCCTGTACGCTCCCTATCACTACGAGTACGCATACGCGAGGACACCCATAGTGGTACGGGCCGTACACACGCCAGTAGGCTCCCTATCACTATGGGTGTCCTCACGTATGGGTACTCGTAGTCATAGGGAGCGTACAGGCGTGTGTACGGCCCGTACCACTATGGGTGTCCTCGCGTATGCGTACTCGTAGTGGTACGGGCCGTACACATGCCTGTACACTCGCCATCACGATGGGTACACATACGGCAGCACTCCCATAGTGATATGGGAACGTACACAGGCCCTCTTCGCAGCAGTACAGCGGTTTTCACACATCACAGTGGTGACAGGCGGCACACAGGTAGGGATAGGGCGGACATACTTGTCCATGGATGGACATACTTGTCCATTCATTGACATCGAGGCATCGTCTGTGCATCACTACATGTGTGGGGCACAGGTGTGACGGCCTGTGATGTGGAACATTACTCCTGAGTCGAGAAGGCACCAGATGTATGATGAGATGTGTACAGATGTACTGTGTGATGGTGCGATGTGTGCCAGGCATGCCCTTGACTCCTTTGACATGTGTGCATGTTGTACTGCGCACTTGGGGTGAGCGTCACTGGCATGGCACGGACACCAACACACGGAAGTGTCCCCTGATGCCCGGTACAGGGGTTATGACACCTGACTTGTCACTACCCACAGTGCACAATGTGACTATGTCATGTATGTGTGGGGGCTTCCCATCAGGTTGATGTTGGAGCACCCTCAAAAGCTGCAGCCGTTGCAGCAACCAACATGTGTCTGTGTGTAGATTGTCATTGCACACTGTTCCGCACACCATGCCACATGTGGTATCGGATGTGAGATGCACATGTATGCATGGGACACGGAGTAGCGTGACAAGGACATGTCAGCATCCTCACAAGGAATGTGTGGTGAGTCATGACATGTGCACCTTCATGGCAAGGTGTGTGGGCTGTCCTAGTGTAATGTCATGTGACCTGTGGCTCCAGTGTTCCGCTACCAGTCTCTGCAATCGGCATCCTACTGCTGCTGATGTGTGGGCGTATGTCACTCCTGTCTTGCGTCTGGCTGTTCAGTTGCACTGGGACACAGCCATTCCCATGGCGTGGCATGGGGAGGTTCTCAATCTCCGTGTGTAGCTGGGTCTTGGAAGGAGTGCCACCTTGCATACATACGTGTCCTGGCCATGTAGCACATACCTGACTCCCTATGTAGCATGTGTGTATTGCCAGATTAACATGTGCTCAGTACACATGAGTTGTTGTCGTAGTGCACTCACTCTTCCTTGTCACTTCCAAATTACTGCAGAGCGCCGCCTCTTGCCCGGAGAATTCCAGACTTGGCTGCCATGCAGGAGAATGACAGCATCCGGCTCTACCGCTTCACCCAACCGTTGATTCTGGAGTTGACGGCGAGACTCGCACCACACCTGCAACCGCTGCACAGGTATCCCACGGCACTGACACCCCAGCTGAAGGTAATGGCTGCCCTACATTTTCTTGCCACGGGTACCTTTCAAAATACCATAGCTCATGTTGGTGGCATGTCCCAGAGCATGTTCAGCGGTGTGCTGCATGATTTCTTAGAGGCCATGTTGATTCACCTGGATGACTTCATCAAGTTCCCAACCCCTGAACAGATGACTGAGGTCAAGCGTGGATTCTATGCCCTGGGAGGGATGCCCCATGTCATTGGGTCCATAGATGGGACACATGTAGCTTTGGTACCACCACACGCACGGGAGGTGGCGTACCGCAATCGGAAGCACTACCACTCCATCAATGCCCTTGTGGTGTGTCAGGCCAACATGGTGATTTCACATGTCTGTGCTCGTTTTCCAGGATCAGCACACGATGCCTACATCATGAGGCATAGCGGGATGCCTGATATGATGATGCAGCTGCGCAACGAACGGGCATGTGTTGTTGGTGGGTACAGTCTGTCTGTCCTGTATTCTGTATAGCCTACCAGCACGACCGCTTCACCACTTCTAACGATGACCATGTGCTTCCCATGTAGGGGACGCTGGCTATCCCAACATGCCTTGGCTGCTGACACCTCTCCGCAACCCCATCACGCCGGCCCAGCTCCGCTACAACACCGCCCATGGCCGGACAAGGCGAGTGATAGAGAGGACGTTTGGCATGCTGAAGAGCCGATTCCGGTGCCTCCACAAGACCGGCGGTGCACTCCGTTATGCCCCGGCGAAGGTCTGCAAGATCTTCATGGTCTGCTGCATGCTGCACAACATGGTAGTTGAAAGAGCTGTGCCACTCATCCTGGATCAACATGACGAGGAGCATCCACCCGTGGAGGACGAAGGGCTTGGCAATGGGGCTAGTGATGTGGAGGATGTGGAGCCGCAAGAGGACATCCGGACTCGGCTCATACGCGACTTCTTTGCTTAGTGGTGAGTACCAGTGTCTGAGTGTGCACGCATTGGTCCCCGTGTGGCATGCGTTGTGATGTGTGTCTCCACCTGCATGTATGGCACGTGAGTCAGAGGTGTGTGTGGGTGTGTCACTGGAGTGATGGTGGCAGTGATGGTAGTATTTCCCCAGTCATATTTGTGACCTAGCATGTTGTCATCCATACATGTGTCGAGTAAATGCACATGCAAGTGGCTGTGCTTTTTGTGGCTGACTTCTTGTGTGTGTCTCTTCCCCAGGTACCTGCGCATGCCGTCTGCTGGTTGCATTGTTGTGGCACTGCTATTCCTCATGGACATGACATCGTGGGCTGACTCAGCGTTACAGGCACGGACACGTTTGGAAGTCTCCATGGGGTAAGGGATGCATCTGGGGTGTATTGGGTGTGGCAGTTGTTCACGATGTATGCACACTGCCCCAGTCGATGTGTTGTTCCTCTGCAGCCATGTCACATCCCCATGGGACACGACATGCAGCTGTGTACACCTGAATAGATGGTCTGCCTGGTTGACAGGCATCAGTGATGGGATAGGGGATTGTGATGATGGCATCAATGTGTGTGACACTGCCCTCGGCCACATACGGTTAGCATTGGCTTGACATGGTGTGGGACTTCAACATCAGCGGATCTATGGTGTATGGCAGGCTCTCCGTGTGCAGCTGTGGGTATTTAGCTGTTAGCCGACGCTTTTGTGCCAGTTCCATGGCAAACACGCATGTGTGCTGCTGAAGGGGGGTGCCAGTGTTGGACCCACATGTTACTCCACATGATGTGTTCATGTGTACTTCGAGTTGCCTCTGCAATCCGGAATACATGACTAATAAAGGTGTCCCTATGCCTCCAAGGTGCCTCTTCTCAGTCAATGCTGGTGTGTTGCCACGGTGCATCCTGCATGTCTGGCAAGGTATGCCCTGATTGTGGCTATGTGTCAATGTGTCGAGTTGCAAGATTCAAGCTGTGTGTGTGGGCTGAGACTGTGTATTGGGCATGATGTCCATGACTGTGTGGGTATTGTGACATGTGCCATCCCCATGCATCCAACATTGGCCAGGCCCCCATTCTCTGCATCCACCGGACTCCGGCATGCAGGACATGGTTCTGCCACCTGTCTACACATACCTGGGTGCCCCCCAGGACACTGGACTGGATCCCTGACCACTGCGCATGACTGTTGCTGTACTCAATGTGTGTGTCAGCACGGTTGTTCGGCAACCCCCTCAGCTGGTTGGGCCCATCACGGGTGTGTATGGTGCTCCATGTCTGTCTTGCCTAATACACTGTGACCCATGTGTCCTGTGCCAGACTCAGGCCCCAGGGGGTGGATGGTTGAAGACAAAAGATGACTCAGGCATGTTTTGACTTTACAAGACACATGTTAGGTAATAATGCTACCAGCAGGCATCTACTCTTCATAGTGTGATTTATTAGTGGGGGGGCGGGGGGGGCAAAGTGAGGGTATTTCCGGGATTTTGGAATCCAAAGTTCAGTAGGGGAGTTGGTGTCCTTGCCATTGGAAATCCTCAGAGTTCATGCCACAGTCTTTGTCAACATTGGTCAGCCAGTGACCAGCAGGGCCATGTGGCAGAGAATGTCTCTTGATGCTGTGATGCTGTTGCTCCAGTGGGCCAGGTGCCAGGCCAGGTGTCCTGGGAGATGGTGATGTAGCGCCGACCCTCACGGTCCTTTCCGTGGACGACCCGCCCTCCTGCGGGGAACCTCAGCAGCAGGCCGTGACGACGTCTGGGATGCTCCGTCGGATGTTTCCTCCTCCTCCTCCTGATCCCTCCCTGTGGGTGGTGATGTTCTCCGCCTTCTGGCACAGGGAGGGTCGGCCATGTTGTCGGCCATCCGACGGAGTGTAGCGTGAATCCCCTGGAATGCCGTCACTTGCTCAGCCTGTCTGTCCTCCATCCTCCGTTGGTGTTGCAGTAGACAGGCATGTTGCTGGGCCTGCTGTGCTTTGATCCCCTCGAGGACGGACACAACCTGGGCCATGCCCGTGGTGTCCTCCCGGTATGAGTCCAGGATGTTACGGACATGGGAAAATACCGGATCCCCAGCCAACTGGTCAGGCTCGCGTCTCCGCCGTCCTCCACTCCCACCACCCCTGCCCACTTGCGCCTGGCCTGCCCTTGTGGGCACATCGGGTCTCCGGGACCCCTGAGGGGTGGCATTGGCGTTGTCGCCTGCCTCCTCCTGGGTGCCCGGGACACCGTGTCCCTCCTGGCCAGCCTGGCTGCATTGTGGTGTTGGGGCAGGGATCCTGGGTGTCTCCTGGGATGTGGCAGGAGTGGGGGTGGTGGTTGGCACAGTTGTACCTGACGCAGGTGCTGCAGGTGGTTGGACACCAGAGGGGCCAGGTCGGTCGGGGTCGTCCACAGAGTGGTGAGAGTGGTCGCTGCCGGTGGGATCGGGCTCCTGCAGATCCAGGTCCTGTGAGTGTTCCCCCCCAGTGTTGGGGGGTGCACCACGACGTTGACCTGTGTGTGAGAGAGACAATGTTAATTTTGGTCCATGCAACATCCATGTTTCATCAGTTTCAAAGTTGGCACATTACCTCTTGGAATTAGGATCTGTCTTGCATTCCACTCACAGTGCACTTGTGCATGGGTGTGTCCCATGGGCACCACTTTGGCCCCATTAACTATGTGTGGCACAGTCTTACTTGCTGCGTCAAGTGTGACTGCAGTCAGCAGTGGAGTGGGCAGGTGTGGCGAGCCATGCATTGGCGCCTTCCGTGTAGCACTGTACATGTGCACATGGAGTGGATCCACACACTTATATGATCCAGGTAGCTGTCATTGTGCTCGTGAACAGGTTGTGACATGGCCCTGTGTTTTGCCATGGTGAAGAGGGGAGGTTCTGGCACTGGCCACCCTTGTCTACATGCACGCAGTCTACCTGCTGACGAGCAGACATTCGCACACGCCACACGGCTGATTTGCTCTCCCTGTGTCTCGCTCCCTCTGTGTCCCCCTCTCCCTCCCTCCGTGTGTCAGCCTCCTCCCTCTGTCCGTCTCCCTCCCTCTCTGTCCCCCTCTCCCTCCCTCTGTGTCCCCCTCTCCCTCCCTCTCTGTCCCCCTCTCCCTCCCTCTCTGTCCCCCTCTCCCTCCCTCTGTGTCCCCCTCTCCCTCCCTCTGTGTGTCACCCTCTGTCACCTCAGCCCAGCTTCCTGGGCACACACTGTTAGCAGATCTTTGAGTGGCCCTTGGCTTGTTGATGTGAGTTGGTTTCTGATCTCCAGGCACCCATTGGGTGTGATGTGTGTCTGTGCGCTGCTGCTGTGGTGGTGTGTGCTGCCACTCTTTCACAATGTTGGCTGTTCATTAGCTGCTGTCATGTGCAAAACAGTGCCTTCACCCCCATGTGTTGATGCAAGGCGTCCGCCATTTGCTGGCAAGTCATTCCTGTGTTGGGACACACTGTTTGTCTGGCTGTGACCTAGGCCATATGGGTAGAGTGAATTGTTGTCTGCTTCTGAGTTGCACTATGTGCTTTTTGGGGCCCAGCCTCCCGCCATCCGGGTTACCGTGTCATGTGTTGTTGTCTTCTGTGGCCTGTGACTTGACATTGTCCAGCTGGGTGCATGGGGCATGGTGGCAGCAGTGGCATGTGCGTGCTCATGGAGTGTGGTTGAGTCATGCGATGGCTTGTGGTGGTTGCGTGCCTGTTAGTGATTTTGGTTGTGGATGCAGTTCCCCCCATGTGAGGTGCGTTGTTTGTGTACTCACCCGGGTCTCGGAGTCCTTCTAATCCTTCAACTGCCTCCACCGGCAGTATGGCCATCACCCTCTCCTCCCAGGGATGGTAGTGTATGGGTCTGCGGGAGGGCCCTCCTCCGGTGGCGTTGGCCTGGTCGTGTTCCTCCTGCCTCTTGGCTCGGACCCTCCTCCGCAGATCGTACCACCTGTTCTGGCATTCCTGCCTGGTCCTTCTGGTGTCCGCAACAGCATTCACAGCATCGACGATGGTCTGCCACATGGCTGTTTTTGCTGCCAGGCTGGTGTTTCTGACCAATGTTCCAAAGATCTGTGGCTCGACTCTGAGGATTTGATCAACAAGAACCTCCAACTCTCGGTTACTGAACTTTGGATTCTTGGTAGTGGGCATGGTGAGGGGTGTGGATGTTGGGGGGGGTGTGGATGGTTGTGGGTGTGTGGGTGTGGTTGTGCAGGTGTGTGTGTGTGTGTGAATGTGATGAGGGTGTGTTTGTGAAGGTGGTTGTGTGGAGATGTGCAAGTGTGAGGTGTGGTGAAGCTTGTAGTAAGGTGCTGGTAGTTGTCTGTGGTGTCTAGCAGCAGTGAGTCTGTTGCAAAGGCTCATGGTTTGTGTGTGTGGGCCATTTTTATTGGTCCATTGGTGGGTGTGGCTGTGTTTGAATTTTGGGTGGGTTTGTTATAAGGAGTGGTGGTGTATTGGGCCTCTGTTTGTTTTTGGCAGTTGCAGGTCAGTGAATGTGTTATTTTAGTGGTTGTTGGCCATGTTTAGTGGCTTTGTGCCATTCGAATGGTGTATTCTTGTGTTGTTTAGTTTTGTCCTGGTTGTGTACGTGCGTTTTGAGCGTGTGTACGGTGTGTACATGGGCCATTTGGTTGTACGGTGCTGTCCTTGTGTGTGGGTTGGTACGACTCGTACATGCGGTTGTGATGTTGGGGCCTGGGGTGCGCTCCGTACTTAGGAGGTTGTGTTGGGGGTAGGACCGGAACGTACTGGGGTGTACATTGACGGGGGTATGACACGTACAGGGGTGGGGGGTAGGACTCGAACGTACTGGGGAGTAGGTACACGGGGCTATGACACGTACAGGGGTGGGGGTAGGACTCGAACGTACTGGGGTGTGGGTACACGGTGGTACGACACGTACAGGGGTGGGGGTACGACTCGAACGTACTGGGGTGTGGGTACACGGTGGTACGACACGTACAGGGGTGGGGGTAGGACTCGAACATACTGGGGTGTAGGTACACGGGGGTATGACACGTACAGGGGTGGGGGTAGGACTCGAACGTACTGGGGTGTAGGTACACGGGGGTATGACACGTACAGGGGTGGGGGTAGGACTCGAATGTACTGGGGTGTAGGTACACGGGGGTATGACACGTACAGGGGTGGGGGTATGACTCGAACGTACTGGGGTGTAGGTACACGGGGGTATGACACGTACAGGGGTGGGGGTACTACTCGAACGTACTGGGGTGTAGGTACACGGGGGTATGACACGTACAGGGGTGGAGGTAGGACTCGAACGTACTGGGGTGTAGGTACACGGGGGTATGACACGTACAGGGGTGGGGGTATGACTCGAACGTACTGGGGTGTGGGTACACGGTGGTACGACACGTACAGGGGTGGGGGTACGACTCGGACATACTGGGGTGTACTTAGACGGTGGTAGGACACGTACAGGGGTGTGGGTAGGACTCGAACGTACTGGGGTGTTGGTACACGGGGGTATGACACGTACAGGGGTGGGGGGTAGGACTCGAACGTACTGGGGTGTACATGGACGGTGGTACGACACGTACAGGGGTGGGGGTACGACTCGAACGTACTGGGGTGTGGGTACACGGTGGTACGACATGTACAGGGGTGGGGATAGGACTCGAACGTACTGGGGTGTAGGTACACGGGGTATGACACGTACAGGGGTGGGGGTGCGACTCGAACGTACTGGGGTGTAGGTACACGGGGGTATGACACGTACAGGGGTGGGGGTAGGACTCGAACGTACTGGGGTGTAGGTACACGGGTGTATGACACGTACAGGGGTGGGGGTATGACTCGAACGTACTGGGGTGTGGGTACACGGTGGTACGACACGTACAGGGGTGGGGGTACGACTCGGATGTACTGGGGTGTACTTAGACGGTGGTAGGACACGTACAGGGGTGGGGGTAGGACTCGAACGTACTGGGGTGTAGGTACACGGGGGTATGACACGTACAGGGGTGGGGGGTAGGACTCGAACGTACTGGGGTGTACATGGACGGTGGTACGACACGTACAGGGGTGGGGGTACGACTCGAACGTACTGGGGTGTGGGTACACGGTGGTACGACACGTACAGGGGTGGGGGTAGGACTCGAACGTACTGGGGTGTAGGTACACGGGGGTATGACACGTACAGGGGTGGGGGTACGACTCGAACGTACTGGGGTGTAGGTACACGGGGGTATGACACGTACAGGGGTAGGGGTAGGACTCGAACGTACTGGGGTGTAGGTACACGGGGGTATGACACGTACAGGGGTGGGGGTACGACTCGAACGTACTGGGGTGTGGGTACACGGTGGTACGACACGTACAGGGGTGGGGGTACGACTCGGACGTACTGGGGTGTACTTAGACGGTGGTAGGACACGTACAGGGGTGGGGGTAGGACTCGAACGTACTGGGGTGTAGGTACACGGGGGTATGACACGTACAGGGGTGGGGGGTAGGACTCGAACGTACTGGGGTGTACATGGACGGTGGTACGACACGTACAGGGGTGGGGGTACGACTCGAACGTACTGGGGTGTGGGTACACGGTGGTACGACACGTACAGGGGTGGGGGTACGACTCGAACGTACTGGGGTGTGGGTACACGGGGGTATGACACGTACAGGGGTGGGGGGTAGGACTCGAACGTACTGGGGTGTACATAGACGGTGGTACGACACGTACAGGGGTGGGGGTATGACTCAGACGTACTGGGGTGTAGGTACACGGGGCTATGACACGTACAGGGGTGGGGGTAGGACTCGAACGTACTGGGGTGTAGGTACACGGGGGTATGACACGTACAGGGGTGGGGGTACGACTCGTACTCGTACGTACTGGGGTGTACATGGACGGTGGTACGACCCGTACAGGGGTGGGGGGTGTACATGGACGGTAGTACGACTCGTACAGGGGTGGGGGTAGGACTCGAACTTACTGGGGTGTACATTGACGGTGGTACGGCTCGTACAGGGGTGGGGGTACGACTCGAACGTACTGGGGTGTACCTAGACGGGTGGGGGTGTACATACACGGGGGGTACGTATCGGACGTACGGGGGCTGGGGGGAGTGTTGGGCGCGTATGCGGGCACATGTCTCCATGGTTGCTATAGGAGTTCGGTGCGGACGGTGTTTTTTCCATACGGTTGTAACCTCGGACGCACGGGATGGATCGTGATTCCTCGGTCGGACTTGACTTTTCACGTTTGTACGGTAAATCGTCCGAGGACGTGTCGGACACATTTTCCGACCCGAGGACGTGTGGGGAATGATTCCCAATGCGGTTCGTATGGACTTTTTACCATGCGAATCGTGATTGCCAGTTCGTACGGCACTTGTACGATTCGTACGGTAAAAAGACCGGATACGAGTCGCACGGGGACATTTTTTACCGGATCGTGATCGGCACCCTAGTGAAGATTTTTGTAAATGTCTCCATATACATTGGTTTATTTTATTTTTTTTTATTTTTTATTTTAATCGAGCAAAAAATCATACAACATAATACATCATACAGTACATAGTAATACAATAGCAAATCTGAAATAAGGATTCAAATCAAAATTTAAACAAATAAGCATATATACAGCCCAACAGCTAACTTGTTTAGTTCAAAAGAGGTGGATCATTGGATCTATGTTTCAAATACCATTTAGAAATAGGAGCCCAAATCTGGGCCCCGAAAAACCGGGCTTTTTTACCTCTAGAGCTATAAATTAAAAGCTCCTGTTTGTATGTTGCTAAAAATCGGCTAAGCCACATCTGAAAAGTAGGTGAATCTGTGTCTTTCCACCGTGCAGCTAAAATAATACGAAAAATAGCAGTACCCAAAAAAAGTATCCTTTGTTCTTCAATATTATGACCAAGCGATTCATCATGTCCCAATAAATAAAGAGTTGTAGAGTCTTGAATGTGATGACCAAATAATCGGTTCCAAAAGCCCATAAGCGAAGCTTTTAATAAATCTAATTTGGGACAACTTGCAAACATATGTACTAAATTCGCTTGGGGTTGATTACATCTCGGACAGTTATCATCAGCCCGAAGACCCCAAGAAAATAGCTTTGCGGGGGTAAAATAGAGGTTATAAAGAACTCTGTAATATTGGGCTTTAAGATTCGAAGGAATAAAGAGCTCAGATGAAAGAGCCAGGGAAAGATCAACATCAACATTTGGATTAGCTAATCTTATAGCCCAGGTCTGTTCAACCCGTTCTAAATCATCTGAAGTATTTTGGATCAACAGTTGATAAAAGGTGCCGATCCTAGTGGAATGTTTCCCAATAATAGAGAACAGCTTGATGTCATCCAATTTAATACTGGGCGTCCGGTCACGAATGCTTGTAAACACCTGCAGGTATTTCAAAAAATCAGTGGAAGGAACATTAAATTTCTGTTGTAACCGTTCAAATGACAAAGTGATGTCATTGCCAAAGAAATCATCCACTGTTTTAATACCTAAAAGTTCCCACCTATGGGTGGTAGAATCGTTAAGACTAGCAGGTATAATTGCACTATGCCATAAGGGAGTATATTTCGAATATTTTGGAATCGATAAATATTTAGATACAGATTTCCAAACCTTCCAAGCATCTGTGACTACCCTTAATTTGATTTTTTTATAGTATAGTTGCTCAACCTGCCTTAAAAATAACCCTTGACATTTATTTCCAAGACTTAGCTCATAAATAGAAGGGATATAATAATCCATACTAGGCGAGATGATCGTTTTACATCTAAATAGGGGAGCCATTTGTTGAACGAATGTTGCCCATAAGTATAATTTTAAACTGGGAATCCCGAGCCCACCTCTCCTCTGGGGTAGAGTCAAAAACGATAGGGCTCTTCTGATCTTTCCAAAGCTCCATATAAACTTGGACATGGAGGAATCAATAATCTTAATAAAACTATCTCGGGGTAAAAGCGGTATTGCTCGAAACAGATAGAGTATTCTTGGAAAAATATTCATTTTTAAATAATTGGCCCTGCCAATTATAGATAGATGTAAATTATCTATTCTCCTAAGGTCAGCCTTAATTTTATTAATCAAGGGAGTATAGTTAAGATGATCAATTTCACTTACATCAGAAGAGAGACAAATGCCTAAGTAAGTAGCTTGTTCAACTCTTAGGGGGCTATCAAAGACAGTATTATTTGTGCACAGAACCATTGTTTTGTCCTTGTTGAGGGAATAGCCTGAAAAGAGACCGAAGGACTGAGTGATTGATTCGATTTCCTGAATGGCCTCAGCGGGGTTTGTCGTTAAAATGGCTACATCATCAGCATAGGCCAATACTTTCGTTGATAACACACCAATATCAATAGGCCGAATAACGGGTGAGGAAAGCAGTTTAACAATTAATGGGTTAATGTAAAGAGAAAATAATATAGGAGAGCAAGGACATCCTTGTCTCGTACCTCTTTGTATATCAACAAGCTCCGACTCGACACCGCCAATGGAGACTTTTGCTTTAGGATCAATATACAGGGATTTTATAGCTCTAATGAATTTATTCCCAAAGTTGTTAAAATCCAAAATGTTCCAAAGAAAGCTCCATGATACGCGGTCAAATGCCTTCTCGGCGTCGAGAAGGATCATCGACATCTCGCCCCCCGTGCTACCCATGATATTAAAGAGGGTAATGGCTCTCCGCGTATGATCAGTGGTACCCCTACCTGGAACAAAGCCGTGTTGCCATGGGGAGACAAGATGTTCGATGATCCCACTCAACCGATTAGCTAGAATTTTAGCATATAATTTTGAATCAGAGTTTATCAACGATATAGGTCTATAGGAGGATGGATTATGTGGGGGTTTACCTTTTTTCAGGAAAATGGCTATGTTGGTATGTTTCCAGGACTCCGGTGGAAGTGAGTGATACTGAACCCCCAAAAACAAGTCCAGTAGATAAGGTAGAATTTGTTTGCCAAGCGCCTTATAAAGATCAAGTGGAATTTTATCCGGTCCGGCAGCCTTCCCATTTGCTAAATCGTAGAGTGCAGTTTCCAGTTCCGACATTGAAATTTCTCTTTCGAGATCTTCTTTAACTAGATCATCAACCACCGGGTTAAGGTCCTGACCCGATAGCCATTTTTAAAAAAAAGTTTTTAAGGCATTCTCAGAATGTGGATTATCATTATGATACAGTTTTTGGTAATATTTTCTAAATGCCTCTACTATCTCGCTTGAAGATTCATATTCCTGACCCTCATACTCAATCTTCTGGATCTTGTTTTGTGATAATTTTTGACGTGTTCGAAGAGCTAAATGTCTGCCTACATTCTCTCCAGACTCATATAACCTGTTTTTATTAGCTTCATATGTTTCTACCGCTTTCCTAGTTAGGGTATTGTTAATTTCAGCTTTTAATACCAGTATTTTTTGAAGAGTATCGAGAGTTGGAGCTCCCTGATGTATCTGGGTAGCATGCTGTGTCTCGAGGTTTGACAATTCTCTCATTAAACTCAAATTAATATTATCTTCAATCTTTTTACGTTTAGCAACGAACGCAATAGTCTCCCCCCTTAATGCAGCTTTAAAACAGTCCCAGACGATCAGTCTGGAGGTACTAAACTGATTACAGTCGAAATATTCCTGGGCCCAAGATGTAATATGGGCTATATATTGATAATTAACAAGTAGCTTTCTATCAAAGGACCATTGCGTTTTCGGCTTCGTATCGTTTGGGGAATCAAATATTAGGGTAAGTGCATTATGATCTGAGATCGTTTTCGGGGATTTAATTATATCTACCAAGAGCTGGAGCTCTAATGATGACATAATATAGTCAATTCGGACATACTTGTTGTGTGGATAAGAGAAATAAGTAAATCCGTCATCATTTTTCTTTTTTAGCCCCCATATATCCCGTAAATTATGGCTGTCCATCAGTTGACGCAAAGCCCTATATACCTTAGGTTTACGTCCCTTGTAATTAATAAAGTTTTGATTACAAAAATAACTCCCTGTAGCTATGTTTAAATCCCCACATAAAATGAGGGGTCCAGACCAAGAGGCTAGTTCCAACTCTAGATCTCTAAGGAGTAGGGGATCATCCAGGTTTGAGCCATAAATTGCACAAATTACGAGACCAGATTTTAATTGAGCTATGGCCCACCTGCCATGACTATCGGCCAATGTACGAATAGGATCACCGATTAAGGGCTTTACAAGAATGGCAACCCCGCGTGTTTTAGTTGTTTGTGATGTTGCTATAATAACATTATATCCTGGGATATTAAGCAGTTCTTTATCAGATTCAGAAATATGCGTCTCTTGTAGACATAAAATATCGACAGGATCCTGCCGCAAAAGTTGGAATAATTGTGCCCTTTTATTTCTGTCATTTAAGCCCGCAATATTCCAACTACAAAGTTTTATTCTCCCCATCTATAAAAACAAGAACAGTTTCCAAATCTAATTACTAGAAAGAAGATAGGTTTTATAGATAACAAAACATAAATCTTAATCTGATCCCCTCTGATTACTTGGATATATTCCATGTACAAAAAACTGAAAATTACCTTATTTGCATGAATTTGCTCATTTTTGTGTTTTTTCCCCCTCACCCCCCCTCCCCCCCCCTCACCCCCCCTCCCCCCCCCCCTCTCCCTCTCCCCACCCCCCCCCTCCCCAAACGGCGGCCAACAGGGCATGAGACTCCAAGGGAGTCTAAATCGATGGAGAGATATGCTCTGACCAGCATAAGAAGAATAGCCGTCAAGAGTGAAAAATCAACCAATAAGACCATAATGGTGCAATCGTAGTAAAAAAGCAAAAAGATAAAGAGAGAAAGGGAAAAAAAGGGTAGACAACTAAGCAACCCAACCCGTTTCAGCAGTCAGTGCTACAGGTGCTACTAGTATATGTAATATGCAATATATAATATACATGATATAAACAAAATTGTTTAAAGACTTTAAAGGGTTAAGTTCAGGACAGGCTATCCAAAAATTCCTTAGCTTTAATTTCTGACGTGAAAAATTTAGCCTGACCATTGTGAATAACTTTTAGCTTTGCAGGGTTGTTTAAATACACCTGCACTTTTTTTTCCTGAAAGGGTTTGATTAATTGACGGAGACGCCATCTCCTTTCAACAGTAGTGTGACAAAAATCAGGCCTAACAAAATAGGAGATATTGCCTCTGTTACGCCGGGCTTCAGGTCTTGCTTTCTCCGTGATAGCCTGTCGGAGTAAAAAATTACCAAAAAAAACCAAAATTGCACGGGGGTACCCCCCTTGTGGTGAAGACTTTAAGACAATTGGGACTCTATGAACACGTTGGATTTCTAGGTCCCAGTTCCAAGATGCCAACTCCGGAAGTGTGTCTTTGAACAGTTGAACTATAAATGAGCGTACGTCATCGCCCTCAATTTTCTCTGGTATACCAAGTACACGAAGGTTGTTACGTCGAAGGCGATTTTCCATCTCCTCCATTTTCCACCTAACATCCTTCAAATCGTCTTCATGAGCCTCAACTTTTTTCTGAATTGTAGCGGTTTCAGTTTCGTTGGCAACTATACGATCTTCAATCTCCGTCAGTCTTGTGTTGAAAGTTGTAACTGTTTTAGAAAGCTTCCGGACCACACCTTGAACCTTATTAAGGGCTACTTGCGTCCTGCGACCGTCCCTGGAAGTCTGTTCCCGATGGGAAGCGATAGCCTGAAGTACTGTATCCATAACAGCTGATAAAGTAGCGCTTTGCGGCTCAATAGCAGGCAACTCAGAATGAGACACAAAGGAATGGTCCTGTGGGATTGATAACACCGCTAGGGAATGGTCTCGTGCTGATCCCGATGCTATATGAAGGCTTCTTCTCTTTCGCAGCACAGACCGTCTGCTCTCCCTAGACTCTCCATAATTTGAATCACACTCGCTTCCTATTGGCGCGGTATCATGATCAGTATTAATTTTAGAGTCTGAGTCTGAGTCCGAGTCTGATTCTTGAGACCATCTAAGCTCCTCCAAACCTTCAGATATAGAATAAAAATCTGAGGGATCTTTATCAGTATCAAAAGAGTCAGAGGTATACATCTTCCCATTAGGAACTTTGGCGCGATGTACGCATTCTTTTTTGGCGTTTTTGGCATTTGCAGGGGAATCGGCAGTCACAAAAGGGGCATTAGAAACCACAGAAGCCACAGCAGCTAGTGAAGGGGGACAAATAATTTTGGCAACCCTACCTTCGAAGTCTTCATTCCTTTGCACATGGTCTTCAGAGGTCGGTGGTTGAATGTTACTTTCTCCCCCCTCTCCTCCTCCTTCTCCCTCCGGATTTACCGGTATACTTCTTATTGATTCAGTACTAGGCAACCTCGCCTCAGTTTCTGCTTGTCCGAGAGCATCAACTCCAGCTCCAGCTCCAGGCGGGTCACTCTGAACTAGCGAGTTCAGGGGTGGGGGGTAGGACTCGAACGTACTGGGGTGTACATGGACGGTGGTACGACACGTACAGGGGTGGGGGTACGACTCGAACGTACTGGGGTGTGGGTACACGGTGGTACGACACGTACAGGGGTGGGGGTACGACTCGAACGTACTGGGGTGTGGGTACACGGGGGTATGACACGTACAGGGGTGGGGGGTAGGACTCGAACGTACTGGGGTGTACATAGACGGTGGTACGACACGTACAGGGGTGGGGGTACGACTCAGACGTACTGGGGTGTAGGTACACGGGGCTATGACACGTACAGGGGTGGGGGTAGGACTCGAACGTACTGGGGTGTAGGTACACGGGGGTATGACACGTACAGGGGTGGGGGTACGACTCGTACTCGTACGTACTGGGGTGTACATGGACGGTGGTACGACCCGTACAGGGGTGGGGGGTGTACATGGACGGTAGTACGACTCGTACAGGGGTGGGGGTAGGACTCGAACTTACTGGGGTGTACATTGACGGTGGTACGGCTCGTACAGGGGTGGGGGTACGACTCGAACGTACTGGGGTGTACCTAGACGGGTGGGGGTGTACATACACGGGGGGTACGTATCGGACGTACGGGGGCTGGGGGGAGTGTTGGGCGCGTATGCGGGCACATGTCTCCATGGTTGCTATAGGAGTTCGGTGCGGACGGTGTTTTTTCCATACGGTTGTAACCTCGGACGCACGGGATGGATCGTGATTCCTCGGTCGGACTTGACTTTTCACGTTTGTACGGTAAATCGTCCGAGGACGTGTCGGACACATTTTCCGACCCGAGGACGTGTGGGGAATGATTCCCAATGCGGTTCGTATGGACTTTTTACCATGCGAATCGTGATTGCCAGTTCGTACGGCACTTGTACGATTCGTACGGTAAAAAGACCGGATACGAGTCGCACGGGGACATTTTTTACCGGATCGTGATCGGCACCCTAGTGAAGATTTTTGTAAATGTCTCCATATACATTGGTTTAGATGGAAGTAGCATCCTTGGATAGCTGTATGGGGGTAAAGTTTTAGAATGCAATTTATCATGGCTTGCTCAAAGTCTATGATAATTCTTTGAGGGTAAAAATCATTTGATTCTTGTTTTAGTTTTCCTAGCATTTCATTATATGTTGTGTTTTGTTTGTTAGGTAATAGTGCATAAATTAAAGGTATGGAAGTGTTGTGATATTGACCGTGTATTGTGTAAAGCTGGTAGAATGGTTTTGGGCATATTGTAAAGGTGCCATCCATCATCCATGTTTGGCATTGTTGGAGTTTAGTTATATTGTTTGCAGTAGCAAACATTATGATTCTTTTTTCTGTACTTTTGTTATCAAAAAAAATAAAAGGTTCATTATTGTGGGTGATAGTTAATTCTGGTGGAATGATGATATCTTGAAAAGTTTTAGGGGATGGTATAGTTGTCGTGGTTGATTTTTTGGTCCTAGTAATTGTTCTTTTTATAGAAGCAATTGATGGTAATTGGCCTCTTGCGTCTTTGGGCACTCTAGGTAATAGTTCTTTTAGGATTGCACTTGTAGCAGTTTGTGAACCAGTGCTTAATTCTTTGATATTTTCAAGGGTTGATCTGACTTCTATTTCAGAGAGATTGGGTGGGTGGTTATGCTCTCTTGTATATAGTACAGTTGTTTCTCTTGTTGTTGCTCGTCCGTAGCATTTGTTAGAATAATATTTCGAACACTTCCAGTTCACTTTTCGGTCCGTCTGCTTTTCTTGGGTGTATGTGTAACCCATGTAACACAATAGGAATTTTCCTTTCTGTGATGTTATAAATTGGGCTTCTTCTGTCATCGTGATGTGTTAGAAATCTGGAAAAAATGTATATGAAAATATATGCAATAGTACTTTATATATTTCTATGAAAATAGGAAACAAAAAACTTTTTTATATATACTTACCAAGTGTTTTTGGTTGTATTTGAATGAAGATGTTCTTTGTAGACAAAATGCTGTTTAGTTGATGTAGTCTCTGAAAGTTAAAGAACATATATTGTTTTGGTTGGTTTAGTTTTTTTAAGTGGGGTGGTATTGCTGTTTGGTATAGACTATATTTTTTTTGTTGAAACGTTTTTTATTGTTTTCCAAATCAACAACTCAACAAACATCCCCCCGCCTTCACCCGTCCAGGAAGTACCACACATTTATCATCAAGACCAATTATTCAGGAGAAGGAACAACCTTCCCACCCAGTCCTCTACCCCCCCCCCCTCCCTCCCCCACCCCATGTCAGTGTACCACCGTCCCCTACCCCTCTTCCGATGTGCCCCTCCTCCCTAATAAATAAGATACAGGAGCCCAACCTCTCCCTAAGCAAACGGAGCCTTCCCTCATGCTGAGTGGTATAGACTATAGGTGTTAATTTATGCAGGTTTTTAAAAACTTAAAAAAGAGAACGTGGATTTGTTTAGGGGTTTAGGATGTTTAGGGGTTTAGGATGTTTAGGGGTTTAGGATGTTTTGGGGTTTGAGTAGGATTTAATTAATATTTTATAAAGTATTTTGATAGTATACTTACTTTTTTAGTGAGTCCTTTCTGGCAATGTTCAATATTTTCTTTAGCTGTTTTGAGTAATATCTGTAGTGGAAACATAAAGAGATGGAATATATAAGTTATTTATTTATTTGAGTAAAGATAAATTAGTGTTTTAGTTTAATTTGGCAGTTTAGTTAGAAAAGATAATTTACTTACGTTTTTAGAATAGTAGTAGGATGTAGGTTTCTTCTGTTTAGCAGAGTTTCTTCTTCGTTCAATGCTTTGGTTTAAGGCACAGTAGAAGACTTGTTTTAATTGGTTTATATAGTGGTTTTAAATTGTTTCTTGAATGTTATTGGTTGTTTTCTGTATGTGGCCTTTATATTGGATGTTTTGAATTTTTTTTAGTTAATTGGTTTCCTTTTATGGAAAATGCTAAGTAAGAGTATATTTAGTTTTAAAGGAGGAGAGTTTTAAATAATTATATAGAAAAAGATTGTTTATAATGTGTTTTAATTTTTTTAAATGTGTTCGAAATTCCTATGTGATAATTATTTCAGTGTTTTTTTATTATGTTGTTAAATATTTATATCGTTATAAATGTTATGTTTATGTTTAAGTAGAATATAATTGGAAAATGTATGTTTTCGGAAAATATTGTATTTATGTTGTTTAAAGTATTGGTTTTATTAGTATTAGAATTGTCGATATATTTAAAAAAAACTATATTATTGATGTCTATATTTTGGTTATCGATATTTGTTACATGTGTTATATTTATTTATTTATGTCGATATTTAGTATTGCGATATTTATGTGTGCGATTTTTGTGTGATCGATATAATTGTATGACGATATTGTAGTGTCGATATTAGTGTAGTTTTTTAATAAAGTATACAATGTCGATAATTTTGATGTCGATATTTTTGAAGCGATATTTGTGTAGTTCGATAATGTGTCTTTCGATAATATGTCAGAGATCCAAAATATGTATGTCAGTCACATTACATTTTGTCCCAACAGATGTAAATTATCAAAAGAATTATCAGCAAAATTACCCTTCCCTCTTTAATACCGACTAAATTTTAGCAAAACACCCGTGTCACATTTAAATACCACCATAGTAAAACTCCCATCGCACTCGCCATCTACAAAGCATTCCTAGTGACTCGTAAATTAAACTCCTCACCTAAACGCTCATCCTGATTTTTAATCTGTGCAATCTGTTAATTTCCTGACATCAAACCCATTTAAACTTCAAGCTACCTCTTCTCATCAAACGATCCTCTGTTCCCTTCGTGCCTAGTGCTGAATTGATCACTTTCTTATGCCCCCCATAAATACCTGATGTAAACTACGCAGTACTTCAAACATCTCTGTCGCGCTCGTGGTAGCTCAATGACGGCCATGTTAAACATCCTCAATTTAAATGAACAACACCCGCCCTCCTCTACAATCATTGGTGCAAAATGTCACATGGTCACCACCCTCTCCCGCATTCCAAAACCTATCAACTTATGTGTACACACTACATTACCCACAATCCTTTAGAAATCAAGCCTCAAACCCAAACCCCCTTCTATTATATCAGTGCTTATTTACAAACATAAACATCAAACGCTGTGCCAAGTAAACTTTCTATATGTAAACGGTCCGTGTTGATGACAAATCGGTAATCCGAACGTAATGAACTGCTTTTGACGTGAAGCACGTTGTTGTCTGATAATCTCATTTTTTTGAATCTTCATTTTTATTGGGGTGCTACCAGGTGGTGAACCGGCTAGTAAGACGACAAAATTGGAGATGTCCCGAAGGGTGTGCTTCGGGACATCTCCAATTTTGTCGTCTTACTTTCTAAAAGTGGCATTTTCAAACACAGAATTGTAAAACCAACTTCACGAAAAGATGTATTTCATCATTCTGAGATCAGGCATACTAAATTCGAATTTCTACCATATTCAGTTAGGATTATAAAATGTAATAACCAAACTGCCCATTCTGGCCCATGGAAAACAGGTAGCCTTGCAATAGTGAAAAACGAAAATGGCTGTAATTCACTATTAGAACATGCCACATACACCAGGGCATGTCCTACCTTATCCTTACAATGCACCCTGCCCTTGGGCCTACCATAGGGGTGTCTGATATGAAGAAAAGTGCACTTGCCCAGTCAGCATGACAGTACCAAACTGCACGCAGGCTCTGCAATGGCAGACCTTTGACACACTTTTACACGCTGCTTCTGTGGGTGGCACAACCAGTGCTGCAAACCCACCAGCAGCATTTGGATTTACAAGCACTGGGCACTCCTGGTGCACTGTTCTAGGGTCTGACAGGTAAACCAAACCAACCAATCATGGAATCACAAATCATACATCAATTTACAATAGGGAGCTCTGGCACTGTGGCACTGGACGGCAGTGGCACAGTGCCCTGAGCAACTACCACCAGTAAAAAAACATGAGACAACAGCGAAAAATGGAAGGGAGACCCACGCCAAGGTGCCAGGTCTAACAGGTAGGGTCAGGGAAATTGTTACCCCTAGGCCCACCCTCACCTGCTGCCCCACCCACACTGCCTACCCCATCAGAACCACTAGGTCCTGGGAGATCATCCAGCTTCAGTATCTTTATGAGATGCTGGGTGGTTGGGCTTTTGCCTGTCTTCAGCTTCCTAATGAAACATAAGGCCCTAAGCTGAGCAAAGGAGAGATCCCCATATCTATAGGGAAGGAGTTCACTGGTTCCTGGTAGGGACCCACTGGTTCCTGGCTGGTTAGACATTACTAATGTGGTGTGGTGTATTGCACTACCTACACTAGTGTGGCCTACTAAACTCTCTTGAGTTGTAGAAAGGGTTTGCTATCGATTAACACACAACTCTAAGTTCAGTAGAACTTACTGTAGCTAAACTTGATATTATATGTACCTAAGGTACCTTTAGCTGTTTTTAGTTGATCAATTCAATTGAGATTATCTGGTAAAACAATAGCAAGCTGGAATCCCACATGCTGCACACCAATGTGAGAAGCTGGCCTGAAAATATGCTGTCCACTAGTTCTATTGGGCACCTTGTATCAGTCCAAACAACCCCTTATGGTGATAGGTTAAAGACAACCTTAATTGAAAGCTATCCTAGTGGTAGCTATGGAGAGCAGCCTTCAGGCTAAGTCTTGAAGGAATGTAAAGCAGCTTGTTTTACCAGTCTATAATCTCTTGAATGATCAAATGAAAAGACAACCACACCAGGTTGTGAATACCAAAATGAGTAAGTGCATTCTGTGAATACCAAAATGGTAGTAAGTTTAGGATTTTGTCTTAAGTTAGTTCTGTGAATCGGGCCCCTGGCCTATAGCCTCAAGAATTGCTGGGACCCCAAGTAACCACCCAAGGTAGTGACACAGGGGACCCACGGGGACTGTATGCAGTGTGGAAACACAACCACGGGTTCCCGTTATCTTCTATGGGCAATGTCACGGTTGGAAATTTAATGATTAGGGATACTTAGAATCGAGTCAGGACCAAACCCTTTTGGACTTAAGACGTTCTAGGGCTAGCACCCACGGGAGCACCGGAGTACTCGAGTTACCTCACCCAGTGAAGCCGGGTGCATAGGTGTCTTTTGGTGTCGTGTCGTCGATTTCAATGGGAGCCTGCAAAGAACTGCTGCTGCCGTGAAGAGGAGAAGTGTCCGCAGAGATCCAAGCCTGGATCTGGGATGGAAGGAACCTGAAAGCAGAGGGGACAGAGTCTGGGTCACTTGCCAGTGACCTAGCGCTGAATGGACCAATGCCCACAGATGTCGGGTGCTTCAGGTGAGTTGATGGGTGTCTTGACTCTTCAGCCACGAGGTCCAGGAGGCATCGACGAAGACCACAAGCCGGATTCGAGCTGTGCCATGAAGTCTGTCGAGTTCTGCGGTATCGGCGACCAGAATGGACCCAACAAGCCTTGGCAACGGCAAGTCACTGGAATTCAGAGAAAGGACTGCAGTGCAGACCAGCAAGGACTCACCCTGCGAGGAAAAGTCAGGGCACAACTGAAGCAACCAGGAACGCCCAATCAGAAAAAAAGTTGCCTTCATGGGGACCTGCTATCCAACGGGCTAGTGATCGCGAAGGAGCCTTGAGCGGTCGCACTTGAAGCTGGCCCATGGGTCACTCGTGGAGTGGAGGCCAACAATCTTCGGTGTAGGAGGTGATCAAGGCTCGGGCTACTCGGAGCCCAAAGCACAACTTCGAGGAGGACCACGAAGATAGTGTTGCTGCAAAAGTTCACGGTGTCCAGGGGTCACAGTTCCACGTCACCCACGATAGCCACGGGCCTCAGCTTTGCTGTGGACTCAGGGTAGCCTCGGGGAAGTCTGGAAATCCACCTCTGGTGATGCAAAGACTTCGGCGTCCGGCGGGAGCTTCAGTGATACAGACCGGTCAGTTGCTTCTTTGGTGCCTGCCAAGCAGGGTAGTCACTCCTTGACTCCAAGGGAGATTTCTTCAGTCTTCTAGTCAGGATAGAATATCGAAGGTCCAGGATATCTGTAGCAGTGTTTCGTCCAGGGTAATCTAAAGTCCTAGGGACTGGATTCCTATACTTATAGTAACTTTAGGGGCTGGACTCTCTCTAAGGCCCCACCTATGGGTGGGCCTGGTAAGAGGGTGGTTACACCCATTTCCTTTGTCCAGTTTTGCATCAGAGCAGCGGCAGGTAGCCCCTAAAACCGGTTTGAACTGGAGTATGCACAGGGACACCAAGTGTGCCCCCAGTGCAGGACTTCAAAGCACCAGAGAGTGCTCCCGCCCAGCCCCAATACACATCAGCCTGTCTGGGGAGGTGGGGACACCTCCCCTTGACAGGAAACCTATTTTCCCGGCCTCCCCTGCCGGAGTTTCCGAACTGCCAAGCCAGGTCCTCCCTGGACTGGAAACAAGCATCCTAGGACCGGTTTCGGGGTTTCACCCCTCTATAGCCATGATAGCTTGATTCCAGTGGCATGGAGAGCACGGGACTCACGTCTGAGCATACCCGTCCCACTGGGTGTGAGTGTTTGATTGGTTCTGATGCTCCGTCCATCACCACCCCTTTTTGTACCACTTTGTTCGCCATAAGTTGGCAGGGTATGCTCAGATGTGAGTCCCTTGCTCACTTTGCCACTGGATTCAAGCAAGCCTGGCTGAAGACGGCTGAAATGCCAGAAACCGGTCCTAGGAAGCTTGTTTCCGGTCCAGGGAAGACATGGCTTGGCAGTTCGGGCTGGACTGTTCCCATGAGGCACAGGGTCAGACTGATTTGCATATGCCCATGTCTGAACTGGGATGGCAGAGTGGGCTAAAGAACGGTGATGGATCAAACCCAGATCTGTTGACTGGGTGCGAGTGTTTGATTGGTTCTGATGCTCCGTCCATCACCACCCCCTTTTGTACCGCTTTGTTCGCCATAAGTTGGCAGGGTATGCTCAGACGTGAGTCCCTTGCTCACTTTGCCACTGGATTCAAGCAAGCCTGGCTGAAGACGGCTGAAATGCCAGAAACCGGTCCTAGGAAGCTTGTTTCCGGTCCAGGGAAGACATGGCTTGGCAGTTCGGGCTGGACTGTTCCCATGAGGCACAGGGTCAGACTGATTTGCATATGCCCATGTCTGAACTGTGGTGGCAGAGTGGGCTAAAGAACGGTGATGGATCAAACCCAGATCTGTTGACTGGGTGCGAGTGTTTGATTGGTTCTGATGCTCCGTCCATCACCACCCCCTTTTGTACCGCTTTGTTCGCCATAAGTTGGCAGGGTATGCTCAGACGTGAGTCCCTTGCTCACTTTGCCACTGGATTCAAACAAGCCTGGCTGAAGACGGCTGAAATGCCAGAAACCGGTCCTAGGAAGCTTGTTTCCGGTCCAGGGAAGACATGGCTTGGCAGTTCGGGCTGGACTGTTCCCATGAGGCACAGGGTCAGACTGATTTGCATATGCCCATGTCTGAACTGGGGTGGCAGAGTGGGCTAAAGAACGGTGATGGATCAAACCCAGATCTGTTGACTGGGTGCGAGTGTTTGATTGGTTCTGATGCTCCGTCCATCACCACCCCCTTTTGTACCGCTTTGTTCGCCATAAGTTGGCAGGGTATGCTCAGACGTGAGTCCCTTGCTCACTTTGCCACTGGATTCAAGCAAGCCTGGCTGAAGACGGCTGAAATGCCAGAAACCGGTCCTAGGAAGCTTGTTTCCGGTCCAGGGAAGACATGGCTTGGCAGTTCGGGCTGGACTCTTCCCATGAGGCACAGGGTCAGACTGATTTGCATATGCCCATGTCTGAACTGGGGTGGCAGAGTGGGCTAAAGAACGGTGATGGATCAAACCCAGATCTGTTGACTGGGTGCGAGTGTTTGATTGGTTCTGATGCTCCGTCCATCACCACCCCCTTTTGTACCGCTTTGTTCGCCATAAGTTGGCAGGGTATGCTCAGACGTGAGTCCCTTGCTCACTTTGCCACTGGATTCAAGCAAGCCTGGCTGAAGACGGCTGAAATGCCAGAAACCGGTCCTAGGAAGCTTGTTTCCGGTCCAGGGAAGACATGGCTTGGCAGTTCGGGCTGGACTGTTCCCATGAGGTACAGGGTGAGACTGATTTGCATATGCCCATGTCTGAACTGGGGTGTCAGAGTGGGCTAAAGAACGGTGATGGATTAAACCCAGATCTGTTGACTGGGTGCGAGTGTTTGATTGGTTCTGATGCTCCGTCCATCACCACCCCCTTTTGTACCGAGTTTCCGTCAGCAGCAGGAGGCCAGACCCATGTCTGTGGCAGAGGCATCCATTTTGTGATGCCAGGGCTCAGGAAAGTCCTGTCGGGTTTGACCAGTGTGAACATGTCTCTCCCTCTAGAAGGGTGGAATGCTACCCCCCTCGCCAGAACTGGCCGGGGGGGGGGGGGCGTTAGTATTCCAAAGCGTTTGACACCAAACACGACATGTTTTGATGCAGCCATTCCAAAGTTAGCATTTACTGCGAGGTTCTAATGCACTTAAGAGTATATGGTATGGCTGTATCACAGAACAGCCATAAGGAAGTATTTCTGAAAGCTGCAGACGGGCTCAGCTTATGCTTGGGCACCCTCTCACATAAAACCAAGCACTCTGCCTTCAGGATTGTCAAGGCCTGCCATAGGAGTGGCTTATAGGTTTATATGTGTCTGTATATAGGTAGCCTACACCACTGTAAGGGGTGCAAGCACACCCTTACTCAGGCTGCGGTAGCAGACCTGTGGTGCCATTTTGGAGTGCTTCCCTGGGGTGGCATAATATTTGCTGCAGCCCCTGGTAGGGCTCTGAGGTACCTATGCGCTAGGTACATAGTATACGATATACTAGGGGCTTATAAGGCACTCCAGAATCCAATTAGATATGTACCTACTGTACATGAATACCATTTTAGAGAGGAAGCAGCTAGGCTGTGGTCCTGATTAGCAGGACCACAGCCAACCTAAGTTCGAAAAACAGTGAAACACCAGCAAAAAGTGGGGGTCCCATGTGAAGCAGATCCTTCTCTCCTATAGTCGCCATCGTAGCTGATGCATTGCGCCGCATCAAGAGAAGAGTCTCGCATCGAGGAAGAAGCGTGTCGCCATCGCAGCCATCGTAGTTGTCGCATTGCACCGCATCAAAAAAAGCGCCTTGCATCCACGGAGAAGCGTTCCGCCATCGGAGCTGTTGTCGTCGCATCGCGTAAAGGGATGTCGCCGCTGCAGCATCGCATTGAGCGGAAGCGTCTCGCAACGTCGGAGAAGAGTGTTGCTGCCAAGGCCGCTGTCGTCGCATCGCGTAAAGTGTGTCGCCGCTGCAGCTGAAGTATCAAATTGAATCTTCTTGCGACATCGGAGAAGCATGCCGCATCTGGAAGATCTTCACGTCTTTATTTCTTTGCACCAAAATCTTCAACGCATCAACATCGTTGCAACACTTTCATTGCCCTGCGTGTCGCATCTAAAAGATACATTGACTTAAAGTGGCGCATTTAAGAACTAAAGAGAACTAAGCAAAATTCAACCATCTAAAGTAGCAGTATTGTGTATTTTTTGTCGTTTAATGTTCTTGTGGTAAATCTATATAAAGAATACTTATTTTTGATATAAAACCTGTGTGGTGTCCATCTGTAGTGTTGTCACTTGGTTACTGTATGTGTTCACAAATGCTTTACACACTGTCTCTGAGATAAGCCTGTCTGCTTGTGCCAAGCTACCAAGGGGGTGAGCAGGGGTTATTTTAGAGTGTACCCCATTACCCTGACTAGAGGCGATGGCCCCTATTTGTCACAAGTGCATACCTGTGCCAACTAGAGACTCCCAAGTCTAACACTACCTCTAATGCTGACCAGACTGGTGACAATGACCAGACTCTGGTGAACCCAGCTCTCCTGGATGATGATGAGGAGGATGACAATAATAGTCCTTCCTTTATTCCTCCAGGTAGACCTGAAAGTAGGGCTAGAAGGGATAGAGCTCTGTCAAGGGAATCTGTCCAGTCCAACTCCTCTATAGGGACCTCTGTCGCTTCACACACAGGGAGGGAAACCTCCCAGGAGCGGAGAGAGAGTTTGCTGAAGTATGAGCAAGACAAGTTCAACCTCAGAAAGCAGCAGATGGCCTTAGATAGGGAAGCCCTAGAGCTCTACAGAGCTAGTAAAAAGGAGGGACTAGAGTCCCTTCGTGGCAGCAATTTCGCTAGAGATAGGGAGAGGTCTTATGACCATAGAAACCTAAGTAAGATTGTCCCTCCCTACCAGAGTGGGGATGACATCCACAAATGAGTAACTGCCTTGGAGAGGGCCTGTAAAGTACAGAAGGACCCACAAGGTCAGTGGGCAGCAATCTTATGGCTCTCCTTTGCAGACAAAGGTAGAGATAAGCTCCTCAGTGTAAGAGAAGAGTATGCTGATGATTACAAGGTCTTGAAGAGTGCTCTGATTGATGGGTTTGGCCGAACCACTGAACAGTATAGGTTGAAGTTCAGAGACACCCAAAAAGCTCAGACTCAAGACTGGGTAGATTTTGTTGATTGTGCTACTAAGGCTCTGGAAGGTTGGATACATGGCAGCAAAGTGCATGACTTTACAGGATTGTACAATTTGATTATGAGGGAACAGATCCTTAGCAATTGTCAAAACCAGCTTTTACACCAGTACCTGGTGGACTCTGATCTGACCTCTCCCCAAGAATTGGGAAAGAAGGCAGACAAATGGGTCAGAACCAGGATAAGGCCTAAACATCAGGGGGGTGACCAGAAGAAAGATTCTACCAAGCCCCAAGAGAAAGGGGGGGATAAATCTAAGGATAAGTCCACGACAGGGCCCCAAAAGTCCTCTTCTGGGTGTGGGTCCCAAACTCCTTCCTCTCCTGAAAAGAAACCATATTGCCATGTCTGTAAAAAGCCTGGGCACCGGAAAACTGATCCCAGTTGCCCCAGGATTGGCAATAAAGAAAATGTTCCTCCAACAAATACTACCATTCCCCCTGGTACTACTAGTAGTAATCCCCCAGGTGGTAGTAATGTACCCAAAAAGGTAAATGCATTCTCATGGGGAACAGAGGTGGACCCTAGTGTAGACAGGCCCCCCTCACAGGCCCCCTCAGTCTGTGATGGTGGTGTGGGATTTGCCACTTTTATTTGCAAATTCATATATAGGAAACTTATTCAAACAAGGTAAAGGAATTGGAGAACAGTTGAAGACAAATATTTAAAACCGTGCACTGTGCTGTCATAAACCCCAAATATGACTCCAAAAGAAATTGTATGGTTTCTGTATTTTTATTTGTTGCTTATCAATTTATATACTTGTTAACATACATACATACAATATATCATTTAGTCTTTTCTCAGTACTTTTTATACAAAATATTCCTACTGAGGGTACTGAATCATTGTATATTTTATTGATCAATTACATTCCATTTGATATCAAAGAAAAAGACTGTTTATTATGAACATGGCTCTATTGGATCTACGCGCGTTTCGGCGTTCCGCCTTCCTCAGGTAGCCATTATTCCTTAGCTCCTATAACATAATAAGAAAAAACAAACTATCAACTTTTCTATACAAATAATGACTCAAGTGCACAATCATTAGAAAGAGAAAAAAACAAATCTATTCATCCTACATTATTTACACATTCTTAGGGGCTTTCATTTTACAGTATATATTGCATACGTCGGTTTTGGAGACATTATGAATTTGATAACAAAACTGGAGATAGATTTTATTAATGTGTAAATAATGTAGGATGAATAGATTTGTTTTTTTCTCTTTCTAATGATTTGCAAATATTTGTTTCAACCCTGATATAGGAAACTAAATTAAGGGTACCCCTGTTATATTGCACTGGGTTTGCCACTTTTACCATAGGTTCCAATACTTTGGGCAGGTACAGACTGGAGCCAATAATCAATGGTCAGAAAGCTGTGGCCTATAGGGGCACTGGGGCTAGTGTCACCAGGGTGACAGAGAAACTAGTTCCCCCTCAGCAGCTTTTACCTGACTTTAGTTATCAGGTGACCAACATAGATGGTGTCAGCACAGATCACCCAATGGCCCTAGTCAATCTCAGCTGGGTAGGGGTCACAGGCCCAAAGAGAGTGGCAGTATCCCCAAACTTGCCTGTAGATTGCCTAATGGGCAATGATCTGGAAATTTCAGCCTGGGCTGAAGTTGAATACCAAGTCCATCTGAGAATGCTGGGCATACCTGAGAAGGGTAGGAAGGCTGTGATGGCCACAGCCCAACCCCAGAAGCATTTTGGAGTGATGGAGCCTGAAATAATGGCCCACTCTCCTCCACAAGAGAGCACAAGGGCTGAAGAAAAGTCTTCTTCCCCCCCAGACAATAGTTAAGGGTCAGCCTCCTCATGGAACGGATCCTACACCTTGTGAAGGAATTGCCCCAGAGGTAGTCAGGCCTGGCCAGCAAAACCCCTGATAGCAGTGGACCCTTCCAAGGTGGTACCCTGCCTCAGTCAGCCCAGAGCTGCAGAGGTCAGGAAGGTCAGTGGACCCCAAAGGGGTCCCTGTCCAGAGGAACCCCCGCATCAGCAGATTAGGGGCCCCCAGGCTAGTAGCCCTAGCCAGGGAACAATTTCTCACTCCACTGAGGGATCCCAGTTACCATTGTGTAGGGACCTCCCCCAGCAGGACTCTGTTGGGCAATGGCAAGCATGGGACCCCAAGGTTCCAAACCTGCCCAGCCCCTCCAGTGTTCCATCCAAAGGGACCCAACCCCCAACTGTAGGCAACCAGAGGTTGACCCTTAGAGCAAAGTACAACTCAGTCATGGAAAGTAAGGCATCCATGGTGACAACTGATGTGAGGAAGCTGAGGCCAACTTTATTAGGACCTCTCTTCTCGTTTGGGGGGGGGGGTCATGTAGGAAGGTGGAATCTGACTATATGGTTGCCCCCACTTTTGCCTGGTGTTTTGCTGGTTTATGACTTAGTTGGACTGGGATCCTGCTATCCAGGGCCCCAGTCTATCTGTTTTCTCTGTAAAATAGGTTCCATATACATTAGGTACATTTCCAAACTTATAAGCCACTCCTATGGCAGGCCTTGACAATCCTGAAGGCAGAGTGCTTGGGTTTATGTGAGAGGGTGCCCAAGCATGAGCTGAGCCCCTCTGCAGCTTTCGGAAATACTTCCTTATGGCTGTTCTGTGATACAGACATACCATATACTCTTAAGTGCATTATAACCTCGCAGTAAAAGTTAACTTTGGGATGACTGCATCAAAACATGTCGTGTTTGGTGTCAAACGCTTTGGAATACTACCCCCCCGCCAGTTCTGGCGGCAGGGGTAGCATTCCACCCTTCTAGAGGGAGAGACATGTTCACACTGGCTAAACCCGGTAGGACTTTCCTGAGCCCTGACATCACAAAATGGATGCCTCTGCCACAGACATGGGTCTGGCCTCCTGCTGCTGACCGAAACTCCGGCAGGGGAGGCCTGGACAATAGGTTTCCTGTCTGACAGGCTGATGTGTATTGGGGGTGGGCGGCAGCACTCTCTGGTGCTTTGAATTCCTACACTGGGGGCACACTTGGTGTCCCTGTTCATACTCCAGTTCAAACCATTTGCAGGGGCTACCTGCCCCTGCTCTGGCACAAAACTGGACAAAGGAAATGGGCATAACCACCCCTCTTTCCTGGCCCACCCATAGGTGGGGCCTTAGAGTTAGTCCATCCCCTAAACTCACTATAAGTATAGGAATACAGTCCCTAGGCCTTTAGATTACCCTGGACGAAACTCTGCAACGTACATCCTGGACCTTCGATGTTCTATCCTGACTAGAAGACTGTAGAGATCTCCCTTGGGGTCAAGAAGTGACTCCCCTGCTTGGCAGGCACCAAAGAAGCAACTGACCGGTCTGCAATTCTGAAGCTCCCGCCGGACGCTGAAGTCTCTGCATCCCCAGAGGTGGATTCCCAGACTTCCCCGAGGCTACCCTGAGTCCACAGCAAAGCTGAGGCCCGTGGCTATTGTGGGTGATGTGGAACCGTGACCCCTGGACCCCATGAACCTTTGCAGCAACACTATCTTCCTGGTCCTCCTCGAAGTTGTGCTTTGGGCTCTCAGTGCCACAGCCTTGAGCACCTCCTGCATCGAATATTGTTGGCCTCCACTCCACGAGTGACCGGTGGGCAAGCTCCAAGTGTGACCGCTCGAGGCTCCTTTGCGATCACTAACCCGTTGGCTAGCAGGTCCCCATGAAGGCAACTCCTTTTCTAATTGGGCGTTCCTGGTTGCTCCAGACGTGTCCTGACTTACCCTCGCTGGGTGAGTTCTTCAGACCTTGGTGGTCTGCACCGCAATCCTTTCTCTGCATTCCTGTGACTTGCTGTTGCCAAGGCTGAGGGATAAAAAAAGGTAGTTTTCCCGTATATAAGGAGTATCGGACCAATATTATGTTAGCATGATGCATCTATATGTACCTTTTCTGTATGATATATATGCTTTTGTTTGGAGGAAATTCGTTTTTTCCTCTTTGTATATCTGTTGCTAAAAGTGTAGGCCGAGAACCACACAGACGCCATTTTCCTGATCATATGCTCGAGCACGGGCCATGATCACGTGTTGATCACGTACAGTTGTCAGGCCCCAGTTTAATTGAGTTACTGGTAGCAGCTGAAGATAGGCTGTTCACTTCTCTGTTCTAAGACACAAGGTCGCATCTGGCATTGGGGGTGATAAGCACATTCCTGGAGGTGCCGTGTCTACACTCCCAGGCACCAAGACGAAAGGGAGTCACCCTTCCTGACCTCATCAGTAATAGGTAGTCAAGCCTTTGTACTGGTCTGCTGTGTGCCATATATGGTCCTTTCCTGGAGCTCCAGGGCCAACTGGTGTTTTTCCATTTACAGTGATTGTATGTGATGAACCGAAAAGTATATAACCTCATCTTTGAATACAAGCCAATAGTCTTCTCGGTGCACCCGATGGGTGAGGTTTGGAGAGGCTCCTCTATAGAGTACTTTGTTGAATAAACGATTGAACCTTCTTCACTGCCTGCTGACTGATTATTTGGTAATGGTGTTGGGACTATTGGTAGGTATAGTGCCTTAGTTTTTTTTTTGGTACATCAGTTGGCGACTCCGCCGGGACTCCGTGACAGAGTCGTCCTCCCCGTAAGCGGGTGGTAAGGACAAAGGGGTGATTCTGGTCGAGCGGGTGGACGGAAAAAGGATCCTTTGAAATTTAGCCATTTTTGGTATGAATTTACTCCGCTCTCACAATCAGAGTATCTTCAGCTGCTAGTGACCCTTCACCGGAGTGCTACGGGCGTAACCCAGGAATTGACCGTGTAGGTCTCAAGAAGCTGGCAGTGGAGAACACGCATTTGTACCTGTGTGCACGAGGTGAGTGGATTGTTTTGGTGTTTTTTGGAACGCACTGTTGAGCAGTGTTTTTGAATCAGTTAATTGTGTAAGTGTTTGGTGGTTAGTGTACCACGGAGAATCTTGGGGGTCTGACGGGGCAGCATTGTGTCGGCTGTACGTGTAGATGCTCCACGGACCTTTCTGTGAATAATAGAGACGCCAATTGGACGCCTGGTGTGGCACGTGTGGTGCGCACCCAGCCGGACTGCTCTCGGAAAGGCCTGTGGCTGTACCTGGGTAGCCTTGGGAACACATCTGAAGCGGCGCAAATGAAGCAGGCTCAGTCAGAATAGTCCCAAGAGTGAAGCAGGAAGGCTGTGGGATGGTCTGTAGGTCGGTCTGTGGTTATACCTGTCTGACGGTCTCTTGGTAGTCTTTCGACTGCTTGGTTTTGGTATCTGTTGGTCTTGGAATCTGAATTTGATTGATTCTCCATGAACAGGAGTCGACGGGCTCTGTTCTTTGTTTGAAAAGATGTCATTTTTGAGTATGTATATACATATTGTTGTTCGGTGTATAATTTGAAAGAGTGTGAAACTGTATGTTTGTGAATGTTTGATCATGGCCATGTTTGAAAGTTTATTTGAATGATTGAGTGGGGAACATGTAATGATAATAACCATGCCGTGTTTTAGCAAATTGAATTGTTTTAGATGTTGTTACTGCCTAATGATACGCGTCTGGCTGAAAGCCAACCTGCCCTGCCTGAGGGCAGCCCAAGTTACGATATGTATGTAAAGCATGGTATTACACCCTTTTGTTTAATAACTTATGGCATAAATATACCAAGTACAATGTGGAATTGCAATGGCCCTTAACCGGGTCTTTTGATGAGAAAAAGATTAATTTTCTGCAGGATCAATTATTCTCTAGATGTAGTCGACAGTCAATGTTTGACTCCCTAAATATGTGGCAGAAGGAAGCAAAGCGTAGACGTATGAGGGAGGAGAAAGTCTATAGGATGAAAGGAAATCAGATGATTACGCAGAAGGCTATAGCTTATGATAAAGCATGAACGGAACAAGGCATTGATTGTGCAGACAGACAATTTAGATTGCAAGTGGATAAGACCTATGTGGCTAGGACTGACGCGGAAGATGAGATAGAAGATCTATTGGATACTCATCCACCTCCACCTTATGCTCCTCAGCGTGTATATCCCATTGTTCCTCCGACTTCAGTACAGGCCCTTTTAGTTATCACCCCTGTTGAATCCTCTTCCCTTGCCCCTCCGGGAATGGCCCCTGCTTTGTCTCCCTTGGTGTCTGAAACGACTACCCTATTGCCTGTTACCCTGCCGTCTTCCGTTATGTCCACAGCTGTTTTGTCTCCTCCCACCCCTGTGTGGGCTTCCTCTTCTGCGAGCACGACCCCGTCTCCAGCTGTTTCAACTCCGTTTTGTGCTCAGGGGGATTTTGACGCACAAAAGTTGTTTACTCGCTCGACTATTGGGCAGCAAGAGAAACAGATGATTGAGGATCAGTCATCCCAGCGGATGCGACAGCCTATTTACAATATAACTGATATATGGAGCACGCTTCGAGACTACGAGCCTGTTATGCAGCAACATGCCTTGAAACACATAGCTGCACGTATCATTACTCTCTGGGAACAGTGTTTTCCAGGAGGGTTGGCCCCCAAATGATGTACGACATCCGGGACCGGGCTCATAAGTCTGAACTTAGGCCAGAAGAAGTGTATAAAAATGTGGAGGTTTTATTAAATTATCGAGGACGGATGTATCAAAGGTTTCCCCCATGGGACACTCAGCATCCTATGCGCGAAGTTCATCCTATCCTCCATCCCGAGATACCCGAATGACCTCTCCCTTTTTCTCAACAATTGTATGGGGGCCACTCCATTTGTCCTGGAGAGCTGCTGGGGCCACAGGCTCCAACACTCACACTTTCTGGCCTGGCTGGTAAACAGTCAAGACAGCCTTTTGGTCATGCCAAGCTTTTTGTAGTTCTTGGCTTGCCTCAAGGTTTTTAGTGGCCTTCTTCATGTACTCTGCCATCCTGGAGCGGAGACCAAGTACATAATCCACTACATCCTGTTTGGGAGGTTTGAGAGGTAACTCCCATCCCTCTTTCACCAGACATAATGGTCCTCTAACAGGGTGCCCAAACAGAAGTTCAAAAGGGCTGTAGCCAACCCCCTTCTGAGGAACCTCCCTGTATGCATACAGAAGGCAGGGAAGTAAAAGGTCCCATTTTCGCCTAAGCTTTTCTGGGAGGCCTTTAATCATTCCCTTTAGGGTTTTGTTGAATCTCTCAACTAACCCATTGCATTGTGGGTGATAGGGAGTAGTGAATTTGTAGTTTACACCACACTCCTTCCACATTGCAGTTAGATATCCTGACATAAAGTTAGAACCTCTGTCAGAGATGACCTCCTTAGGGAAACCCACTCTGGTGAAAACTCCAATGAGGGCTCTTGCTACCAGCCTTAGTAGGCCTGGGCGAAAATTTTGTTCTGTTCGCGGAAATTGCGATAATTTGACATTTTTGCGTTCCGCGGAGAGCGCGAAAATGTCAAAATTTCCGCTTTCCGCAGCTTGGCGATAATTTGTTTCTTGCTCGCGCTGTAAAATAATACATTCTCGTGCGCGCGCGATCGCCTTACCTGAATCCCTGCGTTCGCCGACAAGTTTTCTTGATCCGGTCGCGTTCTCCATCAGATGTTGGATTGTTTCTAGCCATTTGCGCTGTCTCGCGACAGTTCGCGCCCGCAGTGACGTCATGCGTCGCGCGATCACGTCTTTCTTCTCGCGATCATGCACCGCGAGACAACTCAAAACAAGATGGCCGTGCCCGCGAGCAACCACATGGGTAAGTTGGCGACCCGCAACCATGCATAAAATCTCGCGAACATGCTGGAAAAAAAATTCCGCATCTTCGCGATATTTCCGCTTGTTTGCGATAATTTTAAACATTTTCGCGATAATTTGCGAAAGTGGATTTCGCAAATTCCGCCCACCCCTAGTCCTTAGGGGTATTGCTTCTGGATACCTGGTGGCATGATCCACTACCACCAGTATAAATCTGTGCCCAGATGCAGTTGGTGGGTCTAGGGGACCAACTATGTCAATCCCTACCCTTTCAAAGGGGACCCCCACCACAGGTAGTGGTATCAGGGGGGCCTTTGTAGTGCCACCTGTCTTACCACTGGCTTGACAAGTGACACAGGAGCGGCAAAACTCCTTTGTGTCTTCAGACATGTGTGGCCAATGAAAATGTGGTTCAAGCCTGTCCCAGGTCTTGTTTTGGCCCAAGTGGGCCGCTAATGGGATGTCATGTGCTAGGGTCAAGAGGAACCCCCTAAACTTCTGAGGAATTACCAGCCTCCTGGTGGCTCCAGGGGTAGGATCTCTAGCCTCAGAATATAGGAGCTCCCCATCCCAATAAACCTTATGGGACCCACTAGCACTCCCAGCAGCCTCAGCAGCAGCCTGCTGTCTGAGGGGTTCAAGAGTGGGGCAGCACTGTTGCTCTTTGCTCAGATCCTCCCTGGAAGGTCCCCCTGCCCCCAAGAACTCAACCTGACCAGGCTCAAGTTCCTCTGGGGTAGTTCCTTCTTCAGGCTCTGCTTCTCCTCCCTCAGGAGGGGAATCTTCGATCTGAGACAGAGGGGAAGACCCAGCCTTAACCCTACTGCTCCTCCTCTTGGGTAGCACCTGGTCCATAGTTTCAGGATCCAGAGCTGGTTCAGTTTTGTGCATTTTGGCCTGTGACCTGGTCACAGCAAATACCTCTGCAGGGATGCCCAACATCTCAGCATGAGTCCACAATTCTACTTCAGACCAGGCTGAAGTCTCTAGATCATTGCCCAACAAACATTCGACAGGGAGGTCTGCACTGACTACTACCTTTTTGAGGCCAGTTACCCCTCCTCAGGAGAAATTAACAACTGCCAGACTATGATTGGTCCTGGTGTTGCTAGCATTGGTTACCTGGTACATTTCACCCAGGATGATCTGTGCAGGGTCCACTAGATCCTCTGCCACCATGGTGACACTAGCACATGTGTCCCTGAATGCCAAAGCCTGTTTGCCATTTATGATAGGCTGCTGTTTGTATTTGCCCAGGTTACTGGGGCTCACTAGGAAGGACATATCAAGGTCTCCCTCACAAACTAGCAATGCCTGTGTTGGTACTCTGACTAGGCCAGAGTCCACATCAGAACCCAGGGTCAACCCTACTACACCCTTATTCTGAGCATTACCTCCACCAATAACTGTACTAGGGGGAACAGGTGCCTTAGGGGCTGGAGTGGTGGTGGTTTGGTCTTTGGACTTTGTACACTCAGAAGTCCTGTGCCCTTTCTGTTTACAGAATTTGCACCAGGGCTTCTTTTGGCCTTTTCCCTTTGCAGATTGTGACTCCCCACCAGTTGCAGATTTTTGGAGCCCTTGTGAAGACTTCTGGTCTTCAGACTTTTCCCCACCTTTCTCTGAGCCTTTAGGATCTTGCTTCTTAGTGTCACCACCTTGGTTCTGGTTTTTCTGCCTCACCCTGGTTCTGACCCATTTGTCTGCCTTCTTTCCCAATTCTTGGGGAGAGGTCAGATCAGAGTCCACCAGGTACTGATGCAATAACTGGTTCTGGCAATTGTTAAGGATCTGTTCTCTCATTATAAGATTATACAATCCCTTAAAGTCAGTTACTCTACTACCAACCAGCCAACCTTCTAGAGCCTTGGTTGCACAATCAACAAACTCAGTCCAATCCTGTGTCTGTGCTTTTTGGGTATCTCTGAACTTCAACCTGTACTGTTCAGTGGTTAAGCCAAACCCATCTATCAAAGCACTCTTCAGGGCTTCATAATCATTAGCATCCTCTTCTCTAACAGTGAGGAGCTTGTCTCTACCTTTATCTGAAAAGGAGAGCCACAAGATTGCTGCCCACTGTGTCTGGGGGACCTGTTGAACTTTACAGGCCCTCTCCATAGCAGTTATCCATTTGTGGATATCATCCCCACTCTGGTAGGGAGGAACAACCATGGACAGGTTCCTATTGTCTGGAATGTAATCTCTGCCTCTAGGGACACTGTTGCTGCCACCAGGGGTATCTAACCCCTCCTTCTTTGAAGCTCTTTGGAGCTCGAAGGCTTCCCTATCTAAGGCCAATTGCTTGGTTCTGAGAGCAAGCCTAGCTTCCTCATACTGCAGCAATTTGTACCTTCTTTCAGAGAAGGTCTTCCTGGGAAAGTTGGAGTTCCTCTGTGAAACAGATTCTCTTCCAGAGTGATATGACTTGTCAGAGTCCCTTGAGAGGGACCTAGGCCTGTATCCCTCTCTGTCAGTTCTCTTAGGGAGAATTCCTCTGTTTCTTTCAGACTCTTGTGAGTCTGGCCCTTCAATCACAGGCTCCAGGTCATCTTGATTTTGATCATCAGACCCAGAGACTATGTTTGACCCACCCCCTGATGCAGACCCACTTGCTCCTAGAGCTTGTTTCAGGTCATCTGCTACTAGCAGATCTATCAGGTGTTGTGATGAGGGACTCCTGCCCACCTTCAGTTGTCTTTCAAAGCATAAGGCCTTCAGGTCAGTGTAGGCTATGTCTTTGTACTGAGAAGGAGTGGACCCACTAGCTCCACCCTGGTGAGGCATACTAGTGTTGTGCAGTGTTGTACTACCTACACTAGTTGGGGCCTACTGAACCTAGCTTGAGCTGTAGCAAGGGTGTGCTTGTCCCTTCACAAACAGCTCTAAGTTCAGTAGAACTTATTGATACTAGCTTGACTTTATATGTACCTTAAGTGGTTTTCAGTTAGTAATTCAATTAGAGATTTTCTGGTAAAACAATGGCAAGCTGGAATCCCACACGCTGCCCACCAATGTGAGAAGTTGGCCTGGCATATGCTGGTCACTAGTTATAGTGGCCACCTTGCACCAGTCCAATTCGACTCTTGGTAGATAGGTTAAAGACAACCTTTTAAAGAAAGCTATCCTAGTGGTAGCTGTGGAGAGCAGCCTTCAGGCTAAGTGTCTGAGGAATGTAAAGCAGCTTGTTTTACCTTATAATCTCTTGAATTACCAAATGAAAAGACACCACACAGGTATATATATCAAATATATATGTATTTATTTCTAAATATACTCTACTAATCTCTTTATGAGATTAGAGCCAGGTAAACATTAAAAAGATCAACAGTTCTCAATAAATTAAGCACAAATATGGCTGTAGCCCTAGGGGCGTACCAGACCATATACTAAAAAAATGGTATAACAAACTCGACTTGCAAAATGAAGAGGCCTAGGGCCTTGGGAATCGCTGGGGCTTCACTTCTGCAGTGTTAGCAGGTAAGTAATCAGCCCACAGGAGGCGCGTGCAGTGTCTAAACACACACGCGGGTTTCTCATAGGTTTCAAAGGCAAATGTTGCGGTTTGTATTTTACAGGTTTAGGACACTTCGCAAAGGTCAACAAGCATGAAACCTACTGGGTAAGTATTTCGATAGCCAACACACACTTGAGCACCGGAGTGCACGAGTTACCTCACCCAGGGAAGCCGGGTGCATAGGTATCCTTTGGTGTCGGGTCGCGATGCTGTTTTCAATGGAGATCACTGAAGGCTTGCTGCTTGTGACGACTGGAGAGATGTCCGCTGGAATCCGACGATGGATTGGAGTTGCAGAAGACCTAGAAATTGAGGGGACAGAGTTCAAAGTCACTTGCCAGTGACCGGTGGCCAGCAAGATGGATGACCACAGCTGTCGCGTCTCTTCAGGTCAAGATTGGCAATGGTGCAGACCAGCAAAGTCTGATGGACTTACCCAGTGAGGGTAAGTGAGGGCAGGCCCAGAGCAACCAGGCAAGCCCTTGAAGGCGATGTGGAAGTCTTTTGGAGAATTACTACCCAATGGGCAAGCAACCGCAAAGACGCCTTTGCAGGAAAAGTTTACCAACAGCCCACGGTCACTCGGGACGAGGTAGGCCACTGATTTCTGGTACTAGACCAGCTAGGGACTTGGACAACAATTGGTCCAAAGCACAAGTTTGTAGCACATAGATTAGGGCTTGCACTTGAAATCAGTGCACGGTTCCCTGGTATTGCTGTTCCTCGTGGGGTCCAGATGCCACAGCTTCACTGGGGACTCAAAATGGCTGCTGAGAGGTCAGGAAATCCACTTCAGGGGACGCAGGGACTTCGGGCTCCGGCGGGAGCGGTAAAGTTTGCAACCGTAGTTCAGTAGTTTTGGTGCCTGCCGAGCAGGGGAGTCACTCCTTGACTCCAAGGGAGATCCTTCGGTCTTCTAGAGGTAGTAGAAAGTTGAAGGGCCAGGATTCTTCTTCGTAGAGCGTCGTCCAGGTATAATCTGAATTGCATTGGCAATGTTTGGTATCTTATAGTGAAAAGATGGGAGGGACTAGCTCTATGGCCACTCCTCTAGGAGGGCCAGGGTTATGGGAGGTTACACCCACTTCCCTTTGTCCAGTTTCACGCCAGAGCAGGGGCAGGTAGCCCCTGAACCGGTTTGAGCTGGCATATGCACAGAGGAGCCTACTGCTTCCCCAGTGCAGGACTTCAAAGCACTCTAGGAGTGCACCCACCCAGCTCCAATAAACTAAATCCTGTCTGGGAGGTGGTCACACCTCCCTGTGACAGGAAACCCTTTGTTGGGCTCCCTCCACTGCGAGTTTCGGTCAGCAGCAGGAGGGCAGCCTGGTGTCTGTGCTGGTGGCATCCATTTTGTGATGCCAGGGCTTTAGAAGATTTCTACCGTTTAGTACGGTGGGTACGTGTCATCCCCTCTAGAAGGGTGGGATCATACTCCCACACCAGTTACTGGTGTGGGGGTATGATTCCAAGATGTTTGACACCAAACACGACATGTTTTGATGCAGTCATTCCAAAGTTAGCATTTACCTCGAGGTTATTATGCACTTAAGAGTAAATGGTTTAACCGCATCCACAAACAGCAGCAGAGAATAGACTCTGCCAGCTGCAGAGGGGTCCTGCTCAGGCAGAAGCAACCACTCACATAGTAAACCAAGCACCCTGCCCTTGGGATTGATAGGGCCTACCATAGGGGTGACTGATAGGTTTATATGTGTGTGTATGGTGAGATATAGGAACCTATACCTCAGTGAGGAGTGCTAACACTACCTCACACAGGCTGCAGTAGCAGGCCTGTGGTGTCAGATTGTGAATGCTTCCCAGGGGTGGCATAATACATGCTGCAGCCCCTGGTAGGCCTGTGAAGTACCAATGCCCTAGGTACCTAAGGTACCATATACTAGGGGCTCATAAGGTACCACAGTATCCAATCACTAGTGCATCTAATATGCACACCAAGTTGTTTAGAGAGATCAGTTAGACTGGGGCCCTGATTAGCAGGGACCCAGCCAGACTATAGCCAGAAACCAGTGTATACATCCGAAAAAAAGTGGGGGCAACACAAGTGCAGATCCTCCTCTCCTACACTCGAGTGCAGGAGCAATGGATTTATACCCCTTGGAAGAGGAGTGAGGTCCTCTCGCTAAAATCACAATTACCCGACCCTCGGAAAAATCCCACGGCTTATAAAGAACTCACGGAAGTGGCCTCCTCGGCCGTCATGACCTTAGCTGACATAGAGTTATTTTTTGCATTATTAGTTCCTGTTGATATATGGCATCAGGTGTATGATCAGGAGTTAGGTGGAACATGGGACCAGATAAAAGATTGGGATAAGGATCGTAAGCCGGGGGATAAGCCAAGACCTGAGGTATTGGCATTACCCAGCCGTATTATCACTTACATGCATTCCTTAATTCCGCCTCGTTATTTGGATTGCGACAAATTGACCGCATGTAAACAGAAGAAAGATGAAAGTGTTTCTGATTTTTTCACTAGATTCGAGGGCGTATTCATTGATTTTAGCGGACAAGATTTATCATTGGAGGGCGGTATACGATTGTTTGTTAATCGTTTTGTGACTAATTTGTTACCAGAAGTCTCTGCACGGCTACAAGCCGCTGAAAGTACCTGGACCACTTCCACGCCCTCGGTAATATTGAGTATGGCCCAATATTACGAACATAGAGAAAATGAGAGTAAGGATAAGACAGAAAAGAAAACGAAGGACCTCAAAACGCGGGTGTTGTTGAAACAAGTTGTTCAAGGGCGAGGCAGAGGAAGGGGCGGTAGAGGTTTTGGACCGAGGGGGGCGGGAACTGGACGAGGCAGAGGGCCGGCTGTTGTTTTGGGAATAAAGCAGTGTGCTTATTGTAAGGAGGAAGGGCATTGGCGATCTGAGTGTCCATTGTTGCTAGCCCAGAGAGGGCCTATGAGGAGCAGAGGAAGAGGTCGGGGAAGTGTGAATCGCAGTGATATACGACGAGAGGAGGCGACGCAAGAATTATTTTGATAATCCAAGAGGTAGGCAGTATTATAACCAGGAATGTGTAATGGACGCGACCGACAGGTATGCTTATACATAGGATAGCCATGGACAGAGTGAGGGCCAGGTGTCAGTACCCGTTGATCAGCAAGGACCTTATGTAGAGGCACAATTAATGGGGACATCTGAAATGTTTTTAGTTGATACGGGTGCAACAAACAGTTCTATCTCTAGTTCCCTGGTCCCAGGGGCTGCTCTGTCCGGGCACAATAATGTTTCAGTAGGATTCTCGGGAATTCCGGTGGTGAGCCCCATTTCTAAACCTATTCCTTTCACGATTGGTCCGGTTACAATAGACCCCCCGTTTCTTTTGACTTCCAATTGTGGCGAAAATTTGTTGGCTTTGGATTTGTTGAAGAAATTGCATACTAAAATTCATTGTTCACCTGATGGTGTTTATTTGACTATTAATTCTTTTGGGAAGCATACTTTGCAGTGTTTCAATAAAAATGAACCCCTCCCTCCTGAGTTTGCGGCTATTCCAGCAACATTGTGGGCCACTGGTGACATGGATGTAGGATTGTTAAAGATTCAACCCATTTCTATTACTTTGAAACACAACGCTCGGCTTCCTCATGTACCTCAGTACAAAATTTCTCCGGCTGGCGAAAGGGCTTTGCTCTCTATCATACAAGATTTGGTGAAAAAGGGTGTGGTAGAAGAAACGGCTGCTAATGTGTGTAATAGCCCCATTTTGCCTATCTTAAAAAGAGCTCCTGTTGGAAGCGATCCTGATTATGTTGATACCTATCGTTTTGTGATTGATTTGCACGAAATTAATAAAATAGTGGTGCCCCAATACCCTGTGGTTTCAGACATCACTACTATTCTTACTATGATTCCCCCTACTGCTAAGTATTTCTCTGTAATTGATTTGAAAAATGCCTTCTTTAGCATTCCGATTCACCCTGATAGCTGCCATATTTTTGGCTTCTCATTATCTGGTCGCAGCTTCCGGTCCTGCAGCGCTCCCCAGGGGTACACAGAGAGTCCCAGTATTTATAGTCAAGCTTTGAAAACATTGTTGGATGATTTGGTCTTGCCCCCTGGTAATGTGCTTTTATAATATGTGGATGATTTGTTAGTGGCCTCTGATACTTAAGACGGTTGTAAGGAGGCTACTGTACGATTATTGTCTCATTTGGCTGCTAATGGCAATAAAGTATCCCTTTCTAAATTTCAATATTGTCGACAGGAGGTGACCTATCTCGGTCATCTACTGTCGAAGAAGGGACGGAGACTAACCCCAGAGCGTGTGACTATCATTTCTAATGTGTCTGTACCTCGTACTCAGCGTGATGTGCGTGCATTTCTCGGCATAACTTCTTACTGTCGCCAATGGATCCCTAATTTTTCACTTCTTACTAAACCTCTTCTGTATCTAACCACTAAAGATGTGCATGAACCTTTACCCTGGACTGATGCTTGTCAAGATGCTTTTGACTCTTTGAAATCTGCGCTTTGTTCTGCACCTGTTCTTGGTACTCCTGACTACCGAAAACCTTTTGTGCTTTACGTGCACGAGGTGGGCGGTTGCTCGCTTTCTGTGGATTTCAGGGATTTGGTGGTAAGCAAAGACCTTGTGCCTATTTCTCGGCGGTGTTGGATAACGCCGCCAGAGCACTCCCTAGCTGTTTAAGGGCCACTGCTGTGGTTGCAGTGGCTATTCGACAGTCAGAAGGGCTCGTTCTGAACACTGACCTCACAGTGATGGTACTGCACGCTGTGGATACACTATTGAACAAAACAAAGACCCAGCACCATACGAGTGCGCGTCTTACCGGATACGAATTGACTTTGTTTGCTCCACACATTGCAATTAAACGATGTGCCACTCTGAACCCAGCCACGTTACTACCCCTCCCTTCGAATGCAAAGAACAATGATGTTCATGATTGTATATTTCAGACTGAGGAAAAAACGAAGGGACGAGTAGACCTGACTGACACTCCTCTTTCTGACCCTTAAGGGGAGTTGTACGTCGATGGCTCTTGTTTTAAGTTACCAGATGGCACAACAACTGCTGCATATGGGATAACTACTCTTCACACTATAGTTGAGGCTTCTCGAGTACCCTATCAGTCAGCACAGGCGGCTAAATTAGTGGCATTGTTTCAGGCCTGTGAGTTAAGTGAAGGACTGAGAGTAAATATTTGCACTGACAGCCAATACGCCTTTGGCGTGGCTCATAGTTTCAGCCTACTTTGGGCAGAAAGAGGTTTTCTTACTTCTCATGGTCAGCGAATGCAGCATGGTCCTTTGATTTTGCGATTACTGACAGCACTGACGTTACCAGAAATGGTGGCCGTAGTCAAGTGCAGCGCACATAAGGCAGTGGTTGATGCAGTGGGGGAGGGTAATGCCTTTGCCGATCAGGTAGCTATGGAAACAGAGATGTTTGATAACACCATGGAAAGTGTCTGAGAAATACAGAAAGAGGCCACCCCTATTGAATTGGCTCACTGGAAAGAGCGAATTGGGAGATTAGATGCAGATGGTTGTTGGATTGTTCTGACAGAAAAGCAACGGTGGTTGTTGCCTAATGCATTAGTGAATGTGGTGGTGACAATGGCACATGGGTCAGCTCATATTGGAGTGAAAGGTATCTGTGCATTATTAGACCCTGTATGGTACAATCCCAATATTCCTAAAACTGCTGCTCATTTGGTGCAATATTGTATGATTTGCCTAAGACATAATCCAGGGGGCAGGGAGCCTTCTGAGTGGAAACTTTGCGCCCCCATCTTTACATTTTGAGGTGCTTCAAATAGATTATATCCAGCTGGAGCGAGTTAACAATTTGAAGTATGTCCTGGTCGTGGTATGCGCTTTCAGTAAATGGGTGGAAGCCTACCCGACAAAAGAAAATACTGCTTTGGCAACGGCTAAGGCACTGGTAAAGGAGTATTTCCCTCGCTTCGGATTGCCTTGTGTGATCTGGAGTGATAACGGAGGACATTTTAATACAGAGTTCATCACACATATATGTAATGGACTATAGATCAGACAAAAATTTAATGCGGCTCAACATCCCCAGTCCGCTGGGTTAGTCGAGAAGTATAATGGGATATTGAAGCTAAAATTGGCCAAAGTTCAAGAGAGTACTGGATTAAAGTGGCCAGATGCTCTTCCGTTGGCATTAATGTCAATACAAGTTACTCCACATTCTCATTCTGGTTTATCTCCGTATGAAGTCATTTTTGGGCGCCCCGCTAATATTTGGGGCGTCCCGAGACCTAGGACGTTTTGTGATATAGAATATCCTATGCTGACAGATTATTTGTATGCTTTGACTAAAGATCTTCGTTCCATTCATCAACAGGTCTCAGCAGTTTTGCAGCCCCTGCTGGAGGGTCCTGGACATCTCCTGGAGCTAGGCCAGTGGGTTCTGGTTCGCAACTATCAGCGGAAATCTAGCTTGGATCCTCGTTGGTCTGAGCCATTTCAAGTTTTGTTGGCCACACGGACGGCGGTAAAAGTGAAGGCAAACGACACTGGATCTACGTGTCGCATTTGAAGAAATTACCCCTTCCACTTCCATATGATCAGCGAATCCAAGACGGGGTTCTGACTCAGGAAGGTGAGCGAGTTCCTCAATTCATCCCTTTTTCTGCCACCCAGGAAACTGGAGAAGGGCAAGGAGAAGGGCAAGGAGAAGGTGCACCAGGTTCAGAAGGGGCTTCGTCATCAGTACAATTGATCGCCCCAGATTCTGTTGTTCCTATAGCTGACCCAGAGGCTCGCAGTACCCCTGTTTTATCGGATTTGTCAACCTCTGTTTTGTTCCCTGACCAAGAAGTGCCTGGCAATACTCGATACAACCTGCGACCCAGAAAATAGCACGGTACACCAGGTGAACGTGGTAGGAGATAGGGAGAGACTTGAGTAATAGGGTACAGATCTGTGCTATGAATATCTGTTAGATACGCTTCTGGTGTACTGAGCGAGACACTGGACTGAACGCGCGGAGATCCGAGAACATTTGTTTGCTCTGCTCAGAAAGAAAGACTGAATTTCATGTTCAAAGGGGCCCAGGTTGAGTTTTCTTCGCGGGTTGTGTGAGAGCATAACTCCAACGTGAGAAGTTTGTTTTGATATTATCTGTGATGAACGATAGGAGCCTGCCTGTGAGGCTCTAAACGGACACAGGAAAGAAGCACCCTCTGGCAGGTTGGACTGCATTGCCCTAGTTTATTGTTGGACTTTTAGTTAGCATGTATCCCTTTGCTCGTTTTGTTCCTGAAGAGGAACGTCCTTTTGTACCACGGTATAATTCTGCATATATGCCTGTTTTTTCTAGTTGGACCAATCGGGTTAAGGTTGCATTTGTGGCTACTATAGCAATATTATTAATCATCTTAATGGGATTATTCATATATTTAGAGTTCCGCCACCCAATGCATACTGTTTTAGGAACAACTACCCCACCTCCGGAACATGTATTTCATACTATGGCCCCTCATAAGGAGAGACATCGTCAGACCTATGTGAAAAATGCTTTTATTGAAATGCTTCATCAACCACACAGTACCACCAATTCTACAAATTGTTGGGTTTGTGGTCTTCTGCCATCTGTTATGCATAAGCACGATTTATTTATATCCATGCCTTTGTCTTATCGGGGAAGTTGCGAAGCTTGGTTCAAATTGCTTTCTATGATGTATATGCATTATATTGTGGACGCTCAAAGGTTTTTGGAGAAAGATTATGAAACGATTTTAGCATATATTGAGGTTCATCAAGAATTCAATCCTGATGGGAACAATGGAGAGGCGACCTTAGATCCAAATGCCTGTCTGAATATGTATGTTACACGAAAATGCCACCTGGTTGAAAAATGAGATTTTGGACTTTGTTGAGTTTAATTTCACTCAATATTATCAACGCTTTCAGGACCGTAATGTTACTGAGGATAGGGCCATTCCAGTGCCTGTATTAAATAGTACCGCTATGTTTTGTGTTCAAGGAGCAGGGTACATATTAGTGGGAGAAAGCTGATGTAATTACACTTATCGATTGCGTACTTTTAACAGCCCTCTGCTGCTAACCCCTCCCAATGTATACTTTTTCTGTGGAGGAAGTGCCTATACTTGGCTTCCTCGAGGTTGGGCTGGGCGTTGTTACCTGTCCTTCCTGTACCCTCCGGTTTATATTGCTACTTCTAATTATCACAAGAATCACCGACTAGATAAACATAGTGTGTTTATTAAAAGAAATAAAAGAGTGATAGACACCACTGATATAGATCAGACCGACACTCCACTACAGTATTTTACTGACATTATGAAGGGTGTGTTACCCTTTTGGGGGCCTGTGATTACTAGAAACAAACTAGTAGAAGGTCTTAAGTCCAAAAGTAATGAACAGAAAGCCACCTGATGCTGCAAACAAGGTGAGAGCCTCTTCAAATAGTCAATACATCACTGAGCCAGAAATTAAGAGTCCATCAGCCAACCCTTGTTGGCGGAGCTTCATCATCTGAGACTCTTAGGGGTCAAGGTCTGGGCCCACAATATCGAGCCAGCCGGCCCTGCTAGGTGCCCGACCCAATGATCCCAAGATAGAAAAATCTCCTGCCACAGTGTGTAATCCAACTTTTGAAGACTCAAAAATATTTTTTTGTTTGTGCAGTGCTCTAACGGGAAAGTGCTTAAAAATGACTACGTGGGCAAAAAATGTGTTTATTAGAAATTGACCAGGTGTCATATATAAAAACCAAAATAGTCTTAAATAAATATGACTATTTCCTGACTTGGTCTCGTGAGGTCGACATGTTTCAGCCGATATGGTCGACTAACCCGGCTTTCTTCAGGACCTAAACTTGATGGAAATCAAGGCTACTGCAGGATAAATCTATTCGGTGAAAGTGATGTGAATGAAACAAAAGTTCACTAGGATAATTATGATGTTATCAGCAAGTAAATGTGTGGCTACAGCCACCCTACCAGACAAGCAATCTTTTTGCTTGGGTACAAGAGATTTATCTTCTCTCCTGAAAGGAATTAAAAGAATCAAACCATTAAAAAGGTCTCTCACACAAACGTATACAACATCAATGACTACTGTCCTCCAGTGCCCTTTTGTGCACTGTACTCGTTATCAAAAAACCCAAAACGTGGCTACAAATCAGTAAGATTTTGAAACATGGATTTAACTCACCCAGCTTTCTGTGGGAGGAAAGCCTCACCTCACCCGGCTGACTGCTCGGTGGAGGAGGCACCACTCTGTTAAAATGTAAGGACAAGAAAGAACAAGTTGCACACAGATACTCGTCCTTCTGCACTCCCTACAATATATTCAACACCCAAAACCAATAAATCCTCAACTTTAGAAAATATGCCCCGCAAGCATGACATGCCAGGTGTACCTGGACAATGAATCACTTACAGACCCGATCCATATGTGGATCCTCCTACCACTCAACAAAAGCATGAACCATTGTTGAACAGCTACGTACACTCAGATCAAGGGGACCTGTCTCCCTTCATGTGATTTAAAAGGTATCAAACTATCTCCAGAGACTTAAGCCATCAGGTCCTTGAGAGAGCAATGCTAACCCCTTTCATTAGTTCACAAATTCACATAGGGAAGGTCCTTTTGCTTGGTCTTTTCCCCAAATCAACCATAGTAAGTTAGAGCCAAACAAATTCACCCACTGGTAGCGGAACCAAGGATACCCCTCTCCTTACCTGTCCGTCGGTACTTCGGACCTCACTGCAAGCAGTCTGGGAGGTGACGGCAGGAAGGAGGGGAAACCTTAAATACCCGCTCTGATTGGGTCAGTCAATCATTTGGAAAAAACAGGTGCTGGTATTTGTCCTCTCTCCGAGCCCAAGAAACCAAACGCGCATGCGCAGAAGTAGCGACACTCGTCGTCATGCGCAAGCGCAGTCCGAACTATTTCAGAAAAGGTAGCGTCTCTCCCGTGCTAGTGCGCACGCTAAATGACTGTTTACCTTGGGCTACCGGTATCGGGATATCTAAACTATACACCAGAAAATGCCGGGGATCCAACCTCCGGACGTCCGACGTTTTTTGGCACTAAAGTGTCGGGCCGCAGGCTACCATATCTCTCCATGGGTTAGTCTAGCAAAGTCAGTGTAAAACAGCCGCGTAGAGACACTAGTCTCTACACATGCGCTTGACTAAGGCTGGTCGAAATACTAGCAATGACCACATTGTCCTATAAACAGCGCCCCTGAAAACAAGGAATTGTAACAAGCAATAAACAATATAGCCACAATAGGTACTATATTAAGGCCTATGTCCAGCCGGACAAGGCAGCTTTAATAAGCAAAAATGTTTTCAGTGATGTCACAAGATGTAAGCAAAGCAATGGTGGGACACAAGCCTGTATCCTATGGCTTACATATCAAGAGGACATGAATTTGTGAAAAAACATACAGGCAATTGAAGCGATGTTTCTTATGAGAAGAATAGCAGATAGTGAAACATCCTAGTCACCTTCACGACATTTCATACACATAAGTGAACATAGTGTAAGGTGAACAACATAGTCGACGACGTTTCGATCCTTACTGGGGGGGTGTTAGGATCATCATCAGGACTGATTAATATGATTGCCTTTAAAAATGCCTGAATACACAACAATTAACAAAAACCAACGTAGTACAATAAGGAGGGACAAAAAGGAGGAAGGGAAAAAATAATAATTAGGAAACAACATAATAATAAGTTTGAAATAAAGTTACAATATAACAATACGGTTTTTTGTCAGAACACGGGTTAAAGAGGACTGAGTGAACGATCGGACACGGATCGATTTGTAGTGGAGCATGCTGCGTGGCAGGCCGTGTGAATAATGGGAGGTCGTGGTTGCCGCGAGTGTTTAAGGCATGTCGACAATAGAGAAGTGCGTGGTTGGTATCATGTGAAAACTATAGGCGTGTCTAAGGCTTAGGAACTATAGATGTCGCAGGTCAGACGAGCGAGTAAGCTACTACGGAAATTGTGTGGAAGGCGGTTGACCAATTACCTCGTGCTGTGTACGATAACAGCAAGGAAGATGTATCAGCTTAGTTGGGAAAGCTAAGCAGTCATTAGAACACGGAATGGTTCTGGAATAAAAATTAGGGAGGTCATACAAGCTCAAGGAGTGAATCGGAAGTGTACTGTTAGAAGGGAACGGGAAAAACGGCTTACCTAGGTTCGCAATGGTAATAATAAACGCGGTAACCAAAATCTGTTGGAAAAATAAGGTAAATTACTAAAAGTAATCACAGCGTGATTACGGGGGTAGGGAGCCGTCGGTTGGGAAATAAAGGACATACCTCGGTTTGATGATGTAGTCGCGTTTCGGGGGAGTCGGCAAGGCAACGTCTCGGACGGTGCCGGAAGAGTTGTGGTGGAAGAGTGCTCGCGCTGGCGTGATATGAGCGTGGCTGGATCAGGTGATCAGTCACATGTTCTAATGGTTGCTAATAGTAACGCAGTGTTCGTTACACTCACATTCAACAAAACATCGATACCATTCCTTGATCTAAACATAATACATGATGAGGGACACCTGATCACCAGCCTCTTCAGGAAAGCTACCGAACGCAATACTCTCCTAAAATACAGTAGCAACCACCCAAGGGCCCTTAGAGACTCTCTTCCCTACTCACAATACTTACGCATCAGACGTAACTGCACCCTAAAGGAGGATTATTTCAGGGAAGCCAAAACACTTAGTGAGAAACTAACATCAAGAGGTTACCCCAAAAAACTAATTCGCAGTTCCCTGAAAAGAGCATGGTACTGTCCCAGGGATGCTCTCTTGGAACCCAAAACCAAGAGACAGGAAAACCGCCTAGTGTGTGTCACCACATTTTCCCCATCTTCTAACAAAGTCCGCAAAAGTATTCTTAAGCACTGGAATGTGTTAAATGCTGGAATACTAAAACTTGAAAGACCTCTTTTTGCCTTCAAAAGAAATAAAAATATCAAAGACCATCTGATAAGAGCGGCACTCCCTGAGTCTAGAAACACTGGCACGCTCCTCGAACATTGGTCTTTACCTGCAGTTACTGGACACAACAAGTGTGGCAATTGTTCTGTATGTGTATTCACTACTGACTGTAAAGAGTTTGTGTTTGGTAGCATACGGAAACCCCATAATCATTTCAGTAATTGTAACACCAGCAATGTAATTTACGCAATTCTGTGCCCCTGTGACAAGATCTATATAGGACAAACGACACAGAAAATCCGGATTAGAATCTGCCAACACAGAAGCAGACTGAGGTGCAAAACACCAAACGCACCGCTGGTGGAACATTTTGAATCAGCTGGTCATACTGAGGATGACATTCATTGGACAGTCGTCACTGTTGTCAAAATTCCTCCAAGAGGTGCAGACATTTCACAGCTTTTGAATAAAGAAGAACTAAAATGGATTCTGAAAACGGGAAGCATCCACAGTGGATTGAACCGCTTAGAGGATTGGACCTCCTTACTATGATAGTACAATTGGAACTGCCCGTAAAAACAACCACTGCAAAAATACCACCAGACTTTGAGAAACATTAGCACTTTTTTTCCACATTACAATTCTGCTCTTCATGTTTTATAAATGTATTGACTTTTTAGATCCATGTACCACATTTTCAAATGTCTTTCTCTGTTCAACAACCCTGTTTTTATCCTCACCACGCACCGCCCCTCACTCACCCAATATGGCGCCTTAAATTCGCCATGTTTCTCATCACCAACGAACACTGCGTTACTATTAGCAACCATTAGAACATGTGACTGATCACCTGATCCAGCCACGCTCATATCACGCCAGCGCGAGCACTCTTCCACCACAACTCTTCCGGCACCGTCCGAGACGTTGCCTTGCCGACTCCCCCGAAACGCGACTACATCATCAAACCGAGGTATGTCCTTTATTTCCCAACCGACGGCTCCCTACCCCCGTAATCACGCTGTGATTACTTTTAGTAATTTACCTTATTTTTCCAACAGATTTTGGTTACCGCATTTATTATTACCATTGCGAACCTAGGTAAGCCGTTTTTCCCGTTCCCTTCTAACAGTACACTTCCGATTCACTCCTTGAGCTTGTATGACCTCCCTAATTTTTATTCCAGAACCATTCCGTGTTCTAATGACTGCTTAGCTTTCCCAACTAAGCTGATACATCTTCCTTGCTGTTATCGTACACAGCACGAGGTAATTGGTCAACCGCCTTCCACACAATTTCCGTAGTAGCTTACTCGCTCGTCTGACCTGCGACATCTATAGTTCCTAAGCCTTAGACACGCCTATAGTTTTCACATGATACCAACCACGCACTTCTCTATTGTCGACATGCCTTAAACACTCGCGGCAACCACGACCTCCCATTATTCACACGGCCTGCCACGCAGCATGCTCCACTACAAATCGATCCGTGTCCGATCGTTCACTCAGTCCTCTTTAACCCGTGTTCTGACAAAAAACCGTATTGTTATATTGTAACTTTATTTCAAACTTATTATTATGTTGTTTCCTAATTATTATTTTTTCCCTTCCTCCTTTTTGTCCCTCCTTATTGTACTACGTTGGTTTTTGTTAATTGTTGTGTATTCAGGCATTTTTAAAGGCAATCATATTAATCAGTCCTGATGATGATCCTAACACCCCCCCAGTAAGGATCGAAACGTCGTCGACTATGTTGTTCACCTTACACTATGTTCACTTATGTGTATGAAATGTCGTGAAGGTGACTCGGATGTTTCACTATCTGCTATTCTTCTCATAAGAAACATCGCTTCAATTGCCTGTATGTTTTTTCACAAATTCATGTCCTCTTGATATGTAAGCCATAGGATACAGGCTTGTGTCCCACCATTGCTTTGCTTACATCTTGTGACATCACTGAAAACATTTTTGCTTATTAAAGCTGCCTTGTCCGGCTGGACATAGGCCTTAATATAGTACCTATTGTGGCTATATTGTTTATTGCTTGTTACAATTCCTTGTTTTCAGGGACCACTGTCTTCAAAAATACGTAACTTCCCAAGGTCCCTGACCAATTGCTTTGGGTGCCCTTGTCCCTCTGTTACTATAAACAGCGCCAGCATCACATAAAACTCCAAAGGCGCGCTGCACCTGAATTATCGTGCACAGGACAGCCAAAGCAGGCATGTGTGATTGAAAAAGAAGGCATGTTTGATTGAAAAAGACTGCCGCCCCTCTCTACTTCATTGGTGTAATTTACAGCACAATCAATCAATTTATAACTTTAATAGGCACTCATGCTCACCAGACTGTATGCGACCCCCATACAGCAGATGCTGTAGCAGTACAGGTATTGAGTTGCTCGTCGCTCAGACCTAGTGAAATAAGGCACGTCTAGATGGATCAATTGAGGTCAAAGAACCAGGAGAATTGAAATTATAAAGGTCAGCTATAATGTCTGAATAGATGGGCTGAGTCATTGCATTAGGGTCCCCTTCCATCTTAAGAATATTTATGTCTCTGAGGCCTGTGATTACTAGCCAAGAAATACGCCGTCTTTCTAGAGTAGTTGAAGGGGTGATTAACACTACTGCAGGAATATTGACCAATGTAACAGTAGAGCTACAGGCGACCAGGCTTGTTTCGCTTCAAAACCGTATGGTTTTAGACGTTATTTTGGCAGATCGAGGAGAAGCATGCCGTGTGATCGGCAGCTCTTGCTGTGTTTATATTCCTCACTCCGCCCCCTCTGTTCATTTGGCTATACAGAAGCTACATCGTTTAGCTTCAGAGATACATGTAGAAACTGGTATCTGGTCTCTTTCTGGTTGGTTTTGGGGATGGAACATTTTGATGGTACTGGCATGTCTGGCCGGCCTTATATTTAGATGTTGTGTCTGTGTACAATGTGGACCTGCATGTTGCTCCTATTGCGCGACAAAACTCACTTCCTCTGTATTCGGTCCATCGTCAGCAGCAGTAAAAGCTCAGTTAGTTCAGCAGGAACTCAAGGACCTAATGCAGATAGAAGAGGGAATATTTGAAGATTGAGCTGTTTTAGTTAGCTACATCATGCTAAAAGGGCCGTTCTGAGGGATAAAAAAAGGTAGATTTCCCGTATATAAGGAGTATCGGACCAATATTATGTTAGCATGATGCATCTATATGTACCTTTTCTGTATGATATATATGCTTTTGTTTGGAGGAAATTCGTTTTTTCCTCTTTGTATATCTATTGCTAAAAGAGTAGGCCGAGAACCACACAGACGCCATTTTCTGATCATATGCTCGAGCACGGCCCATGATCACGTGTTGGTCACGTACAGTTGTCAGGCCCCAGTTTAATTGAGTTACTGGTAGCAGCTGAAGATAGGCTTTTCACTTCTCTGTTCTAAGACACAAGGTCGCATCTGGCTTTGGGGGTGATAAGCACATTCCTGGAGGCGCCGTGTCTACACTCCCAGGCACCAAGACGAAAGGGAGTCACCCTTCCTGACCTCATCAGTAATAGATAGTCAAGCCTTTGTACTGGTCTGCTGTGTGCCATATATGGTCCTTTCCTGGAGCTCCAGGGCCAACTGGTGTTTTTCCATTTACAGTGATTGTATGTGTTGAACCGAAAAGTATATAACCTCATGTTTGAATACGAGCCAACAGTCTTCTCGGCGCACCTGATGGGTGAGGTTCAGAGAGGCTCCTCTATAGAGTACTTTGTCGAATAAACGATTGAACCTTTTTCACTGCCAGCTGACTGATTATTTGGTAATGGTGTTGGGACTATTGGTAGGTATAGTCCCTTAGTTTATTTTTTGGTAGATCAAGGCTTGTTGGGTCCATTCTGGTAGCCGACACCGCAGTATTCGACAGACTTCGTGGTACAGCGTGAATCCGGCTCATGGACTTCGTCGACGCCTCCTGGACCTTATGGCTGAAGAGTCAAGAAACCCAACAATTCACCTGAAGCACCCAACATCTGTGGGCATTGGTCCATCCTGCCCTAGGTCACTGGCAAGTGACCCAGACTCTGTCTCCTCTGCTTTCAGGTTCCTTACATTCCAGATCCAGGCTTGGATCTCTCCGGACACTTCTCCTCTTCACGACAGCAGCAGTTCTTTGCAGGCTTCCATTGAAATCGACGACGCGACCCGACACCAAAAGACACCTATGCACCCGGCTTCCCTGGGTGAGTTAACTCGAGCACTCCGGTGCTCTCATGGGTGCTAGTCTAGAACTTCTTAAGTCCAAAAGGGTTTGGTCCTGACTCGATTAGAAGTGTCCCTAATCTTTAAAATTCCAACCGCGACATTGCCCATAGAAGATAAAAGGAGCCCGCAGTTGTGTTTTCACACTGCATACAGCTTCCGTGGGTCCCCTGTGTCACTATCTTGGGTGGTTCCTTGGGGTCCCAGCGATTCTAGAGGCAATAGGCCTAGTGCCTTTTCCAGTTGTGGTTCCTAAACCGGTTTTTTGGTATATGGTTTTGTACGCCCCTAGGGCCCAAACGTGTATTTGTGCTTTTACTGATGCTTGATCACTTGTAACTTTAGTACTTCGAACTACAGTCTCATAAAGAGACTAGAGGGGTGTGTTTTATCTAAAATACATATATTTTGAATATATACATAGTGTGGTTGTCTTTTCATTTGATCATTCAAGAGATTATAGACTGGTAAAACAAGCTTTACATTCCTTGAAGACTTAGCCTGAAGGCTGCTCTCCATAGCTACCACTAGGATAGCTTTCACATAAGGTTGTCTTTACCAATTCACCATAAGGGTTTGTTTGGACTGATACAAGGTGTCCGCTAGAACTAGTGGACAGCATATATCAGGCCACCTTCTCACAGACAGGCCCTGGATTCTGGAAAAATGAACCAGGTGCCTCACAAGAGGAGGAGCAGTAGGGTTAAGGCAGAGCCTTCCCACCTGATGCTCAATGCTGATCAGTCTCCTCAGGGAGATGATCTTGAGCCTGAAGAAGGAACTGTCCCTCTCTTGAACCCCTCAGAAAGCAAGCTGCTGATGAGGCAGCTGGGAATGCTAATGGCACCAATAAAGTTTATTGGGATAATGGACTCCTTTACTAAGAGATTAGAGACCCCAAGCCTGGTGCATCCAGGAGGTTGGTTATACCTCTGAAGTTTAGGGGCTTCCTATTGACACTAACCCATGATATTCCCCTAGCAGGACACCTGGGCCAGAACAAGACTTGGGACAGAATTGTCCCTCACTTTCTCTGGCCCCACATGTCTGAAGACACTAAGGAGTTTTGTCGCTCCTGTGTGACCTGCTAAGCCAGTGTCAAGGCAGGTGGCACTACAAAGGCCTCCCTGATAGCATTACCTATGGTGGGGGTGCCCTTTGAAAGGATAGGGATTGACATTGTTGGTCCCATGGATCCCCAAACAGCATATGGGCACAGATTTATACTAGTGGTAAAGGATCATGCCACCAGGTACCCAGAGGCAATTCTCCTAAGGACCACCACAGCACCTGTGGTGGCAAGAACTCTCTTGGGTGTATTCTCAAGAGTAGGCTTTCCTAAGGAGGTAGTATCTGACAGGGATGCAAACTTCATGACTAGTTACTTGACTGCTATGTGGAAGGAGTGTGGAGTGAACTACAAGTTCGCCACACCCTATCACCCACAATGCAATGGTTTAGTTGAAAGGTTCAACAAAACCTTAAAGGGCATGATTAAAGGACTCCCAGAGAAGCTGAGGCGAAGATGGGACATACTCTTGCCTTGCCTTTTATTTGCATACAGAGAGGTGCCTCAAAAGGGGGTTGGTTACAGCCCTTTTTAACTTTTGTTTGGTCACCCTTTCAGGGGTCCATTGTGTTTGGTGAAGGAAGGATGGGAGTTACCTCTCAAGCCCCCAAAGCAAGACATAGTGGACTATGTACTTAGTCTCCGCTCCAGAATGGCTGATTATATGAAAAAGGCAACCAAAATCCTTGAAGCTAGCCAGGAACTGCAAAAATCCTGGCATGGCCAAAAGGCTGTACTGACTGTTTACCAGCTAGGACAGAAAGTGTGGGTGTTGGAGCCTGTGGCCCCAGCAACCCTCCAAGTCAAACGGAGTGGCCCCCATAGAATTGTTGAACAGAAAGGGGAGGTTACCTACTTGGTAGACCTTGGAACCCCTAGGAGTCCCCATAGGGTACTTCATGTTAACAGACTAAAACCATATGTTAACAGGGCAGACATGGGCTTGCTCATGGCTACTGATGAAGGACAGGAGGAAGAGAGTGACCCACTCCCTGACCTGCTTCCTCAGAACCCTGATGATGGATCAGTTGATGGTGTAGCCTTGGCAGGCAGCCTCACTGCCCAGCAAGAAACTGACTGTAGAAACCTTCTCAGCCAGTTCAGACATATGTTTTCTCTGACTCTACGTCAGACCACCTGGTGCACTCATGAAGTGGACACTGGGGACAGTCTGCCTGTGAGGAATAAGATCTACAGGCAACCTGATCATGTCAGGGACTGTATAAGGACAGAAGTCAAAAAGATGTTGGAGTTGGGAGTGACTGAACCCTCAGATAGCCCTTGGGCTAGTCCAGTAGTCCTGGTATCTAAACCTCACACGACAGATGGCAAGAGAGAAATTAGGTTTTGTGTAGACTACAGGGGTCTCTTTGCAGTCACTAGGACTGATGCCCATCCCATCCCCAGGGCAGATGAGCTAATAGATACTTTGGCCTCAGCCACGTTTCTAAGCACATTTGACCTGACAGCTGGCTACAGGCAGATCAGACTAGCTGATGATGCAAAGCCAAATACAGCATTTTCTACCCCTAGTGGGCACTATCAGTTTGTGGTAATGCCCTTTGGTTCGAAGAATGCACCTGCCACTTTCCAAAGGTTGGTGAATCAAGTCCTTACAGGCCTGGAAGACTATAGTGCAGCATATCTAGATGATATTGCTGGGGCCGATTCACAGAACTAACTTAAGACAAAATCCTAAACTTACTACTTTTGGTATTCACAGAAGGCATTTAGTAGTAGTAAAGTTGGTGGGCCCGATTCACAGAACTAACTTAAGACAAAATCCTAAACTTACTACTTATGGTATTCACAGAAGTTAGGATTTTGTCCTAAATTTGACTTAAGACAAACTTAAGACAGACTTAAGACAAACTTAAGACAAACTTAAGACAAACTTAAGACAAACTTAAGACAGACTTAAGACACACTTAAGACAGACTTAAGACAGACTTAAGACAAACTTAAGACAAACTTAAGACAAACTTAAGACAAAATCCTAACTTCTGTGAATACCAAAAGTAGTAAGTTTAGGATTTTGTCTTAAGTTAGTTCTGTGAATCGGGCCCGCTGTCTTTAGCTCCACCTGGGAGGATCACCTGGTCCACCTGAGGAATGTTTTGGAGGCCCTGCAAAAAGCAGGCCTAACTATCAAGGCTACTAAGTGCTGGATAGGGTTGAGTCAGGTTGTGTACCTGGGCCACCTTGTAGGTGGAGGCCAGGTTCAACCACTACAGAGCAATATACAGACCATCATGGACTGGGTTGCTCCAACTACCCAGACTCAGGTGAGAGCCTTCTTAGGCCTGACTGGGTATTATAGGAGATGTGTCAAGGGGTATGGATCAATAGTGACACTCCTGAATGACTTAACTTCTAAAATGATGCCCAAAAAGGTTCAGTGGACAGCCAGCTGTCAAAAGGAATTTAATGACCTGAAGCAGGCCGTGTGCACTGCTCCCATTCTGCAGAGTCCTGACTACTCCAAGAAGCTCATTGTCCAAACAGATGCATCTGAATTGGGGATAGGGGCTGTACTGTCACAACTGAATGATGAAGGTCAGGATCAGCCAGTAGCTTTCATAATGCAGAAGGCTGACCCCTAGAGAGACACGTTGGTCAGCCATTGAGAGGGAGGCCTTTGCTGTGGTTTGGGCTCTGAAGACATTGAGGCTATACTTGTTTGGTACTCACTTCCTTGTTCAGACAGACCATAAGCCCCTCTTATGGCTAAAACAAATGAAGGGTGAAAAAAAAACTGCTTAGGTGGTCCATTTCCCTACAGGGGATGGACTTTACAGTGGAACATATACCTGGGAGTAACTATGCCAATGCAGATGGACTCTCTAGGTATTTCCACTTAGAACATGAAGACTCAACTGGTCAAGGTTAGTCTAATGTCCCTGCCTTTCGGGGGGGATTGTGTAGGAGAGTAGGATCTGCTTCACATGGGTCCCCCCACTTTTTGCTGGTGTTTCACTGTTTTTCGACCTTAGTCTGGCAGTGACCCCAGCCTAGCTGCTTCCTCTCTAAAATGGTGTCCATGTACATTAGGTACATTTCTAATTGGATTCTGGAGTGCCTTATAAGCTTCTAGTATATGGTATACTATGTACCTAGGGCATAGGTACCTCAGTGGCCCACCAGGGGCTGAAGCATGTTTTATGGCACCCCTGGGAAGCACTCCAAAATGACACCACAGGTCTGCTACTGCAGCTTGGGTAAGGTGGTGCCTGCACCCCTTACTGTGGTATAGGCTACCTATATCACTACCATTGTAAACACATATAAAACCTATAAGTCACTCCTATGGCAGGCCTTAACAATCCTGAAGGCAGAGTGCTTGGTTTTTATGTGAGAGGGTGCCCCAGCATGAGCAGAGCCCCTCTGCAGTGTTCGGAGTACCTCCTCTGATGCTGTTTGTGGGGCAGCCTGACCATATACTCTTAAGTGCATTATAACCTCACGGTAAATGCTAACTTTGGGATGGCTGCACGGAAACATGTCGTGTTTGGTGTGAAAAGCTTTGGAATACTACCCCCTCACCAGTTCTGGCGGCAGGGGTAGCATTCCACCCTTCTAGAGGGAGAGACATGTTCACACTGGTCTACCCGGTTAAGACGTTCTAAAGCTCTGGTATCACAAAATGGATGCCACTGCCACAGACACGGGTCTGGCCTCCTGCTGCTGACCGAAACTCCGGCAGGGGAGGCCTGGACAATAGGTTTTCTTTCACAGGGAGGTGTAACCACCTCCTCAGACAATGTACTGTAAAACAACGTTCACAAGGAACTCATTTAGAAATTTTTTCAATTATGTACAATCTCAATGATTGCCTTGAAATTAATCTCATACCAGGAAGTCAAGAAAAGGAAAAACACAATTATTTCAAAAAAGAACAAATCATTAATCAACACAGTAAGTCTACACAAAACCCTTTTAAACTACTGAAATCTATTAAGCCTCAGCCGAGGTCTTTATTTATTAATCACTTTTTTGTATCACAAATAAAAACACATTTTATATATACACAAAATCTCTCTTATATTTACAGTGAATCGTGAGCCCCAGTGAAACAAACCATAACCTCATACAATGTGACCAAACAAAAAGGATTGGTGAAAGGTTATTGGAAAAAATATATATATAAGGACAGTTTATATACAATATACAGTGATTCAGTCAAGACTGTCTCTTATTTTGTTGTCGACGGCGTTTCGACCCACTTTGAAATACCGGGTCTCATCAGGACTGTGATTCTAGGGGCTGAGAGAGAAGAGAGAAAATAACTATACTCCAAGTCATATACTAATTTATTTAAAAAAGGGGTACCTACGAGACTTACAAATTCTTGGCTTACCGGTTTGAAACATACAATCGTCCGTATAGGATCCAGTATGTATAGAGATGTGATGGATGACAGTTGCATCCAAACCTATAAGTAAGGGATACTCATTTAGTAAAGGCACAGTCTTGGTTATTCCGTATTATCACCCAAGTGTATAGTGTTAATGCACTTACTTAGGTTCTTTTCTATCCTCCAAAAATAAGAGGCAATGTTGCACCGGATATATTGGGAGATTTGGAGTGCTGTTTGGAGTGGCTACCTGCCCCTGCTCTGGCGCAAAACTGGACAAAGGAAATGGGTATAACCACCCCTCTTTCCAAACCCTCCCATAGGTGGGTCCCTAGAGTATGTCCAACCCCCAAACTTAGTACAAGTATGGGAACCCAGTCCTGCGACTTTAGATTACCCTGGACAAAATCCTGCAATATATATCCTGTTCTACTTCAACTAGAAGACTGAAGAAATCTCCCTTGGGGTAAAGGAGTGACTCCCCTGCTTGGCAGGCACCAAAGAAGCAACTGACCGTTCTGCATCGCTAAAGCTCCCGCCAGACGCCGAAGTCTTTGCATCATCAGAGGTAGATTTCTATACTTCCCCGAGGCTACCCTGAGTCCACAGCAAAGCTGAGGCCAGTGGCTATCGTGGGTGACATGGAACCGTGACTCCTGGACATCGTGATCTTTTGCAGCTCCATCATCTTCCTGGTCTTCCTCGAAGTTGTGCGTTGGGCTCCGAGTAGCCCTAGCCTTGAGCATCTCCTGCAGCGATGATTGCTGGCCTCCACTCCATTAGTGACCCGTGGGCCAGTTTCAAGTGCGACCGCTCGAGGCTCCTTCGAGATCGCTAGGCCGTTGGCTAGTAGTTCCCCACGAAGGCAACTCCTCTTCTGATTGGGCTTTCCTGGTTGCACCTGATGTGTCCCGACTTACCCTCACTGGGTGAGTCCCCCAGACCTTGCTGGTCTGAACCGACGTCCTTTCTCTGATTCCAAGTGACTTGCCGTTGCCAAGGCTTGTTGGGTCCAATCCGGGCGCCGACACCGCAGCACTCGACAGACTTTGTGGGCAGCTCGAATCCAGCTCCTGGTCATCATCGGCTCCTCCTGGACCTTGTGGCTGAAGAGTCAAGACACCTGTCAACTCACCTGAAGCACCCGACATCTGTGGGCATTGGTCTATCGTGCCCTTGGTCACTGGTAAGTAACCCAGACTCTGTCCCCTCTGCTTTCAGGTTCCTTCCATCCTAGATCTAGGCTTGGATCGCTTTGGACACTTCTCCTCTTCACGGCAGCAGCACTTCTTTGACAGCTCCCATTGAAATCGACGACGCGACCCGACACCAAAAGACACCTATGCACCCGGCTTCCCTGGGTGAGGTAACACGAGTACTCCGGTGCTCCCGCAGGTGCTAGCCATAGAACTTCCTAAGTCCAAAAGGGTTTGGTCCTGACTCAATTCTAAGTGTCCCTAATCTTTAAATTTCCATCTGCGACATTGCCCAAAGAAGCTAACGGGAACCCGCGGCTGTGTTTACACACTGCACACGGCCCCCGTGGGTCTCCTGTGTCACTACCTTGGTGGTTCCTTGGGATCCCAGCGATTCTACAGGCTCTAGACCTTGTGTCTAGTTCAGTCGTGGTTCTTATACCACTTTATTGGTATATGGTTTGGTACGCCTCTAGGGCCCAAACGTGTATTTGTGCTATTACTGTTGATTACTGACTTGTAACTTAAGTACTTCGAACTCCAGCCTCATAAAGAGAATAGAGGGGTGTGTTTTATCTTAAATACATATATTTTAAATATATACCTGGTGTGGTTGTCCTTTCATTTGGTCATTCAAGAGATTATAGACTGGTAAAACAAGCTGCTTTACATTCCTTCAATACTTAGCCTGAAGGCTGCTCTCCATAGCTACCACTAGGATAGCTTTCAATAAAGGTTGTCTTTAACCTATTCACCATAAGGGGTTATTTGGGCTGATACAAGGTGCCCACTATAATTAGTGGGCAGCATATATCAGGCCAACTTCTCACAATGGTGTGCAGCGGTGGGATTCCAGCTTGCTATATTTTCACCAGATAATCTCAATTGTATTGATCAACTGAAAACCACTAAAGGTACTTTAGGTACATATAATATCAAGTTTACTATTCAGTAAGTTCTACTGAACTTAGAGTTGTGTGTTAAGGGATAGCACACCCATTCTCCAACTCAAGAGAGTTTAGTAGGCCACACTAGTGTAGGTAGTGCAATACACCACACCACATTAGTAATGTCTAATCAGCCAGGAACCAGTGGGTCCCTGCCAGAAGCCAGTGAGCTTCTCCCCTATAGATATGAGGATTTCTCCTTTGCACAGCTTAGGGCCTTATGTTCCATTAGGAAGCTGAAGACAGGCAAAAGCCCTACCACCCAGCATCTCATAAAGATACTGAAGCTGGATGATCTCCCAGGGCCTTGTGATTTTGGGGGAGTATGCAGTGTTGGGGGGACAGTAGCTGAGGGTGGGCCTAGGGGTGGAAACTCCCCTGACCCCACCTCTAATGCTGACCAGACTGATGACAATGATCAGGATCTGGTGAACCCAGCTCCCATGGATGAGGATGAGGAGGATGACAACAATGCTCCCCCTTTGTTCCTCCAGGAAGAGGTGAAAGTAGGGCTAGAAGGGATAGGTCTCTCTCAACGGGATCTGTCCAGTCTACCTCATCTGTATGGACCTCTGTTTCTTCTCATAGAGGGAGGGAAACCTCCCAGGAGAGGAGAGAGAGACTGCTGAATTATGAGCAAGACAAGTTCAACCTCAGAAAGCAGCAGATGGCCCTAGATAGGGACGCCCTAGAGCTCTACAGAGCTAGTAAAAAGGAGGGACTAGAGTCCCTTGGTGGCAACAATTTCCCTAGAGATAGGGAGAGGTTTTATGACCATAGACACCTAAGTAAGATTGTCCCTCACTACCAGAGTGGGGATGACATCCACAAATGGATACCTGCCTTGGAGAGGGCCTGTAAAGTACAGAAGGTCCCTCAAGGTCAGAGGGCAGCAATCTTATGGCTCTCCTTTACAGACAAAGATAGAGACAAGCTCCTCACTGTAAGAGAAGAGGATGCTGATGATTACCAGGTCTTGAAGAGTGCACTAATAGATGGGTTTGGCCTAACCACTGAGAAATACAGGTTAAAGTTCAGAGATTCCCAAAAAGCACGAAATCAAGACTGGGTTGACTTTGTTGACTGTGCTGCTAAGGCTCTGGAAGGTTGGTTATTGGGCAGTAAGGTATGTGACTTCAAAGGATTGTACAATCTGATAATGAGGGAGCAGATTCTTAATAACTGTCAAAATCAACTGTTGCACCAGTACCTGGTAGACTCTGATCCGACCTCTCCACAAGAATTGAAACAGAAGGCAGACAAATGGGTCAGAACCAGGGTGAGGCAGAAAGTACAGAACCAAGGTGGTGACTTAAAGAAGTAGAATTCTAAGAATTCTGACAAGGGTGGGGACAAGGGTAAAGACCAGAAGTCTTCTCAAGGGCCCCAAAAATCTTCTTCCAATGGGGAGTCACAGTCTAACAAGGGAAAAGGCCAAAAGAAACCTTTGTGCAAAATCTGTAAACAGAAAACTCACTGGACCAGTGACTGCACCAAGTCCAAAGAATCTACTCCGGCCACCACTGACCCTAAGGCAACTGTTACCCCTAGTACAGCTATAATAGGTGGTGCAAATGTCCAGAATAAGGGTGCAGTAGTGTTGACCCTGGGTTATGAGATGGACTCTAGCCTAGTCAGAGTTCCAACTCAGGCTGTGCTTGTCTGTGATGGGGGCATGGATATGTCCCCCGTTTTGAGTCCCAGTAATCTGGGCAAATACAGACAACAGCCTTTAGTAAATGGAGTAGAAGCTTGGGCATTCATGGACACAGGAGCAAGTGTCACAATGGTGACAACAGATCTTGTGGATCCCGGGCAGATTATACTTGGTAAAATGTACCAGGTGACCAATGCTAACAATGTCAGAATGGACCATTCTCTGGCAGTTGTTAACTTCTCCTGGGGAGGGGTAACTGGCCTTAAGAAGGTTGTGGTAAGTGCAGACCTACCAGTGCAGTGTTTTCTTGGCAATGATCTAGAGACTTCAGCTTGGGCTGAAGTGGAGCTCAGGACACATGCAGAAATGTTAGGGATCCCTACTCATGTCTTTGCTGTGACTAGGTCACAGGCCAAAAGGTCTAAAGCTGGACAGGCCCTGGATCCTGGAAGATTGGACCAGGTGCCTCACAAGAGGAGGAGCAGTAGGGTTAAGGCAGAGCCTTCCCACCTGACTCAGAATGCTGATCAGTCTCCCCAGGGAGATGATCTTGAGCATGAAGAAGGAACTGTCCCAGAGAAGCTTGGACCTGGCCAGGTTGAGTTCTTGGGGACAGGGGGCCTTTCCAGGTCTGATCTGAGCCAGGAGCAGAAAACCTGCCCCTCTCTTGAACCCCTTCAGAAAGCAAGCTGCTGATGAGGCTGCTGGGAATGCTAGTGGCACCCATAAAGTTTATAGGGATGATGGACTCCTTTACTCAGAGAGTAGAGACCCCAAGCCTGGTGCATCCAGGAGGTTGGTTATACCTCTGAAGTTTAGGGGCTTCCTGTTGACACTAGCCCATGATATTCCCCTAGCAGGACACCTGGGCCAGAACAAGACTTGGGACAGAATTGTCCGTCACTTTCACGGGCCCCACATGTCTGAAGACACTAAGGAGTTTTGTCACTCCTGTGCGACCTGCCAAGCCAGTGGCAAGGCAGGTGGCACTAAAAAGGCCCCCCTGATACCCCTACCTGTGGTGGGGGTGCCCTTTGAAAGGGTAGGGATTGACATTGTTGGTCCGACGGATCCCCAAACAGCATCTGGGCACAGATTTAGTCTGGTGGTAGTGGATCATGCCACCAGGTACCCAGAGGCAATTCACCTAAGGACCACCACAGCACCTGTGGTGGCAAGAGCTCTCTTGGGTGTATTCTCAAGAGTAGGCTTTCCTAAGGAGGTAGTATCTGACAGGGAGGCAAACTTCATGTTTAGTTACTTAACTGCTATGTGGAAGGAGTGTGAAGTGAACTACAAGTTCACCACACCCTATCAACCACAATGCAATGGTTTAGTTGAAAGGTTCAACAAAACCTTAAAGGGCATGATTAAAAGACTCCCAGAGAAGCTTAGGCGAAGATGGGACATACTCTTGCCCTGCTTTTTATTTGCATACAAGGAGGTGCCTCAAAAGGGGGTTGATTACAGCCCTTTTGAACTTTTGTTTGGTCACCCTGTCAGGGGTCCATTGTGTTTGGTGAAGGAAGGATGGGAGTTACCTCTCAAGCCCCCAAACCAAGACATAGAGGGCTATGCACTTGGTCTCCGCTCCAGAATAGCTGAGTATATGAAAAAGGCAACCAACAACCTTGAGGCTAGCCATAAACTGCAAAAGGCCTGGCATGGCCAAAAGGCTGTACTGACTGTTTACCAGCCAGGACAGAAAGTGTGAGTGGAGTGGCCCCCATAGAATTGTTGATCAGAAAGGGGAGGTTACCTACTTGGTAGACCTTGGAACCCCTAGGAGTCCCCATAGTTTACTTCATGTCAACAGACGAAAATCATATGTTGACAGGGCAGACATGGGCTTGCTCATGGCTACTGATGAAGGACAGGAGGAAGACAGTGACCTACTCCCTGACCTGCTTTCTCAGAACCCTGATGATGGGTCAGTTGATGGTGTAGCCTTGGCAGGCAGCCTCACTGCCCAGCAACAAACTGACTGCAGAAACCTTCCCAGCCAGTTCAGACATATGTTTTCTCTGACTTCAAGTCAGACCACCTGGTGCACTCATGAAGTGGACACTGGGGACAGTCAGCCTGTGAAGGATAAGATCTATAGGTAACCTGACCATGTCAGGGACTATATAAGGACAGAAGTCCACAAGATGTTGGATCTGGGTGTGATTGAACCCTCATTTAGCCCTTGGGCTAGACCAAACCTCACACCACAGATGGTAAAAGAGAAATTAGGTTTTGTGTAGACTACAGGGGTCTCTTTGCAGTCACTAGGACTGATGCCCATCCCATCCTCAGGGCAGATGAGCTAATAGATACTTTGGCCTCAGCCAAGTTTCTAAGCACATTTGACCTGACAGCTGGCTACTGGCAGGTCAGACTAGCTGATGATGCAAAGCCAAATACAGCATTTTCTACCCCTAGTGGGCACTATCAGTTTGTGGTAATGCCCTTTGGTTTGAAGAATGCACCTGCCACTTTCCAAAGGTTGGTGAATCAAGTCCTTACAGGCCTGGAAGACTATAGTTCAGCATATCTAGATGATATTGCTGTCTTTAGCTCCACCTGGGAGGATCTCCTGGTCCACCTGAGGAATGTTTTGGAGGCCCTGCAAAAAGTAGGCCTAACTATCAAGGCTACTAAGTGCCAGATAGGGCAGAATCAGGTTGTGTACCTGGGCCACCTTGTAGGTGGAGGTCAAGTTCAACCACTACAGAGCAATATACAGACCATCATGGAATGGGTTGCTCCAACTACCCAGACTCAGGTGAGAGCCTTCTTAGGCCTGACTGGGTATTATAGGAGATTTGTCCAGGGGTATGGATCAATAGTGACACCCCTAAATGACTTAACTTCTAAAAGATGCCCAAAAAGGTTCAGTGGACAGCTAGCTGTCAAAAGGCATTTGATGACCTGAAGCAGGCCATGTGCACTGCTCCCATTCTGCAGAGTCCTGAGTACTCCAAGAAGTTCATTGTCCAAACAGATGCATCTGAATTGGGGGTAGGGGCTGTTTTGTCACAATTGAATGATGAAGGTCAGGATCAGCCATTTGCTTTCATAAGCAGAAGGCTGACCCCTAGAGAGACACATTGGTCAGCCATTGAGAGGGAGGCCTTTGCTGTGGTTTGGACTCTGAAGAAGTTGAGGCCATACGTGTTTGGTACTCACTTCCTTGTTCAGACAGACCATAAGCCCCTCTTATGGCTATACCAAATGAAGGGTGAAAACCCCAAACTGCTTAGGTGGTCCATTTCCCTACAGGGGATGGACTTTACAGTGAAACATAGACCTGGGAGTAACCATGCCAATGCAGATGGACTCTCTAGGTATTTCCACTTAGAACATGAAGACTCAACTGGTCAAGGTTAGTTTAATGTCCCCGTGTTGGGGGGGGGGGGGGGGGGGGGGTTGTGTAGGAGTAGGATCGGCTTCACATGGGTACCCCCAATTTTTTCTGGTCTTTCACTGTTTTTCGACCTTAGTCTGGCTTTGACCCCCGCCTAGCTGCTTCCTCTCTAAAATGGTTTCCATGTACATTAGGTACATTTCTAATTGGATTCTGGAGTGCCTTATAAGCCCCTAATATATGGTATACTATGTACCTAGGGCATTGGTACCTCAGAGGCCTACCAGGGGGAGACGCATGTATTATGCCACCCCTGGGAAGCACTCCAAAATGACACCACAGGTCTGCTACTGCAGCCTGGGTAAGGTGGTGCCTGCACCCCTTACTGTGGTATGGGCTACCTATATCACTACCATTACACACACATATAAAACCTATAAGTCACTCCTACGGCAGGCCTTAACAATCCTGAAGCCAGGGTGCTTGGTGTTTATGTGAGAGGGTGCCCCCGCATGAGCAGAGCCCCTCTGCAGCGTTCGGAGTACCTCCTCTGATGCTGTGTGTGGTGCAGCCTGACCATATAGTCTTAAGTGCATTATAACCTCATGGTAAATGCTAACTTTGGGATGGCTGCACAGAAACATGTCGTGTTTGGTGTGAAACGCTTTGGAATACTCCCCCCCCCAACCAGTTCTGGCGGCAGGGGTAGCATTCCACCCTTCTAGAGGGAGAGACATGTTCACACTGGTCTACCCGGTTAAGACTTTCTAAAGCCCTAGCATCACAAAATGGATGCCACTGCCAGAGACACGGGTATGGCCTCCTGCTGCTGACCGAAACTCCGGCAGGGGAGGCCTGGACAATAGGTTTCCTGTCCCAGGGAGGTGTAGCCACCTCCCCAGACAGGCAGATGTGTATTGGGGCTGGGCGGGAGCACTCTCTGGTGCTTTGAAGTCCTGCACTGGGGGCGCACTTGGTGTCCCTGTGCATAGTCCAGTTGAAACCGGTTGCAGGGGCTACCTGCCCCTGCTCTGGCGCAAAACTGGACAAAGGAAATGGGTGTAACCACCCGTCTCTCCAAACCCTCCCATAGGTGGGTCCCTTGAGTATGTCCAACCCCCAAACTTAGTATAAGTATGGGAACCCAGTCCTTGCGACTTTAGATTACCCTGGACGAAACTCTGCAATATATATCCTGGACCTTTGACATTCTACTTCAACTAGAAGACTGAAAAAATCTCCCTTGGGGTCAAGGAGTGACTCCCCTGCTTGGCAGGCACCAAAGAAGCAACTGATGGGTCTGCATCACTGAAGCTCCCGCTGGACACTGAAGTCTTTGCATCACCAGAGGTGGATTTCCAGACTTCCCCGAGGCTACCCTGAGTCCACAGCAAAGCTGAGGCCCGTGGGTGACGTGGAACCGTGACCCCTGGACACGTGATCTTTTGCAGCTCCATCATCTTCCTGGTCTTCCTTGAAGTTGTACGTTGGGCACCGAGTAGCCCCAGCCTTGAGCATCTCCTGCAGCAAAGATTGCTGGCCTCCACCCCCGAAGTGACCCGTGGGCCAGTTTCAAGTGCAACCGCTCGAGGCTCCTTCGCGATCGCTAGCCCGCTGGCTAGTAGGTCCCCACAAAGGCAACTCCTCTTCTGATTGGGTTTTCCTGGTTGCTCCAGATGTGCCCTGACTTGCCCTCATTGGGGGAGTCCCCCAGACCTTGCTGGTCTGAACCGACGTCCTTTCTCTGATTCCAAGTGACTTGCCGTTGCCAAGGCTTGTTGGGTCCAATCTGGTCGCCGACACCGCAGCACTCGAAAGACTTTGTGGGCAGCTCAAATCCAGCTACTGGTCATCATCGGCACCCCCTGGACCTTGTGGCTGAAGAGTCAAGACACCTGTCAACTCACCTGAAGCCCTGACATCTGTGGGCATTGGTCTATCCTGCCGTTGGTTACTGGTAAGTGACCCAGACTCTGTCCCTTCTGCTTTCAGGTTCCTTCCATCCTAGATCTAGGCTTGGATCGCTTCGGACACTTCTCCTCTTCATGGCAGCAGCACTTCTTTGCCAGCTCCCATTGAAATCGATGACGCGACCCGACACCAAAAGACACCTATGCACCCGGCATCCCTGGGTGAGGTAACACGAGTACTCCGGTGCTCCCGTGGGTGCTAGCCCTAGATCTTCCTAAGTCCAAAAGGGTTTGGTCCTGACTCAATTCTAAGTGTCCCTAATCTTTAAATTTCCATTTGCGACATTGCCCAAAGAAGGTAACGGGAACCCGCGGCTGTGTTCACACACTGCACACGGCCCCCGTGGGTCCCGTGTCACTACCTTGAGTGGTTCCTCTAGGCCTTGTGTCTAGTTCAGTTGTGGTTCCTATACCACTTTATTGGTATATGGTTTGGTACGCCTCTAGGGCCCAAACATGTATTTGTGCTAATATTGTTGATTACTGACTTGTAACTGAAGTTCTTCGAACTCCAGCCTCATAGACTATAGGGGTGTGCTTTATCTTAAATACATATATTTTAAATATATACCTGGTGTGGTTGTCCTTTCATTTGATCATTCAAGGGATTATAGACTGGTAAAACAAGCTGCTTTACATTCCTTCAAGACTTAGCCTGAAGGCTGCTCTGCATAGCTACCACTAGGATAGCTTTATAAAGGTTATCTTAACCCATCACCATAAGGGGTTGTTTGGATTGATACAGTTTGCCCACTATAACTAGTGGACAGCATATATCAGGCCAACTTCTCACAATGTGCACTCTGGTATTGCTGCGAGCATGGAAGTGGTGGAGCAGGTAAAACAAAATGTTGTATACCTTCTCTATTTTGCATGATAAAATACTAATTACGTAACTTTCTAACAATTAACTTGTATTAATTGTTTGCCGTGGTCTAATTAATCAACCTCACACCTTAATAAACATGAATTTCACGCTGTACTAAATGCAAATTGCATGGCAAATAATCCTAATGAATAACTGTGGTACGCATATTAACGGTAGAATGTGTTGATATAGAAAATTGCATGGTTTGCTTTTGTGATGTTTTGCGTTCCTGCTGAGACGAAATGGTAAGTATTATTGCTTTAAATGTTGCTATAAGTTAGGAAAATACTAATATGTAAAGGGATTAGTGTGGGTCCAAACATTAGAATCTTCATTTCCGTATGTTAACTATTCTTTATGTTTGTTTCGCTTAAGTTGGTATTCGGGCCTACTAGGCCGCAACATCCAAAATGGAGTTCGGAAGTGGCCACTGTTGTGTGAGCGCGATGTCTAATGCGCAGACTCGGATGGCACTGAAGATCTCCAGGCATCCTTTGACCGAGTCACAGTGTTCCTCATCAAGGATAGGAACGTGGAGGACTGCCAAAGCCTGACTAGTGTGACTGACAGAGAAGACAAAGGACACCTGTCCCTAACAGCCGAAATATTGATACTTCGGACCCTTTTGCATGAGAACTGTCCCAACCATGGGATGACATCTTCAGTAGTGCATGAGAAACAAGGAACTTTGTGAATACTGTCTGAAATTGCAAATTTTGATGGCTTGGCTAATCAGAGCCATTTCCAATCTAGCAAATGTAGCATGTTACCTAAAATTTATTATAAAAGGGGGTTACTAGAAGGGGTGGGTGGTTGCGTTCCAGGAGTGTGATCCGAATCCCGTTGACCGATTTGCTTGCACGAGTGCTCGGTCCCCGGAGATCTTTGGGACTGCGTCGTGCTGAGCGAAATAACTTTTTCCCGGACTGATTGGGGTTGTAGCCTGCATTCGATTGGAGGATTACATCGGAAGAGATTTAATTTTTGCAGGGCTAATAGGTTGTGGGAGAATGGTCGCCAAAATCAGAGATTAGGTAAATATAATTGTCATACTAATTTATGCCAATGTTATTAAGATTTTGATTGATTATAATGACGATCATGCCAATGAAGGTGAATTGATTAGATAAACTAAACATTTATTAATAGAGAACGAGTTTGTGATTCTTTAAAGGGTATTAATTAAAGATTCTGAGACTTTAAATGTGTTTTAGATGGTTCTAAATCACCATCAACCAGTCCAACTAATTGGTCCATCGACCAAGTGGTGGAGTGCCTTGATGTTAAAGTTAGGATTCTATAAGTGCAGATGTATACTATGTAAATACTGTAAATATTTCTTTCTATAGGTAATAAGGTACCCCCCACATGTCCAGCGCTTCTCTTCCTCCTGTGTCCAGATTCGAGTGAGACGTATGAGTGTTGGTGTTATGGGCCCCACCAATGGATGCGTGCGTGAATGAGTTAGTGTGATAACGGGTCTGTGACGCAGGGAGGATATGTAAATTTACCCTTTCCCGCTGGAGCAGTTTTCTGGTAGCAGATTGATGGTTTTATTGTATTGGGTTGGTGATTATTGATTATTGATTATAGACGGATGTTTGATTGATTGTTGATTTATGTTCTTACATTCTATGTTGAGTTGCGTCGCGTTTTATGTTGGTTTTGAAGACTTCCGGGATGTAGGAAGTTGGATGCCCTGTAGGTACACGGGGAAAATGTCTGGCAAGTGAAGTCGCACGGTGTATTGTCTGGTTGCCCTGTAGGTACACGGGGAAAATGTGTGGCAAGTGAAGTCACACAACGCATTTTCTGGGTTCGAATTGGTAACATCGTCGTGTGTTGCCGTTAGGGACATTTCTGTGTGAATGTGCATGAGTGCAATAGCAATAGGTTCTCTTGTGAAACTCTGGCTCAGGAGCAGTGTAGTCTCCACATGTGTTTTATCCCCAGAGAAACGGTTAGCCTTTGTGCTTAATAGAAGGATAAGGTAGAGGGAAGTGCTACTTTATCGGCGAAACTGAATAATTCCGTGGAAGGGCAGAGGTAAGCGCTGCTCTCGAGAAATACGGATTTCTTGTGTAATTGGACAAAACTATCTCTTTGGTTTAGCGGGACAGGCAATGGTGGTGTTTTTATGTCGTTACTAACAGAGGTTTGAGTGAAGAGAACGTAAGAGAAAGATTGCCGATAAAAGTTTGTGAAGGAAGGGTCAGCTGGAGCCGGAGTAGCGAGAAAAGCTGACGTCAGTAAGACCGCGCTGGGATTGGTCAGCTGTGGAGTGACGTAGACGCACAGGATTGGTGCGCTGGTCTGTGCCACGCTAGGAGTGGAGGATTGACAGTGTGACGTAAACGCTCCTGATTGGTGCGTTAGTGTAAGTCGCGCTGCAATTGGAGAATTTCAGGGCAAAGTGCACGCTCCTGATTGGTGCATTAGCGTGAGTCGCGCTGCGATTGGACAGCAAAACAGAATAGTTGTAGAAGAGCGATTCAAGGAGTCTAGCAAGTCGAGACTATAGATTAAGAAAATGATGTTATTATGATCCACCCGAGAGAAAAAGTCATGGTTTGGGAAGAACAAGAATTTATTTAACAAGCATTGAAAATGCAATAGGTCTCACCTTTGATTAAGTTAAAGCCATTTGCTTTACTAATGGTATTCTATAGCAAAGCAAATGGCTTTAACTTAATCAAAGGCCAGACCTATTACATTTTTAATGCTTGTTGGTAGGGAGATTAAGTGATTTGCCCAGAATCACGGGATGTTGAGCCAACGCCGATGCTCGATCCTTGTTCCCCAACTCTGGCCGTTGGGCCACATCCTCAAATTCTGGGAGTTCAGATTAGATTAATTTCAGCAGAAACAAATCGGCATCTTAAAACAATGTAAGAGTGGGGAACATGAAGTTATTTGGTGACCTTAAATGCAAAGTGCCCCGTTTTGCCCGCCCAGCCTTAGATTGTCTCAAGCGCATATTTAGCTTTACCGCTGCCTTCGATTGACTCTGACCGGCAGGCATTACTAATCAATCAATCAATCAATAAGGACTGTGGTAATCTAACTAATACAAGAAACAAACCAGCAAATGCTCGCCTCTGTTGTTGGCTGGAGGGGACACCTCGTCCTCCGAGGGAACACGTCTTACAACGTTGGGGGTGGCCATGCTGCACTATGAGAACCATGCACTACACGAAACAACCAGCCAGCTGGAAAGGCCACGTCACCCGCAGGGGGGTGTTTACAGAAGACAGCCCCTTGATGTTTCCCCCACTGTCCGGGAAGAAAATTATTTTTTCAGTGGCTATTTGGCCCCTCAGGCTAGCCGCAGTCAGCGCGAGATTTCATACCCCATCCCCCCGGAGCGATATCTAGTCCTGGATAAAGTTGATTATTCACAAGGGCTCACTCGCCTGGTCATCCTTGGTTTCTGGTTAGTTTTCCTTCCACCTCATATCTATTTTTCTAAACACCCTACACTTTAAGTGGCCTTTGCTCACTCACTCTAGAAGTTCTAGAGAAAAACACTTTCCCAACGACAGATTATTTGTTAAAGAGTCATAGAGCCACACATCCCAGCCATGATACCCTGCGTTGCCTGTAATTTTGGTACATAATGCCCCCACCTAAAGCTGCACTCCGTGTCTTGACGTTTGTGCAGGCACAGGCCCCCGACTCGACCCTGCACAGTGCGCTGACCGTCACTTAGTTTACAGGCTGTTCTCGTCTGTGTTAAATTGTTAACACGTTCATGCTCCCCAGAGCAGATGTGTAATGCGATCTGAACTCTGTTCCTAGATGCGTGTCCTCCGTCGAAATCCACGCTTAAGATTCTCTGTGGCTAAAAATACAAAGTTATGACTGTTTACTCGTTTAATTGATTGCTTTTAGTATAAAAGTATAGTATTGCTTTCTATAACTTTCTACAAAGTCCAGTTTGAAGCCATAATCCTTTTGGACTCTGGTGTAAGAACTGTGAATACCACGTGACTCAATGGCGTCAGTGTTTTCATGTCTTCGGTTCCCATTCAGCAGCCCACTGCATTTTTTTGTTGTTGCATATTTATATAGCGCAAACTCGACCCGGAGGTATTGGAGCGCTTTACATGAGCACCAGTTGCATTAAACAAGGACACACTCCATTTTGGTAGGGAGATTAAGTGATTTGCCCAGAATCACGGGACGTCGAGCCAATGCCGAGGCTCGTTCCTTGTTCCCCACTCTGGCCGTTAGGCCACATCCTCCAATTCTGGGAGTTCAGACTAGATTAATTTCAGCTGAAACAAATCGGCATCTTAAAACAATGTAAGAGTGGGGAACATGAAGTTATCCGGTGACCTTAAATAAAAAGTGCCCCGTATTGGCCGCCCAGCCTTAGATTGTCTCAAGCCCATATTTAGCTTTACCGTTGCCTTCGATTGACTCTGAGCGGCAGGCATTACTATTCAATCAAACGCTTCATAAGAACTGTGGTAATCTAACTAATACAAGAAACAAACCAGCAAACGCTCGCCTCTGTTGTTGGTCGGATGGGACACCTCGTCCTCCGAGGGAACACTTCTTACAACGTCGGTGGTGGCCATGCTGCACTATGAGAACAATGCACTACTCGAAACAGCCAGCCAGCTGGAAAGGCCATGTCACCCGCAGGGGGGTGTTTACCGAAGAAAGCCCCTTGATGTTTCCCCCACTGTCCAGGAAGAAAAGTATTTTTTCAGGTATGGTAACAATTTCCTAAAATGTTATCACACCTTTATCCTTTCCCTTAATCTGCTGGGAAAGTTACTTTGTTTAATTAAAAAAAGGGAAAGAGACGTCCCCACCCCTACAAACCAGGCTAAACGGCCCCTTGATAATTATTGCCGGGTCAGGCTTTAGCGGGGCATTACGGCCCGCCGGAGCGTGTGATATTCGCTTTGAGTTTTCGGGCTGTATGTTTTTGCTGCTTGTTTTGTTTGGGGGGCTACTTTGAGTTTCCAATGAAGGGTGTTGAAGCACCCCTGGACAGGGGTGAACAGCAGCTCGGCCTGGGAGGGGGCCGTGTGTGTGTTGGTTTCACCCTCTTTCCTCCGTTTGTTTGGGCCTGCTTCTGCTCTGCCCAGCCACCTCGGAGCAGCTGTATCAGCACATGGCGTAGGACCCCCATGGGCTGGTGCCTGCTACGGAGCCTTTGAAGGGCCTGCCAGGCTTGTGCTGGGGTGCTGTGGTCGAGGGAGGGGGAGACGTGGGGGGTTTGATTGTGAACCTCAAGCCGCAACAAGCCAAGCCAGAGAAATTAAAGTTTTTCTTGCAGGACACTGCGATCATTTATGTTATAACTTTAACACTGAGCGGGGGAGGGAAAGGGGGGACTCCATCATACGGGAAGGCACCTTTACATCTCATTCCTTATTTCAGTCTGGAAAGGAACAGAGATATGACTTTTGCAGAATCAGTGAGTGAGAACCAAATGCGCAAAAAAGAAAAAGTGAAGCCGTGGGCTTTCGCGCCTCACTGCACCGCAATTTCTGAATGACCGGGGTAAAAGTCGACGAGGACGCCCAGGATGGAGTTTGCTGCACGTGCCTGTCCTCGACAGAGACTTTTCTCTTTTGGAGCCGTCCCACTTGGACGGACTGCCCTGCTGGCGTAAAAGGTTTATTATCTTCTTTATGGGGCCATCTGTTTCGCCCCATAAAGAAGATAAGAAACCTTTTACGCCAGCAGGAAGTCAGATGAACCAGTCCAAGTGGGACGGCTCTAAAAGAGAAAAGTGTACGTCACTGGAAGCTCTTTTCCAATGGCTGGCCACCGTTTAGCATAAACGGTGATGCCAGACAATGGAAAAGAGGGGCGGGCTTAAACCCCGCTAGTGAAAGCTACCCAAATACATAAAATCTCGCCAGCGAGACTGCGCATGTGCGCAGCCTACGCTAGCCGTGACCTAAAAAGGATAAGCCGATTGTGACTAGACAGGGACAGTTGCTTCCTCCACCGAAATCACCCGCATCCTTCATGGTCGCGAAATATGGGTACCATACATGTATCTGGCCAGATAACTGGGCAAAGTATACAAAAGATGATGGAGTTTTAGACTTTCCAGAAAATGGTTAATTTCATTTAGCTGTATTAAGTAACTTCAGAGAAAAGATGATGAGATTAGAACGGAGACCTAGACCTACTCAGTTTGAAGCTTTAACAGAGTGGGAAGATGAGATTCAAGAAAGAGAACGACAGCAGAGTGGCGGAAGGTATAGTTACATGTTTGGTAGACCGTGTGGACAGGAAAGTGATGATGACCGGATGAGGAGATGGCGGAGTGCGAACATGGCTGATGGAATGTTTCCGTTGAGAAATGCAGAAGTGACCAGTGGTAGAAAATGTACAGAGAAGAGAAACAATACAGGATCAGAAGGCTACAAGTATGGTGTGAATGAGTTGGAGGATGATGTGCTTGAAGACATGTTTTATAAAAATCCTCCCCCATACCAACCAAACTCAACGTTGCTGATGCCGAGTGCGCCAGTAAAAGAAGTTCCATGAAGTAAAACCTTTGAACAAACACCCCCTGATTTAGGGACAAATAATCCTTTTAGAGAGTCTGAAATATAACAACCCGTTAGGATGGTAAATGGAAATTCAGTAGAGTTGGCTAGGACTACTTTGGAACTAACTGAGAAAATTAGGGAATTGACTAAAAATATGGAAGCTGTAACCATGCCTGTAACTATAGGACAAGTGATGCCTGTCTTTGATAAACAGAAGGATAGCGAGCATTGTTTGACCATTCCATACCATAGTAATAAACCAATTGAGACAGAAGCAAGAAGTTCGGAAGAAAATCCATGGGGAAAATTAGTGGGAACCTCAGGATTAAGTGTTTCTATGTAAGAGTATAACTTGGAGAGCAAGAAGTTTGCATGAGAAACTAGAAGAGACAGTAAGCAAAATGGGTATTGATTTTGAAAAATAAGAACGTTACAGAAACCATATAGAGTGGATTTCTCTGAAAAAGACATCAAAAATTTAAATACTGCAGGAAGACTAACTCAAAACAAAGAACTGATTGCCTTACTAAGGAAATAGGGTAATGTGGATAGGTGAAAAAGTAGGTGGTTTCGGAAAAGAGACGAGACAACAGATAAGACCTTTTCAGCATTCCCGGTAAGAGAAAAGGAGACAGTAGTAACCCAATGTACCATGAGGGAGATCCCAGGAGGGGGGTATGTGCATGTTCCTTGGACTAGACAGGACATTTTGTCATTTACAAATGATTTTCCCTGACTAAGGGAAAAGCCGGTGGAATGGTACTGGCAAGTAGAACGATTTGTTAAATTATCAAAGGTACTGTGGATAGACTTAAACGGTCTGTTCGATATAATTGTGCCGGCAGACCTATGGGCGGAATGTAAAATTACAATTGGTTGGCCCACTCAAGAGTATCCTAGGTATCCTAAAAGAGGTGCCCCTGATCCAGAGATAATGAGAAAGTATGAGCAGGTAATCACTTTTTTGAAGAATAAAGTGCCGCCGAGAGAAACGGATTGGGTAAAGATTGATAGAACTCGCCAGGAAGTAAAGGAATCTGTACATGCCTATTATGAGAGATTACTATTGGCATTTAAGCAATACAGTGGTGATGAAAACTGAGTGAGAAGGATTGAAGTCATTTTGTATATCGGTTTGTATATGGGTTAAGACCTGAGGTAAGCAAAATGATTAAACAACATAAAGTAGATTGGCAAAATAAAAAGATAGATGAAGTACTGAGACATGCTAAATATTTTAGTGATGAAATTGAAACCAAGCAACGCAAGTTAAAAGAGAAGGCCATGTGGGCTCAGGTTAAAGTAGCGAAAAGACAGGAAGCCTAACTGATTGAACAAGCAACTGGCATGGGCCATGTAAAACTAAAGCCTAATATTGGAAAAGGAAAGGGACAGATTAGTTTAGAAGAAGCCAAAAAGAAGTGGCCGTCTCATAAGTGCGGAAAGGTAGGGCATTGGAAATCCGAGTGTAAATTGCCCCCAAGTGCTAATGGCGATAATGCATCATTGAATCCACAGGTGCAGAATGAGGTGAGTTGTCAACCACAGCGACAACAGCAGGTTGTTGCTCAACAGTGTCAGGTGCCAAAGCCACCTTTTCCACAGAGCGTAAACCCTCAGAAATACAGTAATGAGACAGGATTCTACACCGAGGAACAGGTAACAAAGCTACCGCGTGCTAGTGCTGTTTCACAGTATTGGCTGCAACGCGATGAAAGTGAGTCAGAAGAGAGTTATTGACGGTGTCGAGGAAAGGAAGAAGAGTGCGTACTTGGCGCAACTCTAGAAGTAGACCAGACAGGCCCATTTGTAGATGGAAAGATTAATGATGAAAATATTACTTTCCTAGTAGATACTGGTGCTACTCGTTCAACTGTTAGATCAGCTGATGTTAAAAATCTTCCTCTCTCGGATGACACAATCCAAGTAGTTGGAGTCTCAAACAGACAGATAAAAACATATCTTACTGAACCAGTTAAAGTTAAAATAAGAAAATGTTCAGACATGCACCGCTTTGTTGTGTGTGATACCAGCCCTGTAAATTTGTTAGGCAGGGATTTGTTGCGTAAAATGAATTGCACGATTTTCTGTACTCCTGATGGCATAGCTTTTGAAACTCCTGATGAGGACGTACTGTACAAAATGACCATGACCAATCTGGAACCCGAGGTTACTGAGGCCTTAGCTGTATTCGACCCAGAAGAATTGCCTCAGGAATTGAAGAAAACAGTGAAACCCGAGGTATGAGATTTCACCGGAGAAGATATGGGATTAGTGAGAAATGTAGACCCTGTAAAGATTACTGTAAAGGAAGGAATAAGTTACCCAAATATAAATATAAATTGACACCCGAAATAATTGCAGGAGTCACTCCTATAATAGACAAAATGATTGAACAGGGTATTTTGAGAGAAATAATGAGCAGTCCATGTAATCCCCCAATTATGGGTCTGAAGAAACCTAACAGAACCGTCAGAATAGTGCAAGACTTGAGAAAAGTGAATAAAATTGTTGTACCATGTTGTCCCATAGTTCCAAATCCTTCAGTGATCCTATACCAGATTCCTCATGATGCAGAATGGTACACGGTCATCGACCTGTGTCGTCCATTCTTTTCCATTCCATTGCACCCGGACAGCCAACAGATTTTTGCGATCCGGTTTGGTGAACGTACCTTGGCATAGTGCCGAATTCCACAGGGGTATACAGAAAGTCCATCGATATTTAATCAGATCCTAAAGAAATCCCTGGAAGATTTAAAAATGCCCGAAAGTTCAGTACTAGTGCAATACATCGATGACCTACTGGTGGCATCGAGAACCAGAGAAGCCTGTGTAGTAGATACAGTTGCATTGTTAAATCATTTGGCAGATGGAGGACTTAAAGTATCCCCATCGAAATTACAGTTTTGCAAAAAGGAAGTACAATATTTAGGCCATAAAATTGAGAAAGGTTTGAGGAAAGTGACTACAGACAGGATCAGAATAATAAAAGGAATGAGAGCAACAATGACTCAAAGAGAAGTGAGAATGTTTATTGGAATGGTTGGATATTGCCGTCAGTTGATCAGCAACTTTTCGCTGATTGCAAAACCTTTGGTGCGATTGACAAAGAGCGATGTGAAAGACCCCCTTGAACTGAAGAAAGAAGAGTTGAAGGCTTTTAAACAATTAAGAGACAGTTTGTGGGAAGCCCCAGCTCTTGGAGTGCCTGACTATGAGAAGGAGTTTGAGCTCTATTGCAGTGAGAGAGATGGATGTGCACTTTCTGTGTTAGTACAGAAACATGGGAAATTGAGACGACCAATTGCATATTTTTTGGCTGTATTAGATCCTGTAGCTGAGGCATTGCCTAGTTGTTGGAAAGCAGTGGCTGCTACCTGTAAGAGCTTGGAACAGAGTGAAGGAATGGTGATGGGATATCCTGTGAGAGTGTTTGTACCGCATGACATGGCAATCCTTTTAACCAGGAGCTGCACCCAATTTATGACGCATAGTCGTCTAACTAAATGTGAGGAAGTCATTTTGGGAGCAACGAATAGGGGTCCGCACTAATTACCAACCTTTTATGCGGGACCCAACACCCGAACTTCTGGATACCATCAAAACCCTGGTGGCGGATGCTGTGGTGAAAAAATGGATAACACATAAAGAGGCGGATTTTATCATCAATCAGAAACCGTGCGTTCCGGCATTTTACATTCTGCCGAAAATTCATAAACCACAGCGTCCGCCGCCAGGGCGTCCGATTGTTTCTGGTATTCAGTCGGCTTTGGAGCCCTTGTCCCAATTCGCAGATTTTTTCCTAAGGGAGTCAGTTGTTACACAGTGATCAAATGTGCAGGACACTACTGACATATTAAACATTTTTAAGACTGTGGAGTTTGATCCGGAGAACCAATGGCTAGTTACTATTGATATTGAATCATTATATACCAGCATACCTCAAGGTGCCACGCTGGTGGCAGCAGTGTGTGCCCTTGAGGCTTTGGAATGGTTTTATGACACCCCCCCAGTCGTTCGTCCTGCAATGTATTGAACTGGCACTCACCAGGAATATCTGGGACTTCAATGGGGGCTACATTCGCCCCCGGTCTGGCCTGCATTTATGTAGGCCAGTTTGAGGAAAATGTTATATATCATGCCTCTAATCCCTTCAAAGGGAATATTTCCCTCTGGAGGAGATATATTGACAATGTCCTCTGTATCTGGACAGGTACAGAGGACCGCCGATCAGCCTTTCTAGCATGGCTGAATCAGGCTGATGAATGTCTACGGTTTACCTGGTCGATTAGTAACACACCTGCTGTATATCTAGATGTAGAAATTACAGCCATGGACCAGGGGCTGGCTACTAATGTCAATCAAAAACCCACGGACAGGAATTCCCTTCTTCACTATCGCTCGTTCCATCCTAGAGCCTTGAGGGATAATCTCCCGGTAGGCCAGTTTTTGCGGTATAGCCGCAATTGCTCCACAACTGGCAAGTTTGTTCAGCAATCGGAAGAACTGGTGACTACGTTGAAATAAAGGGAATATCCAATCAAAATCATTAAGCAAGCACGTAAGCGTGCCTTAAATACTCCACGCGAGGCCTTGTTACAGAGGAATGAAAGGCAGAAAAATGAATGCCTCCCTGTAGTGACAACGTTTGACCCCCTTTCCATGAAAGTGAGACAGATAGTAAGGAAACATTGGTCCCTTCTTGATACAGCCATGAATAAAATGCCACACCCACGGTTTGCTTTCAAAAGAACGCCTAACTTGCAGGACAAGCTTGTCCATACACGCACCCTGATAACAACACAGTCATCCAATCTTCCATCTGGTCATTTTCCGTGTGGTGGCTGCTCAGTGTGTGGCCTTACACAGGCGACTAGAAGTGTAATGTTGCAAGATGGTAAAACATGGTTTTTGAACAACTTTAGTAATTGCAACACAACCAACGTCATTTATAGGTTGACGTGTAGCTGTGGGTTGCATTATATTGGTCTTACTTCACAGAAGGTGAAAGTACGTATACAAGAGCATTTAAGCACTCTGAATGCAAAAACATTGACAACACGACTGGTGCAACATTTTAAAGAGAAACAACCTGACCCCAGGGATTTGAGATGAACTGTTCTTGAGAGAGTGCTGGGTGAGACACATAATATTGAATCTATTTTGGTAAGGAGAGAAGCAAAATGGATTTTTTCTAAAAAGACAGATCAGTTGGGACTAAATGACTTTATCGAATGAAATAGGGTGAGTAGATGCTGAAATTCATTTGTATATTCCTTGACTGTGCATATTTCCATTTCGATATCTTTAAGGCCCCTGTTCTGATCCATCAGGTCCTGATAATAAGTGATATAGTGATATGGGGCACTGGCAGCTGGTAAACATCGGGGTTGTTTGTATTTGAGTCACCCTAATGATTCATCAAGATGAATGTATAAGTGTATGAAGTGGCTCGAGAAGCACATTGGAATTTTTTGGATTTCCATCTTCAAAAATGATGATTAAGAAAAATGAGATTTATTATTAAAAATGAAGATATATTGAGTAGCCCCTTCCCTCCTCTTTTTAATCTTTGATTTCTAATTTGTAATCTTAAAGGAAAGGTGATTGTGTTAACAACCCCCGTTTTTCTATGTACAGTGGTTGAAATGAGCGTGATGCTTTTTGTTTAAAGATGTAGGTTGTATAATCAAAGTTTTGGGTTTTGTGAACCAAAATTTTTGTTTATCGTCCGGAAGTTCCCCATACTTGCACTTTGCGTGTAAATAAATGGCCTGCAACTAGTTACTAAAGGTAATTCTCAAGCTGGTTCTTCTCCATGCTAAGATGGGTGCCGTTTTTAAAAAAGGAATGCCCATTGACGTTACAGGGAGCCTGTGTGTAATGAGGGCGGGGCCAGTGATGCATTATGTGCGCCCAGTAACTGAGCTTCAAACACGCCGGCGGGACTCGGCAGGGGTAAGATGTATGCTTGCGGGTAAACTGTTAGCTTTCTTCCCCACAGAAATGTTGGTTTGGAGATGAAGAAATGTGCGGAATAGATTTAAGCTAAACGTCTGTACTTGGACTTTCTCCTTCTTTTAAAAAATGCAGAACGCGTTAAATTCTTCGGCGCGCGTTTGTATCGCGCCCCGCCCGTTGTGAACTTTCTTGGGTGGTGCAGTATTTGATGCTATGATCGTGTTGAAGAACATACGCTGAATTAGTTTGCGCTTTGAGAATTGGGCTAACAGGAAGTTTTTGGGGCCATGAGTGCAACAGGCTGATCAGTATGAAAATGGGAGGAGGTTTTCAGAGTCATATTACGATAGGAAGACGCCATTGCTATCGAGGATAAAAGGGAACCAATATATGGTGTAATGTTGTGCTTCATATCCTTGTAGGGAACTACACATTGGGCAGTTACCCCATGGACACGTGATCGGAAGATGCGTGTACCGATTTGAGAGGGTTGCAGGTACGAGGAGACTCCGCAACTAATTGGTAAAGATGGGCTTTATATATTCTGTTCAGAGCAAGCTTTTCATTAGAGTATGTCTTTATACAAGATAGTTGGCTTTTACATATGGCTTCCTTTGTGTTCTTTGTCATACCATCATAGGTTTTAGGTGAATCTCACGTGAAATTGATATTTGGAACCCCAACAGCCCTGAAGAAGTTGCATGATGGTTTAGCAACTAAACATGTTGGCTTTAAAGAATTGATTATGGTTTGAATGAAACCATTTTTAATTGGGGAAGCTTACGGCACCTAATAAAGCTAAGTTGAGCCAGTAAGCTTCACCGGTTTTTAATGGTGAGGATTACTTTTTTATACTCTCACAGGGGTCCAATGGGCACTTATAAGAACACTTGGCACTGATAGTTTACTTACACTTGAGCTTTACTATCCCTTTTTTACTTCACTGAGTTTGAGATTCCTTTGAAAAGAATATACACATATCCCTGTTTTCTACATGGAGAGAGAGTAGCCTCTGATGATAAGCGGGTATGCTGGCGAGCACTAGCCAGAAACCCCTCTTGGTGTTACTACCGTGTGGTGCTTTCTCTCCTTTCCCACACTTTTTCTGGTTGTTCCTGGGTGAGATTAGTTATAATGGTTTGATGATATTCCTAAAATTTATACACCAGGGCATTTCGAGTAGTGGTAGTGAACACACTCTAGGGGATTAAAAAGGATTGGAAACCCCTTTAATGTCCCAGTCCTAGTATTCAGTGTATTGTGGGTCAGGCTAGTTGTTGTTTATAATGTATTGAGTGGGGGCGGCCTGGCCCTCCTTTTTCCCCCTACAGCTCCTATTGCGTAATTGTAGCAACGAATGTGAGCCTTGTGAGGTGTCTCAATGTAAATCCCTCAACGTTGTTGCCCGATGCTGAAAATGTGGAAGTAAAAGATGATGTGGATCATGATTGTTTGGAGGTGCTTGACTATTGCAACAAGCCGCATCCCGACATAAAAGATGTGCCTCTGAAAGAAAGTGACTATGTTATGTTTGTGGATGGGTCATGTTTGCGAACAGATGAAGAGATTTTGAGTGCAGCGTACACAGTGTGTACTGTGGCAGCTGTATTGGAAGCGTCTTGTTTGAAGGGAATGAGATCAGCTCAAGTTGCTGAACTGTTTGCGTTAACAAGAGCGTGCAAACTGGAAAATAATCTGAGAGTCACTGTGATTACCGATAGTCAGTATGGCTTCGGAGTGGTACATGACTTTGGGCAAATATGGTCCCAAAGGGGGTTCTTGACATTGAGTGGGACTCCTTTAAGGAATGCTGAAGTGGTTGGGAAGTTGCTTGAGGCGATACAGCTGCCTAAGCAATTAGCAGTGGTAAAGTGTGCTGCACACTCGAAGATTGCTGACTGTGTCGGCAGGGAACGAGTTCGCAAACGACATGGCGCAATACTGTGCACACAATCAGAATTCGGTGAACAGAAACAGGGATATGGAAATGAACTCATGTCCCTTACTTTTTACTAACACCGTAAATACATGGGAAGAAGTGAGACAGTTGCAGGATGAGGCAGGAGATGAGGAAAAGAAACAGTGGATAAAATCAGGATGCGCACCCGAGAGTCGGACAGAGTTTGGGTTTATCGGGATGGAAGACCAGTCATGCCCGATAGCATGGTCTCTACCATGGCACGGATGTACCATGGACAAGCACATGTAGGAAGGGATGCTATGATCAGACTTTTCAAACAGACATGGTATAATGCCAAGTTTCGGCTTGTAGTGGGGAGCCTTTGTCAAAGATATCTCACATTTCAGCAATACAATAGAGGAAGAAAGACGGTGGTGAGTTTGGGAACAATAGGACGGGAAGGAGGTCCTTTCACCAGAATGCAGATTGATTTCATTGAAATGCCATGTAATAGGGTAAGATATGTCTTAGTGGTGATTTGTCTGTTTTCACGATGGGTAGAGGCGTACCCAACCAGAAGGAGTGATGGGGTTACAGTAGCCAAACTCCTATTGAGAGAGTTCATTCCTAGATTCGGTTTCCCAGTTACGATCGAGTCAGATAGAGGAAAAGATTTCAAGAATGAAATCATAAAATTGATTTGTGAAGCATTGAATGTGCAACAGAAACTGCATTGTACCTACTGTCCAGAGGCATCTGGAGTGGTGGAACAAATGAATGGCACCATTAAAAACAGATTATGAAAAATGTGTTTGACCACAGGGTTAAAATGGCTTGATGTCTTGCATCTAGTTCTCATGACTAGTAGATCTATCCCTGATAGGAATACTGGACTGAGTCCTCATGAGATTATTATGGGTAGGGCGATGAGACATGTTTTCATTCCTGTCAACAAACTACTGCCTATAACTGATGACTTTGTGTTGGACTATAGCAAGGGGTTGGCTGATTCCGTTCATTCTGTGTTTCATCAGGTTGGATCAGATGCCACCACCCTTGAAAAGAAGCCAGCTCATGATTTAAGTCCAGGAGACTGTGTAAGGATCAAAGTGCATAGAAGAAGAAATTGTCTGGTCCCACATTGGGGAAAACCGCGTCAAGTGATTTTGACCACAACGACAGCTGTGAAATGTGCCAGGGTAAAGAATAGGATTCATGCGGGTCATACTCTGCGAATCCCTAGTCCAGTGAGTAAACCTGAAGAAGAACATTTTGGAGAATCCAATACCAGTTCTGAGTCGGACTCAGAAGAAACCAGAGCAAGACCAACTCCGAGAAGGGACGAGTTGGAACCAAGTCAAGTTACAGAACCAGAGAATTTGCCATTAGGAAGGCGATTGGAGATTTCTGATACTAGCTCAGAGTCAGATCCTGAACAAGAGAAAATACCAAAAATTGTGAAGGAGAATATCGAAGAGACTGTAAAGGAAATTCTTGAGAAAGAAGCTCCAAATGCAAGTACAAGAGAAATTCCACCGGAGGTCACAGAAGCAGAAGGTGAGGAAGTAGAAACAGAGAGTGAGGGTAAGATTGTTGCGGAAGACCCCTGAGGAGGTGTAGGAAAACCACACATCCAGGTAGAAGAAGGGACAGTTAGTCAGCAGGAAGATTGCGTGGAAGAAACACGAGGAGGGACAAAATTAGATAGGGACCAGAAGGTTGCAGAAGAAAAATCTACAGAAGGTAAAAGTCAAGGTGAGACCGAATCGGAAGACAGTGAAGGAGAAGTACAAGAAGGACGAGTCCTGAGAAAGAGAGCTTGGAAAACCGAAAGAGGTGAAAAGGGAAGTAAGTTGAAAAGGCCAGCAAAGGAGGACATTTGGCCAAATAAAGTAAAAAGACAGAGGTATCGTTTGACACGAGTGAGGTCATCTAGAGCAGAACAAGTGAATGAGGCGTCTAGCCAAGAAAACTCAAAGGACACTGATCAGACACACTTGGACAAGGGAAAAAGAATTAAGAAACCCAACCAGAGGTATAAGTCACCAGAATGGACATATGTGGCACTTCCTGAAGTACAAGAGGAAGCAGACAGCCAAGAAAGTCTAGGGGTGACTGTACCGGAGGTGGCTGGGGAGGAAGAAGATTCGGAAATCCTGAGAGTTATCTTGTCTGATATCGGAGAAGAGACGGATGTTCAGGAAATTCTGAACCAACACTGTGAAAAAAAAGTAAAAGACGATCAAATGCCAGACTGAAGTGACAAGAAGAAGTCGCAGAGAGATTGAGTTACCGGACAAGACACATAACCGAAAAGAACCAAGTAGGCGCTTAGAGCCTTGGGTTTAGACAAAAGTTAGTTATGAGTAGGAGAGGCTAAGTCAAAAGACACTGATCATTTCCGAAATGGCAAACACAAAAGGCAGAAAATATATATGTGTGTTCCTTTGAAGATGGTGCAAAGTGTGTTGTTGTTGTACAGGATTACTAATGCTTCTATGGAGTGTATTAGCTTTAATAGTTTCATTTAAAGTAACGTTCGAAACGATAGAGGGCCATATTGAGAATAAGACGAATGTAGAAAGGATTCATGATACACATGCAACTAGATTGATAGACAGAACTGACTTACATAAGGATAGGTCTATAACAGATTTTTCTAACAACGTTTTCTTGAAGTTATTGTATAAAAATGTAAAAACCTTGGATGTTAGAGATTGTTATGTTTGCATGCAATTGTCAGCATCAGTGTCAGAAGGTGTTACATATCACCATCTTCCTGTGACCTATGGAATAACCTGTAGTGTGTTAGCAAGTTTGTTTTATAAAACAGGGAAATTAGAGTACTACTTCTCCGATGTAGTTAACGTTTTCTCACAAGTACCTGTAGTTCCTGAATTGAATAGGATAAAACCTGGTAAAGTTTTAGGTGAATATTTCTTAAAAACTAGAGAATTGACTTTAGAGGCAGTGTTTAAGAATAATCTTACTTGTAGTCTAAAGAAGGAAGAAAAGACCTTCTTGGACATGGTGGAAGAGAGGAGAATTAAGATGCAAAGAAAGAGGGAAAAGGAGAGAAGACGGTTTGGTATGTAGAAAGAGAAAAACATTTGAAGGGAGAAACCAGTCCGGCTATGGCTTTAGATTGGTCTCAGAAAGGAAAATTGTGTATTAGAAGAAATGACACTGTGTATAATAACTATTTTATAGGTGCGAGTGAATGCCATGATAAATATAGAATCATGGGAGGATGGGGATTTAAAGGAGGAAACTATCCGGTATTCCCTGGATTATATTTTATCTGTGGGAACAAAGCTTATTATCGGTTACCGGACCATTGTTATGGCACATGTTACCTAGGCCTGGTCTTCCCAAAGATATTTCATGCGGGAAGGGGAAAGGATGGTGCGCATGAGATAGGTAGACAACTAACACGTAGAAGGAGGGAAAGTTGGTCAGAAATTGTAGGGGATATTTTTGGAGCACTGATACCAGCCGTTGGAATATCTCTAAATGCACATAAAATCAGAAAATTGTCTACGGTAGTGGATCGTTTATCGACAAGCACTGCTGGAGGGTTTTTACTAGTAAATACCAAAATGGTAGCCATGAGAGCCATGGTAATGCAAAATCGACTTGCCCTTGATATTATTTTGGCCAAAGAGGGAGGAGTTTGTGGAATACTCAAAGTGCAACATTGTTGTACTTATATTCCTGACGAGAGTCAAGATTTGAAGACATATATTAAGAATCTAACAGACTTGCATGAGGAGATTGTTCCATTGGAGGTTGAAAATGTTTGGGAGAAGATTGGTAAAGGGATCTCTACTATTAAAAACTTCTTAATTAAATTAGGCAGTACATTTGTAGGCAAGATTCTAATTCCAGTGACTTGTGTGGTAATATTAGTATTAATACTGAGATTAGGGTGTGTATGTCTAAAAAGAAGAAAATTACAAAATAAAATAAAAAGAGAAATAACCAGAAAAAGAGAGAAAGAAAGAAAGGATAGAGAAATGGGAGGTATAGAACTGGAAGAATGGAAAGAAAGTATGTATAAGAAGGCAAAGGAGGATGAGATGGGGAAACAGTGATGTAACGTAACATGTTGTAAGGGAACTGAGACATCATTTCCATAAAAATTGAAATTAAAATTTAGGGGGATTTGTGGTGATATTAAAAATCACCAAAGTGGGGATTGGTGGAGCAGGTAAAACAAAATGTTGTATACCTTCTCTATTTTGCATGATAAAATACTAATTACGTAACTTTCTAACTATTAACATGTATTAATTGTTTGCCGTGGTCTAATTAATCAACCTCCCACCTTAATAAACACGAATTTCACGCGGGACTAAATGCAAATTGCATGGCAAATAATCCTAATGAATAACTGTGGTACGCATATTAACGGTAGATTGTGTTGATATAGAAAATTGCATGGTTTATATTGCTTTTGTGATGTTTTGCGTTCCTGCTGGGACGAAATGGTAAGTATTATTGCTTTAAATGTTGCTATAAGTTAGGAAAATACTAATATATAAAGGGATTAGTGTGGGTTTAAACATTAGAATCTTCATTTCCGTATATTAATTATTATTTATGTTTGTTTAGCTTAAGTTGGCATTCGGGCCTACTAGGCCGCAACATCTAAAATGGAGTTCGGAAGTGGCCACCGTTGTGTGAGCGCGATGTCTACTGCGCAGACTCAGATGGCACTGAAGATCTCCAGGCGTCCTTTGACCAAGTCACAGTGTTCCTCGTCAAGGATAGGAACGTGGAGGACTGCCAAAGCCCGACTAGTGTGACTGACAGAGAAGACAAAGGACACCTGTCTCTAACAGCCAAAATATTGATACTTCGGACCCTTTCGCATGAGAACTGTCCCAACAAATGGCCAATCAGAGCCATTTCCAATGTAGCAAATGTAGCATGTTACCCAAAATTCATTATAAAAGGGGGTTAGTAGAAGGGGTGGGTGGTTGCGTTCCAGTAGTGTGATCCGAATCCCGTTGACCGATTTGCTTGCACGAGTGCTGGGTCCCTGGAGATCTTTGGGACTGTGTCGTGCTGAGCGAAAGAACTTTTTCCCGGACTGATTGGGGTTGTAGCCTGCATTCGATTGGAGGGTTACATCGGAAGAGATTTAATTTTTGCAGGGCTAATAGGTTGTGGGAGGATGGTCGCCAAATTCAGAGATTAGGTAAATATAATTGTCATACTGATTTATGCCAATGTTATTAAGATTTTGATTGATTATAATGACGATCATGCCAATGAAGGTGAATTGATTAGATAAACTAAACATTTATTAATAGAGAACGAGTTTGTGATTCTGTAAAGGGTATTAATTAAAGATTCTGAGACTTTAAATGTGTTTTCGCTGGTTCTAAATCACCATCAACCAGTCCAACTAATTGGTCCATCGACCAAGTGGTGGAGTGCCTTGATGTTAAAGTTAGAATTCTATAAGTGCAGATGTATAATATGTAAATACTGTAAATATTTCTTTCTATAGGTAATAAGGTACCCCCCACATGTCCAGCGCTTCTCTTCCTCCTGTGTCCAGATTCGAGTGAGACGTATGCCGCTGCCCGCGTCCCACGCAGAGGGACATCAGCAGGGCAGCCTTCTAGTGGCTGCCCGTCGGAGCCTCCCCCCTCCCGCCCCCCCCCCTGCTCCGCCTCGCTAGCGAGGCCGCGCCTCGGGGAGGGGAGGCCCCCAATGGGTTTGCCTTAGGGAGGCGTGCCAATAGGGTGGGAGAGGCTAGACCCCCCTTTTTAGGCGCCTCACCCCCTCAGTTCTCCCTCTGCTTCCTGCGCCGCTCCTCCTGGCCACGCGAATTCGGGAGATCGTCATCCTCATGGTCGTCGTCCTCGTGTGCGCGTCGTCGGGTCCGGCTGTTTGCGGTGAGTACGGGCCATTGCCGAGTGCTGCCTTCCTCACTCTTGGTGCTCCCACTTTGGCCGGGCCCGACGTGGCGATCCGGGTGTTTCCGTTTTGGGGTTCGAGAGCGGGTCTCGTTGCCGGCTCGCCACGTGGTTCTGGACGTGTCCTGCCTCTGCTGTTGGAGGGGGGGGCGGGTGACGCAGTGTGGTTTGTGCCGTGTTGCGAGGCGTGGAGCCTCTCCTTTGATTTTGGGAGCAGGCCGTGGGGGTAGGTACGGATGGTCAGATTTGCTTTATTAGCATTTTGGCATTTTAACTTACTAGTGGCTTACATGTGGATGTTTCGGCCTCACTCGCTGAAAGCTCGCCGACTGGTTTGCCAGCCTTCGTAGGACCGCAGCGCAAGCCCACCTTACCCCCCTCCCCCCACCTGGTTCCTGCTGTTTTATGCGGTAAATACGGGGATGCAGAGTTGCGATGCCACTGAGTTTTCTCTGTTCCCTTTGCCCTGCGCACCGATTCTGGCACACTAGGCTGCGGGCCTGAGCTACGCGCTCCGAGCCCCGAGCCTTCTTCGCCGCACTTCTCTCAGTCACATCTTACGTAGCACGTCGTCTCAAGTGTATCTATAATTGGTCCGAAACTCAACAGGACAACAAAACTGAGGCATGCAGTCCCTAATCTACCAGAAATAATGTTGGTTAGTAACGAATGATACATCCAAGCAAAGCTTTGTGTGGTTCATTCCCTGTGATTTTAAATGTATTTTAACCCTGCATTTCACACTGCTCGCTGATTTTTTAATTGGTGTCTATACCCTGGCTCTTAGTTGTTTGCTATGTCCCTTACCTCCTAATCTTTTGTTTACGGGGAGATTTATCAAGGGTGTCACTTGCTTCTTTCAGGGCCCGCTTTGAATTTGAATATGCCCTGAATTTGAAGTGTTGTTGCAGTTTCATGTAACCGAACTCGACCGGAAGGTATTGGAGCACTTTACTTAAGCACCAGTTACACAACAGAGGCACTCCCCACATGGTCGCTCCACCTGAATCCATTGTCTTCATGGAGAGCGAGCAGGATTTGTATATTTGAGGTTTCGTCTTCGGTGGAGTTCGGGCAGAGGGTTAATGGGCGGTATCCTCGGGCAGGCTGGGTGCAGACATGCCGCTGCGAGCAGCAGGCTCAGTGCAGCAGACATGATTGGTTTCCATGGCAAAGAACTGGTGACTGACGTTTGTTTCCCAGCGTTTCCCAATCATTACTTTGATGAGTTGTTTGGCAGTGTGATTGCTCTCGGGCTCGTTTGGAGCCATATTGGTATAACGTGGTTTTCTTGTGTGCCTCTAGTATGGAAGGATGGTGCTGTTGCTGCGGATGAATGCTCCAACGTTGAATGGACATGCTACACCACACATTTGGTTTCTATCAAAAAAATAAATTTAAAAAAAGGCGTTAGGAGTGCATCGGGACTTCTACATTGATAGCTGTGTGGCGTCAGAAAGTGCGAGGAAGCAAACAAGGAGCGTTGTTGTGTGGTTGTCCCCAGTGCTGCACCGGGTTTCTGGTGCCAGACTTTCCTTTTGCAGACGGCTGTGGTCCGGAACTTCGGCCCAGCGTGGGAATGCATGGTTGCTGAACGAGGGGCTGGGAAAAGGGGTGAAACCAGGGAATTGGCGCCCGTCTACTCGCGAGACGGACGGGCGGAGGTGTCGGGAGGCACGAGATGCGTGTGGGTCGGCGGTGTGCTGTCTTCAAAAGAGGCATCCTTCTTGTTACTTGCAATTTATAACGGGGAGTCTGGATATTCCAGAACTGCATGCACTCCGCTAGCAGACATTATTATAACGTTCCAGTTGTTGATCTGCATTGTAGTTCCACATCGCTACACAATTGCTCTTGCCAAGTGATGGAAAAGGGAGCATCCGCATAGTAACTGTATTTGAAATAGGTAATGTAGCTGTGGGAGAAAATGTTATGGCCCTAGTTCCTCCGTCACTTACCAACCCTTTTATTCGGCTTACTATTAGTTCAGGATGTAGAGCATAAACAAAAATGACGCTTGGCTCTTAATATAGCTGCTTTGTTTCGCAACGTGAGGGTACTAATGTTATTGGCCTTTGAATAATGAAGTACAAACCCTGCCGAGATTACATTCGTTATGAGGATGCGGGGGGGGGTAGGAACCAGTCATTATCGTAGAAAGGGTTGCATCTTCTAGCTCACGGTCATACGTCACTGCCCCGGTGCCACTGAGTGTACCTCGCTCTAATATGTCCACCCTTCCATAACGTTACTGCTAACCCCCCTACACTGTTCGGACAGGATCCATTCGAGGGCAGGCTGCACACTGCCCTTCACGCCCAGCAGGCGCTGCTCTCATAAGACAGTTATTCCTTTCAGGGTCACCACCGATCTCTGTTTTCTTGACATGCCACCATGTTCAGCTATCTTGTCCCCCGTCGCGGTTCCCTGCCGTCTCCTCCTGACGGGTTTTTGAAGTTTATTATGCTTAAGCACCGGATGCTGCGTTTCTTCCCGTGGCAATTCCAGGCCTCACATTAATGTCTAGATAACTCGGGGGATTCGTTATCTTCTTGGAGAGAGATCAGGAATTTGTATAGTGGGGGGGTTTTGACTTCGGTGTAGTTAGGGCAGAGGGTTTATATGCCGGCTGCAAAGAACATGTGCCAAGTAGATTTCAGAGTGCGTATGATGTAAATAGGTCAGCGGGTTACTGTGTTCAAAAGAGGCATCCTTTTGTTACTTGCAAGGTATATCTTAAAGCCCTAATAGTCAACAGTGAGCTACGAACGCTCATCCTAGGGCTGCACACACACCGCAAAACATTCATTATTAGAACATTGATTAATGTTGCAAAGAGGGTTATTTTGGCTAGAAATCGCCTGAGCTTGTGCTTCTCCAGCACCAAGCAACCTTAAACTATACTGGGTGATCTATGATGAGTCTGTACTCATTACGGTTGATGGTGAGCGTTTTGAGAAACATAGGGCTAGCTAGGGCTGCAGGCAGACGGCATTTCTCGTCCTAGAGCATTTCCAGTGTGCATCTCCTGTGCAATTCTTCCTTGTGGGTGGCCAGGAACATTCAGGCAATGTGGTGGGGCTCTCGCATAATTATACAGTGAATGGCGGCCGCTTTCTAACGTCTGCTGTTGCAATTTAGGCATGACAAGCGTTGGGAAGCACAATGGGTCTAGTTTTACTAGCTTTAGCCAATGGTAGTTTTCGTTAGCCAGCTTCGGAATAGATGACATGGCAGGACACTAGAAGTGGATGTTGGTATGTCCAAGTTGGGGAAGGTTTCTTGTGATACAGGCAAGCTTGCATTGTGGTGCACCCGGCAGCATCGTGCATAGGCACGCATTTAATAGGAATAAAAACCCACATTGCTTATGCCCTTATGCAGTGTCTTATGCAGACGCCTGCACTGCTGGCAATACAGCAGCTTTTCCGTAGGTACACATGTAGGGCTTCATCTTTGTGTTGTCAGTTAAAATAAATTTTGAGGGCCAGTCGTACCTGCGCTGCACGGTCACAAAAGTCGTGAGGCCGCTTCACTCAGCCATGTCTCTGGAACCATGCAATGCCGTGGCTCATTTCGTATATCCTTGGGCCGGCCACATATTCCTTCATCTCCAGCATGCTTTGCTGATTATTGGATTAAATGAGTAAAGTCGCATGTTCTAGCTCAAACAGAGCAACAGTTACTAATCGCAATGACATGGGTTCACATGCACTGGAGAGCCCCTTTGCATTTATTCCCTGGTATCTTTGTCCCAAAATCCAGGATTTATTAGGGTTATCAGGTACTAGGGGGGAATCTCTGTGGCATTAGTTCCATGCCTGTAGGTACGAAGGGACGAAGTTATGTGTCCCAAGTGGTGCAACAGGATATGGGAGGGTATATATATATATAGATATGTTACCTTGTTCCACAGGGAGGCCAGGGAAAGCACAGAGTGACATGGTTTACCGAGACTTAGCCTGGCTTGCCGCTTCTGCGACCTTGTGATGTTTGTTTATGTATTGTAGGAAGGTGACAGAGGCTGTCACTGTTGTTTGATAGGCACCAGGGCCAGATGACATTTAAGTGCATTGTGTGCTGGAAACTAAGGAGCGGGTCCATTTAGTAAGCACAAGGAGCACGGGGCGTTTCTAGCTCTAAAAGGCAAGTTGAGACAACCCAGTTGAGTTTCAGTGCAAGGCCACATTTGGTGGGGCAATTCCAGGCGTAAAGCATTAAGCCAGCCAGCCCTGGGAATTAGGCAGGCGTACGATTAGCTAAGATTTTTGTTCAAACTGAGGGAGAGCATATCGAACATAATTAATTATGGAACCAGAAAAAGCTTTACAAAGCACTGCTGTAGATTTCCGGTAGAATGCTGTATGGATAGGCTTCAGGGATAAGGCCATGACCTTTCTGGAAGGGGCATCTTCTTCGACCTGTGTCGAACTGGGAAAGGAAGTAAGGTGGGCTCGATAACTCTTTATTCCACCTGCGTTGGCACATCTTGTCAGGAGTGATTGTCAAAGGTTCTGCCTTCAGCCAGTCTAGGTTAACACCCATCCACTCCAAGCTAATTGTTCATGGTGATATTGGGCCGCATATACACAGCCCAGCAGCAGGCCCCTGGGGTTGTCAGTGTCGTGAATTACTAAATTCTACTGCACTGGAGGTGTGACCGGGTTTTACACTAGCAGAAGTTTTGGAGTGCCACCTAGGGGGGTGGCTAGCTGAATTGATGAACTACTTCAAACATTTCACAGCACTGCACGTGGGAGAGTGTCAACCAGACACCCCAGAATGAGTGTCAATTACCTGTGCATACTTCAACCTGACACCCCGAATGGCAGGCCCTCATCTACATGGTAATAATTGAGAGAGCAGAGAGAGTCCATACCTCTTGAATTTTGCACTTAAACTTTCTAGTAATGGAAAGGGCTTAACACCTTCTGCAATGAGCATGACCAGAGATGTGCTGCCTTCCACTGACATTTGACAGGTTAATGGGCAAGGCTAGCGGAAAAGCCAGATGTATTGTCATCATTAAAGGCAGACGTGACCCAGGTATTGGCAAGATAGAGACACTGCCAACTATGAAGATGTGAACGAAATCATAACTGGGGCTCACAACATATTATTTGATAAAATAAGAAGTTTCTTTTTCAAGCCACTATGTCGGTGCCACGAATTACCTATAGCACAGCAACACCGGTATAACAAGGACTGTAGGCAAACCTATTAGCTCCTTTCAGCAGCAATAAAGCCTAAAAGCTAGCTTCTATTCAACAAGCAAGGAAATTGGGTACGCTGTCCCAGTGGAGAGCAAGAAAAGATTGGGATGAACAGCGGGACGAGTATAAGACTCTATCGTCCAATTTAATGTAAATTAATTTGCAAGTAGAAAGGCTACAACGAGGAGATGTTGCTAAGATATGGGTCAGTTTGTAGTAAACAATGGGATAATACGATGTGAAAGGAAGAAAACTTAGGGAATTAATGGCCAAAAAGGTAAACGTGGCAGTTAGCAGTTTTATCGATTGTTCATTTATTTGGACTGGCATGCTGTAGGAAGGTGGGATTGTCTCAGCGAATCACTTGCCAACAATGCTGTCACCAGCTAAGGTTTGTAGCAGTAACCATTCAGAGGCAGTGACATGAAGCAGCCAGGGACAGTGAGCTTATGTTTCCCGTGTGCTGGGTGAGAGCACATAGACAGAGGCTGTTGCCCCCATACTTTCTGATGCTCACAGCATTTAGGGCCCATCCCCTCATTAGATACCCGTGATGTCAGCTTGTGTTTATACACGTAGGGAAAGCGGTGAACTCACACGATACCTTCACCCTGCTTACTGTGCTGTAGCTGTTGGGAACACAATTCTAAGCCAGGAAGGCCCCATATTTGGCCAATTGAAAATTCTTAACAGGATTGCAGGTTCATAAGCGCCTAGTTCACCAATGCCTTGTTACCCATGCCATATTTTCCAGCCTGAGAAACAGATTTAGGTGTTGCTCTTCTCGCTCAGCCTTTCCTTGGAGCCAGGGAGTTGGGAAACGTTCACAAATTTGGGTCCTCGAGCTGAGAGATATATTCTTCGGCAGCTCTGTCAGTCATATTGGCTTTATCGGGAGTCATGATAAAAGGCGTCCATATAGCAGTTAAGTTCAATGTTTTGCCCTGCCGAGAAATCATGCAATCTTTGCAGCAGCAGCAATTCGGGAACCATGACGCTATCAATACATCACCTTTGTAGACGAAGTGGAAATTAAAACTTTCTTCGTGCTAGGATATGATGGGAATCGATGGAATGAAGAATTTCAGCTATGGTTCAATTCTGGCTCCATATGTAGGTGCCAGATCTTCCCATAATTACGTTAGGAAGATCTGCAGTGGCATCGCTAAGAAAGTTAGGAACACCATTCACGTCTAAGCTGAACGGCAGTGGGGCCAAAAGACATCCTTTGTTAGTCTGCCCTGGGCTTCTGAGTAATGTTGCAAATTAATGCCGTCATTTATGGGTTACAGAACAGGACCCATAATTTAGCCCACTAAAAGCTGGCTCGCAGGGGCAGGGCACCTATAACAGCGAAGGGAGGAAGGGGGGCTCTGGCAGCGACGCAAGCCTCCCCAGAGCTGTGGCGGAGTTACAGGGCGATCTGGAGGCAGAAGGGTACAGTAAGGGTACCTCTGCGACAGGCGGTACAGTAAGGGTACCCCTGTCAGGCACAGTAAGGGTGCCCGAGCCAAGGTCCGGGAGCCGCAGGAGGTTCTGGGAAGACCGCGACGGCGCCCCGTTAGTCCTTCGAGCGGTTGGGGGGCCTGACCAACTGGGGGTGTGCCACAACACGCTCCGCCCCCGTCAAAAGGGGCGGGAGTAGTAAACAGATCACGTGATCCAATGGATGATCTGAAAATATGTGCCGCACTGCCGGGCATCGACCCACCGTGCGTGCTGGCTCGCCAGGCGGGCGGAGCAGCGAGGGGCTGCTTGCCCTGGTTCGCCCGTAAGATAACCCACTTATCGTCATACTTATGTTGTATGAAATAAACCTGCAGCAGTTCTTCACCCACAATGAAAGTGTCAGTGTAATCCTTGGGTGACGTCTGTGCATGCGTGTTGAGTGGAGCGGATGACGGTGTGGTCACTATGCCGCTGCCCGCGTACCACGCAGAGGGACATCAGCAGGGCAGCCTTCTAGTGGGCGCCCGTCGGAGCCTCCCCTCCCCCCCGCCACCCCCCCTGCTCCGCCTCGCTAGCGAGGCCGTGCCTCGGGGAGGGGAGGCCCCCAATGGGTTTGCCTTAGGGAGGCGTGCCAATAGGGTGGGCGAGGCTAGACCCCCCTTTTTAGGCGCCTCACCCCCTCAGTTCTTCCTCTGCTTCCTGCGCCGCTCCTCCTGGCCACGCAAATTCCCACCCTTTCCGCTTACCCTGCGCGGCGGAGGCAGCACGCTATTGGAATGTTTTAATGTTTTTTCTTGCGTTGCAGGCGGAGTTACAGGGCGATCTGGAGGCAGAAGGGTACAGTAAGGGTACCTCTGCGACAGGCGGTACAGTAAGGGTACCCCTGTCAGGCACAGTAAGGGTGCCCGAGCCAAGGTCCGGGAGCCGAAGGAGGTTCTGGGAAGACCGCGACGGCACCCCGTTAGTCCTTCGGGCGGTTGGGGGGCCTGACCAACCGGGGGTGTGCCACAACACGCTCCGCCCCCGTCAAAAGGGGCGGGAGTAGTAAACAGATCACGTGATCCAGTGGATGATCTGAAAATATGTGCCGCACTGCCGGGCATCGACCCACCGTGCGTGCTGGCTCGCCAGGCGGGCGGAGCAGCGAGGGGCTGCTTGCCCTGGATCGCCCGTAAGATAACCCACTTATCGTCATACTTATGTTGTATGAAATAAACCTGCAGCAGTTCTTCACCCACAATGAAAGTGTCAGTGTAATCCTTGGGTGACGTCTGTGCATGCGTGTTGAGTGGAGCGGATGACGGTGTGGTCACTATGAGTGTTGGTGTTATGGGCCCTACCAATGGATGCGTGCGTGAATGAGTTAGTGTGATGACGGGTCTGTGACGCAGGGAGGATATGTAAATGTACCCTTTCCCGCTGGAGCAGAAGCTAAGACTTCCTACCAGTAACAAGTGGCCTGTCTGGGGTCCATGTGTCAGGTTGGTTTGCGTCCTTCCATTTCTGGAGTGTAGCAGCAGTTTTACGATCTTTTTAGAGTTTCTTGCTGCTCAGATGGGTCTAATTTCTAATATTTATAGGTCTCAATCGTCTTCATTGCTCGGTTTTGCTCGCAAGAAAGTGTCACTCGCAGTCATTGAAATGTCACTCACAATTGCACTGAAATTATGAAAATGTCACACACAGCAACCTGAACCCTTGGCAGCTATGATTTACAGTCTGTAATCACCGCGCCAATGCTTGTTTGTAACCTCTTCTCACAGCCAGGAGTATTGGACTGTGCCTGGCAGAGCTGCAGCTGTGAGAGGGTAAAATATCCGCATCGGGAGCGCTCTCTGGGGTCTGTTTTCAGCTTTTCTTGTCTCTGTTCCCCCGAGCAGCCGCCGAACATATCTCTGTTTCTCTTTTCGAAATGACCCGGGGTCACACTCCTGTCAATCAGAGAGTGAGGGAGGCTGGGAACGTGTTAGAAGATCTGCCTTAATGTATACAATGTATCCATAATGACATCTTAACGCTAATTCCTGAATTGATTTTTAATAACGACAAACTTTTTTGTAGGCTCCGCCCCTTATCCCTCCGTCCTGAAACCTCTTACCACCGTGTCGGGTGGGGGTGATTGGAAGGTGTGCTAAGACTGCCCCCGTCTGACCCCTCCCCATGCCACACTCTGACGTCACTGGTAATGGCAAGGTGGGGCGACCACACATGCCCTGGATGCCAGCCATGGAGTTACTTTCATCCCGAAGTGCTGCGTGAAGTGAGTGCGCGGTGTGATCTGCTGCAGGTGAGTTGTCGGTGTGGGGGGACTGGAGCCGGGGAAGGCACAGAGCGAGAGATGTTTTGTTCCCCCCTTCTGTCTGCGATGTAATTGTGGCGTAAGGGCCTGAGTAGCTGATTCTGGAGCTGGGAGACCACGTTGGAGTTTCGGCGTCTGTTCCATCTCCTGTGATTCTGGGCGAATCGCTTACCCTCCCCTAACAAAAATGAATGTACCCTTGTGTTATGTAACTGGTGCTCGTGGCGGCTGGTATTAAGGGGCGTTCCCTTACCTACTGAGAAAACTAATGGGTTTCCGGCAGGGGTGGGTTTGTTGCCGGAAGAAGGCGCCTGCAGCCCTGATTTCAAAGGATACGACACAGGTGCAGGGGAGCCTTTTCCCTTATCTGAACCCCAGGACTCGGCAGACCTGCTGTTAAAGGTCGGATCCTGAGTCCGGAGCCCCTCACTGCACACGAGAGCCCCCTCACTGCACACGAGAGCCCCTCACTGCACACGATCTGTTCAGGAGCCCCTCACTGCACACGATCTATTCAGGAGCCCCTCACTGCACACGATCAGTTCAGGAGCCCCTCACTGCACACGAGAGCCCCTCACTGCACACGATCCGTTCGGGAGCCCCTCACTGCACACGATCTGTTCAGGAGCCCCTCACTGCACACGATCTACTCCAGAGTCTGAGCCCCTCCTGGTGCTATGATGCGCTCTCTCACTGCACGGAGTGCACGCACTACCTGCTTCTAAGCCGCACACTGTACTCCTGCGGCTCTCACTGCACACACACTGCGTGCAATATCATCCTGATATTGCACGCACTTTTCCCCTCCTGAGGCGGAAGCCGGGAGGTCTCTTGTCTTTCCCTGTTTTAAAATCGTGTTTTTAACATTTTGATATTCGCTACTTGTAAATTTCACACCTGATCTCAATAGGTGTGTTGAGACCCCCCAGCGCTCAGCAGCGCCTAGAATTTACATTTACCCCTTCCCTGCAGCTCCGGTCCCGCTCTCGGCTGAGTATTGATGCCGAGAGCGCTGGGCGCCGGTTCTGGCGGCCATCTTGGGTCGGGCTGGGTTAGTGAGGCCATCGACAGCGCTATCAAAACAGACAGTGATGGCTCCGCGCAGCGGACGCGACCAGTGGACGCGCCGGACCTGCCCCGGAGTCGTGCCAGAGTCCTGCCCGTCTGCGCCCGCCTGCACCCGTCCGCGCACGACCGGGCTCAGGGCTCAGGGACTCTGGCACACGCACCTGCTATACCTCAGTGGATCTCTTAGCACTGAAATCTGACAGGTATACCCTACCTCCTATTATATGTGCCACTCTCAAGGAAAATCACATCTTGCACATCTCTAGCTGTAAGAACTTAAGCCGTTCAACCCCCTTAAAGCTAGCCACCCTCAACACCAGGTCACTGCAGAAACACCACTTGGAAATCTTCACCCTTCTACAGGACGAGACTATCGATATCCTGACACTCACCGAAACCTGGCTGAGCGATGCCTCTTCCCCGGATATCATCGCCGCCCTTCCCAGTGGGTATGATATGATCTGGCATAATCGACCAGAGGGGGCCCGAGGTGGGGGTGTAGCAACGATCTTTAAAAGGCAATGTATGGTAACCAAAATCTTATCAGAGACCATAAATACCGTTGACCTACTGGGGATAAAAATTACCATGAACAACTCCTGTCTTACTATCTTAACAGTATATTGCCCACCCCAAAGTACCCCCATGTTCAATGATCTCTTTTTTCCCATTATATCAGACCTATGCACACGTTATAAAAACATCCTGGTAACTGGTGACTTCAATGTCCACTGGGATAAAAGTGATCAAGATCTGTCAGTCCAGAAATTACAGACCACCATGACCGCCCTTGGATTGACACAACTTGTGGAAGCTCCAACCCACATAAAAGGCCATATTTTAGATCTCATTTGGTCCTCGACACCAAAAGCGGTCATCACAAGTATTTCACCCTGTATTTGGTCGGATCACCATCTTATCTCGTATGACTTACCGCAAAATATCTACCAGGCCAAACTACCGTTAAAAACAAAAAAAGTGCGCCAATGGAAAAAAGTGAATTCTGAGACCCTAGCCAAAGCCCTGCCCAAATACAAACAGAATTTTACAACCCCTTCTGATAGTACTGACCTAGACTCAAAATATGATATGATAATAACCACCCTTAGGCAATCAATCGATGAGCTAGCTCCTGAAAAGACACAAAAAATAAAAGGTGTAGAGAAAGGAGCCCCCTGGTTCACCGAAGGTCTACGTGAACAAAAAAGAAAGCTTCGCTACCTCGAAAGATGCTGGAGGAAATCCAAAAAGGATACCGACAGGGAATCATATAGAACATCGTTCCAATTATACAAAAAGCTTATTATATCAGCCAAGAAGGATTATTATGAGACACGCATTAACAACGCTACTAACATTCAGAGAGAGACCTTCCAAATTCTGAAAGAGCTGAGTAAGAAGGAGGAAAAGGCAGATATCTTGATTGACTGCGATACCTTTCAAGGATATTTCCTCGAAAAAGTAGCGACCATCTTGTCTGATATCAAGAAGGATAACCCAGTCCCCTACATCGAACAATTGCCTCCTTCAAACTCTTCAATCCCTGTCTTTACCAGCTTCCCCGAAGTTGATTCCACCATTCTGAGACAACTTGTAGTATCCACCAAATCAGGTTCCCCCGCTGATCCCTGCCCGCCCGACATCCTTCGGCTAGCAATACCGATTCTAGAAGACCAGATTTTAGATCTGTTAAACACCTCACTAGCCACTGGATCATTACCATCTACCTTCAAAGAGGCACGCGTCAGACCCCTGATAAAAAAGCCTGGAGCTGATCCAACTAGCCTGAAGAACTACAGGCCAATCTCCCAGCTGCCATTTCTGTCAAAGGTACTAGAACAGCACGTACTAAAATCCCTGTCATCCCTCCTGGAATCTCACCACCTTCTCCAGGAGCGGCAAGCTGGTTTTCGTGCCCACCATAGCACAGAACTAGTAATGCTGTCGGTACTGGATGAGCTAAGATGCATGGCTGACAGTAAAAAGCCAAGCGCCCTGATATTATTAGACCTTTCAGCGGCATTTGATACTGTCAGCCATGCACTGCTCCTGGACAGACTGGCTAGGTTTGGGATAGGAGAGCAAGCCCTCAAATGGTTAACAGCCTTCTTAATAAGAAGGACGCAGAAGATCCAGTTGGCAGACCAGGTCTCAGACGTGGGTATGTTAGCCTGTGGAGTCCCGCAGGGATCAGCGCTCTCTCCGCTCCTATTTAATCTTTACCTACAACCATTGATAGAGTCCCTGGCAAACATGAATTGTAAAGTTTTTAACTATGCCGACGAAACTCAGCTGTTGCTGAGTATCGATAATACACCATCGGCTCAGTCCATGGCCCAAGACATACTACGATTTACAGTGAAGTGGATGTCGTCCAATTTGCTGAAAATCAATCCAGACAAAACGGAAGTCCTTATAATCTCAACCTCTACTTCCCCCTGGAATGATTTGTTTTGGCCACAAGAACTAGGACCTACTCCAAAACCATGCCCTAGTGTCAAGAGTCTTGGGATGAAAATCGATCAGGAACTCTCGATGGCCAACCAAGTATCCGCTGTAGTTGGTTCCTGCACCAATCTGATCAGGCAACTACGTAAACTCGCCCCCCTGCTCTCGAGGAATATGCTGCGAACCATTGTCTCAGCCACAATAGTGTCTAGAATAGACTATGGCAATGCGTTGTACCTCGGCCTTCCAAAGAACTCCATCAACCGTCTTCAGATTATCCTAAATGACGCAGCACGTCTGATTTTTGGAATGCCGAGGAGGACTCATGCCTCCCCTCTGCTCTATAGGCTACATTGGCTGCCTATGGTGCAGAGAGTCGAATTTAAGAGTATGTGTATCTGCCACAAAGCAATCCACGGACAGGCGCCAGCCTACATAAAAGAAAGGCTCGAAATATACGAACCTAAGCGCGCTCTGCGATCGTCCGGATCTTTTCTGCTATCCTGTCCACGTTTCAAGTTAACAACTAAAGGAGGCAGATCTTTTTCAGTTCAGGCTCCTACCATCTGGAATAAGCTACCGGAGGCACTTCGCAGAGAACCCAATCTTCTCCATTTTAGGAAGTCCTTGAAAACTTTACTCTTTAAAGACGCATTCCCATCTCAATAGTCGGTCACTAGATCAGACACCTCTATATTCTTATTTGATCTTTGTTGCTGTACTTGGTCAGTAGCGCTTTGAGACCTGTCGGTGAGTTGGCGCGATACAAAACCCAGTTACAAATTACAAATTACAAATTTAATCCCGAGAACCTCACTGCACACACAGTCTACTGCGGATCCTCTCACAGTACACATAATCCGGAGCCTCTCGCAGAACACGTGCACTGGCTGATCTGAAGCCTTTCACTGCACACACAGTCTACCGAGTCCCGAGCCGCCCACTGTATCCACCTGCTGCTACTCCTTCCTCCAGGTCTCACTGCATACATTTTTTACTCCCCAAGTCCCTCACTGCACACAGCGTCTGCTCTCGGTCCGCTCACTGCACATACCTACCATCTGGACTTCTAACTGCCAAAGTGCACCTCTGCCCCTCTCCCTGCCCATACAAACTGTGGCACCACCCTGCCAGTGCCACAGCCACCTCAGCATAAACTGGCACCCCTCCCTGCACACCCCGTCATAACTCCCTGCACATGAAGTGCCTCTCCCTTCAAACGCCAGCATCAGCCAGTGGCGTGTAAAGGAAGGGAGACAGGGCCCGCACTGGTGATGGTGTCACTGGGGGTGCCCCTGTTGGCAAAGCTCCGGGACCGTTCCTGCAGCTCCTTAACTGCAACTGGGACTATAGACGAAAGGCAACATTAAAAGAGGTGCCGGGGCTCTTATAAGGCAGCAACTTTACAAAGCGTGTGTTCTGTTTAATCTGCTTAATCCAAAGATTCCGAACGTTAATACAAATGGGGAGGGGATAGTGTGTAAAGGCCAAACATGTGTTTCGGATTATGCAGCATCTTTATACAGTACATTAGTTTTTATTTAGTGAAACTCAGTGCGAACTTTGTTTTTCTCCTAACTTTAGTGGTGCCCTTTGTTGCTTTAACAACCCCAGCGTCCTGCTGTCCTTGATTTGCATGCCACAGATGCTCACGCTGCTCTCATCATCCTCCTCCTAATGCCTCGCACTGCTCTTCTCATTCGCCTTCCTTGTAACTCGCGCTGCTCTCATCATCCTCCTCCTAATGCCTCACGCTGCTCTTCTCATTCGCCTTCCTTGTAACTCACGCTGCTCTCATCATCCTCCTCCTAGTGCCTCGCGCTGCTCTTCTCATTCGCCTTCCTTGTAACTCGCGCTGCTCTCATCATCCTCCTCCTAGTGCCTCGCGCTGCTCTTCTCATTCGCCTTCCTTGTAACTCACGCTGCTCTCATCATCCTCCTCCTAGTGCCTCGCGCTGCTCTTCTCATTCGCCTTCCTTGTAACTCACGCTGCTCTCATCATCCTTCCTTATCACTCACACACATTTACTCATTCGCCCTCCTACTGCATCACACTGCTCTTCTCATCGCCCTTCCTACTCACTCACGCTGCTTTTCTAATCCTCACTCTCCTTTCTTTACCTCATGCTCCTGTGGCACTCTCCTTCCTAGGACCTCATGCTGCTCTTATTGCTATCCTTCCTTTTTCATCAAACTGATCTCAACCTCCTCAGTCTCCTTCATTATACCACATGCTCCTCCACACCCTACAATTCCAATACAATCCTCATCATTCCAAAACACAGCAGCTAATACAACCATAACACATAAGTAAAACACATTGCCAATTAAAACGCAAAAAACAGAAACACAACAAAATGCGAGACCTATTGCATTTCCAATGCTTGTTTACTAAGGGACGGGTCTTCAGATTTCAGTCCCACTTAGATCAAAGCATCATCTCTGAAAGTGTGTAAGGTTTTCATTTGGAAGACTCAATCTGTGACACTGTGATACATAACGGCAAGATTGGGGTGGGTGGGGGCGGGGGGGGTCACACATAGGCCTATCCTGTAGAAGTCTTGCAACATTACACAGGCAGTCCTAGAAGCGTTATTAGGGAATGAAGTGCCCTTTGGAGCCTGTGGAAAACTCAATAATCCTGAATCCTTCCTGCACCAGAGACTTCTATCGAAACATCCTACAGAAATAGTCTGCAGCAGCTTGATAGGAACACCCTGTAGTTGGCATGTTGTGATTTCTGATATAAAGCGCACAGCGTAAGAACAATTTCACTTGTTCTGCTGCATCTCCGGAGAGGTTTGTAACTTTAGCTCTTTCTGAGTTTCTCCGCTTCTATAGGACTTTCTACATGTAGTGTATTCACTTGCTTTACATGTGAACCAATCCTCCCTCAATGCCTCGGGGCACAGACCATATCTCTGTGGTGCCATTTCAAGCACCGCTCCCTTGCAAGATGTAGCTGTAATATAGAATCCAGGGCATAGGGCAGAGAAGACCAGCACAACACAAAGGACAGACTTCTAGGCCCAGAGGGGCATTTACAGCCTGACAGCCACAAGTCATGCTGCTGTGAAGCAACAGAGGGCCTCGCCAACCCATCTACTCTAAGCAGGATTTATTTGGACACATTTACATTACTATGTTCACTTTACTCTGTGCACTTTTAAAACGCCCATACAATGCACCGCATAAAGACACTCTCCAGCCATACCTGCACCTTTATTTATTTACCCCTTCCGGACATTTGAGGTAACCATTCCACAAACCTACCTTATCTTAGTGTGCAGTGCACCAGGCTCTTGTAGGAATGTGGCTTATCCGCTTCAAATGAGGGCACTCAGCCTCTAACCCAGACTCACCACCACTTAGCCACATTGTGTGATCCTGGAAGTGTTTTATTTTTCTGGTCCTCCGTTTCCTAATCTTGCAAGATTAGTAGTGTTTAAAGGTTAACTCATTTTAATAAGAGCTACCTAAAACAACAGTAAGTTTCTAAACAGCACAGGAGCACTGTTATTAACCCTAACTTTAATAGTGTTTGCAGGGGGTAGTAGGGACAAGAAAAGCTTTCAGAGACTTCCCTGTTAATGTTGTAAATTAGGTAAAATGTGGGATATTGAAATGGCTGCAGGCACGCCTGTTGTCAGTCACACCAGAGCTATAGCCAGGGCCACTGGAATTGTGGCAAGAGCGGACAAAATTATGTGGCAAGGTTGAGTAAATTATGCAGCAAGAGAAAGCAAACATAATGCACCACATTTTGTAATAGTATTAGTTCATTATTTCATCATTTTTAAGCTTGGTAACACCCTGTGGGCATTGGTTGCAACTCATTAGTATCGGTTGAACATCCAAATACAGCAATAAGCAACAGAAAGGTGACCAGTCCAGCTTTGCAAAGAGTCTTCCACTGCGCAGCAAAACGAATCGTCGCATTTTTAGTACGTTTTTTAACCATTTGAGCTAGAAACAAATGTTGTTTTTGTTAAAATCTGGGTATTATGCAGCAGATGATGAATTATGTGGCAGATGCGGCAAATATATAATTACGTGGAAATCGCCGCAGACGTTCAATCACATAATTCCAATGGCCCTGGCTATAGGCTCTGTGACGGCGTGAGGTCGCATCACGTAGCAGATGTTAATGGATGACTTTTGTCCTGACTTAAAGAAACACCCCCAGTCTAGCGCCCCAGTGCTGCTTTTAATTCATGCTTTGGCGCTATACAGAACAGTAAGAAAGAACAAAGCCAGCGGTATCCCTCTAGGGCAGCACCGGATTATCGATTAGCCCATTATATTGGTTGGTGATAATTTAAATTCACCCCACGTGTGCACTCTTGAGTAGTACCCGCTGACACAGTACTTCCCCAGGTTCTGGGGCAAAGTGAAAACAAACAGCAAAAGGTGCACCACTTCCACAAGTGTAAATGATATTAAATTAGTCCATGTACATGATGTATTTTCTTTTTCAAAAATTCTTCTTTATTGTTCATCACGTAGCAGATGTTAATGGATGACTTTTGTCCTGACTTAAAGAAACACCCTCAGTCTAGCGCCCCTGTGCTGCTTTTAATTCATGCTTTGCGCTATACAGAACAGTATATAAAGCCTCTCATAGTTTCAAGTGCAAGATTTTGGTGATATCGTATCGCAGACAGTAAGGCTTAGGTTTTTAGTTTGTGGTAAATATATCCCTGCAATCCTGCCATCTAGTAAACTCTGCCTCGCCCCTTCTGTTTTCTTTTTCTGGCCTCCGATTCCTGGGCGCTTGTGAAGGAATAAATGCAGAGCCATCGGGGGTAGAAAAGAGCGTAGTGCAGGCACTGGTTTAGAAATGAGAGGCTCGTGAAAATGAAAGCAATAGGGGTGGGTCTGTGGGATGCACGGCAGCCCTACAGGGAAAGTAACGGCTTTGATGTAGACTTGGTTGAGACAGTAGAGATGGAGCCATCAAGCACAGACGACAAGCAATGTGTGAAGGGAGGGGCCCAAGAATTGCATGACAAAAGAAATCCGAGTACTTTACTGCAAGGGTGGGGGAGGGGAGGAGAGCGACCTGGGTTCAGCACGAGAGGCCCAAGGGTGGAGGGCAGGATCAGAAGGGTGAATAGAGTTAAAGTCTGATAAAAGCAAGAAGGAGAGAAGCCAGTCTCCTACCTGCCATTGCTGGGAGTGTTCTTGAGCTGAAAAGGTCCATGTCCGCCCCGTGATCTAAGGAAATACTACAGACCATTCTTTCTTGAATGTGCTGGTTCAGAAAATTCCGAGCTGCTCAAACTTCAAGCTGTGCTTTTACATTGTGAGCACACTGCACTTAATTGAAAAGGGTCTCAGATCTTTTGTGTAGTTACGTGGTTTACCTGCACGCACAAGAGACAGAGCTCGAATTCTTAAACTCCCTGTGCACACTCGTCACTGTGATTTCCTGTGTTTTAGATCCAAAAGCTGTGTCCAATGTACTATAAGCGGTAAACAATCACCGCCTGCATCACAACTCACCATTTACTACAGCCGGTACCTGTGGTGAGCAGAGACATTTATCACTCATTTCACCTGGCTGCGCTCGATGGCCCAGGCGGGCTCCATAATCGAAAACAGGCTCTCTGCACCCTGCTGTAAATTGTGTCATGTGTACGTGGGTTACATGATTACACTGTGGACGACACACACTGCCAATTTGAAGAGGTCTCAGTTTAGCATAATTTACTGCCTACTTGTCCTTCGGACAAAACAGTAATGAAAACTTCTTGCCCTTGCAATAAATCTTAATGATAAAGGGGGTATAAACTTTTTTGTTCTACCCGCTCCATCACAGGTACATCTCACATAGGACATTAGTCAGTCTAGTACGGTCATCGAGTGGGGCCTTACTCAGTAGTTTCTGGCTCTATGGACCGTAGGTAGACCTGGAAAGGTGACCAAATATCCCCAGGGCAGTGCTATCTCCCGCTTACCCAGCAGTTATGCCAGGGAGACCAGTTGGCGATTAAAACATGATATATTGAGGGTGTAGCCCAGCAGTGCCACCAGGGGATTGGGCACGTCATGGCAGAGTTATGTTCGAACACTGCTACCCAATATGCACGTACAACCAGACAAGTCGAAGTAAGGTCCGCTCCCTCCCCCTTGCACTTCATGCAGTTATCAGGTCTAGTGTGGTTGAATGTTGTAATAGCAGCAGGCAATAGGTAGTAACGGTGCAGAAATTTAAAGTGTAAGAGATTGCGTCTCTGACATTGATGTGCTCCGCGTTTGTGTGCAACAGTATGTCCACATTTTATCAGTTATCGTCACCCCTAGTTCCGCTGCCCATATCTCTCGCACCCACCCTGTAGTGTCAGGCCTCAATGCAATACATGCTCGATATATTCTTGAGGTCATATGGTCTCCCTCAGTGTCTACGATGGTCAGTGTTGACGTAGAGAAGTCTTTAGTGGGTAGTGGATAGATGGGTACCAGCGATCTCAGAGTGTTACGAAGGCGTCTAAAAATAAAACAGTCCATGTATGACATGTCCCCCCTCCCATGGGTCCTCCGCCAAGGGCGCAACATGCCTATATGGGAACAGGTCCCCCCTGGTGTATTAGTTATGCCGGTGTAGTGTACATTGTACTAGTTTCTCCCGGGTGAGCGGGAGCCAAGGATTGTCATGCATTGGACTAGAGGGGGCTGCCCCCCAGCATGCATCGCGGGCACCGCCATGTCCAGCACGTGGGTGATACCGTCTGTATGTCTTCAGTGTCTAGTGGTATGCCTTGGGTAAGATCTGAGAGTGTAATATTCCCTCCAGCAGCGCCCGCTCTGGGCGCAGGTAAGGTATCAGGGCATCAGCAGCCCAATGCCACCACACATATCGCTGGTACCACTCTAAGTAGTAAAGGTGTAAATCCAGGACTCCAAGGCCTCCTTGTTCCAGGGTGTGAGACCGGCCTCGTGGCGTGGGCCCTCCCGACCGGCAAGTTACACGACAACCACGCCAAACCTCGTGGACACGGCCTCCTGGCCTCCGTGGACCAACATCCCGAGGGCCGACCAGATCCCCAACACGCATGCCCGGCCGAGGGAGAACGAAACCCCCCCAAAACCAGACCGAGAGGCGCCGACTCTGTCACACCTCTGGACTCTTCCCGAGGGAGGTTTCGATCGGCCACCCGGCCCCCGGCGAGCGGGCGCCTCTCCTGCTGGGCGTCTGGGGTCCCTCCCGGACACATCTGAATAGAACAAGGGGCTGAGCAACAGGAAACCCCGACACCTCGCCCCCAGGCACGAGACCCTTCTCCGCGAGGACTCCGGACTTCAAAGAGGAGGGGGAGTATAACAAGGGGTGCTGAAGGGACGAGAGGCAGAGAAGACCTGGACTGACGAGAGCCTGCGGACCTGGTCGCGGCTCGATCGCTCCCCGAACAGAAGAAACGCTAACCGAACTCTGAACCATCTGAGCCCTGCTGACGCTGTCGCGGCTCCCCGAACTCTGAACCATCTGAGCCCTGCTGACGCGGTCGCGGCTCCCCGAACTCTGAACCATCTGAGCCCTGCTGACGCTGTCGCGGCTCCCCGAACTCTGAACCATCTGAGCCCTGCTGACGCTGTCGCGGCTCCCCGAACTCTGAACCACCTGAGCCCTGCTGACGCCGTCGCGGCTCCCTGAACTAAGAACCTCCGGTGCCTGCTGAGTGACTCGCGGCCCGCTACTCCAAGAGAATCGGCCGAGATCGCCGAGAGAAGCAACATCCCCTCAGCTCGAGGATTGAGAGCTGTGCGCCGGATACCTCGCAGAGACATTAATTGAAAGACTGTCCCGCTACCCCTTTTCCCTCATCACAAGATCGCTGCCGCTTGTGGCATTAATTCTGCACCTGCCTGCCGGATCATAAAGATCCCTGACAACTACCGATAAAAGCCTAATACCGACTACTGTGTGGTGTCCCTCTATCCGAAGAGAAAGTAGCGCAGCGCGTGCGATCCTAGGTGCGAGACCCTTCCAGGAAGGGCCTCCCTGCTCTTGCTCGGCCTATATCTGGGAAGGGTGGGCCTCAGGGTGGTCAGGAACCCATTCCGCAGCCTCCCCGGGGAACCCCTTCTAACATTTGGTGGCAGGCGACGGGATCCGAGCCAACAAAAGGACCAGTTAGAATCGTACACGCACCGAGAACTGAAACAATTTTGCAAAGACTTTGGAATCGCTACCACCGGACTAAGCACGAAAGAGGACTTCCAGGGGGCATTAAAGACCTGGGTCGAGGCAGAAACTCCACGGTCGCAAGCAGAAGAAGAGGACCCCAACGAACCACGAAGCAGCCCAGGGAGGAACGGCGCTCCCGAGGGGGGCCTATCCCCAGAGGAACTAGCGGACCAAGAAAGAAGTCGCAACCACAAACTGGAACTAGCAAAACTAAAAATCGAAGGAGAGATAAAACTAGCTGAGAAAAAACTAGCAGTGGAACAATTACGCCTACACGGGGAACTAGAAGAAAAGAAAAGACAGAGAGAAAACGAAGAAAAGAAACTCCAACTAGAGCACGAACGCAGCCTGAAGGAGATCGAGCTGCAGGCCAAGTGGGCGGAGACCCGACCCTCGGAAACGCAACCCACCTCCTCCACCGTGGAACCAAAGGTCCACATCCCCAAAGATGTGGTAAAAGAGTACTATAAGAACGACGACATTCAGCAATGGTTCAAGGCCTACGAAGTCGCCATGACCTCTCACCGAGTCCCGCAGAAAGACTGGGGGGCTGGGCTGTGGGGCCGGTTCCTGAGCGAGGGGAGAGATACCCTGCTGGACCTGCCCTCCACCGTGATGAACTCCTACAGCCACATGAAAGAGGCCCTGGTAGCCAGATATGGGCTCACCCCTGAAATGTACCGGCAACGGTTTAGAGACTGCAAAAAGATACCCGGTACCACATGGGTGGAGTACGTGAACTTTTACAGCCGGGCCTTGGACGGATGGATCAAGGGCAGCAAGGTCTCCACCTTTGAGGAGCTGTTCGACCTGATCGCATGGGAACACTTGGCCGCTAATTGCTTCGTAGAGCTGCGCCAGCACCTCCTGGACAGCAAACTCACAGACCCTCGGAAACTGGCTGTAGAAGCGGACCGGTGGGTGAACACCCGGACCTCCCGGGGCCCCGTGGGAGACTACGGTCGCCACAATCAGGGACCCCCCTGCCAGAGGGGCGGAGGGAACCACAGCCGGTAAAGGGAGCTCCCGGGGGGACCCCCGCGCAGCCCTCCCCGAGGACAATCTCCGCCCTTCCCAGCTCCGCCTCCGGCCAGCACTGGGCCACTAGGGAGGCCGGGACCCCGGGGGAGGATCACATGTTTCCGCTGCCAGCAGACCGGACACTATGCCAGTGACCCTCAGTGTCCCCAGTACCAGCGGACCACCACCACAACCCCGCCGGCTCGGCAGATGGCCTCTGTAGCCCTGGGAGAAGAGATGGAAGACTCCGAAGAATGGGAACCAGCCGCCATGGCTTTGGTCTCCCTAGGGGACCGGGAGATGGTCCCCGGAACGCCCCTGCCCGCCAACACGAAGAAGTACCGACAGCAGGTAACGGTCAATGGTCACCGCATCGAGGGGCTCCGGGACACGGGGGCGAGTGTCACGGCGGTCCACTGTCACCTGATTTCTGAGGACCAAATCCTGCCTGACGCCTTTTGCCCCGTTATCTCATCAGACAATTCCGAGAGCCTCTGCCGGATGGCCCTAGTCCCCTTCGAATGGGGGGGGAGTCACCGGCAAGTTAAAAGTAGCGGTCAGAACCTCCCAGCCCGTGGACTGCCTCCTGGGCAACGACCTGGAGAACTCCCCGTGGGGATAAGTGGAGCGAAGGGCCCACCTAGAAATGATGGGCCTACCCGAGTGGGTATGCGCCACCACACGCTCGATGACTCTCCGGGCACCTTCCTCCGAGGGGGGTGAGGTCCTGCCCCTGAACACCGCCACCACCCCCGAGAGCCAGGATACCCCACCAGAGGCCAACGACCCCCTCCTGGACGAACCAACCGCTCCCAGCGAAGAATCCGGGCCTTCCGACCCCGCAACACCGACCCAACTCGGGGACTTGCCAGAACTAGCCCCGTGGCCCTGCGAAGGGGGCCCCTCCCGTGAAGAGTTCTGCCAAGAACAATCCACCTGCCCGTCCCTCATTGGACCCCGACAACAGGCCGAGGCCCAAGCAGCCGGCGACCAGACTGGCACCCACTGGGTATACTGGGAGAACGGACTGCTGCACAGTGAACAGAAGTCGGCCGAGTTGGGATCGGCCCGAGTACTAGTAGTACCCCTACGCTTCCGAAGTCTTCTCCTGGGCCTGGCCCATGATGTGCCTCTGGCCGGACACTTAGGCCAAGATAAGACATACCAGCGACTCGTCACCCACTTCTACTGGCCCAAGATGCGAGCCAATGTGGAGGCCCACTGCAAGTCCTGCCCCACGTGCCAGGCCAGCGGAAAGAGTGGGGGCAAGCGCAAGGCTCCGCTCCAACCCTTCCCCGTCGTCAGTACCCCCTTTGAGCGGGTAGGAATCGACATTGTCGGACCACTGGACCCTAAGACCGCCCAGGGCCACCGGTTCATCCTCGTCCTGGTGGACCATGCCACCCGTTACCCCGAAGCCATCCCTCTCCGCACCGTAACGGCCCCCGTGGTGGGCCGGGCCTTGATGGGGATCTTCTCCCGCATGGGCTTCCCCCGCGAAGTCGTGAGTGACCGGGGGACGAACTTTATCTCCCGATATATGAAGTCCCTCTGGCAGCAGTGCGGAGTATCGTACAAGTTCACCACCCCGTACCACCCCCAAGGAAACGGCCTAGTCGAACGCTTTAACAAGACACTGAAGGGGATGATCATGGGCCTCGAGGAACCCCTACGCCGGAGGTGGGACGTCCTCCTCCCATGTCTCCTGTTCGCCTACCGGGAGGTCCCCCAAAAATCCCTGGGGTTCAGCCCATTCGAACTGTTATATGGACACCCCGTCCGAGGACCCCTGAGCCTGGTCAAGGAGGGGTGGGAATCAACCCCCCCGGGGGACCCCTCCAGACGTGTTCCGATACATCCTAGCGCTCCGCAACCAAACCCGAAAATTCAGGGAACTCGCAGAAGCAAACCTCGAGGCCAGTCAAGAAGAGATGAAGCGCTGGTATGACCAGAATGCTACGCTGGTTGAGTTTCAGCCGGGCCAACAAGTCTGGGTCATGGCCCCGGTGAGACCCTGCGCTCTCCAAGATAAATGGACTGGGCCCTTCAAGGTGGTCGAGCGGAAGAGCCAAGTCACATATCTCATCGATGTGCAGTCCCCGCGGAACCCCCTCCGGGTTCTCCATGTGAACCGCCTCAAGCCCCACTTTGTGCGGACCGAATTGAGTCTACTCCTGGCCACCGACGATGGGGCCGAAGAAGACACCGAGCCCCTCCCAGACCTCCTGGGGGCGAAGGAAGCCGATGGATCCGTGGAGGGGGTGAAACTGTCGACCGCCCTCACAGCCCAACAGACCAACGACTGCCGCCAGCTACTTGGGCAGTTCGCGGATCTCTTCTCCCTGACCCCCGGAGTCACCAGCTGGTGTGTCCACAACGTGGACACCGGAGACAGCCCGCCAGTGAGACATCGGGCCTACCGGGTCCCTGATCGGGTCCGGACCTGCATCCAGACCGAGGTGACAAAGATGCTGGACCTTGGGGTGATTGAACGCTCCGACAGCCCCTTGGCTAGCCCGGTAATCCTGGTTCCGAAGGCGACTACCCCGGGTGTTGCCCCTGAGTTGAGATTCTGCGTGGACTACCGAGGCCTCAATGCGTTCACCCGAGCAGACGCTCACCCTATCCCCCGTGCCGACGAACTCATTGACCGCCTTGGGGCCGCCTGCTACCTCAGCACCTTCGACCTGACCAGTGGGTACTGGCAGATTGCCCTCACCGAGGGAGCCAAGGAGCGCTCCGCCTTCTCCACCCCGGATGGGCACTACCGCTTTAGGGTGATGCCGTTCGGAATGAAAAATGCCCCGGCCACCTTCCAGCGGCTGGTGAACAGGGTCCTGGCCGGACTAGAGGGGTTCAGCGCAGCATACCTTGACGACATAGCGGTCTTCAGCTCCCAGTGGACTGAGCACCTCCAGCACCTCCGTCAAGTCCTGCTGGCTCTACGCCGGGCCGGCCTCACCATCAAAGCTGGCAAATGTCAAATTGGGCACGGCTCCGTAACTTATCTGGGGCACCAAGTGGGGAGTGGGCAGGTCGCCCCCCTCCAGCCGAAGATCGACGCCATCTTGTCCTGGGAACCCCCTACCACCCAAACAGAAGTCCGAGCTTTCCTGGGCCTCACCGGCTACTACCGAAGGTTCATTAAAAACTATGGCAGCATCGCAGGCCCTCTCACAGAGCTAACCTCCAAAAAACACCCCAAGAAAATACACTGGACTCCCGCCTGCCAGGAGGCGTTCGACACCCTAAAGGCCCCAATGTGCGCGGCTCCAGTACTCAAAGCACCTGACTACGCCCAGGAGTTTGTGGTCCAGACGGACGCCTCGGAACACGGCATCGGGGCAGTCCTCTCACAATACGTCAACAAGGGCATAGATCAGCCCATAGCTTTCATCAGCCGAAGGTCACTGCCCCGAGAACAGCGGTGGAGCACGATTGAACGTGAGACGTTCGCCGTAGTCTGGGCCCTCAAAAAGCTACGGCCCTACCTGTTCGGAACACACTTCCGAGTGCAAACGGACCATCGACCCCTGCGGTGGTTGATACAGATGCGAGGGGAAAACCCCAAGCTGCTACGCTGGTTCATCTCTCTCCAGGGAATGGATTTCACTGTGGAACATCGCCCCGATTTTGACCACGCCAACGCGGACGGCCTGTCCCGATTCTTCCGCTTCAGCGAGGAGAACTCCCAAGTGGATGGGTAGTTCTCCCCGCCTTTCAGCTGGGGGGGGCACATGTGAGACCGGCCTCGTGGCGTGGGCCCTCCCGACCAGCAAGTTACACGACAACCACGCTGAACCTCGTGGACGCGGCCTCCCGGCCTCCATGGACCAACATCCTGAGGACCGAACAGATCCCCAACACGCATGCCCGGCCGAGTGAGAACGAAACCCCCCCAAAACCAGACCGAGAGGCGCCGACTCTGTCACACCTCTGGACTCTTCCCGAGGGAGGTTTCGATCGGGCGCCTCTCCTGCTGGGCGTCTGGGGTCCCTCCCGGACACATCTGAATAGAACAAGGGGCTGAGCGACAGGAAACCCCGACACCTCGCCCCCAGGCACGAGAGCCCTCTCCGCGAGGACTCCGGACTTCAAAGAGGAGGGGGAGTATAACAAGGGGTGCTGAAGGGACGAGAGGCAGAGAAGACCTGGACTGACGAGAGCCTGCGGACCTGGTCGCGGCTCGATCGCTCCCCGAGCAGAAGAAACGCTAACCGAACTCTGAACCATCTGAGCCCTGCTGACGCTGTCGCGGCTCCCCGAACTCTGAACCATCTGAGCCCTGCTGACGCGGTCGCGGGTCCCCGAACTCTGAACCATCTGAGCCCTGCTGACGCTGTCGCGGCTCCCCGAACTCTGAACCATCTGAGCCCTGCTGACGCTGTCGCGGCTCCCCGAACTCTGTACCACCTGAGCCCTGCTGACGCCGTCGCGGCTCCCTGAACTAAGAACCTCCGGTGCCTGCTGAGTGACTCGCGGCCCGCTACTCCAAGAGAATCGGCCGAGATCGCCGAGAGAAGCAACATCCCCTCAGCTCGAGGATTGAGAGCTGTGCGCCGGATACCTCGCAGAGACACTAATTGAAAGACTGTCCCGCTACCCCTTTTCCCTCATCACAAGATCGCTGCCGCTTGTGGCATTAATTCTGCACCTGCCTGCCGGATCATAAAGATCCCTGACAACTACCGATAAAAGCCTAATACCGACTACTGTGTGGTGTCCCTCTATCCGAAGAGAAAGTAGCGCAGCGCGTGCGATCCTAGGTGCGAGACCCTTCCAGGAAGGGCCTCCCTGCTCTTGCTCGGCCTATATCTGGGAAGGGTGGGCCTCAGGGTGGTCAGGAACCCATTCCGCAGCCTCCCCGGGGAACCCCTTCTAACACAGGGGAAGTGAGTGTATCCCACCGAATACAGGGGCGAGCTCCCGCCTTGATCAGTCGTATTAGGATTCCGCAGAGTGTATGGAAGAAGAGTTGTAACTGGGGTACTGGGATGTTAGTGAAGAGGTACAAGACAGGGCCAGGACAATCATTTTTAGGTCTCGCAGATCTGCGTTGCAGCGTGCATGCGCTGCTCGCTCTGCAAGGCTTCTTGTAATCGAGCTGATTTCAGAAGTGGAGTTTAGGCTCCGCCCCTTCTTTTCATTGGCTGCCGTCATAGTTCATGCTAAACGCTGGCTTTCGATTGTGAGGCTTTTTAGTCCCTCCTTATTACTGCCCTGTCTCCTTTTGGCCCCACTCACCTGGACTGGATCTTTCACATGTGGGTAAGCACTCTTTTGTGTTCATTCCGCACTTCACGGGCCACCATGTACCGCGCTATAACACAGCACTTGTTTTTTTTTTTATTGTGTAATGTTTTTTATTATTTATTAATTTACTTTCCTTTCACTTTGGCCATGTTAAGCTAAAGCGCGGGTGCCGCAATTGTTGAAAAAGTGAAGAAATAGATGTTTTTCTATTTGTTTACTTTTGCTACAGTCGCAGCACCCGCGCTTTACTTTAACATGGTTAAAGGTAAAGCGCGGGTGCCACGACTGTAGAAAAAGTAAACAAAGAGAAAAAAAATGTCAGGCCACTTTTTTTTTTCTATTTGTTTACTCTTGTTTACAATGCCATAGGTTGCAAACTCCCAATTGTGACACCTATAGCATTGTAAATGCTTGTTTCTTTTGCCTACGTCTCACCACAGGGCAATGTGCACCTAACCAATGTACAGTGGTAGGACTTGATTTTGCTAAAAACTTTCTACTACTCCTCCTCACCCCACTTTGTCAAAGACTTCTGCTTTCCCCAAGCTTGACTTCCCACTCTGACTCTACCTGCAGTAGTGCCCGCCCCAGTTTGCCTAGTACCTCTATGCCCCCCACAAGCATTGGACCTCCTTACCCTTTTCCCCCATGTTATAGAAAACCACCCACCCGACCTCCACACCAAAATAATTTTTCCTAACTGGCCCTTCACTTTTCATCACAATGTTCTACGCATGGCCTGACAACCGCCTCCATTTCCGATTTCCCCTCCAAACCCCCTGGTTACCCCGCTGTCGTCTTCTCACAATCGCCAGCTCAAATTTTGCAGCCTTTTGGTGGCTTAACCCCGTGCCATTCTCTGGCATCCTACAGGAGTCTTTAAGCAGGCTGTAAAATATTCCTAGGCCAGAAGCAGGCCTCCTATGTGGTCTCCAGAGCTGATGTCATCTGACATCACTCTGAATACGGAGGCTGTAGCTTTAGGACGGTGCTGCTTCTATTGGTTCAATAAAAGATGAACAGGACAGCGGATCTTATTTTGCCACGCTCCTTGTAAAACGCCTGACTGTGTTCATGGTGGCAGCGGCGGCCCCAGGGGCCACGGTCTGTCCAGATGCTTCAATTTCTGTTTCATGCGTCGCTATTGATACTTGCCAGTGCTGGTCTCCACTGGATGGTTTAATATTCGAACCTTCCAGGCTTACATGAGAGACGAGATAGCTTCTACTCCCAAACGTTTTTTTAAATTTTTGGGATGTGTGAGGTTTTCCCTCATGTGACTGAAGAAATGAAGTCCGATCTTTCCATAGAATGATGTACCATTTTCTTTATTGAAAGTCAAGAGGTTAGGTTTGGACAATTGTCCTTGTCATTTGATGTATATTGGTCAGACTTTGCAACCAATTGAGGTGCCGGTCAGTCAACATCACAGTAGAATAATATGCAGAGTACTGAACTCACCCTTGGTAACACACATTTGGACAATGGGCCACACTGCTGATGAGCTCAAATGGCAGGTGATCGACGTGGCCACCATACTGGAACGAGGTGATAATATTACAGAGATTCTCCGAAGACTAGAATGCCGCTGGATAGAACGGGTGGATTCTATTACCCATGGACTCAATACCGTTGAAGAATTGTGTGGTTTTGTGACCACTCTGAGCAATTAGATACACTTACCAGATGGACAATTCCAAATCATCATATACCTCCCATTCTCTCTCGCTCCCTTTTTCTTCCCTGATATGGATCCAACAATGTGGCAGAAGATTTACAATCTGATAAGTATGGCTCATACTTGGTGTTCACAACCTGCCTAAAAGCAGCTGTACTCTGATACACAATATGTAAATTATGACAACAGCAACATGATAAGCCTTCTCTGGTCACAGGCTGTGAACACAATATTGTAGCGGAAGATTCACCGTTTGAGAAGCATAGCAAATACTAACTGTATACAACCTGCTTATAAACAAACATACCCAAGTATTTGAAATATGCAAAATTGTGATTAAGCAAGCACACTGGCTGTCGTCATCATATGAAAACTCTATGACGATGTTTTAAACATGTATATGTTTTGTAATCTACAACAAAACATAGTGTTTCTTTTGATTTTATAAGACATATTGGCCCCACGCGTCCCCCTACTATTCTACCACAGCTCCGTCTATCCAGACGAAACTCTTTTATACAAATATTGTCTTATGGGTCAAGACTTTTTACTATAAACTCTACTCATTTTTCTATGCTTCTTTAATTCTGGGTTCCATATAGAATTTATCCCATTCCCACACCGCAATGGACAGTGACGCGTCATTCCACAGGGGCCTTTGGCGCGGCCTACTAATTAGTGAGAAGTGCGCGCGCTCTGGCAATTGACTCACTGCAGCATCTTCTGCGGGGGAGAAAGATGCTTCACCGCCCTCCTCTCTCACGACCGGCTGACATCTGCTGCCACCCCTGACATGGCATATCTGTTTAATCAGGCAAGCCCAGTTAGTTCAGATTTCTAAATGGCATCTACATGCCTCTCATTCCTGCTAGTGGGGGGGGGGCAGTATCTTGTATATCAGGGGGATTTGCCACGTTCTATATTCTTTGCACTCAGGCATCCAGCGAGGCTGGCCTCTACACGCTAGTCGCCTGGTTACATGGAGGGAGCGTTTTTAACATGGATGTAACAACGGGTTGGGAGCAATGCCCCGGGTTGTGATTTATTTTTTTTTATTTTTTTTTTAGCTTAAAGGCAGACATAGAGGTTTGCGATCTCGGACCTCTATTCCCCCTTTGAATAATTGCCTCACCACCAATGGTTTTACCAGCCACATAGCGCCCACAAGTGGACAACGGGCAGGCTAATCATAATAAATACAATTACTGGGCCTATATGGATCCCTTGATCTGTACTCTTCAACGGCTGCGCTGCTCACGGATACTGTACACTTTTAGAGCCCTTTTCACCGTATACCTCTACACATCATTAGTATGACTTCTTGCAGCGACGGTGTTTGTGTTTATTATTAAGCTGCTAACGACCCCCCCCCACCCATGAGAGATGGTTGTGGTTGTTTCTGCTCACCTCCATCACACAGCTTATCAACCCCAATTGTGGTAGAGATGGTCACTCCCTATATCGCCTTTCACATAGGTCTGAATCAGGTGACTACTGCCCGTGCAGTGCTGACCCTTCGTATCTATGACCAAGGTGGGACTTTCCTGGTTGGGAGGTAACCAACCCCATACCACGATTGGAGGGACCTTGCGCAAATACCGAACATGACTGCTACTCCCCCCTCACCATGGGTGAGTACGTCCGATAATATATATCTGCATGCGTCATCCAATGTAATTCCTATACTCAACTGTTGCTTTTCTCTCTCTTACTAACAGTGCCCGGCTGTGCCCCACTGTGAGTACTCATTTTTCTTCTCTTTTTCACTCCAGTCTTGAGCCACTTCAATCTGCTGGTGTTTTCCACTGAGCACATTGGCAGTCCGATGGCACGACTCGGGTATTTTTCAAATAAGCGCTAACTGAGCTATTCACCCCCCCCCCCCCGATACTGTTTTGGCAGTTCAAGTCATTTTCCCTTATCACTTTATTCCAGGAGTTCCATATCATAAGGTCCTGATGAGACCCCCTCATTTCTCGTGGGGTCGAAACGTCAACACTCTACAAACGACCCACCTTCACAAACCTGTAGCATTGTTCTAGAGGACTGATTGATGATCCTAACATATTGTATTGTGCTCGTTTTTTGTACATAGAAACCTTCTTACCACTCAGTCACACCCCTTTCCCTTTATAAGGTTCTATTTCACTTGGGGAGAACGCGCACTTATATGTGTACATTTTTTGTGAAAAATATTATCACTCAGTAAAATTGTCTGTTTTGATAACTGCATCTGGTGTGTGACCCTGATTCTCCTTCTGACATTCACCGCCCGCACAAATATTTGCCATTGGGCGTCCTACCTATGAAGTATCCAGGCACATAGGCCGCAGGAACTGTTGTTCTGTGTTACAATACTGATACCCTGGTTCCTTGTGAGAAGGGTTACCCTTGTTTCAGATACATTTGACCCATCTAAAGCATCAATTGCTTGTATTACTACATCCAAAGTTAGCGGTTCACACATGAATTGCCTCTAGCTGTCTGGATGCCATCCCACTGCGATGTCTGCGAGATGTGAAGATTTTGCATCGGGGTCATAGGAGGTACGAGAAGCGTAAAATTCCTGGTAATATCACCAGAATCTAGCCATAATGCACTCCCCACCCGTGACAGTCTCCCTGTCCTTAGTTCAGAGCTCCACCACATAGTTAAGTGACCAATTGGGGTGCAGTATACGTGCCACAGTGCAACCTGGTCTCTCTCCTTCTCCATATCGATGCACTTGATAGTGTTTGCCCATGTATTCGATTTCTCTCTCTGCTAAGTCCCAGTATTTGGCCGGGAACTCCACCCATTTATGCAACTGGTGATCCCCGTCGGCTATTGCCTTAAGCTCCAGGTCCCGTATTTTCCCCTGAACTCAGCTGAGTTGTGTGCGGATATCCCTTAGGATACCCACTTGCTTGGAAATACATAAGTCTCCCTCCCCCCGGACATATGCCCTGAAGGCCTCCCACATGGTGGCCTGTGTGGACACAGTTCCAGCGTTAATCTCAAAGTATTCAAAAATGGAGCTTTGCAGTTCAATATGGAACACCTGGTCCAAGAGCGCATCGCTATGGAATCGCCAGCTGTATTCAAGGATGGAGCTTTGCAGTTCGCTATGGAACACCTGGTCCCAGAGCGCATCGCCATGGAATCGCCAGCTGTATTCAAGGATGGAGCTTTGCAGTTCACAATGGAACACCTGGTCCAAGAGCGCATCGCCATGGAATCGCCAGCTGTATTCAAAGCAACAGCCATGTGGGATCCGGAGTTTCAAAAGGACAGGGTTGTGGTCCGAGAGTGTCCGTGGGAGCACGGTGATCTCAGACACCCACATGTGGGCAGTGGCCGACAGGAACCACTAATCTAACCGTAATCAAACCGAGCGGGGCGCCCAGTAAAATGTGAAGCTGGGAGTAGTGGGGTGATGTGTCCACCATATGTCATATAGTGCATAAGTATCAAAGCTATGCCTAAATACCTCCCTAGCCCAAGGTTTATCTGTTGGTTGTGTGCTAATGGAGTCAGTTCGCAGGTGGTGTGGCATATTAAGGTCCTGTCTATTATTAGATGCTTCACTTCGAAACCATCCAGTCGGGTATAGAGGTCTCTGGAAAAAAATCGAGGTCATCAGCGTTTGGAGCATAAATGTTTACGAACAAAATGCTTTAGTCCCAGAGTGTTCCCTGCAATAACCAATATCAGCCTCCTGGTTCTGAGTAGTGGGAATGACCAAGGAATGGTATTGTTCTGTGGATTAGAATACAGGTACCTCAGGAGTATGTGCTATAACATGAAGAATAGCGGTGTGTGCCCCAATCCTTGGCGAGGTGTGCTCAGAGAGCTGGAGAAGATGTGTCTCCTGGAGAAAGTCACTTTTAATGGAGTGTCTATTAAGATAGGACAGTACTTGCTTCCCTTTTCACTGGTTATTGATGCCACGTGTGTTCCATGAGATGACTGATAAGTCAATTGTTTTAGCCATACTGTAAAACAGATTTATAGAGATGTATCTCAGGCCTTAAGCCCGAGCAGTATGTGGCGATGAGGGCATTGTGTATAAAAACGTGATGTGCATCGTCAGTTAACCTGTCAACCCCAAAGAAGTTACCCTCTAACAGTTTCCCCCCCCCCCTCCCCTCCCCCCCAGCAGATTTAAGAACATCCAATGAATCCCATTTAACCGGTTAAAAAATAAAACATAACCCCCGAGTAGTAAGAGTTGGTAAACACCATGAAGGCGTGGTGACAACACGGACATCGACAGTCCCAAAAAGAAAAGTTAAATACACTAGTATAGTGTAGTCGCCGTTGTAGGGTACGTTAACTTTGGCTGGGTGCAATATCGTGAGCAACAGCGTCTGGCACACGTGTCTATATCTTCAACATTCCCAGTTTCTCAATATAGAGTCAGGCCGTTTCACGTAGCTTCATCTCGAGAGGTCGATGGAGGGCTCTCACATCTCCCGGGTTAGTCACAGCCACTGGTCGCGGGGTATCTACCACGGATAGATTGACAGAAAGACTCTGCAGCAGCTGGGGCATCAAGGATCTTAACACGCCCCTCGTGTTCAACCCTTAAGCGAGCCGGTTAGAGCATGGAATAACGAACCCCTTGCTTAGGAAGCGCATATTTCACATTGTTGTATTTCCTCCTAGTTTCTTGAACAGTTGGGGTGAAATCTGTGAACATAGAGATGTTTTGAGCCCTGCTACTGCAAGGGCCCCTTTTCCCGGGCCATCCGGAGTGCGATATCTCTGTGTCTATAATTAAGGAGGTGGGCTATAAGATATCTAGGAGGTGCTCCTTCAGGGGGCGCTGTCCCAAGGAGCGATGCACCCGCTCTACCACAAAGGTTGCCGAGAAGCTAGAGCACTTGAAGAGGGTAGTTAGGAGTCGCTCCACAAAGTCCTTTGGTCTTCCCATGTTGGTAGTTTCCGCTATACCAGAGATGTGGATATTGTTTCATCTGGAGCGGCCCTCCAAATATTTATTTTCTGATTGCTACCTGTTTCAGGGTCCGCTCCATTTTATCTAGGCGTTTCTGTAGCATTGTGGTGTTATCTTCCAGGCTGGAGATTCTTTCCTCTGTGCCATCGATATGGGCCCCCTATCTGTCCATCCGCTCACCCATCTTTTCCATGCGGCCTGCCAGTGTGTCAAACCATGCTTCAGTGGCACCAAAGCCAGCCCTTAGTTCAGTCATTACTGCGGATATGTCACACGGGGGAGCCTCTGCAGTGTCACGGCTATGAGCCTCTTCAGAATCCGATTGGCAACACAGGGTTCCGGCAGTGCCCGCGTGGTCAAAAGTGAGCCTTGTCTGTGCAGCCAATTCTGGTGTCCCAACGAAGCAACGCCCTCACAGTACAGGCAATGGCACATGAGTAGTGGCAGGTTTTACTCTCCTCTCCTGCCCCACCTGCGCAAAGAAAAGGATTGGGTGACCAGGCTGCGAGCCTAGCCCCCGACGTTCAATGGCGTGCACCTCTGATGAGCAGCTATCCTGCCTGGGGGTTCAACTGTCTTGTACCCCCAGTTGGGGCGGTGTTAATGGAGAGTGGGCAGTAGGTAGATGCAGCGTGTATTGCACTTGGTCGTATGTTTGAGACAGCAGGGGGCAGCAGAAAGTTCACTCGCATCCAGTGCTGCAGCACGGTAGCCGAGGCGATGAGGTCCTTATAGCACCGGGCGGGCATCAGCGGGTAGTGGCGGTCCGCCACAATCTCATCCCTGCCACACTCACTCCAATTTTGTACGTCTTGCTCTGTCCACAAAGCTGTCTCTCTGGTGCCTGGTGTGTCTGCAGAGAGTGGGTCTTGGCTTCAAATTCTGGCTGGTGTTGGGCAGCCTGCCACTCCCACATAGGGCCCGGACGCATCCGGCTGCATCTCCCCGGTAGGCTGCAGATGTCTCCCAACTCGTGGGCCTCGAGAGGGCAGTTCTTGTGCCCTGAGGGAGGGGCTGCCTGTCCGCGCAGCTTGATGTAGAGACTAAGGAGGGAGGGTTCCAGCGAGTTACGAGGTTGGGTGACGTCTGCCTCAGACCTACCGCCGCGGAGCCTCCGAGACTGTGTTGGCTGCATGGGGCCTGCCTTTCCCCTCTCCTTCAAATGCAGGCATTAGTCCTTCGACCGGGCACAATTTCCACAGTCCTCTGGTCCCTGGCTTCCCAGCTAGTTGTGCATGCTGATATGTAAAGGCTTCTGCAGCAGCAAGCAGCTAGTAGGTAAATGCCGAGCCAGAGCCTCACAAGTGTGTGGCCACCTTGGTAACGGTCGTGGCCACGCCCCCAAGTAGACAAAATTCTTAATTCAGAAAGGGGTCATTGTGTTGATCACTCAAAGCTTTCCCAAATAAACTAGTTGTTGAATAAAAAACATATTGAAAATAAGTATAAAAAAAAATATAAACATTTGATGACAATGTTTTCATCTGTTATTTTTTCAGCACAATGGCCGATTTACAAAAGCAATATAATATCAAATCTGTCAGACCCTACTTTTTGCAGGGATATATAGGGTTTCTAGGTTTTCCAAAAACACAAGATACCCCGAACCAACAACACAGCTGCTGCTTATAATGATTTTTCATTGTGTACCAACAATGCAGCAATTCATATGGCAACATCGAATCAAAGAAAATGGGTTTGAAGGAAAGCTTGTTTTTTCTGAAATGTGCTCAAGTTGTTGAGTTTACGAATAGTGGTTATTAACAGACCATTGATTCTGGGGTAGCAAAATTATCATGTGGTTCAGGAGCAAAATGTGTTTTCCAATTGGTGATAACTTCCACTAGTCTATGTTCGCACACAACTCCCGAATCAAACACTTGTGTGACTGGGCCTAGTACTCTCGAGATACAGCATCCCAAAACGACAAGTAACGATATTCTATTTCACCAATCAAAACTGAGCTTTTTTTTGTTGCTAAGTGTGTACCTGCAGAATTTGGGCCCTTGCTCACTTGGCACCCATCCACTAACTTACCAAACCCAGACATTTCTGAATGTAGACACCCTGGGGAGTTCAGGGAGGTGTGATTTGCATTGATCCCATGATGCTTTTGTACCACAAAGGCCTTGCAAACCTCAAACATTGGCTGCAAACACCCATTTTCCTCAGATTTCTGTGAGAGAAATTATCAGGAGCTGCGGAGACCCACAAACTTCTACCACGTATTGTTCCCACACATCTCCCGATAAAAACAGTACCCCACTTGCTTGGATGGAGCTAGCACCCGCAACTAAAAATGCCTCTAAAAGCAATCTGAAGAAATCACTTTTTGCCTTTTAAAATCCACTCTTTTTTGTGGTGTGTAGCAGCGGAATTTGGGCCCTAGCTCAGATGCCACCCAGGGAAACACATCAAATGCAGACATTCATGAAACTTAGATAACCTGGGGAGTTCAGGTTGGTGTGACGTGTGGATCCCACAGTTTTCTTTACCCTGAAAGGCCTTACAAACCTCACACCGCGCTGAACTGCTGGGAGCTCAAGCTGTGTTAAATTCTACCAATGACCCGACTCTCCCCAAAAACTGATATTTTTTTTATTTCTATATTTCCAAATTGGAGATCTACATCAAAAGAATATATAAGGAACTACTATTCCTTGAAAATAGCTTTTTCTAAACATGCCCTAATGACTATCATATTTAGTGCAGAGTCTAAGAGCAAAGTGTGTTTCAAAGGGCAGGAAACGCGCATCTGAATAATCTTGTGGCCATGGATAAAAAAACACAAGTTAACACAATAATATTAATGAGTGCCATCTGCACAGATGAATTTGCTCCCAAACTAAATGGATGCCTTTTGATTTTTTTGCAGCGAGACTTAGTGTGACTAGTCAACATGTAAAGCTCACAGGATGCAGTGCACTTACCTAGAGGAGTTTATCGAAAGCATTAACAAGCGGTATACTTTGTTAAACAAACATTTCCAGAAGTGGTTCAGAAATTCTATCCTGTGCTGGTGTCTTAGGACAAGACACGATATCTGTGAGTGGCTGGGTGCTAGAGAGAAGAAAGAAAGAGAGGGAGAACGGGAGACCGGGAGAGAGGGAGAGAAAAAGAGCGAGAGAGAGAAAACAAGAACATGGTATTTGTTATACATGAAGCGAGTGTTTCAAATTGTCTGCTTTGCCTGTGGGCTGGAAACATATGTAGGGTTATTTATCTAAGTGAAGAGCATAAACCAGCGCAGGCAGACAAGAAAAACTATTTTAAAGAGTGAAAACTGCAAAACACCACTTGACCTTTCAGGGTCGAAAGCTCTTTGCATGTTTGTGTGTTGAAAGGCAGCTGCTCCATTTGCCTCCAACTAAATGAGGGTGATGTTGCAAAGGACTGTGGGTAGTCAGATTAATCTGACATTATAAAAGGAGGCCTAAAGCTGCACCTAAATAATCCTAAAGACCCTACAATTCAAGCCCTATTCACCCTCCTGGAAGTGAACAATCTTATCCAACACTACAACAAACAAACGCAAAATAAGGGTTCGAAACTTGACGGCCTCATCTCTAAACACAACACTCTAGCCCTCCACTCTATCCAACCATCCTACTGGACTGATCATCATCTAATTCTATTCAATCTGAGTACCAACCAACCAAAGGCCCCCCCAATCTAGCCGTCCCAAGCACTAGGTGAGGAACATGCGTCGAATTCCTCATACTGAATTAGAACAAGCATTTGCAATGCAATAGGTCTCGCATTAATTACGTTTGAGCTATTGGCATTGCTAAATATTGCAACACCAGTGGTGGCATGCTGCGCTTTAGATGAATATGTTTAAAAGTAAAGTGCGCCATACTGCGCTTGCTACAATAGTTAATTGTGGATGCGTTAACAATTGATGTGTGCACTGATGGCTGATGGTGTGTCTGCCTGTAGAAATTGTGTGCTGGTGGTGTGTGTGCCTGGTGGAAGTGTGCATTGCCGGCTGGTGGTGTGTGACTGGTGGAAGCGTGCACTGACGGCTGGTGGTGTGTGCCCGGTGGAAGCATGCACTGACAGCTGGGGGTGTTTGTGCCTGGTGAAAGCATGCACTGATGGCTGGTGGTGTTTGTGCCCGGTGAATGCGTGCACTGACGACTGATGGTGTCTGTGTTTGGTGAAAGTGTGCACTGATGGTGTGGTTGTGTGGTTGTGTTTGTGTGTGTGATTGGGTGTGGTTGTGTGTGTGTGTGTGTGTGTGTGTGGCGTGGCACCAGTACAAACAAAGGGGTGGAATAATTGTGCGCAAAGAACTGTAAAACCTGAAGACAGTTCGTGTTTCTTCGAACGCCATTACAAAAAAAAAACCCTCAAGCTTAAAGAACTGTAAAAGCTTAAGACACTTCGGATGTATTGCAAGTATGTGTTAAGTACGTGGAATGCTCAGTAAGCAGGGCTGATTCATTTGCTATGTAACAGATGCATCTACATCCAGGATTTCATTTGTTTGCATCGAACACCGCAAGAATAAACTACATAAAAATGAGAACTTTTAAATACTGTAGATTCTTGGTATTAAACCAGCAGCGACGACCTCATTGCCTTTGACCCACTGGAAGCACAATAACTGCTTGACGTTACCCTGGTATTTAAACTGCCCTTCTCGTAATTTGATCACATGAAGGGTTAAGGGTATACAAGACGAGAGAGGGGGGAGGAGTTGCAGCAACAACAGCCAATGTGGGCCAAGACAAGGGAGGAGGGAGGAAGCAGCGGGCGACGAACTGCTGAAATGATCTCTTGGAGAGTGACTGGCCAAAATTAAACAAAACAAGCAGAGACTTAAAACCAGTTTCAATTTTACAATGAAATTATTATAAGTGGCCAAAACCCCCAATGCGGTATTTGTTCCACGCAGACACTGCAACTTGGAGTGTGACGTAGTATTGGGGGATGGCAGTGTTTATGGTAGTTTTCTTGTGCCGTCCTGAGGCCCACGCAGTACCAATAATTATGTTTAGTACTGTTTCAACCCGCCTCAACAAGTCTGACTGCTGCTGGGCATCTCTGCCAACAATATTATAATTTATATTATTTGTATGAAGGGCTGTGTGACCGCGTGGCGGTAATGGGAAGTAGACTAAACAAAACATGAACACGGCGCCCAAAGTAAATTAAAATAACATGGGGAAAGGACTGCAAAGGAGAGCGCGTGCTGCTTTTAATATAGAAAGTATTTTAGATTTGGTAGATGGTAATGCTGCCATATCAAAGTAATGTGTGCATACTCCGGGGTGGGAGGTGGTGTTGGGGGAAGGCACGGGGAGATTAAGTGAATTGGAAGCAGCACCCTGGTGAGGAAAGAGTGCAAAGACAAACATGCTTGAGAGCAGTGCTTAGGTAATTTACTTAGCTGTAGCATGTAGGTAGGTGATGCCCTTTACACAATGAACTGGACACCCCTGTAGCTATTTCACGATGAGATGGCCACTCCGGGGCGGAAGTGGGTGTTAGGGGAAGGCAGAGAGAGATGAAATAAAGTGTAAGCATCGTCAGGTGTTGCGGTGAGGAGAGGGAAGAAATAAAAACAAATATGCTGAAGAGCTGTGCCCTTATTTAATGAGTAAGTCACTTTCTTGTAGCATGTAGCTGCCATCCTTTACACAGACAACTAGATGCGCCTGCTGCCATCTCACGATTACATGCACACTCCGGGGCTGGAAGTGTTGTTGGGTGAATGCACAGGGAGATAATTAAGTGAAAGCAACCCCCCCTTAAAGAACCATGCTTTAAAATGAAGCGCAGTGTATCGCACTGATCCTTTAGAAAACTAAAAAGAAAATGCAGAGTCCGAGATGACTGTGAAGAAGGAGCACCTAGATACAATGAATAAAATTTTAAAAACGTTTTAATTGGGGAAATGTGGCTGGGGAAGCCTGTAGCTGTTCCCCAACACCAACTATCGGTAAATGCGGTCAGGGAAGTCCGTAGCTGGTGTGCTTGCAACAACATCTACGAAAATGTAATTTACAAACCAGCCCGGCGGAGCGTGGCGCGCGCGCTTGGCGGGGGAGCGGACCCTTTGAAGTGCGATGTCAAATGGATTGCATGGCGGCACGATGCGCGTGATTGTGCGCGTGCTCGCCATGCAATCCGCTTTTGGGAGCACTTTTAAATCCCCCTTACAATAGTCTCGCCTTGCGATCGCTTACGCGATAGCAAGGCGAGACCTAAAAATTGGTCAGTTCCCAAATCACACCTTCACCCATCTTCTCTTCTGCCAAAGACCTTACCGACTACTACAACGATATGGAAAAACTTGTCGAGGCATTCGTCCCCCTAAAACTCAAACCAAGAAGCATCCCCTCCAGATCTTGGTTCAACACAGACCTTAACAAGGAGAGACGACAACTCCAATTAGTCAAAAGAAATTGGAGACCGCAGCCCTCGCTAAACAATCACTTGATCCTACGGGCTGAATGCCTAAAATAACAAAAAATATATATCTTCAGTAGGGGTGGGTGGACACGGCGGAGATTTACTATGCGGAATTCTGCAGAGTTGAATAAAAACTCCATGGAATTCTGGTCCGCCGTAGGTCTCAGAGGCCCTGCTACATGAATTAAAGAAGGCTTTCATGCCTCTGTTTAACCGCCTTTACTTTGTCCCTTTTGCTGCTCCAGGTGTGTGTTCTGCTCCAGCTGTGGCAGCCAGTGGACGGCGCTTGCTGTTCTTTCCCTACCATAACCTGTTCCTCAGAGGTCACCTGTCCCTCGCAGTGCAACAATGAGTGAGGGAGGGACTGGCCTTGTGCAGCCGGTCCTCCGACCACCAGCTCCGTCCGGTCTCCCTGCAACGACAGCTCGTCTCGATGCCTCCCTCAGCAGGCCTGGGTGAAACAAGCGCAATGCCCCATCAAAACAAACACAAACCACAAGCACACTCTGTGAAAAAAGACCAAAACCAGCCCAGCCCTGCACAAAATGAATGTAGATTACAAAATTAAACATGGACATATGCAAATGACTCACTGTGACAAACCATGTTTGTAACTTCTAACAAATTTAATGCCTGGGAAAAGGCAGTAGTGTGATGTTTTGGGCTGGCACCAGTAAACTTCCTTCGTTACGCAGGAGGCAGAGTTTTTCCCGGAACTCCACATTCCAAGTAGAGCGCAGAATAAAAAAAACTTTGCGCGCTCTGTCAGTGGATTGGAGTTCACCACCTATCCCTAACCTTCAGAGAAGAAGCCTTGTTTTTCTGAGACCAACTTGACCGGTCTAGAAATAGACCCAAAGACCTCTTCAACATCAAAGAACAAATCTCCTCTCTGTCCCAACACTCAACTAATGACTTCTACGCGCTGCAAAGAATTCCTAAAATATTTCTCTAATAAAATCTCTAACATTGAACACTCCCTTGAGCCTCCCAACACTTTACCCTGCACCAAGGATGCCCCCTTCACACAAAGGGCCTAACCAAAGCCCTACATTCAAAGTGCAGCTGTCCCCCTCTCAACAGCACAGTCCACCAACGCCAATCCCTTGTAATTGGAAAATGACGCAACCTGGACCAAATTCAACCTTATCCCGGAAGAAGAAACCCCAAGTAACTCGCTAGTATAAAGCCAAACTCGCACATCTCGTACCGCTTCCCTGCGACGCTGGTTTAACCCCTTCTGTGCCCATGACATGCTAGACTCGTCATGGAGCACTGTGCCCATGACGAGTCCAGCACGTCATGAGGCATTTCCCGGGGAATCCCTCTGCTGCGGGCACCAGAGGGATTCCCTTTTACTGAAAATAGCCTCGGGAGCTGGGGAAGAGCTTCCCCGGCTCCCGAGGCCCCCCCCCCGGGCTTTCAGTGTAATGACGATCGGCGCGCACGTCGCGCCGACGTCATTACACTGAAAATGAAACTGAAATGAGCCAAGAGGCTCATTTCAGTTTCACTTTGTACTTGCTCAGGGGGCTATCTCAGCCCCCTGAGCACGTAGAAAGACGGGAGAGGTATCGTTGGAAAGGGGAGAAAACGTAGTGCGCCTCAACAGGCAAGGGTCCTAAACGTAGTGCGCCTCACTACGTTTTGGGCCCTTGCCCGTGGTGGGTCCTTAGGCCTCCCACACGAGTGAGGCACCGTTTTTATCGGGAGACCCGGGGGAACGCTGGGTGGTAGGAAATTTGTGGCATCCCGGTGATGCCACAACTTTTCCTCACAAAAATGTGTGAAAAAGGTGATTCTTTTTCAGCTAAATTTGAGGTTTGCAGGGCATTCTGGGTAAGGAAACGTTGGGGGATCCACGCAAGCCATACCTCCCTGGAATCCCCCGGGTGTCTAGTTTTCAGGAATGTGTGGGCTTGGTAGGTGTCCTCAGGTGCTGAGAGCTAGGGTTAAAAAACTACAGCTAGGCACTTTGCCAAAAAAAGTTCATTTTTCACTGCGAAATTGAGGTGTGTCCACGATGCGTTTTGCGCCGTTTCCTGTCGCGGGCACTAGGCCGACCCACACAAGTGAGGTACCATTTTTATCGGAAGACTTTGGGGAACACGGGGTGGGTGGAAATTTGTGGATCCACGCAGATTCCAGAACTTTCCACCACGGAAAATGTGTTATTTTTGGCAATTGTTTAGGTTTGCAATGGATTCTGGGTAACAGAACCTGGTGGGAGGCAGTCAAGTCACCCCATCCTGGATTTCCCTGGGTGTCTACTTTTCAAAAATGTATAGGTTTGCTAGGTTTCCCTAGGTGCCGGCAGAGCTATGGTTAAAAAACTACAGCTAGGCACTTTGCTAAAAAAGGGTAATTTTGCATTGTGAAAATGTGTGTGTTCACGTTGGGTTTTGAGCCATATCCTGTCGTGGGCACTATGCCGACCCACACAAGTGAGGTACCATTTTTATCGGGAGACTTAGGGTAATTCAGATTTGTAAAGGAACTGTTATTACCTATTGACTTTCGATACATTTCTGCCTTCCAAATGAAAGACATTGTGTAAAAAAGAAGTCATTCTAAAAAATGACTGATAATTCTCATGCTAGTGAGTATCCCAATTTCGGAAATGTGCAAATATCTACTGTTTCTAAACTCTATATTTTGTTCCCATTTCAGAAATACATAGGTGTCTTTCATACCGATTTTTCCATGTACATTTTTTTTACAGAATAATTACTATATACCTGGTACATAATAAAAAACCATTGCAAGTTGCTGCTCAGTTTTTGGCTCTGGGTTCGTCGGGTTCTTGGTGAACCTTCAAGTACTATATATCCCCACAACCAGTAATGTCCAGCGGATGTAAAGGTATATTGCTTTCAAAGAGCTGTCCAAATTAGAAGTTACAGGTGAAAACATTGACACAAAAGGCGCTTTTTTTCAACAAATATTCAATTTATCCTATATTTAACTGTTAGTTTCTATAAAGAAACCTTGATGGATCTACACAAATGACCCCTTGCTGAATTCAGAATTTTGTCTACTTCTCTAAAATGTATAGCTTTCGAGGATCCATTACTGCTTTTGTACCCATTTCTACCATTAACTGGAAGGAGGTTGAAAAGACAAAAAATAGCAAAATTAGGCTATGTTTTGGGTTTCTGACAAAAGTCTGGTATCCCCTAAAAGCTGGGAAAATGGTGCTTTCAGCCCCACAAACCCTTTTTTGATAACATTTGCAGGGAAAAACCCAGATGCTTTCATTTGCAGCCCGTTTTTCCCATTTTCCCCCAAAAAAACTAAATTTTGCTGTATTTTTGGCTCATTTCTGTGACCCCTTCAGGGGAATCCACAAACCCTGAGTACCTTCAGAATCCCCATGATGTTGGAAGAAAAGGACGCAAATTTGGCGTGGATACTTTATGTGGTCAAAAAGTTACAGGGGCCTCAGCGCGCACTACCCCAAATAGCCAAAAAAGGGCGTTGCACAGGAGTGGGGAAAGGCCTGGCAGCGAAGGGGTTAAAAAACTCCGCTATATCATCTCTCCTATTCGGACTAAAATCATTAAGTCTCCCAATCGAGCAGCTCCATGCCGCCCCTCCCCCCCCCCAACTCAGCCAAGTACCCCATCATCAAAAAAACAGAGGTGGACCAAACCGACCTTAATAACTACAGACCTATAGCTAACCTCCCTCTCCTCGCCAAAGTCATTGAAAAATGTGGACTTGCACAACTCAATAGCCACATAGAAAAATACAATCTGCACGACAGCTTGCAATCGGGAGTCACGAAAGGCTGCAGTGCCGAGACTGCGATACTGAACATCATAGACAACCTACACAGATACCCAAATGATGGCCAGGCCTGCCTTCTAGTCCTCCTGGACCTATTGGCTGCCTTTGACACTGTCCGCCATGACACCCTCATAAACGTCCTCGCACAGCGTGCAGGCATCAATGAAAAGATCCTTAAATGGTTCACATCTTTTCTTGAGGCAGCGCTTACAGATAATCAAACTTAACAACTCGACTTCAAAGAAACACCAGTCCCACAAGGACTATATATTATATTATAGTCCTGGCTGACAACCAACCACCTTAAACTCCTCCACAACAAAACCGAACTCCTTTTCATCCAACCCAAATAAAACTCCTTTTCCGTAGATCTCTGGCCCGACAATTTCACCGCATTAAACTGAAAACTATCGAACTCCAATTCTATGAAATCCCTGGGGATTACACTTGAGCGTCATCTGAGCATGAAGGGGCATATAAACGCCTCGCCACAAAGTACCTCTTGGATGCTAAAATCCTTATAAAAAGTCAAACCCTTCATCCCCTCAGTAGACCTAAAAACTGTGGTGCAATCCTTCGTCCTCCCCAAGTTAGACTACGGCAGCGCAACGATCATGGGCACCCCAATAACATACCTTGCACCTCTGAAAGTCACACTCCACGCATAGGCCAAACTTCTATCCAGGGAGAGTCGCTTCGACCACATCACTCCTGCTCTCAGGAATCGTAACTGGCTACGAACTAAGGCAAGAGCTAAATTGAAAACTGTGTGCATAACCCAGAAAGCTCTCTACACTGAAAACCCAATCTACCTTACACATAAATTAATAAAAGCTGTACAAACGAGAACCCTCCGAAGCTCTGTCTACTCCTGATTTCACCAAAATTTAAGAGAGAGAAATCCTGCACACTTTGTTTCTCAGGAAACGCCCCCAGAATTTGGAACTCACAACCTCAAGATTTACGGGACAATCAGTCATTCCCTCACGTGAAGAAGAAACTGAAACTGCTACTCTTCGACTAATACCTAAACTCCCCCCTTAAAGCATCAGTCCAAACTGTTTGCCTCCATCCCCCACCCTCTAAACAAATCTGAGCATTACTACCTTCGGGTAGGACAAAGGGCCACACTACCCACCTTCACTACGCCATACCTTAGTTAAATCAGACCTTACATTGGTCATCTACACTACAGTTCGTCGTCTATAACGAAGATTAAAGTCCTCTATTTATTATTATGTAATCTTGTCTACTCCTCATGTAACCTTTGTTTTCGCTGCTGGTCTAATTCTGTCTAGCGATTTACATATATATATATATATATACCATACTTACCTCCAATAAGTGTCATCAACGTACCCTTATGTCTACTGTGCACGCCCTTTACATATTGTCACTGTCTTTATCCACACCTAATACAGTTGATGTCATGAATTCTATGCAAATTCTATGAAGCCCTCTAATGCCTTCAGCTCAAGTCAGAATGTGACCTTGGAGCTAAAGCGGTCGACCTCGAAGCTGGGCAACCGGGTTAGAGTCTCAGCAACAACGCTCAACATCCTGTGATTCTGGGCAAATCACTTAATCTCCCTGTGCCTAAAAAAATTGAATGTGTCCATCTGTAACGAAACTGGTGCTCATGTAAAGCGCTATGACACCTGATATCTTAGGGTCGAGTTCAAGCTAGATTTTTAAAATAGCATTAAAAAAAACTCTACAAAATAATTTTCAAAAAAGTTGACGCAAACACTCCACAGAACCAAGGCGTCAACGCGTCCCACCCCCGGGGAAGTCAGAGTCCGCCATGGGCCGTGCATCTCAACCCCACTCCACCAAGCGCTCAGTGCCACAGCCTGCATCCTCTGAGCGCTGCAAAACCCCACCTTCTAGCACTACATTGAGACTGTGTCTCCTCACTCACTCACTCTCGCTCTCTCTTTCTCTGCAGGGTTGGGAGGGGGCCCTTCCTGGGGTTTTACCAGCTGTCCTGGCCGATTTTAGCTCATATCCCGTGTTTTAAAGGGGGTCGACTGAAACTAGTGAGAAGTGAGATTGGGTGTTCTAAAGTTGTGCTAGTTAGCAGCTGTTAAAAGGAAGCAATTTAATTAACAGGTATGCTGGTGGTTTCATAAATTACATTTTATTTTTTTCTTAGTGCTTCTTCTGTGTTCCTATGTTGATAAGAGTAGTCCTTCTGCGCAGCATTGTTGATGTAAAATTGTAGTCATTCTTCTATTTTTGCAAAATGTCCTGGTTTTTGGTTCTCAAGATCTGGTCACCCTACCCACAGGCCTTCTCTGGTGGGCGAGCACCAGTCCTCGAGCTGGCACAGCCCAGGCACTGATGCATCGCTGCCCATGCGGGGGCATGGATTCTCCTTTCATACCTCCCGCACGGCCTTTCCTCCAACTCCCTCCTCCCTCCCCTCTGTAGAAGAGGGGGGCCTGTCCCACGTCTGTGGTTAAATACCCCCTCCTCCCCCGAGCTACAATCCTGTGCCTAACTTTATGACTGGGCTGAACCCAGTGTCCTTCTGCCCGTCCCTTCCCTGCCTTCTCTCCCCTTACCCCCGCCCGGTCCAGGCCGGTTCTGCTCGGGGGTGGTGTGGGGGGTGAGGTCCAGTAAGGCCCCCGGTCCAGCCACATCCTCCCCCCCCCCCCCTCCCTTCGGGAGGGGCGCCGAACCAAGGGGATTAGCAGTTGGCCATTAACATCAATTATCCGTCGGGTGGGGGTGACTAGAGGGTGTTTGGATGACGCACTTCTGACGTCACTGGTAATGGCGGGACAACCACATAAGTCCTGAATGCCAGACTCTGGCAGGTGAGTTATTTTCAGCCTAGAGTGCTGTGAGGTGAGCGCGCCGTGTGATCTGCTGCAGGTGAGTTGTGGGGGTGGCAGACAAAGACACTCGAATTATTTTCACCCGGAGGTGCTGTGGTTGTACTTCATGCAGTTTTCAGCTGTATGTTCCAAGCCGAAGTGTGATGTTTTAAGTAATAGACATGGGCAGTGGGTACATAAAGACTGTTATAATTGTAGTTAAACAGACAGTCTATACTAAGGCAAGTCTTGCTTTGTTTTTAACCTGGCTAGTCAGGACCTTGTCTCTAATCCGGTGCTAGTAGCGCCTAGCCCTATGAGTACAGTTCAAGAGTATTATTAAACAGTAACATTCCCAATCTCTCTCGTATGTCTATAAACAATTTAAGTTGAGAAATATCAATGCTCCGACTCACTCCTGTTGGGTACTCTGGTTGAAATGGAAAAGTGGACCCCAGAGCCCCCTGAAATTGTGGCTCCTGGTATACCACGTGATAAAGTTGAGGGCAGTGTCCCTGGATTATAACACATTGGTGTGTTTACATCGAAATTAGTTTAGAAATGCACGGCACCTATAGAAATACTGTGCAGTGACAGTACAGTAAAAATAAAGAGCAAGGTACATTGGATTCTTCAACGCTAATCGTAAATGATATGTTTAACAACATGGCTGTAATGTTGGGGTTGGTTCATTAAGCACCAGAGCAGCGTTCATTCGATATTCAAGCAACTCGCGTGACTGTCAGAGTGCTTAACACTGTAGGCTATGTGAGGCCTGAGGGTGATGGGCGACCCTACTCCCGGTCAGAGTACCTTACTCCCACTCGGAGCACATATTGGGTGTACCCTACTCCCACTCGGAGCACATATTGGGTGTACCCTACTCCCACTCGGAGCACATATTGGGTGTACCCTACTCCCACTCGGAGCACATATTGGATGTATCCTACTCCCACTCGCAGCACATATTGATGTATCCTACTCCCACTCGGAGCACATATTGATGTATCCTACTCCCACTTGGAGTACATATTGGATGTACCCTACTCCTGCTTGGAATACCTTTTTTTATTTTTTTATTTATATAGACTTTTATATAGCGCGAACTAGACCAGAGAACTTTACATGAGCATCAGTTTTGTTACAGAAGGACACATTCATTTTTTGGTAGGCATGGGGAGATTAAGTGTTCCACATATTTTGATGTCAGACTTTTTTAATGGAGTTCCTCCACCCAAGCTGTTTATAGCTTGAGTAGTGTACATTAATCGCAGCAGTAGGTTGGCTGTGAGGACCAGGGGTGTGTTCTTGTCGGGGCTTGCATGCATTCTCTGCTATTTATGTTGTTGGACGGTTGTCCATCTTCTGGCTGGTTGTGTACACACTCCATTTTCCACCACCTGTCTCTATGCTTAGGTGTGAGATGGTCTGATTGCCATGTTCTGTCAACTGTCCATGGCATGGTGATGAGGCCCCTGTTTTAATATTGGAGGCATCAATAAATCAGGTGTCTGTTAAGCACAACTACTCACCCGTAAGGGTCTCAAGGTGCTGGGGGTGGGTGGGTTAGGTTCCGGTCCATCAAGGAAGGGGGTCTGTCGAAAAGCCAGGTTTTGAGCTTTCTTGTGAAGATTGGGAGCAATATTTTCTGTCTGAGGTGCAGCGGAAGGGCGTTCCAGGCTCTGGCCACAAGGAAGGAGAAGGAGCGGCGTCCCGATCTGGTCTTTCTGATGCGGGGGACCACGGTGTAGGAGAGCTGGGCTGATCATCGGGTCCTTTGGGGTGCGTGGAATTTGAGTCGGCTGTTCAGGTATGCTGGTCCGATGTCGTGGAGGACCTTGTGTGCGTGGGCGAGCATCTTGAAGGTGACTCTATCCTCGCTGGGGAGCCAATGGAGTGTGCGCAGGTGCTGGGAGATGTGGCAGTGTCTTGGCAGGTTGAGGGCCAGTCTTGCGATGGCGTTCTGGATGTTTTGTAGCTTGCGGGTGAGGTTTTTGTTTATTCCGGTGAAGAGTGCATTGCCGTAGTCGAGTCTGCTGGTGAGGCATCACTTTGTGACTTTTTTTAGTTATGTCAAGTATATTTAGAGTTTGTTTACTTTAAGTAGGCTCCCCTCCCCACCCCCAGTGACAGCTTGTTTATTGAAAATTTTAAGTGAAATCATAGACTGTCCTGTTTATCTATAATGAAGAATCAATACTAAATGTTATTGCCAGAACAAATAATTTTAGACCAAGTTTCCTTCATTAATTACCCACCCCTTATTTAGAAGGGAGAAATTCTTTTTTCTTTTTCCCGCAAGTTGTGCTGATTGAGACTAGAGTTTTAAGGTTTTGATTAACGGAATGTTGATTGAACAGGAAATCTCACCAGAATTATGAGGAATTGGTCATGGCGATGAAAGCCGTATTTCATGAGTTCCAGTGAAATGTTTAATGTTTTTAGGTCGAGCCTGGGCAGCGCATGCGCTGCTCTGAGGCATGCTGTATTGGAGTAAGTAGTTGAAGCCCCGCCCATATTTGTCATTGGCTTGTCATTGTCCTTCGTAAATATGGCTTCTGATTGGTTAATAGTCTTGTTAGTCCCTCCTTTGTCCTGCCTCGTCTTCATTGGAACTTCCCACGGCAACTGGCCCTTTTACTTCGGTTGTTACATGTATGCTTTAATTAGAGTCTGGGAGCACTATTTTCCTAATTGGTTTTCTTTTGCCTGATGTTGCAGGCAGGACACGCTCTCTCTCAATGCTTTTTTTAGGTCGAGTTAGAAAGCTCAGCTGTCTCTTCAAGACCTGCTGCAATCGGTCTGTGGACATAAAGTCCAACCCCTTTCTTGACATTGGTTTTTCATTTGTCTGTCAGCGTCCTTCAAAAATCCCAGCTTGCTAGTGGTCAGTCGTGCGTCTTTGTCCCTCCTTTCTCTCTTCTGTTCCTCTCACAGAGCAGGGACATAGTGCGGTCTCATTCCACTATGGTTCTTTATCTGTTCTTGAGGGACTATTTTTTTTGCTTGAATTCCTGCTCTGTTATTGTTTGTCTGTGTTGAACTTCAGCTCCCTACCTGCTTATATTTAAATAGAACAGTGTTAGTCCTATCCCCTCTAAATGCCACAGTTACATTACTGCTGCCTCCCCTGCTGTGCTTCCTGCTCTGTTGCTTGAATTTTATTTAGCTTCATTTAATTTGTGGCACTTTTAGAAGTTCGCCGTCAGTTGGTTTTATTTTGGTAGGATAGCTTGGTTTGGGCTTCCTTCTAAGGTGGGGATTGGTTAAATAAAAAAATCCTGCCTGCCTCTGCTCACTTCTCATTCGTCTGTGCACTTAATATTCCTGTGCTCTCCACCCCCAACCCCTCCCACGATAGTGCTTGTGTGGGCCCCCGCCACCCCCTCCGATATCGATAAATGCTTTTTAGTTGGTATTTTTTTTGTGCACTTTAGAGCAAAAAATATTTCCAGGATCATTCACAGGATGTTGAACCGACTGCGGAGGATCAAACACAAATCTCCAGCTCCGAAGTCTGCAGCTCTGACTGCTAAGCCACGTCCTCTCGCTCTGGGGATCCCTGCTGGAGTCTCTTTGTTCGCCTCAAGCCACGCATTAGCAGCAGCTCGCTCTTGGGCTTGTTGTTTCATTCTGTAGTGCTTTGCAAAAGCACCAGCTACGTTACACATTTCAGTTTCATATTTTTGGTACACACGGGAGATTACTTGGCAGCTCAGGACATTCCTGGTCTTTAACAGGAGCTGCTGATTAATCTCCTCATGTCTACAAAACATATGAATATGTCATTGGGTAATGTTACTGGTGCTCGCTGCTTAGAGGAAATGCTCTGATTCCTTGCCAGGCTCTGTTTTTATCAGAGGGTGATGTCAGCAGCAAGATGGTTGTTAAATGTGTTAAAGATCAATTTGGAGCCATAGTTTAACCCCTTCCATGCTCATGACGGAACGGTTCCGTCATGAGCCACGGTTGAGCTGTGCTCATGACGGAACCGTTCCGTCATCGGCCCGCCCGCGCACGAACCCTTCAGCACCGCGGCGGAATTCGCCCAGCGCTGAAGGGGTTAAAGATCTTCAAAGGGACAGGGGTGCTTGTTTCAACATGTAGGGGGTTGATGGGGCAAGGGAAAGTGGAGAAGACAATTGGTGATAACCCATCAGGGTTATTGGCTACGCTTATCCGTATTCTATTTTTTGTTACATTTACTATTGCGAATCTGTTATGGAGCGCATATCACCAAGACTGAGCACTATATAAATTAGAATACAAATACAGTGATTGTGTTTTAGTTACATTTTATCAAAAGATTTACTGTCCCACTTTCACATAAAATAAATGTTGTCTGCTGTAGATTCATTTTCTTTTTCTTGTGTGCGTTTGCTTGAAGGGAGGGTGGGTGTAGTTTCTCTTGCCTGACAGTTGCGTGAATTCAGAAGAGACCGCATGGTGTCACTGCTGCCTCGGCCTGGCGTGTAAAGAAGGACTCATCTCTGTGGTGCTTCCTTTTTGGTTTATAGCTATAATGGAGTATAATTAACTATGTCTCTCTGGAATCGCCAAGGTTCATCTCTGCAGTTTTTTTTCGGCTTTTATTCTCTGCGCTATTTCTTGGCCAGAGGCAACAATTGTCTCGTTTTTTATTAATCTAATTGTGGCATGGAGACATATAGTGTACACGCTGTCAACATGTGGACAGGCTACTCTCTGTGTTGCTTCCCATCTAAATGCTGTTATGTTTGACTTGGTGTACGTTGTGGGAATCCTGGCATCTGATGCCTTGGGCAATATTTGATTAAAAATCAAGTATAAAAGAACTGGGGTGAGGATATCTTGTTGGAGATTGAGCGTCTGCTGTTGCGCATTCCTGCAACGTCACTCAGATCTATGTTTAAACGGAGCTTCCAGTAATGGGCTCCCTGTCTGTCTCATGTTGCGCTGCTGGTAACCTCCCCGTACCATTCATATGGGGTCAGAGGGGCATCTGTTCGTTGTCGTGAGACTCCGGCTTCCGTGGCAGGAATTCCAAGGCACGTCACTCATTCTGCCAGACTGAGATGCTGCTTGTTGACATCCTTCGCCAGCGTTGCCCTCCCTCGAGGGCCTTCACTGACCTTCCACATGACACATTCAAAACATGCGCAGAAACACAAACCTGCACACAGGTAATCTTTGGATTCCTCTTTGAATAAACCAGTACATTTCAAAATGTAAGTATTTTTAGTGTGTGTGTGTGTGTTTTTATTTTTTTCACATACACTGGTAGCTCCTCCCATTGTTGGTAAACACTGAAAAAACAAGACACACACCACTGTGAGGACTAGCGTGCTATGAGGACCGATTTCCCCCATAGCGTTTGCATTTGTGCGTGTGCTAATTACAGCACCCTCTTAACACATGTGTGCAATCAGCCTCTCACTAGCAGGAAAACCGTGTTGCAAATAAATAGGAGCAACTATGAAAAGAATCCTTATTCTGGAAGACCTGCAGATTCATTTATTTATTTACATGGGTGTATAGATCACTTGGCACATCTGCAATTGCCCCTGCTTACATTAATAACTGACCAGGTAAACGTCCATTTGCTTTACCCCGAGACCTGAAGCTTCCTCTCTGAGTCAATCAGCTGTCATTATAAGGAATTCCTATCTGTGTCCCTTTTAAACAACACTTCTGTGGTATGGTTTTGTTAATATGAGGCATTCATCTATTTGGGTGCAGTACACGACTGTACCATGCAGAAGGCGGAAACTACTTATTGTGGTAAAGGAATTTGTAACCGAATATACCAGAACTCATTTGCTGACATATTTAGAAATGTGGGAATACTTTGTGAATAATTTATGGTATAAACTACCCCCTGGTTTACGTTATAAGGATATTGCAAGATAACGTTATGGACCTCCCAGTGACTTGCAATATACTGTTTAACATAAATAAACTATCCTTACCATATGTATAGTTCTTGGTCATGCACTCCATCTTTCCTTCAGTGCTCTTTTAAACTTTTGTGGCACCTTTTTAATGTAGAATGTGAGATCTTTAGTATTAACAATCAGTTGTTTTTCACTTGTAGCCAACATGTTATGTAGCTTAAGTATCAAAACCGTGTATATGATGTCTGGTAACACCTTGATATATTCATGTTGTCGTATAGCAACTCAAGCAGTGCAGTAAGTAGACGTGTTTCAATAAGTGCATCCTTATCCGCTATTGGAGAAGAATTTCCAGGGGAAAAAGATCTGAAGAAAGAGAGCGGGATTTGTCAAGTCTCACTTTATTTAGGTGGCAGCGACATTTCTGTCCAGTGACCTGCCTTTCATATTCTGTGCAGTATGTTTCTGGGGGCACCGTGACGTCTCAGCTGGAATCTAATACATTATTACAGTAGAGTAGATCTGTTGTTTTCTAATTGCAGTTGGCCACAATTAGACAGTAATAACTTATTACAGTTCAGTTGTGATATGATGCCTGCTGCCAGAGCCAACAGCCAGGGTGAAAGGCCGGTCAAAGAGCACCATTGCAGGTGCAGTTTAAACAAATTAAAGGAGAACTGCCTTTTTAGGCCGAGCTTGGGCAGGGCATGTGCTGCTCTGCGAGACATGCTGTATTCGAGAATAGACGTGAAGCCCCGCCCATTGTCTGCCCATATTTGTCATTGGCTTGTGTCAATGTTCTTCGTAAAAGCTGACTTCTGATTCGTTAACAGGCTTTTTTGTCCCTCCTTAGTACCGCCTTGTCTTCGTTTGTAACCTCCCTTGAGGACTTACCATTTTACTTCTGTTGTTACATGGTATGCCTTATTTAGTCTGTAAACACTACTTTCTTTAATGAGTTTCTCACACTGCAGGCACGACATGCTTTCCTGCAACATTCAGCGCACCATGTGCTCTTTCACTTTCCAAGCAGCCCGGGATAATGGCGGCCGCTTCTTTGAAATTAAATAGGTCTCGCATTTATAAGAGTCTGAGCTATTGGCATTTTAAATGACAATTCCTTTTATTTGTGTTAATTATCAAAACAGATAAATAAAAGGCACTGCCCTATACAATGCTAATAGCTTAAATGCTTGCAAATGCGTTACCTATTGCATTGGGTTGTATTTTGTTGACCGCGATTATGCATTTTCATCACATTCCAATACAACTCATTGTTTTTATATTTAAAAACCATGTATTTGTGGGGGGAGACCCCCCACCTTACCTTAAATTTGTGCTATTGATATGCGATGTAAATGTATAATCGCGGTAAAAAAAATGTGAGGCAAATGCATGCGATGTATTTACCTTGTTGTAAAGGCTGTTTCCCATTGCATTGCAAATGCTTGTTTAATTTGAGCAGCAACGCCACTTCAGGTGGGATAACGGCAGAGTTGTGCAAACCTGGTGAGTGCTATTCATGCAGTTTCAAGGCAGAGCATAAGTAAATATTGAATGCTGATACCGGATTGAATATAACCAGTTGTATCACCAAGCCCAGGGGATAGTACTCCACCTGACGTGAGTAAGAAATTTAAAGGGGGAGTAGTTTTTCTCCTCAATGAGGTCCTGACGAAAGCCATCGAACCGGCAAGGGCGCATGCAGGTTAAAACATGTTGACAAAGTGATGTGAAGGACATATTGCATGTCCCATATTTCACATCCACCGTTTTGAATCTTACCCTATAATTTTTTAGAATAAATTGCACCACATGATAAAAAGGTAATTTTAAATTTTCTATTCTGCACAAACTAGATCCTAACCGGGTTTTGACGATCTCCTCCTGGTGGAGGCCAACAAAAGACCCAGTGATGATGCTATCAGCCAAGATTACGCCAATGGCAACAGACATACCAATGGCGGATAATGGTTGTTGACTGTCTTATACATATTTGTGCCAGATCCTTCGAGGCCTTTTGGCTCCACTCCTTTTTGATTTAGTGATATATATCTGGAAGCTGAGTTTGGCCCCCAGAACGCTTCTACTCTTTCCCCCCCCCGCTTTGATATATAAGCAGGATTCTCACAGCCAAATTGGCATGACCTTTGAAATGAGGGTCTTAGTCGGGCCCCACTGGTGTTCGAACCATTTGACCTCTGAAGTGTGCTCCGTTCTCTGAAGTGGGCTTTTATACCTTACTGGTTTGTTAGAAACTCAACTTTGTAAAATGAATCTTCTGTAGAGTTGTCATACGCTAAATCCCTTTCAGTTCCAAGAGTCAGGTACTTTTCTATTAGTGGCGAGCCGTGCGTGACACTTTAGGAGGAAGGAATAACCAGCACTCTTGGCAGGCAGCTTGCCTTCTCAAAATGCTTGTATTTTTAATAAGACAATAATCTAGTCATTCAATACATATCAATAACACATGCCTTCATAGATAGAGCATTTTTATTTTTTTTATTTTTATTTAATATAAAAGTGAGTTTAATTTTAGATATGATTATTAGCATCAAAAAGATGCCTGCTCTTCTTGTGGAAGCATAGTGATAATGCTTTCTAATTGTTTATAAATTAGGCTCATCCAACGAAGGTTGACGAGGGCCAGACTGCACACCCATTCTGGTTCCCATTTTCATTAGGGCATGTAAATAAGATTCAGGTGGATATTGTGAAAACCTGACATGGCTCCACCCTCAAAGGCTTTATTGACCAGGTAGGTTTACATGATAACCTAATGTCATTGAGAATGCGATTCACCAGCGCTGGGTTTTTCTTTTACAATGTCCTTCCTTTGAAGCAATCCCCACTGCCCTTTCTCCCCGGAGCATTTTCTTTGTCTCCTTCACCTAAAGCACTCTGCTTGCCTAGCCTTTCCCTCCTCTTGGGCACTTGCCTTTGCCCCTTCTCTTAGGCCCACCAAGGCGCTCTATGCATCTCTATCACCAAGGGTGACCAACTGGCATTGGTGTAAATTTCGGACGATGAGCGTAAAAATTCAGGACACTGCTTTGCTACCTCCTAATGGGTTCACGCAGAGATACATCACTTTGTTTTTTCCGCAGCTGTATGTGCTCACTGTATCCCTGCCTCCCTGCAATATGCAAGCTCTCACCAGTCCTCTTCGCTTCCACTGTGTCCATTGCATGCACCCCCAGTCTCTGTGCCTTGATGGGTGTTCATCCTCCTCTTCTTACCTTATGCCTGGTTGATACCCCGTGCTCCTATGTATGTCCACCCCCCAAATGCACCCCCCTTGGTTTATGTATCGCTGCCTTCATAACCTGTAATTCCTGTGTCTGCTTCAGCTCACATTGTCTCACTGTAGCCCTGCTCATCGTGTCTCTGCTCCCCATGCCAATGCATCCAGTGCGTCCCCAGTCTGTCTCCATGTTCATCCTATCATTACAACCTCTGGCTATGTTTCATTAGTCTGTGCACAAACCTACTAGTTACAACCTGGAGTTTTCTCTTTCTTCTGCTTGTTGTGGGCCCCTGGGGATAATCACATCACATTCATAGCAGCCATCCAACGGGGTGTTAAAAACCAGGTAAAATTAGCACAATCATACTGCTTAACGTTCTTAAATACCCACAAATAAAATAATCAGTTGACTCTTATTCTCTTGGGTTCAATATGTCCATACCCAGCATTTCCATTTATGTAATTAAGCATTCTTGTTGTGTCCTTAAAAACTGCATAGTATTCCTTTGCTAAATCAAATCCAGCATTGGTTGATACTGTATCCCAGTAAGCCCTATACACCAGAAACACAATCGATATGCTTGCTTATAAATTAATTGTATAACACACAATTGCCATCAGATCCATCCACTACTAAACGCATAAGAAAAAAAATGTATATTTACACTAATAGCTCCAACTCTAACAAAAGTGATACCTATTGCGTTGCAAATGCTTGTTCTTTCTTGATGTTGTGCAGCATTGGGAAAGCCTATATGTCGAAAAGGTGATACTTCTTGACTTTGCCAATGTGTGTTTATTGTGGTTGTAAACCTCCTTTTTCTTGTGTATCTCTGGTCTGAGCCTCTGATCTCTGGAGTTACACTATTTGAAAGATGCTCAGATTATTGTCTGGGTCCTATCACGGGCTCTCTGATAGTATAAAGGACTCCCTTGCAGCAATTGATTATATTCCCTGCCGTTATTGTGATGCTCTTTGTTGTGTGGGCCATTCACTGCAAAAGGCTCTGTTAAACCTGACAGCCTTAGGGTGGTCTTTCCCCAATTTTTTACCTGCCTCCCTCCATTTTCTGTGCTTGTTTTTGCTGGCTTTAGGACTCTGCAACCGTTACCACTGCTAATCAGTGCTAAAGTGTTTGTGCTCTCTCCCCTGAACATGGTAACATGGGCTCATGGGGCTCCTACTCAGTTGGCATATTTAGTTTGCCTTAAGTCCCTAGTAAAGTGCACTACATGTGCCCAGGGCCTGCAAATTATTTGCTACTAGTGGGCTGCAGCACTGACCGTGCCACCCACTTATGCAGCCTGAAACTATGTCTCAGGCCTGCCACTGCAGTGCCTATGGGTGAAGTTTACTGCCATATCGAGTTGGCATTTAAAGCTACTTGCCAAGCATAAAACTTCCCTTTTATTACATATGTCACCCCTAAGGAAGGCCCTTGGTAACCCAAAGGGCAGGACGCTATGTGAGTAAAAGGCAGAACATATACTTCTATGTTTTACATGTCCTGGTAGTGACAAACAGTTACATTACTTTTTCACTGCTGTAAGGCCTACTCCTCTCGTTGGCAAGAACCGGGAAATCCATAGAATACCTTAAGCTGTAATTCCTGATTGGAAAGGAGTAGCCTTTTCATGTTTCATATCTTTGCAATGGTAATGATAAATCCTCTTTACTGGTAAAGTCGGATCTAACATTACTATTTCTGAAAAGCTGCTTTTAGAAAGTGGACTTTTCTCTGCTTGTACTGCTCTTTGTGCCTTACAGCCTGTCTCTAATACATGTCTGGGCTAGGTGACCGACCCCTTTGTGTATTCCTTCTAGAGCGCTACAGACACTGCAAGGGTTGGGTGTGGTTTAGCACTTATCTGCATCCCGATGGGTTGTTCAGGGCAGATGGGAGGAAGGGGCCTACTCTTACCCCTCACAGGGTAGTAGACTGACCCCATACAAAGGAATGATAACTCCCTTTGGTAGTCTGGAGTGAGTGCTGGGATTGGAAGAGATACTGGTGCCCTTCAAAACCACTCTTTGAAGTTTCCCTTACATCAAAGGCACATTTGGACCTAAATTTTGAGTCTCTGGCCCCATCAAATCCGACACTTATAGATCTTCACAGAACAGCTGTGAAAAAAACTGTGGTGCTGCTGCACAAAAGACTCAACTGTAGTCTTGGTTACTCCTTGAGTCCACACTCAGCGATTAGGAGGGCATCAAGAAGGATCGTATGCCCTTGCTCTGCCTATTGCATCTTTACATTGAAAGTGTAATCTAGAATTTCTTCAGCGCACTTGTCTATGTGGTCAATTAAATGTCTCATTAAATGCCAATAGATTTTTGTGAAGGACCCACCATTTAAGCTTATCCCGTGTTTTTTAAAAAAAAATTTCCAACATGTGCAATAAAAGCAGTAATGAACAAAAAAGATGAATGCATTAATCACTTGTGTAGAAAGTGATGTAAAAACAATACACCTCGAAATTTCTTCCCTTGAAGGCTAATGCCTCGCCAAAGTCTTATTCTACAGCAGAAAACCCAAACTGCCCAATGTGGTCTGAACTTGGCTCTTAGCGATCACCTGATATACATTGATGGAATAACACACTGACTTACAGAAGCAAGTCTGATAAGGTTCTCATTACAAAGGAAGAGCTAACCTGGATCAGAAAGAACACACAGAAGAGAAACCGTATGAATATCTAGAAAGTGACAACACATTTATTAGGGAGAGAAAGAGCAAGTGCATTAACAAAAAATCATACTGGAGAAGAACCATATTGATTGACTGGCTGTGGAAAAGTTTCCTTTGCAATGAAAGACCTAATGCAGCATCAGAGTGTCTACGTCGAGGAGAAACCATATAAATGTACAGAATGTAATAAAGTGTTCCATAGGAAGAAGAATCTAAGGCAGCATCAACAAACCCATACCGGGAAGAAGCTGTATCAATGTACAGAATGTGACAAAGCATTTAAATCAAATGGAGACCTGAAGCTACATCACAAAATCCACACTGGGGAGAAACCATATAAATGTACAGAATGTGACAAAGTGTTTATAAGAAATGGAAAGTTAAAACAACATCACAAAATCCACACTGGGGAGAAACCATATAAATGTACAGAATGTGACCAATCATTTATAACAAATGGAGACCTAAAGCTACATCATAAAATCCACACTGTGGTGAAACCATATCAATGTACAGAATGTGACAAAGCATTTATAACAAATGGACAGCTGAAGCGACATCAAAATATCCACTCTTGGGAGAAACCATATCATTGTACAGAATGTGACCAATCATTTATAACAAATGGAGACCTAAAGTTACATCATAAAATCCACACTGTGGTGAAACCATATAAATGTACAGAATGTGACAAAGCATTTATAAGGAATGGAGCACTAAAGCGACATCATAAAATCCACACTGGGGAGAAACCATACCAATGTACAGAATGTGACAAGGCATTCATTAGAAAGTCACAGATAATGGAACATCAGAAAGTCCACACTGGGGAGAAACCACATCAATGTACAGAATGTGACAAAGCATTTATAACAAATGTACAGCTGAAGCAACATCAAAAGGTCCACACCGGGGAGAAACCATATCAATGTACAGAATGTGACAAAGCATTTATAAGAAATGGAGAGCTAACGCGACATCAGAAAATCCACACTGGGGAGAAACCATATAAATGTAAAGAATGTGATAAAGCATTTATAGGAAATGGAAAGCTAACGCGACATCAGAAAATCCACACTGGGGAGAAACCATATCAATGCACAGCATGCAAAAAAGAATTTACAACAAAGGGAGAGCTAACGTGACATCAGAAAATCTACACTGGGTGTATAAAAGTGGAATCTGACTATATGGTTGCCCCCAACTTTTTGACTGGTATTGGAGTGGTTTTTGACTAGTCTGGCTGGGATCCTGCTAGCCAGGACCCCAGCCTATCTGCTCTCTCCCTAAAAACTAATGTGTGTACCCTAGGTACAAACCAATTGGATGCTGAGGATACCCTGGCAGTCCCTTGTAGATGGTACCCAGGGCATGGGTCCCTCAGTAGGCCTACCAGGGCTGCAGCACTTATTATGCTACCCTGGGACAGCCATACAAAATGACACCACCAGACCACTACTGTAGTCTGGGTAAGGTGGTGCTAGCACCCCTTACAGGGATATAGGTACCCTATATCCCACCCCATTACAACACATATACTCTCATAGGTCACCCCTATGGCAGGCCTTGGTAATCCTACAAGGCAGGTGTAGGAGAGTAGGGTCTGCAATCCTACGATCACCCAGATTTTTTGCTTTTGCTTCATTGGTTCACGTCTTTCCCTGGCTGTGGGCCTGCCAATCAGACCCACAGCCTAGCTGTTCTCTCTCGAAATTAACACACATGTACATTAGGTGCATCCACTAATTGGAACTGGGCCGCCTTGTCAGTCCCTGTCTCAGCATACCACAGGTATCCAGGGCATCGGTGTACCCAGGGCCTACCAGGGGCTGCAGCATGTATTATGCCACCCCTGGGTGGCCGCCCAAATCTGACACAACTGGCTGCATGACAGCTGGGGCAACGTGGTGTAATCACCCGTTGCTGTAGGTGTAGTATTCCTACGCCTAACCCTAAAATGGACACATGGATTCCTATCAGTCACTCCTATGGCAGGCCTTATCAATCCTGAAGGCAGAGTGTGGGGGATCATGTGGGACGGTGCTCTGGCGTGAGCTGAGCCCGTCGACGGCTTGCGGAACCAAGTCCTAATAGCCGTTCCATGGTGACGCGGGCCAACTACTTTAAAATGCATTATTATCCCTGCGGTTATTTGCTAACTTTGGCATCGCATCACCTACACATGTCGAGTAAGGTGTCATACGAATTGGAATACGAACCCCTCGCCAGTCCTGGCGACGGGGTTAGCATTCCCCCCTTTTAGAGGGGCACGACATGGAAGTAACCTTGAACCCCGGTTAAAGTTGACTCAAGCCTCAGCATCACAAAATGGATGCTGCCACCAGACACAAGTCTGACCTCCTGCTGCTGGGAGACCTTCCAGCGAGGGGAGCTTGGACAAAGGGTTTCCTGTCGAGGGCGGTGTTAGCACCATCCCAGACAGGGTTTGTGTATCCCAGGTAGGCAGGGCTGAAAGGAAGGTGATTGCAAGTGGCACCCCGGTGCTCACTGTGCATAGCCCGGCTCAAACCAGTTTCGGGGGCAACCCTGCCCCTGAGCTGGGGCGAAGACGGACAAAGGATAGGGGTGTAACCACCCCCCTCCTGGCCCCACCCATAGGTAGGACCTAGTCACAGGCCAGCCCCTTTTCTTAGAATAAAGGTAGGAGCGAGTCCCCTTCCCAAATTGGATAATTCTGAATCTTGAACTACTTTCCACGAAAGGAACTCTTGACTTTTCTGAAGACTCTCCCTTGTGGCTAAGGAGTAGCCACCCTGCACCAGCAGGCACCACCTAAGCGCTTGCGGTTTGCTGTAAGTCCCTCCTACGGATCAAGACTGCCCAGCTCGACGAGACCCGAGTCCCTGCCATCTCTGACCTCTACCTACATCATCAGCCCAGCTGAGAGTCGTAGGTGTGACGAGACCTGCGGGACCGGCTATCTTCAGAACCTGCACGGTGCTTATCTAGCACGCCCACCGAGGGACCCTCGAGTGAGTGCACCTAGGGTTTGAGAAGCCCTAGCCCTGAGCAGCTCCAGCACCGAAGTCTGCCTCCCCAGCATCCACGAGATCTGCGTGGGGGCCCTTCCGCTCCTTGCTGTTCACCGCGTTGTCCGACCACTCGCCGACCGGCTTGTGGCCCTCTTCACGACGCACCCCGATAGTTTCATCACCGGTCTGGTTGCTCCAGATTGGCTCTTGCTCCCCTTCAACAGAGGAGTACCCCGGACCCTCCTGGTCCACTCCCGACGCCATCTTGACTCCACCGCGTGGGTTGCCACTGCCAAGACCTGCTGCCCCACTCCTGGGCCCAGCATCATCGACAGCAGACACCTTCGTGGGACAGCTCGCCCTCCATCCTGGTCGCCGCCGCGCCTCCTGGTCCGAGGAACAGCCGAGTCCGACGTCATCCACTCACCTGGTCGAGATGACTTCAGCCGGTACCCTCCTGGTGCCCACACGATCGCTGGCTAGCGGTTAAGAACTGAGTCCCCTCTGCTTTCAGGTTTTCCTTCATCACCGATCCAGGCTTGGATCTCGCTGAACATCGTCACTGGTCGCCTGCCAGCAACTTCTTCTTTCAGGCTCCTGAGACTACAACTAGGACTCCCGACATCTTGCCGAACTTCACGCAGCCGCAGCCTCTGGGCTAGGTAACTCGAGCATTTCGGTGCTCCATCGCAGGTTCGCTCTACAAGTGTCCAGTTCCTTTTTCGTTTAGTCCCACTGATCGGATCACTCCGGAATCAGTAACTCCAGACTCTAACCATTCGCATTTCACTGTTAGTGTAGATGGTTTCTCGTGCCCCTCGGGCATTTGCGTAAATTGTGCAACTTGAAGTATTTTCGTAAGAGTTTTGTAGTGTGCTTAGCTCCCTGACTCATAAAGAGCCAGGGTAGTCTTGTTATAAATAAATATCCTTTATTTTCATAACAACTTGTGTGGTGTCCTTTCACGTGGTGTTCAAGGGGTAAATGTGGTGGTAAAACAGCTGGCTTAACACGCCCTCTAGAGTTTAGCCTAAGACTGCTCGTATCCACACTACTAGGATAGCTGGTCTATAAGGTTGACTTACAACCAATCATCAATAAGGGTCGTTTGGAATGATACACAGTGATCACTAGAATAGTGAGCACTACATATCAGGCCAACTTCTCACAGCAGGGTGCTGAGGTATGTGTGAGGGGGGACCCCTACCTGAGTAGGGCCCTTCTGCAACCTTCGTAAATCATTGCTGGGTTGTTTGTAGTGTAGCCATATCATATACTCTTAACCGCATTATAAGTCTATCGCGATAACTTGAGAATGGCTACGCAGAACCATATCGTGTTTGGTTCAAACATGTAGGAATCATACCCCCAGTCCAGCCATGGGCATGAGGGCACGATTCCCCCCTGCTAGAGGGACGATATGGGAAAAGCGGCAGAATTTAGACACCAATTTAAAAGTGCACCGGTGGTACAAAATGGATGCTACCAGCCACCAAAACGACCCTGGCTGCCTGTTGCTGGGCAGAATCCCAGCCTCGGCAGCTGGACAATAGGGATCCTGTTGCAAGGAGGTGTTCCCACCTCCCCAGACAGGTTATGTGGATTGGAACTGGGTGGGTGCACCAAGGGATGGCTTTCAGGATGACACTTGGAGTTTCCCAGCGCCTGCATTCTGCATACACCGCCTGGAACCGGTTCAGGGGCATCCTGCCCCTCACCCAGGCGGGAAACACACAAAGGGGATTGATTGGTGGACAGTACTCTGGACACTCCCCTGATCTTGGGGATAAAGGTGAATAACGTGGCACCAGAGCCTCAGATTAATCTTGGACTTCAAAGACTTGACCTTCGACGAGCTGCTGCCCAGCTGACTGAAGAAATCTCCCTTGGGATAAAGGAGTTATCCCCCTGCTTGGCAGGCACCTGAAACACTGCAAGTGACCCGGTTGGAACTTCGCTGCTCCTACGGACTTTGACGACCTCCTGCTCCCTTGAGATGGTTTTCCAGTGCATCCCAGAGGCCAGTGAGTGTGCTCAACAAGTTTGGGCACCGTGGACCGTGTGGGTGCCGAAATCCCCAATACCCCAGGACACCGGCCACCTCTTGCATAGCACACAACCCTGACCAGTGGGGAAGTTGTGCTTTGGCCCATTACTGAGCCAACCACTTTGCAGCATTGTGCCAAAGACCAGCACCCCCCTAGCTCCCTCCGGTGGCCCGTGGGTGCCCTTTTACGCACTCCAAATTGCCACCCCCTGTGGTCCCTTGTCTCTCAGCTTGTGGGCCCTAGCGGAGGTCTTTCATGACGAACAAGAGTTCCCCTGGTTGCTCCAGGCCTGCTCTACAGTCTCCTAGAAGGAGACCTCTCTCAGACCTCGTGGGTCTGCACCGTAGCAGATTTGTTCATCTTGCGTGGGTTGCGGTTGCCAAGGCTTAGTGGATCCAATCCGGACACTAACACTGCAGGGACCCTCATCCAACGTGGGACAGTTGCCCTCCTGAAGCTGGCCTTCCTTGAAGCCTCCCAGAGCTCGTGGCTGCAGATCCAAGCTACACCATCTTCATCCTGAAGCACCCGACATCGAAGGGCTCTTTGCTTTGAGCCTCCTGGTCACCCTGCAGTGACCCAGACTCTGTCCCCTCTGCTTTCAGGTCCTTTTCTTCAATCTTCACATCTTTGATCTTCACGGAATCATCAATGCTTTTGGCTAGCAGAACTTTTGACTATTTTCCCATTGAAAATCAGCCCGCGACCCGACATCGAAATCAATCTATGCACCCGGCTTCCCTGGGGCAGGTAACAGTGGTACTACGGTACTCCCGAGGTGGTGGGCTATTCAAAAGCTTAACTTGAAAGTTTTAACTTTGTACTCCTGCTAGAAGTATTTTTAAACAATTTATTTCCAACCGCGACATTCTCCATAGGCTGCAATAGAGATCCCGATAGCAGTAACTTCCACTGCACGCACTTCCCGTGGGTCCCCTTCCTAGTCACTTAGGGTGGATTATAAAGGGGCAAGCGATCCTAAATGCTCTAGGCATTGTCTGTAGAATTGTCGTGGTTCTTATACCACTTTTTTTAGTATATGGTTTGGTACCCCCCTGGGGCCCAATGTAAACAGTGCTATTTATTTGTATCTATCAATGCTTGTTTGAATTGTAACTTTGCCATAGCCTCATAAAGAGACTCTGGGATTCTGTCTAGAATTAAATATATATATACCTGTGTGGAATACTCTTTCATTTGGTTATTCAAGAGGTTATCTATGGTAAAACAATAAGCTTAACACTCCTTCAAGACTTAGCCTGAAGGCTGCTCTCCACAGCTACCACTAGGATAGCTTTCTTTAAAGGTTGTCTTTTAAACCTAACATCATAAGAGTCGAATTGTACTGGTGCAAGGTGGCCACTATAATTAGAGGACAGCATATGCCAGGCCAACTTCTCACACTGGGGCAAAATAATATCAATGTACAGAATGTGGCAAAGCATTTATCGAATATAGTCAGCTAAAGGAACATCAGAGTTCACACTGGGGGAAACCGTACGAATGCACTGAATGTGACAAAGCATTTATAACCAATGGAGAGCTGAAGCAACATTTAGAAAATCCCCACTGCAGAGAGACCATTCAACTGCACTGAATGTGAGAAGTCATTTATTAGAAAGTCGTATCTTATGCAACATCAGATAATCCACGTAGGAGAGAAACCTTATGAATGTACATAATGCAAAAAGACATTTATTACTAGGCATAGATAAATACTACATCAGAAATTCCACACTGTTGAGAAACTATATGGCTGTACTGAATGTGTCTTAGCAGTTATTACAAAGCAAAGTTTAAAAATACATCAGAATGTTCACACATGAAAAACCATATTACTGTACAAAATGTGACAACGCCTTTATTCCAAATGGAGGGTGACCATTCAACTGCACCGCATAACAAGGTATTTATTATAAAGGGAGAGGTAAAGCAATATCAGTGTCTACACTGGGGAGAAACCACATGAATGTATAGAATGTGACTAGGGATTTATTAGAAAGCAAAATGTAATACAAGATCAGGAAGTTCACGCAGGGGAGAAAATATATGTATGTACTGAATACCACAAAGCATTCATAATAAATGGAAAACGTAAGCGACATCCGAAAATCTACATGGCAAGAAATCCAATGTATGTACAGAGTTTAATGAAGTATTACACAGGAAGAATAAGCTAATGCCGTATAAACAAATCTACACTAGGGAGAAACGCTATTAATGAATAGAATGTGACAAGGGATCGATTACAAAACAAAATATATATCAGAATGTTCCCACAGGAGAGAAACTCTATAAATGTATTGAATGTGGCCATGCATTCGTAAATGGAGAGCTAACTCGACATCAAAATTCAACCCTGAAGACTGCACTGAATTTAGCAAGGCTTTTATTGGCAAGGGAGAGTTAAAACCGCATCATTAATGTCCCCACTGAGGAAAATCAATTTGAATGTACAGAATCAATCAATGGATATTAAGCGTGGCAAATCATCAATGAGGTTCTCAAGGCGCTGGGTGAGGAGTTGTTGTCCAGAGGGGCCGATCAGTTGAACAGGGGCACCTGTTTTAGGATCTCTAGGATATTCCTGAGTAGGCCAACCTATTGTAATTTCACATTCTGCCCATAGATCTGCTGGCACAATTATGTCAAATAGACTGTTCAAATCAATCCACAGCACTTTTGATAATTTGACAAACCTGTCTACCTGCCTATACCACTCCACCGGCTTCTCGCGAAGACGGGGGAAGTCATTTGTAAATGATAAAATGTCCTGTCTGGTCCAGGGAACATGCACGTAGCCTCCTCCTGGGATCTCTCATGGGACACTCAGTTACCACTTTCTCCTTTTCTCTTACTGGGAAAGCTTCAAACGTTTTGTCTGTTGCATCGTCTCGTTTCCGAAACCACCTGCTCTTCCATTTATATACATCGCCCCATTTTCTTAGTAAAACAATTAGCTCTTTAATTTGAGTTAATCTTCCTGCGGTATTCAAATTCTCAATGTCTTTTTCAGCAAAGTCTACTCTGTATGGTTTCTGTAATGACTTTATTTTCTCAAAATCGATACCCATTTCACTTGCCACTTCCAATTTTTCATGAAAATTGCTTGCTCTCCATGTTTATACGTTTACATAGAAACATTAGTTCTTCATCCTGATATGTTTTTAACTTTTCTGTTGGAATAGTTCCTACTATTAATTCTTCCAAAGTTATTTTTAATTTTGCCACATCTAAAGGTCTGGGTTTGGTATCTTTTTGCTGTAAACTTCTTAACCATTCGCTTAGTTCATCAGAAGTGGGACCTACAGGAATTGTTTCATTCCTCACTCGTTCTAGACTCTTTGGTGATCCTGGTACTGATTCTGTCGTCATTAGTGTTTTATTCTTTGGACTCTGATTTACTGTCAAATTTTTAGGAGTACTTAATCCAGAAGTTTCTACCAATTGTCCCCATGGATTTTCTCCTGAATTCCTTTTTCCTGCTTCAGCTTGTTTATTACTGTTATAAGGGGTCGTTAGACAATGCTCACTATCCTTTTGCTTATCAAAAACAGGCATCACTGGTCCTATTGCTACAGGAACAGTTACAGCTTCCATGTTTTTGGTCAATTCCCTAATCTTTTCAGTTAACTCCAGGGTAGTTCTGGCTAATTCAGCTGAGTTTTCATTTGTCATTCTACCGGGCTGTGTATTTTCTGATTCTCTAAAGGGATTATTTTTCCCTACCTCAGGTGGCGTTGGCTCAAATTTTATATTTTGTGGTGCCTCTTTTACTGGCGCATTTGGTGTCAACAGCGTAGAATTTTGTTGGTACGGGGGAGGAGGATTTTTATAAAACATGTCCTTGAGTACATCATCCTCCGACTCATTCACACCATACTTGTAGCCTTCTGATCCTGAATTGTTTCTTTTTTCTGTTCACTTTCTACTACTAGTCTCCTCAGCATTTCTCATAGGGAACATCCCATCAGCCACATTCGCACTCCGCCATCTCCTCATTCTGTCATCATGATTTTCCTGTCCACACGGTCTACCAAACATGTATTTATACCTTCCGCCACTCCGCTGTCGCTCTCTTTCATACATCTCATCTTCCCATTCTATCAATGCGTCAAACTGAGAAGGTCTAGGTCTTGGTTCTAATCTCATCATCCTTTCTCTTAAGTTCCTTAATACCGCTAAATTAAATGAACCATGTTCTGGAAACACTAAAACTCCATCTTTTGTATACTTTGCCCAATTATCTAGCCAAATACATGTATGATACCCATATTTCGCAACCATGAAGGATGCGGGTGATTTCGGTGGAGGAAGCAACTGTCCCTCTCTAGTCACAATCGGCTTCTCCTTTTTAAATAAATTCTTAATCTTCCCAAACCAGGACATTTTCTCATTCTCTGGTGGATCGTAATACATAATTTTCTTTATTTTGTATCGTTAGATTTCCTCTACGACTATTCTGTGGTCTTATCCAATCGTAGCGCGACTCATACTAACGCACCAATCAGGGGCGTCTGTCACTTTTGCAACTCTCCAATCTCAGCGCGACTTATACTAACGCACCAATCCGGAGCGTCTACATCACTCTGAAATTCTCCAATCCCTGCGTAGTCTTTCTGACGTCAGCTTGTCTCGCTACTCCTGCTGACCCCTCCTTTACAACATTTATCGGAAACATTTCTTTTACGTTCTCTTTCACTCAAAATCTGTTAGTAACAACTTAAAAACACCACCATTGTCCGCTTGGCTAACCAAAGAGATAGTTTTGACCTTTTTCACAAGTATTCCGTATTTCTCGACAACAGCGCTTACCTCTGCCCTACCACGGAATTATTCCTTCTGTATCCCCGAGTGCCTGTGCTGTGTGATCGCGCTCCCCTTTTTTCCTTCTGTATCCCCGAGTGCCTGTGTTGTGTGATCGCGCTCCCCTGGTTTTCCTTCTGTATCCCCGAGTGCCTGTGTTGTGTGATCGCGCTCCCCTGGTTTCCTTCTGTATCCCCGAGTGCCTGCATCTTCTGAGTGCCGTCCCCCTTGCCCTCCCGCCGTCTCCCCCTCATTTTTCCTGTTTTTCTGCGCCTTTTTCATTTTTCTAGGCCTCCTCGCCTTCGGAGCCTTTTTCCCGCCGCCGCTTTTTTGCCGCTTTTTTCCCCTACCCGCCCTCCTCCCGCCTCCCAGCTGACCCCGCCTCCCCGGCTACCCCTTAAATGGCAGCCGCTGCGAGGCAGTGGTAGCGACCCTTGACCCCAGGGTAGGTCGCTCCCCTGTCCTCACAGCGCCACCAGATCCAGATCCCCTGTTCTGCCTTCTCCTTTTGCCTGCATCGCTGCCTGTGCCCCGAGTGCCTGTGTTGCCGTTTGTCTGCGTTCGCGCTCCCCTTTTTTTTCCTTCTGTATCCCCGAGTGCCTGTGTTGTGTGATCGCGCTCCCCTGGTTTCCTTCTGTATCCCCGAGTGCCTGCATCTTCTGAGTGCCGTCCCCCTTGCCCTCCCGCCGTCTCCCCCTCATTTTTCCTGTTTTTCTGCGCCTTTTTCATTTTTCTAGGCCTCCTCGCCTTCGGAGCCTTTTTCCCGCCGCCGCTTTTTTGCCGCTTTTTTCCCCTACCCGCCCTCCTCCCGCCTCCCGCCTCCCAGCTGACCCTGCCTCCCCGGCTACCCCTTAAATGGCGGCCGCTGCGAGGCCGCGCAGCGGGCGCGCCGCCGGCGCGCCTAAGGCAAGCCCGTCTGTGCCCGTCCGCGCCTGGCCCGCGCTCAGCGCCCGAACCCCTGGCCCCCGCGCCCCCCGCCTGACCTACGACTCCGCCACCCTCGTCAACCTCAACCCCGGCCGCACTCCGGGCTGCTACCGCGCCCTCCCTAAACGGACCCACGGACCCTTCACCTGCAACAACTGTCACTTCACCTGCCTACGGACCAACACCGCTCCCGTCAAGAACAACTCCCCCGGAAGCAATCTCCACTGCATCCTGGTCAACACCCGATCCATCCACAGGCACGCCATCGAACTGTGGAACCTCATCAACTCTACGAACCCGAACATCGCCTTCCTCACCGAGACCTGGATGAATCCCTCCTCGGCACCCGACATCACCATAGCCATCCCCGACGGCTACAAAATCATCCGGAAAGACCGCACCAACCGCATCGGAGGAGGCATCGCCATCGCACACAAAAACTACATCCGCATCTCAACCAACACCGACAACTCACTCCCCGACGCCGAACATCTCCACTTCACGATCCACAGCGACCCCAAGACCACCCTCAGAGGCACCCTCATGTACAGACCACCAGGACCCCGCACCAACTTCAGCGAAGACATCGCAGACTTCGTCAACCCTCACGCACTCTCGTCCACCGACTACATCCTCCTAGGAGACCTCAACTTTCACCTGGAGAACCTCACCGACAACAACACCACCGCCTTACTGGACAACCTCACCAACCTGGGACTGAATCAGCTAGTCAACACACACACCCACTATGCCGGACACATGCTCGACCCCATCTTCTCCTCCAGCAAACACATCACCTTCAGCCACACCACCGAACTCACCTGGTCGGACCACAGCTGCGTCCACTTCATCTTCAAGAAGACCACTGTGCACCACCACACCCAGCAACCACCAAGAAGACACTGGAATCGTATCACCACGGATCAGCTCGCATCAACCCTCTCCCAGAACCGACCCACCAGCACCACCGACCCAAACGAAGCCGCCAACAACCTCACCAACTGGATCTCCGACTGCGCCGACCTCCTGGCCCCCCTGAAAACTCAAGCCAGCACCAACAACCACAAGAAAAACTCCTGGTTCACCCCCGACCTCAAGGACTCCAAGAAAGAATGCCGAGCCCGCGAGAAGACGTGGCGCCTCAACCAGACCGAAGAGAACATGTCAGCTCTCAAGGACGCCACCCGCCAACTCCACCAACACCTCCGCGCCGCACGAAAAACAGCCTACCGGAACAGACTTGACAACAACGCCCGCAACAGCAAGGAACTATTTGGCATCGTCAAAGAGCTCTCCAACCCGGACGCAGAAAACAACTCCATCCCCCATCACAGGACCTCTGCGACTCCCTCGCGACCTTCTTCCACCACAAGATCATCGACATATACAACAGCTTCCCGACCACCGACACGAACCCCCCCCCGGACCCGCTACCGACATCACCACCATCCTCACCTGGAGCCCAACCACCACCGAGGAGACCACCCGCGTCATGAACTCGATCCACTCCGGATCCCCATCGGACCCCTGCCCGCACCACATCTACAACAAAGCCGACGACATCATCGCACCGCACCTCCGAGATGTCATCAACGCCTCCCTCACCACCGCCACCTTCCCGGAGAGCTGGAAACACGCAGAGCTCAACGCCCTCTTAAAGAAACCCACAGCAGACCCCACCGAACTCAAAAACTTCCGGCCCATCTCTCTCCTGCCGTTCCCCGCCAAAGTGATTGAGAAAATTGTCAACACTCAACTCTCCAACGCCCTGGAAACCAACGACTCCCTCGACCCCACACAGTTCGGTTTCAGGACCAACCACAGCACCGAAACCGCCCTCATCGCAGCCACGGACGACATCAGAGCCCTGACCGACAAGGGTGAGACCGTGGCCCTCATACTCCTGGACCTCTCCGCAGCCTTCGACACGGTCTGCCACCGCACCCTGATACGACGCCTCAGCAACGCCAGCATCAGAGGCAAGGCCCTCGAATGGATCATCTCCTTCCTCTCCGGAAGTACTCAGAGAGTCCGCCTGCCCCCCTTCAGATCCACAGCCACGGAGATCATCTGCGGCGTACCTCAAGGATCCTCCCTCAGCCCCACTCTCTTCAACATCTACATGACCCCCCTGGCGAACATCGCACGCAAACACGGACTGGACCTTATATCATACGCCGACGACACCCAGCTCATCTTATCACTCACAAACAACCCCACCTCAGCTAGGACCAGACTTCATGAAGGAATGAAGGAAGTGGCGAACTGGATGACAGACAGCCGCCTGAAACTGAACGCCGACAAGACGGAGGTCCTCATCCTCGGCCCCACTCCCACCGCATGGGACGACTCCTGGTGGCCCCCCGCCCTAGGCAGCACCCCCCAACCATGCACGCAACCTCGGCTTCATCCTGGACTCATCCCTCACCATGACCAGACAGGTGAACTCGGTGACCTCAGCATGCTTCAACACCCTCCGCATGCTCCGCAAGATCTTCAGCTGGATCCCCACCGACACCAGAAAGACCGTCACCCACGCCCTCGTCACCAGTCGCTTGGACTACGGGAACACCTTGTACGCGGGCATCACCACCAAGCTGCTGAGGAAACTCCAACGGATCCAGAACGCTGCCGCAAGACTCATCCTGGACATCCCTCGCCACCACCACATCTCAGGACACCTGAAAAAACTCCATTGGCTCCCCGTCAACAAGAGGATCACCTTCCGACTCCTCACCCACGAACACAAAGCCCTTCACAACCTCTGACCCAAACTCATCAACAACCGCGTCTCCTTCTACACTCCTCCGCGCACTCTACGATCCGCCGGACAGGCCCTGGCAGCCGTACCCCGCATCCGCAAAGCCACCGCCGGAGGAAGATCCTTCTCTTTCCTGGCAGCGAAGACCTGGAACTCTCTGCCCAGCCACCTTCGCGCCATACCTGAACACCTCTCCTTCAGAAGGCAGCTCAAGACCTGGCTCTTCGAGCACTGACCCCCCCCCCCCTCCCCAGTGCCTTGAGACCCTTTTTGGGTGAGTAGCGCGCTTTATAAATGCGATTGATTGATTGATTGATTGATTCCATTCACCGATAAAGTAGCACTTCCCTCTACCTTACCCTTCTAACAAGCATTAGCTAACCGTTTCTCTGGAGAGAAGACACATGTGGAGACTCCACTGCTCCTGAGAATTAAGGCCTGAGTTTCACGATAAAACGGAATGCTATTTCACTTACACACATTCATATGGAAAAATGTAGTTCTGTATTTCTCGAGAGCAGCTCTTATCTCTGCCCTTCCACTGAATTATTTTGTTTGTTGATAAAGTAGCACTTCCCTCTACTTTACCCTTCTTACAAGCTTAGGGGAGACCTATTACCTTTCCACTGATCAGCGTAATCCGAGCTCACAATTGACTCCTGTTCTTAAGACCGAAATTTCACAGGTGGCCTTCGCTACCCATACACCACTTTCACACAGAAATGTCCCCAATGATAACACATGACGATGTTACTAATTCGAACCCAGACAATGCGTCGTGCGACTCCAATCGTTGCACGTTTTCCCCGTGTACCTACAGGGCAACAGACAATACACTGTGCAACTTCACTTGCCACATGTTTTCCCCGTGTACCTACAGGGCATCCAACTTCCTACATCCCAGAAGTCTTCAAAAACAACATAGAATGCAACTCAACTCAACATAGAATGTTAGAACATAAATCAATAATCATCCAAACATCCATCAATAACCAATAATCAGAAATCAAAAGCAATAAGCAATAATCACCAAACCAATGCAATAAAACCATCAATCTGCTACCAGAAAAGCTGATCCAGCGGAAAGGGGCAAGGGTGGGCAACCAATTTTACCGATCCTCCCTACGTCACAGATTCGTCAACCGCACTTATTCATTCGCACACTCATTCATTGGTGGGGCCCATAACACCAACACTCACACGTTTCTTACACTAAATCAGCACGCATGAGGATGATGTTTCCATTAGACATGTGGGGAGGTACCTTATTACCTATAGGGAAAGAAAATTTATTACAGAATATAAATTTTTACATCAACACCTATAGGATCCTAACTTTAACATCAAGGCACTCCACCACTTGGTCGAATGGACCAATTAGTTCGACTGGTTGATGGTGATTTAGAACCAGTTAAAACACATTAAAGCTTCAGAATCCTTTTAGCAACCTACTTGAAGAACCACAAACTCATTTTCTGTTAATCAGTATTTAGTTTATCTAATTTCTTGCTCGCAATTATATAATTAGCATTTTGGTCAATCAAGTTTGAATTTCAATCAACACAAATTGCATGACATTTTATATTTACCTATTCTTGCTATAGGGGTTCTTTTCTAATTCAAATGGCTCTGCCTAACCCAAATTCTTTGCTCAATCGCCCCAATCGAAAGCAGGACCCGATTCAATAAGTCTGAAAAGTTCTCTCGCTCAGCACAGCACAGTCACAAAGATATCCAAAGGACCAAGCAATCGTGCAAGCGAATTGATCACGCAAGTTCTGTACACACTCTTACGGACATGGCTCTTTCAAACGACTAACGATGAGCACACCACACCTGTATCTCTCCCCTCATCAAGCTACCCCTCCCTATTCTACTACCCTTTTTATAATAAAATTCTGGGTAACATGAAACATTTATTGAACTAAGAAGAAATGTAATTGGTCCATTTTGCAAAAATTGTTATATGGTCCAGGTCTCTCACTGTCTTGGGTTCTCAGAGAACTTGCTTGGTCACATCCTCAGTCTATGTCATGCTCATGCGATATTGTTGATTATAGGTGACTATTTTTTTTCTCCGGGTAATTTCACTGACTGAAATCTGGCAGTCTTCCATGCTCCTATCCTTGACCAGGAACACTGTGCTCTGAATGAGGATGCCTGGAGGTCTTCAGAGCCATCCGAGTCTGCGCAGAAGACATTGCTCTCACAAGGCGGTGGCCACTTCCAAACTCCATTTTGAATGTCATGGCTTGGTAGGCCCAAATGCCAACTTAAGCAAAACATACACAAAAGAATAATTAATATGTGGAAATGAAGATTCTAATGTTAAACCCACACTAATCCCTTTATGTATTATTTTCCTGGCGTATAGCGACATTTAAAGCAATAATACTCACCATTCGGCATCAACAGGAATGCAAACGTCACTAAAGAAACATAAATCATGCAATATTCTATCACCACACATACTACTATTAATAGGCTTACCACAATTAGTTATGAGTTATTCTGCTATGCAAATAGCAATGAGTCCTGCATGTAATTTGTGTTTACCAAAAATGCACGTTGTTGGTTAATATATCACAGCACACAGTTAATTCCAATTAATATATAAATTGATTTCGTCATTAGTATTTTCATGCAAAATAGAGAAGGTATACCTGCTCCATCACCGGCATAGAGGGGATTGCTCCTGACTGGATCACATCCTTCCTACAAAACACAAATAATGTCATCCACTCTCCCCTTTCTCATCCAAGCCTTACTTCACAAAAGCATGGGTCCCTCAAGGCTCTATCATCTCACCCATGCTTTTCAGCATCCACATGAAGTCATAACCAGCACTGATCAATGAGTTTCACCTCACATGCTATAACTATGCAGATATCACACAAATACTCCTTGCACTGGAAAGCCGAAGACATTGAAGCTCACAAATTTTCAGCTGCTTCAGAGCCATTGATCAATTTATGAAATGGCACCATCTCAAATTGAATGCTTCCAAAACAGAAATACTCGCCTCCTGCCCTGACAATTTGTTAACACAGCTTTAAGTATCTAAGGAAGTAAGAAACCTCAAAATTACCATTTACTCCAAGTTATCAATTAATACCCAAGTGGACAAACTAGCAATATCAAGCTTCATTACTATAAAAACTCTGTAACACATCTTCCCCCAGTTGGGATTTCCACACAAGGTCCAGGCTACTATCTCTCTTATACTGTCTAAAAAGGATTACTCCAATAGCCTCTAACACGGATCATTTTTAACAACAATGAAAAGATTACAACGGATTCAGAACTCTGCTGCTAGACTCCGCCTGCATGTAAAGCCACAAGCCCACATTTCCCCTGCCTTGAGGGCCCTAAATTGGTTGGATCCACATTCAAGCTGCCTTTTATCACCCAGAAGGCGATACATGGAACAAGGCCGCTCTTCAGGAATAAAATCATCAATACCATAGACCTCTCCAACGTCATGAAGCAGCAAGTCTCCTCTCTCCGTCAACACTCATGCAATGATTCTACCAAGTGCTGTGAACAATCTGCAACATTCTTCTCTTAAAACGCCAACCACAACCTTTTACAACTGAAAAATTATGCAATTTGGACTGAATTAGACTGTTTCCCTGAAGAAGAATTCAGAAAACGACTCTCCTGCATGAAGCTGACATTGCACATCTCCAACCACCTCCCTTCTGCACTTGTCAAAAGTCTTAGCTACATCATCTCCCCGTATGGACCAAAATCATCAACTCCACCCTATTGAGTTTCTCAATGTCAGCCTCCCCTTAAACCTGAACAAATCACCCCATCATCAAAAAACCAGATGTCAACCTGAAAGACCTTAATATTTACAGACAGATAACTAACCTCCCTCTGCTTGGCAAAGCCATTGAAAGATTTGTGTTTGCACAACTAAACAACCATATTGACAAAATACAACTTTCCAGTCCAGATTCAGGAGAGGTTGAAGTACAGAGACTGCAATACTGAACATCACAGATGGCCTTCACAGATCTCTGGATGATGGACAGGCGTGCCTCTCAGCGTGCAGGCATCACTGGAACTGTCTTCGGTGGTTTGCTTCTTTCCTGAACCAGCGATCACAGCTAATCAAGCTAAACAGTTACACCTCCAAACAATACCACTCTCACATGAACTCCCCCAAGGATCAGTTCTGTCTTCTGCACTATTCAGTCTCTACATGGAACCCCTCATTATGGTCCTCAAATAAGCCAGAATTGGGTATCATCTGTATGCAAAGGACGCCCAACTCTACATTACAATCTCCTCAATGAAAGACATCCATTGCTTAAACTTTACTCTCTCAATGGTTCAATCCTGACTAACCAGCAACCATCTCAAGCTCAACCCCAACAAAACAAAACTCCTCCTCATCCAACGGAAAGAAAGTTCTTTCCCGCCGCTATTTAGCTCGACAACCTCACTGCATTAAACTGCAAACTATCAGTCTCTAACTCCTCGTTGGGGATTACACTTGACACAAACTTGAACATGAAAGAGCATATTAATGCCTCAACCAAAAGTGTGTTCTACATGCTGAAACACCTTAAAAAAGGCAAACCCTTCGTCCACATCAAGGACCTAAAGACAGTGGTGCAGTCCTTATTCCTCTCCAGGCTGGACCACGGTAACTCAACATGTCACAGGCACCGCAAACACACACTTCGCAACTATGACAGGTACACTCAACTGAGCAGCCAGGCTACTTTCGGGGGAGAGTCGCTTTGACTACATCACTTACACTCAAGAAACTCAACTGGCTACCAATAGAGTCAAGATGTATACTCAAAACTGTCTGCATAACACACAAAACTCTCTACAGGGAACAAACGCTCTACCACACAAGCAAACTTTCCAAAGCCGGCCTAAAGAGACCTCTTCATAGCTCAAGGAGCCTACTCTTGATTCCACCCAAACTGAACAAAGAAAAATCTTGCACCGGCTTCTTCTCCCGGAAATGCTCCAAGACTATGGAACTCGCTGCCACAGGATCTATGTGACATTCAAACATTCCAACACTTCAAGAAGAATCTTAAACTTTTACTTCTCAACAAGTTCCTAAACCTCGCCCCCCCGCCAAGCCACCGGACCCTCTAAATAAATCTGAACTTGACTACCTACTGTTACATTGATGAAAGTACTCTGGCAGGTAATGTAATCCAGGAGCCATAGGTGTAGTTAAGTAGATTTATTCATAGTAAGTAGGATGGTAAAGAAGGCCCCACCGGGAGCAGCATCCAGCTGCTCAGCCCATCTCACTCAAACTGACCACACTTCAAACCATGCATCACGAACATTCCGATGACATCACACACACAGGCTGAGCAGCAGGGAAAAGGAGAATACCAGAATACAACACATCTCCCTCCTTTAAACAATGAAGACAAAAGAATACAGGAGAGAATAACACAATAAGCCCTGACGATGACAAAAGTCAGGATTTCAAACCAGTTATAACTAAAATATATGAATAATTATACATAAAATTTGAAATAGAAATACAGCACAAAATAAGAACTAAAACCGCGGTTAATAATTTAAAACGGTATGATTAATTGTATCACACCACCTAACGAAACAATGAAACCCATACATGACATACAATCCAACACATCGATGCAAAAACCTCACATGACAACTCATCCGACAATAACCAAAAGTAAAAACAACACACAACACTACCATTCAACAGTTCAAGCTGACACACAAAACATCACCTAACCACCATCCCTCATCCAAACCAAAAATACCCAAAATATCACAAGTCATGCCAGTTGGCCAGACCAGCACAAAAACGATAAACAGGTAACCGAAACTAAAAGGAATGGCGCCCCTCAGATTAACAAAGACAGAAAAATATCATTTCTTAAACTAAACACCACAGCATGGGGAATAAGACTCCCCAAAACACTCAATGACTATTTAACATATGCCAAAGCATAACACAACTTTGAAAGGGTATTTTAACCCTTGAAACCAATGCCTAGGCCACACACTCTTTAAGGGGCACATGACTCCCCAGTGCTCTCAGGATTCTTAACTCCCAGAAACGCACGCCTAGACAACACTAAACACACTTTAAAAGGGTATTTTAACCCTTGAAACCAATGCCTAGGCCACACACTCTTTAAGGGGTACATGACTCCCCAGCGCGCTCAGGATTCTTAACTCCCAGAAACGCACGCCTAGACAACACTTAAAACACTTTAAAAGGGTATTTAACCCACAAACCCAACGCCTAGGTAAAATTACATTTTTAAAAGGGGTACATGACTCCCCCAGCGCTCACGGGATACATGACACCCAGAACGCACACCTAGACAACACTTAATACACTTTAAAAGGGTATTTGACCCCTGAAACACACACCTAGGCAAACCACTTTTAAAGGGGTACATGACTCCCCAGCGTACCAGGATACATGACACCCTGGAACGCACGCCTAGACTAAACCACCACTACCTTTAAAGATTCAAAATGCATGCAATTACATTTAATAAAACCTATGAATTCAATGGCACATAATAAATGTGAAAAGATAAAAACGTTTAAATACCCAAAGCGATAAGTAGATGACAATATAAACTGCATGCAAAAACAGAGATACTAACTCATTTACAGTAACGGTTCAATAAACTACGTCACTAATTAATAACACTGGATTAAAATAAATAGAATAGACACAGTTGTGATGATTATGCTGTAAGACTTGGACATGGCAACAAAATAAATTAAAATAATAAATGTAGTCACCGTTGTCATCACTTGAAAATAAAACTGCTGGAATAAAATGTCACCAGAAAACAAGTTGCAACCAAACACATAAGGATGCATGAAGATCCACAAGGTGGCAGTGTTGTTTTAAAAAAAATACGACATTGCATCAAATCCCATTGCAACAAAACCTTGAGGCTGAGGTACAAAGGATCGTTTAGCACGCTCAGGTGGTGCTGACCATGTCAACTTACCCTCGATGAAGTTCTAGTTACTAGTTTTCATACGATGCAGTTTTCCTATTCTATTAATATATAAATGAACTACTTGACACATTTAATGCAGCACTACTTGATCCTTGACGATCCTCAGAGTGGCAATTACGCAGCGATTTGATGCATAACTTCACAAGATGACAGCACGCCGAACTGACGCCCGCCGGGTGGCTTACAGCACAAACAAGCATGCACTGTCTCAGCATCTCAATGTTAACGCGAGAACACTGGACGTCACAGGGAGACGGGTGACGTTGGAGGTAGTCCGGAGGGAAGAAATAGAGAACACCGAGACAAAGATCCTCGCGACAAGGTAAGACCTCGCGCTTTAACCTCGTGTGCTGTCCCATTCAAAAATAAAATAATAACGGTTGAACTGCCAGAAAGCAGTAATGGCTTGCAGGACCAACATTTATCTGTATCACGAATAATAAGCAAGACATTGCCAGCAGTACAAAGTCGAAAGGCATCACAAACAAACGGCATCAAAATGAGATGTTATCTGCCACAAGGTCTTCCACAATGTAACTCTTAGCAGCACTCTGTGCTAAATCACGTCACTCCAAAGCTAGAAACTTGCCCGTGATCACGAGTCACGATGTCAAAAGTCTCCCATGTACCTCTGCATAGCTCACAGTCTCTTAATTTCACCTTTGATCTTGTGCCTTCCAACACGTGCCGCTCCTGTGCACTTTGTTTTCACAACATATCACAGCATCATACACATTTTCAAGGACTCGGCCATCATAGGAACAGCAGGTTTTTTTAGCACTCAACAGAATATCGAACCTGAATACAACGAAGAGCTGTTAAAGTCGCACTGGTCCCAGACGCACTTTCACAAGTCACGTATATTTCCTAGATCACTGTACACCGGGGCTCGATACTTGCCCCCGAACATAGCGTTTATTTGAATATATAACTCAAAACAGGAGGCAGGTGGCAGCAAGCATCATTCCACAGAGTATTTTGGCATTTAGAAACACTGCAGTAGTACGCAGCCAAAAAAAATCCAATGTTTGCGAGTTTCAAGTTTCACCCACTGTCCAACACATGTGAGATTATTATCACATCTTTTTCTTTTTTTTTTTTTTTAAGTTAGAGATGTCAATAGTCAAAACAGGTTACAAAATAATTGAGCCACACAACTTCCAACGCCAAAACATACCTCTGTAGGCTGTCTGTTATAAAAGACATCGGTGGGGCATCCAAGGCGTGGATTAGCTTTGTCTTCAGGCTCAACTTGCTTCATTTAGGCGCAGTTTCATCAGTTCCTTAGGTTTTCGCGTGGTTCTTTACTTCCAAACGTCGCCACTGTTACATTGATGAAAGTACTCTGGCAGGTAATGTAATACAGGAGCCATAGGTGTAGTTAAGTAGATTTATTCATAGTAAGTAGGATGGTAAAGAAGGCCCCACCGGGAGCAGCATCCAGCTGCTCAGCCCATCTCACTCAAACTGACCACACTTCAAACCATGCATCACGAACATTCCGATGACATCACACACACAGGCTGAGCAGCAGGGAAAAGGAGAATACCAGAATACAACACCTACTACCTCAGGAAAAACTGTACCTCCACTCCCAACCTCACTATACTCTACCAGAACTACCTCAGAACTGTTTTGTTCAACAGGCCTGTGAAGTTCCACTCATCAGGCGTTAAACTAATGCATTCCAGTGTGGTGGTCCGCATCACCGTACTGAAATGCATTGTCACGCCTGATAGCGCCTACTCCGATTCCCAGCCAGAGAGCTGCTTAAGTACTACTGACTGGTAATTTGGTTTTAGCTGACAGCGCAGTGCTGCGGCAGGCTTTGTGGCTTGGGGTTTGGTTCAGGCAACTCGCTCTGGCCAGTCAGGGTTGGCTACAATGGGCGTCAGTCACTCTGCGGCTAAAGTCAGTGACTTGACATCAAGTCTTGTGACTTAATTTGGCCAATCAATAGCCGAGGCCCAAGCTGTGCGCAGATTCAGTTTGCAAAGCCAGGAGCTTGCAGGTGCTGCTGAGCTGAGCTCACAGGGCCCGATTCACAGAACTAACTTAAGACAAAATCCTAAACTTACTACCATTTTGGTATTCACAGAAGGCACTTACTCATTTTGGTATTCACAGAAGGCACTTACTTACTCATTTTGGTATTAAGAGGTGTGGGGCAGCGGCCAGGGCAGCTAACTTCGGAGCACAGGATTCACGGTTCGATCCTGCCTCCGGCGGCAGCTCAGATCAGCACCATGTGACTCTGGCCAATAGCTCACTTAATTTCCATGACGGCCCCCAGCGGCTTGAGACCCATAAAGGTGAGTAGTTGGCGCTTTACAAATACGGATTTACATACGGATTTTGAGTAACTTACTCATTTTGAGTAACTTACTCATTTTGGTATTCATAGAAGGCACTTACTCATTGATAAGTAAGTGCCTTCTGTGAATACCAAAATGAGTAAGTTACTCAAAATGAGTAAGTTATTCATTTTGGTATTTTCAGAAGGTACTTACTCATCAATGAGTAAGTGCCTTCTATGAATACCAAAACGAGCAAGTTACTCAAAATGAGTAAGTAAGTGCCTTCTGTGAATACCAAAATGAGTAAGTTACTCAAAATGAGTAAGTTACTCATTTTGGTATTTTCAGAAGGTACTTACTCATCAATGAGTAAGTGCCTTCTATGAATACCAAAATGAGTAAGTTACTAAAAATGAGTAAGTAAGTGCCTTCTGTGAATACCAAAATGGTAATAAGTTTAGGATTTTGTCTTAAGTTAGTTCTGTGAATCGGTCCCACTGTGCGGCCCCCATAAGATCATTAGGACCTGCGCATCCATTGAGGGAGAGTCAGTGGTGCAGCCATGAATGCAGTCGGAGTGTGACCGCTGTCGCTGCTCAGACCTGCGGACCGGACGCAACGGGCAGCACTTGCTGAGAGTCTCGAGTGAGTGTCACTGTGTCGATTGGGCTGCTGAGATCAGAAGCTGAGGCCAAGTAGCCCAGTATTCTCTGACTTTGAAAGAGACAAGCTGCTGCTTGTCGTGTTGCTTCTCTAAATTTACTGCAGCGATAAGGAGGAACCGGCGCCCCTCTGCACTTAGCTGCAGTGGTGCAGAAGATGCCCTTTTCTGAGCCACAGTGCGCTTGGATACTGGTGCCCAGAACTTGAGACCCCCTACCCTGTTCTCCGGGTGTGCTTCTCAACTCAATAACTGCCTCAGAAATGGTAGGGTCTATAACACTTTGCTGCTATCTGTAGCAAGCTACGTTTACTTTATATATGCATGAAAGGCCCTTTTCCCCCCACTCTGTTACGTGCAGGCTGCAGCCACATGAACGTAAGCATTCCCGGGCCCATAGGTGTTGACTGGCAGGGCTGCAGTTTATTGGGCATGACTAGAACGTTGCATGTTGTGTGCTTGCTGAGCAATTTGAAAGCCCCATCATCCGTCCTCTCTCCATTCCTGCACCAATGTCCTTGAACGTCCATGCTGGCTGTATGAAAAGAGGCATTTAAAAGTGCTGCCAGCCCAAGGCCTCAGAACCTGCAGCAGCGATGGATCGCCCAACTGGCCGAAGCAAGGTAGGTAATGCACACTGCAGTCATCACTGCAGAGCACCGCCTGTCCAATCAGCCCGGCCCGCCCAATGAAGAGCCCCTGGCTCCCATCCTGGCAGTAAATGATTGGGCAGCACTTGTCCCTGGTGAGTTGTGCTGTGAATGGGTCAAGGTGGAGTGGGATAGGCTAGAAACCTCGCCACATTTCCAAGTAAATTAGGTTGTAAAATGTTTTAAAGACCCGCACATGATAACGTGGAGTTCATACAAGATAATCTGTATTCATTTTTAACACTGCTTTGCTTCATTTGTTTACATTATCAGCCAGGGACCATTAAAACAGCTATGGAACACATTTTATGGAAAAATTATCTTTAGTTAGATCTGTTAAGCTTCGACACAGCTCACGCCTACAACCATTGGCTGGCAGCATCTGACATGAGTGAAGTAGTTAACAGTCTTATGCCTACAACCCTGGGGCAGGCGGCGTGTCTCCCAGTTATGCGCTTTATATATGAGATAACAACTAGAAAGTGAACCAATGGCACAGAGAGGCCAAATATGTCAGTAAGTGGAAAGTCACAACAAAGGGATGAACACCCACCTCCATCTCCTCTGCACCTTAGTGGCTTCATCCCAGTGTTTGCCGGGACATACGGTCTTGTATCAAAAATAAGGATATTGTTCGTTCAGACAGCGGCCTAAGTGGGCTCCCTTACCTTTTGTGACTCCAATCGCAGGATTTGCAGGTATTATGGGCAGGTCACTTCTCTGAATTCCTTCGATAAGATCGTAATGAACAGGGATCATAATTCTGGATACTCATCTGTCGTATTATCTATCATCATTGACATGCACTCCATCGCCAACACCACCCACAGTTTTCTTAACCATGCGGAATGATCAGGCATCTCCTCTGCGCCCCAGCATGCTGGACTGACCTTTCATGTGGTGTTTAGAGCAAGAGCTATTTGTCTGCTTCTAACTAATCACACGGGGAAGGTTAGGGGGTTGGAGAGACCCAAGATTGTGTATGCAGGAAAGAGGGGGATGGCCATTTTAAAAGCTTGATCGTTATTATTCAGGATCTGCTCCCAATAACAGACTAGCTTGGGACACTTCCAGAGAAGATGAAGAAGTGAGCCCGTTTGCCCACATCCCTGCTAGCAAAGTGCTGAGCGATTCCTGTTCCAACTATGGACTCGAGCAGGTATTAGGTTCCAATAAAAGGCAACTTTATAAGCCAACTCCGCGCCCGCCATATTGTGTGCTGTGTGTTGGGGTCTGAAATGGACGTCCTGCCATTCTTTGCTGGAAACTGAACACTCCAGTTCCTCCTGCCACCTAAACTGACCCTTGAACCTGGAGGGTTTGGAGTCTGCCGATGTGAATGCATAAAGCTCAGAGATAATATGTTTGTCCCCCTCTTTGGATATGACCCATTTTTCAAAATGGATCATTGGGCAAGATGGGTCCAATGCCAGGGGAGGACACCCAGTGTCTCACCTGCGTGTATGGGAACAAGTCCGTTGCGAGTAGTACGGTTGCAGCTGATCGAAGGGAATGATCCCATTGGGGTCGAATAGCGAGACCACCCGTATGCAGCCTATTTCACGCCAGCGCTGAAAGACCTCTGATCTACACCCCAAGGGGAAGTCCAGATTGTCAACTATTGGTGTCATCGGCGAGGGAAGTGTTGTGAGGTTGTGCGAAAGAGCTACAGCATCCTAGATCTTCAGAGTCGTGGCAGTCACCTGTGAGGAGTAAAGCTCCTACCCCCTATGCTTGCAAAGTAGCCATATCTTCCGCCAGACATTGATTCCCGCAATAGTGTGATCCATAAAGGACCAATGCTTTTTTGATAACGGGCGGTTTAATTCCACAATAAAGCATAAGTGCGTGCCCTGAAAATACCTTGAGATCAGGGGTATCCCCATACCACCCTCCGCTTTAGGTTAAGTGATGAGCTGTTGACTAAGGTGCGGTTGTTTGCCGCTTCAGACGAACCGATTAATGGCAAGTTGTATGTTACATAGGATCGATGGAGGCAATGTCAGAGGTATGGTCTGAAAAATGCAGAGGCTACGCGGCAGAGCCATAATTTTGATGCTGCGATACGGCCAGCCTATGACAAGCTGGCGCGTTTCCAGGTAGCTAGCGTCTTGGTGGTCTGATCTAAGAGGGGGCTATAGTAGAGCCACCATTGTCCTCGCTGGCGTGGAGGCCAAAAGGATATCCAGATATGAGATCGTGTCTGTTGCCCACTTAAAGGGGAACTCTGATCGCAGTGCAGCAATTAGGGCTGGAGTGACTGAGACGTTCATGATCTGAGATTTGGGGAGGGTCACCTTGAACCCAGAGATGACACTGAATTTCACTAATTCCTCCATGAGAGATGAAAGTGAGGTCATTGGGTTTGTCAGGGACAGAACAACATTGTCTGCATACATGCTAATTGTATGCGTGTCTGCTCCAAGCTGTATCCCTGAGACCCACAGGTTGTCCCGTACCTTTTGCACCATGGGCTCTATTTAAAGCGAGAAGAGGAGCAGGGAAAGGGGGAAGACCTGGCGAGTCCCACATGCTATGGGGAAAGACGCAGACCCCAACAGTCACCCTAGGAGGGCTGTAGATGCAGAGCATCCAGGAGATGAACCTATCCCCAAACCCAAATGGACAGAGCGTAGCACACAGATATGGCCAATGGACCCTGTTGAATGCCTTTTCAGCCTTGAAGGAGAAGAGAATGGGTTCTCTCTGCGAATGCTGGATGAGGTCCGTGAGGTGGATGAGGCGCTTCCTATTGTCTCCTCAATAACAACGGACGCCTCACTAGAAGGCTGGGGAGCAGTCTTACAAGACCTTCAGCTAAGCAGCCGCTGGCTGCCCCAGCATCACCTACTCCACATCAACCTGTTGGAGCTCAAGGTGATTCATCTAGCCTTACAGGCCTTCCTTCTGCGGATTCAACGATCCTCTGTCCTGGTCCGTACGGACAACGTGACAGCCGTGCATTACGTAAACAAGCAGGGAGGTACAAGGTCTCGTCGACTATCCAAAGAGGCTCAGGAAATTTGGGAATGGGCAATACAGCACGAGATTTCACTCTCAGCGGAACACCTTCCAGGGGCCCTCAACAAAACAGCGGACATGCTCAGTCGCCTGAAATCAGTGAGCCACAAGTGGGAATTAGACCACGACACTCTGGAGGAGATTTTCAGTCTCTGGGGCACTCCGCCCATAGATCTCTCTGCCACTCCAGAGAACAAAAAATGCTGACTCTACCCAAGCAGGCATCACCATCCGGGATCGTTGGGGAATGCGCTTTCGATGGCCTGGTCAGGCGCCTTTGTTTACGCTTTTCCTCTGATCCCACTAATTCCAAGACTTCTCTGGAAGCTCAAGGCGGAACCCTGCAGAATGATTCTGGTGGCCCTGGCGTGGCACCGCCAGTTTTGGTTTACGGAGCTTCTTCTACTCTCCCTGGACCGTCCAGTTCATCTGCGCCCAATTCCATCCCTGCTGACGATGTCCCAGGGCCAGGTGGTACACCCGGATCCAAGCTCTCTTCAGTTATCAGCGTGGCTCCTGAGCACCAAGAATTTCAGGATCCGAATATCTCAGCAGAGTGCAGAGAGGTGCTTGCTCAAGCTCGAGTACAAATAAGACATATCGCTTAAAATGGAAGCGTTTCTGCCTTTGGTGCCGGCAAGAAAAGATTCATCCTTACTCTTCTGCTCCTCATCAGATTTTTCCGTACATTCTGGCATTGGCTAAATCAGGTCTCGCTCATTCTTCTATCAAAGTGCACCTTGCGGTCATCTCTAGATTCAGATGGACTTCTTCTGGACCTTCCCTCTGGTTGACGAGGATTGTACAGCAATTTCTTAAAGGACTTTTAAGAGGTTTCCCACAAGTTAGGCCTCCACCGCCTCTGTGGCAGCTTAACTTAGTTCTTACTCAACTCATGAGGCCGCCTTTTGAACCAATTCATAGGGCGGACCTTAAATTCCTCTCTTGGAAAGTGGCTGTCCTTCTCGCCTTAACATCTGCCAGAAGAGATGGGGAACTGCACGCTTTCACTATTCAAGAACCGTTCTTACAGTTTAAAAGAGAGACTTTGATTCTGAGAACTAATCCCAAATTTATCCCGAAGGTGCCTTCAGACTTTCATTTGAATGAACCAGTTATTCTCAAATCCTTTTTTCCTCGACCCACTAGACTTCAGAAGATCAACACAGCTCTTTGTCGCTTTCAGTGCTCCTCGCAAGGGTTTCCCTCTTTCAAAGCAGGGTATTGCTCGATGGATTGCCAGCGCGATCCAATATTGTCACCAAGTACGGGCGCACTCTACGAGAGCTATGTCTTCTTCAGTTGCTGTCTTTGCCGGAGTGCCTATCCAGGACATTTGCAGAGCAGCGACATGGAGCAGTGCCCATACCTTCACAAGGCATTACTGCTTGGAAACCTCCACGCGTAGTGATGCTGCAGTGGGACAGGCAGTCCTGATGAACGTCTTTCAATGAGTGGTGAGCTTTCCTTTCTAACCCTCCTTCCTTTTCATTGGTTATTCGCATATTTTGTAACTCTAGATGCTTTTACTATTTCTTCTTTCCAAGTGAACGGGGCATGGGGGATACCATCTTCAGTCTCGTAGTACCCCATGGCCGCTGCTATGACCACCGCTAGACCTTCTCCTGCGATTAGCCTCAGCTGGGCTGTCGAAGCTTCATGATGCCTCTGAAAGGGCAGATTCCCCTGATAGTGCATGGAGCACTGCTTGTCTCTCCTTGTACATGGTGTCTGGATCTGGCTATGTTCGGATCGGGCGTTCTTGATTTGCCATCACCCTTGCTGTTTCAGCCTTTTGTTGCTAGGGCAAAGGGACTAATCCTGTTGTCCACCGGGCGATTCCACTTGGAGCAGGGTGTAAGCTTCCTTGAAGGATCATATTTGGTATAGGGTTCCTTCGAGATGAAAATTATACAAAATGGGAGGCCTCATGAATACGGAAGGTTGGTTTTCCACAGGCATTATGTCACTGGCAAAATTCCCTGCATTTCTGTAGAGTGATCCAGGAGAGATCCTATTACAGCACCGGAGAGTGACCTCGGAATTGAAGTGGTTGCGCCTCCCAGCTTTTCTGAGAAAGTCGTCCTTTGTTTGGAAATCGTGCACAAATACCAGGATGTCAATGGGGGAGTTGATTTACGTCTGTGGGGTCCGATCTGATGGACCCGGTCTAGTTGCAGGGTAGCCTCACTTGCTTGTCCCAGGATGTAGCGGAAGAGATCTGTGACATAGTCCCGGAGGTTAGATCCCTCCGCTTTCTACAGCACACCCCTGATACAAATTTTGTTCCTAGGGGGGTGATTCTCCAGATCCTCATCATGCCCCTGGAGATCTATGTGCTGTTCCTTGAGTCACAGTACCTCTAGCTGCAGCCACTCCAAATATACTTCTCAGCTTGTTTCCCTGTCCTCCAGAGCAGCTACCCTGTCGCCAAACTCCTCGATATTGCGCCGGACCTCCTGGAGGTCCGTTGCTAGCTACGCTTTCATAGCCTGGAGGTCTCCCCGTAGGGAAGCAAAAAGGGATTCTAGGAAGGATTTAGTTACTGGGCCATCCCTGTCATCCGAATCTGCTCTGTCGCCCCCGTCTCTGCTTGTTTATCCTCTGGTGCTGTGCCTCCCTGCATTCCAAACATGTCCTTTGACCAGCAGACTTTTTTTGCTCTATCCACTGTCATTTTACTGCACCATAGGAAGGCTCTGCAGGAAGGGCCACACTTGCTGCGGGAGCCGGATTAGTGGTCCCTACCGTATCCTTAACTTCACCTTATTTCTGGGGGCCCAAGTGTGGAGCAGATCGGGGCTTTCGAGCTCCAGTACCAGCAGTGTTGCCCTCGCCGAGGCAGAGCACCAAGTGGGGAGCAATACAGTCACCCCTGTGTTTCATTCTCGTCAGCCCTCTCGGTCCGGGCCAGGGCTTTGCAGGTGTCGGCAGGAGGGCCTCGCAGACCTGTTAATGCTGATCTCCTTGGCTGGGAACTGCCTGCCTGGCTTGCTCTTTGCTCCTCGGTGGGGGTGTAGGGCCTGGATGTTCTCCTCTCACTCTTCCTGTGGCCCCTCTGTACTCCCAGGATGTGCCTACGCTGTCTGAGTGATGATTTGATTTGATATAATTTGTGCATTTATAAAGCACACGAATGCCTGGGGGCGTCTAGGCGCTGATACCAGAGAGTCCAGTAAGGTTGCCAATGTGAAAGTAGATGACATGTTAGTTGGCAAAGAGCCAGGTTTCTATCGATTTCCTAAAAGATAGCAGCGTAGGGCTGTTCTTTATGCTGATTGGAAGCGAGTTACGTGTCTTGGATGTCCCTAACAGAAAGCGTCTTCAGCCCCAATGAGCTTTCTTGAACCTGGGCATTTGTAGAAGTTTACTATGTGCAGATCTTAGACTTCTGGAAGGCACGTACCAGTTCAGATGTTTCTTCAGGAATTGAGGACCAGCACCATGCAGCGCTTTGAAAGCTATGCATTAGGATTTAAATTTGATCCTCTTGTCCACTGGGAGCCAGTGCAGGGCTCATGGCTGGTGGGGGGATAGAGGGGAGAAGAGGGGAGGGGAAGTTCAATAATAATAAAATAAAAAATACAATACCTTTCTGCCGGCCCGGGTCCTGCGTCTTCACTGCTCGGTCTGTTCCTGCTTTCCTGCCTCCAGGAACAGGTAGCAGGCAGCCTCCCTCCCCTCCCCTAAGCCAATCACAACACTCCAGTGGAGCGTTGGGATTGGTTGGGACGCCGCTCAGCCAGGGGCTGTAGGGGATTGCATGTTCTCCATGTAGGTTGCAATGCAGCCTGCATGGAGAAGTGCAGAGTACGCATGACTGGTTTGGGCGGCCCGAGAGGCAAACCACTCCTGCCCTGCCCGCCCGCAATGCGCAAAGAAACATAAAATGGTAATAACCAAAAATTATTACCATTTTATGTTTTGGCTTTCTCGCCCTGTGAGAAAGCAGTGGGCTGACGCTCCTCTGCCCTAGTGGAGGAGCTGCCCCTGGTGGGAGACAGGCTGGGACCTAGGAATATCCAGCAGTAATCGAGCTGCCACATTTTGAAGACGCTGTAACTACTGTAGATGCTGCGATTGGATGCCCATGTACAAAGCGTTACCATAGTCCAATCTGGACAGGGCTAATGCAGTTACCAGGGTTTGTAGGGAATCTGGCGGATAAAAGGGCGAACTTTCCTGGTTCATTTTAGGAAGAAAAAAAATAGTTGTGGTGAGCGTACTGATCTTATTTTTGAATATCAGTTTGTCATAAAAAATGAATCCTAGGTTTTTTACCTTTTGCACTGGAACTGGGAGGTCGCCCAAGCTGGGGGGGGCCACTATCTAGGTTACCAAAAGGAGGTATCAGTACCTAGCAAAAGAACCTCTGTCTTTATTTATTGGTTTTATAATGCTCTTGAATCACCCCCGGAGGGGTATCTCAGTGGAAAGGGCACGGCAGGCTAAGCTGAAAGACCAAAGGCTAGAAAAGAAAGGTTTTAAGGCGCTTTCTAAAGCAAAGGTTATCGGGACATTGTCGAAGTTGTATGGGAAGCTTATTCCAATAAGACGGGGCAAGGTGAGAAAAGGCCTTCCCTCCTAACGTTGTTCTCCTAATCCGGGGTACCATGAGAAGGGATTTGGTGCCAGAGCGGAGGGTTCTAATATGGGAGTATCTGGTGAGTTTTTCGGCAAGGTAAGAGGGGCCTTTATTATAAAGAGTCTTCTACACCGTGCTGCATATCTTAAACTGCACCCGCTGGCGAACTGGAAGCCAGTAGAGTCGGCGGAGAAGAGGAAGGGATGGAGTCCTTGGGGGAGCATTGAAAACAAGACATGCAGCGGTTTTTTTAACCACCTGCAAGCGCTGCAGAGACGACTCATTCGCCGAGTTTAATAGCACATTACAATAATTGATGCGACTCAGAACCATCGCCTGCATAAGTGTTCTAAGTGACGAGATAGGGGGAAGTGAAAAGACTCTCTGTAGCAGTCCCAATACATGAAAGCAAGAGCCGACTGTAGCAGTCACATGCTCCTTTAAGGTCAGAGCCTGATCAAGACGGATGCCTAAATTTTTAACACAAGTCTTAGGTTGAGGAGGAACGCCGAGATCTTCTGGCCACCACTCGGGTGTCCACCACAAAGGAGCATCACCAAAGAGCATTAGCTCCGTCTTTCCAGCATTGAACTGGAGGAAGTTGTCCTTCATCCAGATAGAGATTGTGTTTATCTCTGAAGCAAAGGAGTCTTGAACTGAGGGAGTGAACTTATTAAAAGAAAACAGCAGTTGCTTGTCATCCACATAGGATATGGGGGCAAAGCCCAATGTCCTCAGGAGGTTAGCCAGGGGAGCCACATAGATGTTGAATAATGGGCTCAAACATGAGCCCTGGGGGACTCCCCTCTTTATTTCTCTAGTCTGTGAACAGTAAGGGCCAAGATTGATGGTCTGATATCTAGAGGAAAGAAAGCTGGACATCCACTGCAAAGCTGCACCTCTCAGTTCTATCTCTTCCAGTCTTCCCACCAAGATCTGGTGCGAGACCGTATCAAATGCAGCAGAGAGGTCCAACAACACCAGAATCGTGGAGTGGCCACTATCGAGGGTCATTCTGATGTTATCCGTGACCACTAGTAAGGTGGCCTCTGTGCTGTAATTAGGTCTAAACCCAGATTGTGAGGGATCAAGGCCACCCGTGGCTTCCATGTAGTCAGACAGCTGCTTATTAATATGTTTCTCCACGACCTTGATCAGGAGCGGGAGGAGAGAGATACGGTGAAGATTCGAGAGATCTTCCATTGGGGCCTTAGTATTTTTTCAGATCTGAATAATCTGAGCCGCCTTCCATTCAGGTGGTAGTCAACCTTCCTTCAAAGACCGATTAAGAAGTGGAGTGATATATGAAACCAGATGAGTGGATAATGAAGCAGCAGTTTTAACCGGAATGATGTCCAGGGGAGATCCTGATTTAGCTGATCTCAAAGCTGCTTCTACTGCTTCAAGAGTTATCGGGAGGAAATTATCTAGCAGCTGCGTGCTACTGGGCACCCTTGAGAGGACGGCTGGGGAGGCAAATGTGCCCCCTGATAAGGTAATTTTATCATAAATCAAATCTATCTTCTGAGTGAAATACCTATCAATATCATTGCATAAAGTTTGGGACGGAGCCTCTACCGATTCGCATGCCTTGGGATTGGTGAAGGTTTTCAGGATTTTAAACAAGGTTTTGGACACATTTCCTGCCTGTGCTAGCTGTGAGGCTAAAAAGGTTTTCTGGGCAACTTTTATATTTTTATGGTAGACACTAAGAGCTATTTTGAAATTTTCCTTGTCCCTAACTTCATGATTTCTACGCCACCGTCTCTCTAAATGTTTACATCCCCTTTCTGCCGTTCAATTTGAGGCAGTTGGATCTCATCCACAGATTTACCTGTGTCATGCAGCTATTAAAACGATCAGCTGTCTCTTCAACGTTGCTTGAAACTGACATCACTAACTGGGTGTCGTCAGCATCTGAGACTACTGAGAAGCCGAACTATCTGATGATTGTAGCCAGCGGGGGGACATATAGATTGAAAAACGTGTGGCTCAGGGATGAGAACTGTGGCACAACAAAGGGGAGTTTAAATTGCTCAGACGAAAAAACTCAGTACTCTACTGAAAGAGTCCTATTGGAGAGAAATTATGTCAGCAGCTTAAAGGCGGTGCCTCTGATCCCTAGCTCAGATAACCTGTTGGCTAATGTTTTGAGGTTTACTGTGTCAAAGACTGCCGATAGAGCTAAGAAAATCAGGGCGGCCTTACCCCCAGTGTCCAGCATTGCTCTTAATACTTCTGCCGCCACGACCAGAGCTGTCTCAGTGCTATGCCCCTCACAGAACCCATATTGTGAGGGATCTAGGAGGTCCATGGAAGAGATGAATGCCGTGAGCTGTGCATTTATTATTTTCTCCAGCACCTTAGCTGGAAAGGTTAGTCTGGAGATAGGTCGATAGCTGCTAGGATCTTGACAATATTTACAAATGGCAATGGTGGTTCGATTGGTAGCACATCTATTCTCTTTGTGCATTAGATATAAACATAGAACGTTGACGTAAAGGGTCACAGTGCATTGAGGAGGGGTAAACCTGCTGAAATTGTGCATGGTTTGAATACTGGGTTGGACCAGCTGTTTCTGATGCTGAAAGACCTGATGCTGTCAATGGAGTTAGGATTTGACTGGGTTGGAACGGGCTACTTCGAATGGGTGCTTCTCATTGCTCTAAAGGTGGCAATTTGGGATATTTATCTTTTTATTGGGACTTCATTGATTCGTTTTCCTGGCAGTAAAGTGTCACTCGTGTCAGCAGAATGTCATTCATAAGTTTACTAAAACCATTCAAATGTCGCACATAAGCAATATGAAAACTTTACAGCTAGGAGACTCCTGTTAGTGCCCTTCCATTTCTGGTGCTTTGCATCAGTTTTAAGATCTTTTTAGCGTTTCACGTTGCTCAAATGGGTGTCATTTCTGATATTTATATGTTTCCCTCATCTTCAAAGCTTGAATTTTGCTCGCCTGAAAGTGTCACTCATAGTCGTTGAATGTTACTCATAATTACAATGAAATTATGAAAATGTAACACGTAAGCAATCTGACACCTTAGCAGCTATGGTTCACTTATCCCACTACTTAACCCATACTCTTTGTATACACTGTAACTATGTACCTGTATCTATTTAATGAAACTGTGTTTATTCCATATGTCACTCGTATTACCTCTATTTCGTCTACTCTGTAAAACGTTCCGATGACTCTGGGTCAAGTTGCGCTATATAAAATCCAATAAATAAATACATTCAACAAAGGAACCTCTGGTCTAGATTGGCACCTCGCCTCAAAATCCCAACATTCAAGAAAAACAATAGGTGGCACATCCTTCTCTGTTAGTCTGCACAAGTTTAACTTGTATATAGGTTAATGCATAAATAACTACATTTTTATCGTGACTATTTATCTAAAATTGTTAGAATTCAGCATCAACGATTGAAAGTCTGAGTTTATTAAATATAACCTAAAATTTAGAAATATTACCTTTCTTACACATATATACCTTCTATAAACGTATCTTTATATTCATTACTTTACTCTTAATTCAGTATCTCCAATGCACTAACCTATATCTCAGCCTATACCTCTCTCAATATATCTTCCAACTTCACTCCATGACTCATCCCAAACCCCATTCTACTACTATGATCTCCAAAATAACCCTTACTAGGCTCTTCCCTCCACCCCGTTGCAACATCTCTCGTTTACTATTCAGATATCCCAAACAAGCCTTTCTAAACCATTTCCTCATGTACCCCTCCTAGACTCATCTGATACCTCATCTTTCTCCTTAATCCACTTCGAGACTGTTCGCCCTCCATCTCTCGTTACTCATCCCAAACCTCCTCCTACTGTTATAATCTCCAAATAAATAGACCCTTCCCTCTTCTATCCCTCCACAATCCTCTTCAATCCAACTAACAGACTCACATGCCTACCGCTAAAATGAATTTCCTATTTCCCTATACTTCTTCACCACTAATCCTTTCTGGGTTCCGAGGTAACGTGCTACTCGCCAAAAAATACTTCGATGCCTCGTCATAGATAATAAGCGCTAAATAAATGCAATTAGAATTACTCCCATTCCCTGTATGTCTGAGCTGGTGTCTGCAATGTTTGTTGTATCTTGTGCTCACTTCACACAGGGAGAGTGAGAGAAGACCAACCTAGTTGCAATCTCCCAAAGTCATATCTGTACACAAAACAGCAACCAGGCTCCAAAGATGAAAAATATAAGGATACCACTTAGAGATCCTACCGGGAAATCCAAAGATTTTAAAATAGATGCCTCACCCACTAAATAGTGGCATGCTTCTTCATCTGCGCTTATCCTCACCCTGGTAGGGTAATACCACCAGGGCAAACGGAACCACAAATGGAAGTTCTTATATAAAATATCCATCTAGATAAAGCAGGGATCCAGTTGAAAGAAGAAAGGGTTCCAAACAAACCTCATGGTTATACCTGTTCTGAATTGCTATTTATTAGTAGGGTACCGTGGGTCTATTAAAATAGAGGTACTGGGTTCTAATTGAGCATTATCGTCTCAATCACTTCAGATTCTTGCCAACATGTTTCAGCCCTCACAAAGAGCCTATACACATCTGGGGCCTTCTTCGGGGCTGTATGTAAGTGCCTCTGCCCTTTTTGCATACGTTCCACGCATCTTAATGATGCATAAGGCTCTCACCTGAACTTGGATCCTTCTGTATTTCAGGGGTACCCTAACTATTCTTTTTTTGGGGGATCATGCGTGTCTGGCAGAGGGACCATCCTGTTGTGACAAGACGTACTGCCCAGACTGCCGCTGATCCTGTTTTTCGTAGCCTAAGCTTCCATTCCCTATATGTCTGTGCCGGTGTCTGGAATGTTGATGTGTGGTTGTGAGAAAATGGGTTGTATTATATGGTATGATTGTGCAACCTTACCATGTAATACACTAACCAACCCCTTTTAGGACCAATAGATTTCATTTGTTAAATGCTTGCTCACGCCTGGGTAGCTGTGGCTCTGAGCAGCATTTAAAAAAGCACCAAAATAATTGGATGACATAACTGAGACACTCAAAATCTGACCCCAATTTATAAAAAAAAGAATTTTTTTATGTATTTCTACAAACCATATTGAAAAAGATCCTCTCGAGGATTCCAGCAGTCTCGGGTGCAACTTCTGACAGTAGGGTCCTTCTCCACTGTGACGAGGCACAGTAGTCTGAGGATTTGGGCTATCACTTACCCTTAGTAGACTTTATCTGTTGCGTCCCTGTGTTGTGAATAGGAGGCCAGCTGACTGATCCTTGGAGCCTCTTGCTTTGGCTGGGCCCAGATAACAACTTCTCAATGAGTCGGACACAGCAGGTACAGTCCTTTCTCCTTTGCTAGGCACCAAGTACAGTCCACATCGGTGCAGCATACCTTTGCTGGAAACTGGGTGCAGCAGGGCAATCCTTCTTCCCATCCAGTCGCGATCTGAGTGGAGTGTGCTGTGGGGTGCTCTAATTATCTTCGGAAAATGGCCTCAGGGTCGGATTTGTTGGTAGCCAATGGACTACCAGGTTTCCTACTATCTGAAAACCACTTTCTGGGAAGTGTGGCATCTGGCTACCCTAGGGTGCACCATTCTGCCCACTCCCAGTATGGCAGAACTCCCCTCTTGTCTCCCAGCTCTTCTTAGCTCAACCCAGATTTGTGGCTACACTCCCCTGGAAAACTGGTTTGACAACTGGTTTCCCCTTTTTCTGTCCCTAGTGTCAGCCTCTCCCCCAGACAATACAGCAGCCTCTCTCCCAAGTGTTTCCCATTTGCCCTTCAAAGGAGGCTTCTGCTTTGAAGCTCACCTTTTGGGCAGACATCCATGTGGCTTCCTGAAGGAGGGAGAAAACACCTCCTTCTAGTGAAGATCCCTATTGTGTCCATTTCTGGGAGTTGTTAACACGTCTCCCCAGAAAAGCAAAAAGCCGACTCAATGACAAGAACTGATGTGCCACTGTTAAGGGCTCAGGGGATTAAAAGCAACACAGTGGTCTGAGGAACTCCCATATTCTCACTCTAGCAATGATAACTGTATCTCACAGCAAACCTAATATCCCATGACTTTTAGAAATGTATTCACCCCATATCACTTTTTTAACACTTCCCACAGCGTGGCCACAGAGGTAACAGAGCCCTGGTTCAAATCACTTGGTGGGCTTGTTTTAAGACTTGGTCTGACAGCTCAGATGGTCTCAGCCGCTATATTCTATGTATCATCGCATAGTTGGCGAAGGTCAAAACCATCAGAATCAGAGAATGATCAGACTAAGTCCTAGGTAAATGTACTATAGTTTCACCCTAGCCAATCGCATCTCTAGATCCTAACCAGTAATCGATCCTGGAAGATATTCCATGTACTACAGAATGGAATTTAAATACTCTGGATTTGGGGCATTTAACATGGTACAAGTCTAGCAGTTTGTACTGATGCATTATATTCCATAGATCTCCCTGCACGTGAGTGTGTCGGCTGGACCCGCTGCCAGTGCTATCCAAATCAGCTTGTAGCATTAAAGTATTCTCCGCATATTACAGAGTGAGAGGGAGAGGTTACAAGCCTGTTTCTAACTTTAGTGAAGAAAAAGAGAAAAAAAAACAGTAACAGCAGAGTTCGGCCCATTTGTGTTGACCAATGTAATGCGTGCTGAACCCAACAACCCCTGAACAACCACGCACCGGTCCTCTCCATCACAGAATGTGTCCAGAGGCCTGAACCGTAAGCCTCATTTAACCAATATGGCCATTTCCATCAAATTCTAAAACAGTTATACCTTGGCACTCTAACCGTTAATGTACACAAGTTTAGTATAATAATCTACTACATAAATGGCCAATTAAGGAACCCAGTTCATTAACTTTTTACATGTAATTGTCTCACAGGGGAAAAAGCATCAAATGCACGAGCGTTATGTGAAAAAAGAAGAGAGCATCAAATGGACATATTTTCTATATAACTTTGTCTTTTAATCCAAAGTTTTCAAAACAATGCAAAAAGTTTATAAAAATAGAACATAGTAAGGTGACTAAAGATACATTAAAAAATGTTTCACTTGTGTTATTTCTTATTTTAAACACTTTGAACAAGTACAATTGCCAAAGCAAAGGTCCTAATCCTAGAGTCTTCAAAGTAGTGGCAGTATGGAAGTAGCCAGATCAGCCAACAAGTGTTTCGTTACTATACGTAACTTTCTCAAGGCTCATTCATTATATTGATGAATAGAAATAGAGGTATGGGCTCCAAATTTTGGAAAAATGATTAACCGCAACAGAAGCAGCATGCACCGCCTGAATTAATGCAATATCCACCTTATTCTTATTGAGTTATGCATTCACCAGTCGGGCCTTGTGACGGTTCTTCACCCATCTCACATTCCGGGGGGGAGCGTCTGGCTTACGGTGCTTCTGGTAAACGCCGTCCGCCTCATCCTCCAGCTCGCCCCCAGGTCAAGAGTGGTGAGAGGAGAGGTGGAAGGGGCAGTTCCAAAGTCCGCAGATCTTCCCCATTTCCAGCAGCAGTAATGAGTGTTGGGCATTAGAGCAGGATCCCAGAGGTAGGGGGGCCCTGGGTGCTACAGGGTCAAATAGTGATGCCGCTACCCGGAAGGAGGTAAGCCGCCGTTAAAGCCTCCTTGCCTCCTCCAGGAACCAGGGTCTCAGAGTTCCCAGAGGACGAAGGGGGAGATCGCTGGCGGCGGCATAGGAAAAGTTCCCTGGAGGTGAATGGTAAGGGGCCATCTCGCTCAGAGGGGTGTTTTGCCTGCAGAGGGATGGTGCGCAGCTGCTGCAAATGTCTTACGTATTTCCTAGTCATGGACTCAGTCCCCAATGAAGGCCCGGTCTCGGGGGACGTCGCAGGTTGGGCCCGCAGGCCCCTCTCCATCCAGCCGCACCTGAACCTCTGGAACGGCACAGGTAAACAAAAATCACGATGCAGAGTTATCTCCCCACGGGTACCAGCAGGCAAATCAAAGTTTCGAGATGCGGGCCATGGGGTAGGGGTCAAATGCAACATTTGGGTGGGGACACATCACTGGATGCCTTAGCCCATTACCACAACCAGCAGTGACATCGTAGACCACCTCAATCTAAGTACTTGTGCACAGAGTTAGTAAAATTGATTCAATGTCTCCCTCGCATTGTGTTGATGGCTTAAAAGTTGTATTGTGCTTATATTTGTAACCGAAACAATCTTTTCCTATGTACAGGTCTCTGATTCATTCAGATCATGTTCGTGCTTTATAAAACCCTCTAAATAAAAATAAACAAATAATTATAGAAAAGATCAAGATGGAATGAATTTCTGCCACATCCACATCATTGAAGACACCAAAAGAAGGGAGGGGGTGCTAGACCATTTACTCACATTAGAAGAAACTAACGGGGTTCATTGACCAGGTACTCACAATTTATGAGACTAAGGATAGCGGAGGAGTACACATTGCTGACATCTCTAGTCCCTCTCCATGCCCTCTAAACATAAATATTCTGCTTGATTCTCCTCATTAACCCCTTCCCATTTTTTCCCCAATGGTGGCCACAGAGTTTATCCTTTTGGAACAAGGCTTGTGGGGAGATAAAGCATTTACTTGGTCTTTCCCTATATATGCAAACAGATCTATTAATTTGGTTTTTTTTTTAGGTCGAGCCTGAGTCAGCACGTGTGTGCTGCTCTGCGAGACCTGTTGTAGTGGAGTATGAAATAGAAGCTCCAACCACTCTCCACCCATATTTTTCATTGGCTTGTGTCATTGTCCTTCGTAGATGCTGACTTTGATGAGTAAAGAGACTTGTTAGTCCTTCCTTAGTACCGCCTTGTCTTCATTTGTAACCTCCCATGGCAACTGGCCCTTTTACTTCGGTTGTTACACGATACGCCTTCTTTAGTCTGTGAGCACTACTTTCATTAATGAGTTTCTCTTACTGCAGGCAGCACATGCGTGCCTGCTTTCAACAACAACATGGGCACCTGCTTTCACTTTAACCCGAGCGCCCGCTTTCACTTTAACCCGGGCATAGTGCCAATATCGGCAACACTCACCAGCCCTCCCGCAGCAACATACATGTAACATAAATAATCAGACAAGACAACTTTTTGGTGGGAAAAATTGCTGCAGGTTTATTAGCATACAAAATATGCCAACATGGTGGGTTATCTTACAGGCGATCCAAAGGCAAGCCGCCCCTCGCGGCCTACCACCTGATGGGCCAGCTTGCATCGTGGCCTTAGTCAATCGGTGCTTAGCGGTTGTGGTGAGGGGATAGCCCCTCCCACTTCCGGTGGACTATCAGTCCACCCTCTTACTCATGCCCCCCCTACGAGGGGCGGAGCATTCAAGCGACCCCCGGTTCAGGTTCCCAACGGCCTATAGGACAGACGGGGCGCCGTCGTACTACAGGGTCCACCACACTGACTTCCTGGGGATATTAGGCCTCAGCACCCTTTGTGCTCCTGAAGAGGGTACCCTTGAGTACCTTTCCGCATCTGGATCGCCTTGTAACTCCGCCACAGACCTGGGTGTGGCGACCGTCGCAGCCAGGGCCCCCACCAAGGCTGGCATTCCTACTTAATATTTCCTACTTGCTATTTCTAGGGCCTCTCCCCTATCCAGCAAGAAGCAGGTCCATGCTTATACTGGACAGATGTACCCCATCGTCCTGAAAACACCCTGTGAATTTGGCGTGTAGCACCCATGTCTAATAAAGCCAAATCTCTGCTCAGTGAATTTACGCATAGCGCAGATGAACATCCTGCGCGCAGGCGCCATCGCCTCCCCCGAGCGAGCTACATGTCACGGGAGCCGGGGGTGATTTCAGACCACTGAAGTTCACCTGTCCCCAACTGGTTGCTAATTTGCACCGTGTGGTCTTCGTGGTCTTCTTCTAGGGTGCATTACTTTGCCACATTGACCAGACAATTTCATAGTTCTTTTCGATTTATCCCTGATGCACTTAGGAATGGTGTCACAATGGGTTTGAGGGAATAAGTGTATGGTGCCCGTTATTAGACACTGCACCCTTTCGTGAAGTGACAACTTACGCAGCCTACCCTGCTTGCCGAACCTTCGACCGGTCACAGATGCCCAGTCCCTGCTATGCACCTGTGACCCTTGATACTTACACCGGTAATGGTGTCGGACTACCAGGTTCTGTGTCACATGTTTCGCTGTAGTTCCTTTGGTGGATCCGCTGGGACCCTTCTGTAGCCCTGCAAATGTTGTGTCACGCACTACGGCCCTTTAATGCCCTTGCCCGTCCCTCTGACAGCTTGATGCCCCCGCAACTTTGGTGAGAGATTTTGGGCCCAGCAAACCCCAGTCTATGTTTCTAACATTATCTCCCCTACAGGCTCCAGTTAGTGTGAGTGGCTATCCCTGTCCTGGCAAGGCATGTCAGTGGCCATTCCCCCCCTTTGGTGACTATCCTGCCATGGGATATGTGACATAAGCACTTGTGTCCTTGTGTACTTGCCGTTTAAAAGGGGTAACCATATGAACGAACCCCTTCTTGAGCAATGGGAACGCCAAAACAATTGTTCTTCAATCATTATATCCAAATTATGCTCTGACTCCATGTTCCCCTCAGCTTATTGCACCGCAACCCACAAATTAGCTGGCAGCTACCGCAGGTAGAGCGGGTGTTTTTGTCTATCCTGGATGGTCTCGAGAATCCATCTCTTGGTGCATGCTAGCAACCCTTAACATTATCACATTAGTTGGACAAGCCCACTGCCTTGCCGCAAGCTTAGCTAAGCCCCTGCAGAAATCGCCTGCCTGTGCGAACCGACCAAGCTATCTCCCTTGGCATCCCATCCCTTTAACACAAGGTTTACCTCTTTAGGCATGTCACTAATTGTCTCCATCATGCGTTTAAGCTAGTTTGAGACCTGCTTAGACAACATCCCTTCTAGTACACCGTGCAGAGTAACTATTCATGTTTGTCTCTTGACAAGTCGCCCCGTTTGGGCACTCGTTGGACCCAAGGAAGCTTCTAACAAGCACCCTATCCAAATGTATGAATCATGTTGCGCAACTTGGGACACTATTACTTCATCACTTCGTACTTCCCGGCATGTAAATACTGCCTAAGATCTCCCCACCTTAGTACCTGAATAACCACTAAATAAATACTGTCTCAGGGAGACAGATGTTAATGTTAATGTTAAAATAAACTTATATAGCGCACAGCTACTCTAAAAGAGTGTCCCGGCGCTTTCCACAGGCGGCTCCGTGTGTAATAACATAACAAGAAAAGAAAACTAATACTGAAAAGAAGAAAAAGAAAGAACCCCGCAAAGAAAACAATTAAACATTAAAAAGCCAAGTCTTCAGGCTCTTCCTGAATTGAAGCAGATTCGAGGTGCTGCGTAGCGCCAATGGCAGAGAGTTCCACAACTGGGGTGCCTTAAAGCTGAAGGAACGGCCCCCAGTCCGCGCCTTCCGCACACGTGGCACCACGGCAGTAAAAAGAGATTCGGACCGCAGTGAGCGGGCAGGACGATAGAAGTTCAGTCTACGCCGTAGGTACCCAGCCCCTGAGCCAAACAAGGCTTTATGCATCAACGTAAGGGATTTGAACATAATCCGCTTACGGATAGGCAGCCAATGAAGCCTCTGCAACAGCCCAGAGGCTCGAGACCGCCTATGCAGGCCAAAGATGGCACGGGCAGCAGAGTTTTGTGCCACCTGCAAGCGTTGGACCAGGTAGTCCGGGAGGCCAAGAAAGAGGGCATTGGCATAGTCGAGCCGGGACCCGATGAGCGCCTGCACTGTAATCCGCCTATGCTCCGCAGAAAGCAGTGGAAGAAACTTGCGGAGCATCTTCAGAATACCAAAGCAGGTTCCGGCCAGACCCAAGATGTGCGCTCTCAATGATAACTTATTATCAAGTTTGACGCCAAGATTTTTAGCGACCGCAGATGATTGTATCGGAGGGCTCATTTCAGATGGCCACCATTGCCGCCACTCAGGGTCGGTGACACAGCCGAAAAATAGGACCTCCGACTTACTGGAGTTGGCCTTCAGGTTGTTATGATGGAACCAATCGAATACCCTGCCCAAACAACCCCGAATACTCTCTCCATCAAATGGTTGGTCTTTACCACAAGTGAAGAGGAGTTGCGTGTCGTCGGCGTAGGACACGATCTGGGCCCCGAAAGCCTCCACCGCCGCCGCCAGGGGGGACATAAAGATGTTAAACAGTGATGGGCTCAACACAGAGCCCTGTGGAACCCCAACCCCCAGAGGCGGCATCTCGGCGGAGCTCTGGGAGACCCAGATCGTCTGGCGGCGGCCTTCCAGGAAAGACGTAAACCATTTGAGCACCGTCCCCCTAATGCCGATGTCGTGGAGCCTAGCGAGGAGCGCCGCATGGGGGACGGTATCAAAGGCCGCCGACAGGTCCAACATGACTAACATGGCCTTGCCACCAACATCCAAGGTCTCTCTGATAATCTCGGAGACCTCCAACAATGCCGTTTCCGTACTGAAGTTGGGACGGAAACCGGATTGGGAAGGATGGAGCAGATGGTTAGACTCAAGAAAGCTCGACAAGACGCCATGAACATGTTTCTCGGTAATCTTGGCAGGAGAAGTGAAATTGGCCTATAATTGGCCAAAACCTCGGCATCAAGGCCCGGCTTTTTCAAGAGGGGGATCACCATCGCCCTCTTCCAGGTGGAAGGCACCCTTCCCTCCCTCAGGGAGGCATTGAGGATGGGGTTAACCAGGGGATTCACCACCGCCGCCATCCCGGCCAGAAATTTGGCAGGGCATGGGTCAAGTGGCGAGCCAGATTTAAGGCTGGTAAGCAGTGCCCGTGATGCCTCGCAGGTGACTGCTGGAAAATCTGTCAACACTGCGGCAGGCAAGGGCGGTAGCTCACGTTCCGCTCCGGGGCCACATCCACCATCCTCAGCGCTTTCCGAGAAGGAGGCCTGAATTGCCTTGATCTTATTAGTGAAAAAGCTGGCGAGATTACACGCCCACGCCTCCGATGGCACTGGTGGAGCTGGGTATGAACTGGGGGTCGTGAACTCCTTCACCACCGTGAAGATCTCCTTACAGGAGTTCGCCGCCACCTCAATCCTCTTGGCAAGGTATTCTTTTTTGGCATGTAAGATGTCCCGATGATAGGCCTTAATAGCCGCCCTGTAGGCGAGTTTGTCCACCTCGTTGTACTGAAGGCGCCAGGCCCGCTCAGCAACCTTGCATTTGCTGCGGGCCAGCCGCAGCGCCTCAGTGAACCACGGCGCAGATTGCCGTACAGCCGTGGGCCGAGGGGCTGACAGTGGGGCAAGATCGTCAAGCCTTTCAGTCAGCCATGACTGCAAAGCCTCCGTGTCTCTTTCCAGATCACCCGAGAGCTCACAGGGATGTTCCGCGAGCGCCTGCTCCAGCATATCAGGTGTCACTCTATGGAGCGCTCTCGAGGCCGATCTAGGTAGCATGGGGGCGATGTTATCCGGCCGCCCATTCTCACACACAGAGAACCTGATCAGCCTATGATCCGTCCAGAGCACAGACAGAGTCTCTACATCGGCAAGCGGAACTGAAGAAAAGACTTGATCGAGGGTATGCCCTCTCTCATGCGTAGGACCTGACACGCACGGTAATAGACCCAGAGGAGATGTAATGTCCAGCAGTTTGATAGTGACCGGGTCACTTATGACATCTAGATGGAAGTTGAAATCGCCCGCCACTACACAGTGCTGTGTCGTGAGCGCCAGTTCGGAAATTGCTATCTGCAAATCCTCCAAGAAGGAGCCCATCGGGCCTGGTGACCTATAGACCAACAGCCCCTTAAATGCTTGGATCGAGGACAGTCTGAGTGTAAAAGCAATGGACTCCGACCCCCCAATAGGATTAAGAGGGAGAACAGAGCAGGAAACATTCTTCCTCACCACCACAGCTACACCACCCCCCCTGCCTTTCTCTCTATCCTGCCGAAAGATGTTATAGGCTGGGGGAATAGCGGAAAAGATATCCGGATTCGACGCTTCACCCAGCCAGGTTTCGGTTAGGAGAAGACACAGGGGGTTTTCCCTCACGAGGAGATCATAAAGATGCAAGGCATGACATCCCAGCGACCTCGTATTCAGGAGCAGACATAGGTGCCTAACCCGAGCCTCTACGGGCCTGCCGACATTAACCACAGTCCACGTGGGCGTCCAGCCACAGGCTGGACAGCGGTGCTTACCCTTAATGCGCCCCGGAAAAACCGAGCGGCAGGAGCAAGAATGAGTCTGCATGGCGCGCAGCACCGAAGAAGTATAGGTGATCATCCTCCCCCTCAACTGCCCGAGCCGCAGTCCACCGTCGCCCCGGCGCCTCCGGGTCGCTGACGGGCGCAGACGGGCAGGACTCCGGCACGACTCAGGCTAAGCGAGGGCGTCCACCTGCGCGTCACGCTGCGCGTGGAGGAGCGACTTTAAGTAGACTCCTCCAGATTACTAGTGCACCTGGCCAAGGGCCCTCCACTGCGTGTGAACCCCTGCTGTTGCGTTTTAGACTGTTGTTTTTGGCTGCCCACATCTGGACCCTACAAGTAAAAAACAGCCAAACCGATCGCAGGCCCTCCTGCTAAGACACAACCCTATATGGCCATAAACGCCAATATGTGTCCAATGTATTCTGGGCAACAGAAATTGAAACAACCGTTAAATCCAAAGGCAATTGTCACCAATAATCTTGACTTACTCAGTGCCTGTTGTAGTGGTCCTCTCTGAAAGCCAGACAGTGCCACCTAGTGGCCAACTGTCAGAGGCGCCAGTGGTGACAATTGAGGGACGGTGCCGCGCACCAGAACGCCCCCCTGTCAGATTGAGCACCGGTGAACTTGCTTCTGGATATAGCAGTGGCGGACCATTGCCGCACTTCCGGAAGCCCAGACTTGACTTTCTCACCTTGTGGGGTTAAACCAGTTACAAAATTGACAAGTGTGTACCCCGCAACTAACTAGATGGGGAGAAAATGTAAGGGCCCCTCATCCTGTTGCAGGGATTCTGCTTATGCACAGAACTATGTGCAGGAAACCAGGACCTCAGAGAATTGTGGTGTACCAGAAACTCCCCTCAGAACTAAGAACCCCTATCCGACTAGCTTAGTGTCACATTCGTTATCCGAGATTTAGCTCGGCGGTCCCAATGTATAGACAACCCAGAACAAGCGACTTAGATACTCTCAGGAGTGGTGGGAACCCAAAATACCCGTTGGTAGCTATATATCAGTCCACAACAGAATAACAAAGACACGGTAAAAGTTTAAAGAGTTTATTTTATAAACCTCGCGTCCTAAGATGCAGTACTCTGGCTAACACAAGCAGACAAATGGTTAGGATCAGCACCATCAGCATTGTTACAATACCATAGAAAATGAAAGGAGCAATCATAATAATAATGACCGTGGAACACAACCACTCTCCTTTCTCTAGCAACTAATAAGGTATTATTAGACTAATAGAAGGTCTCTTAGGCTTGCATGGGGGACCCCATACCTTATAGATCAGCTTAGTGGAATCACATCACAGGATCAGCTAGGCTCTCTCCTGCAACAGCTCTTCGTTTCGAATGTAACAGAAAACATGCTGCTCTGTAATATTAAAGGGCTCGTCTTTCAGGTATTGGCAGCTGTATGTATGTTATGGCTAAGAAGTGGTACGATCAACCTGAACACAACAACCTGCCCCGTCTAGTGACCCAGACTCGTTCCTTACACGGTGTACAGACCAAGGTCACTACTCGCTGTTAAGGATGTTAAACAACAGACGGTTCTCATGTGAAGCAAAGTCGAGTCAGCAGTTCGCGAATGAATAACATGTAACAACAGTGTCGCGTGCAAAAGCAGCAGAAGCAGCAAGCTGGCTTTCTAACAGCCATCGAGGTTATGCTAACTTAGCGTTATACATAGGGCGTGGTTAACCCACACTACATCCCCCTTTGATCGGACTACTAACCACTAGGGGCGCACTTATCAAGAATGCAGAATTCAAGTTAGAAAGAACGGAACCAAGGGCATGAACTATAAGTCCATATAAGGTAAGTGTAAGTTCGAAAAGAAAAAAAAATACAAAAACAGAAAAAAGATGTCGTCAGGTGGAAAAAAAACATGAAAAAATGGGAAAAAACGACACCGATCGATACATCAAGGGTCGATCAAGATAAATAGTCAATCCATAAAAGTATAGGCACAATAAGTTGCAACAGCCTCCAAGAGGAAATCATTGGAGCGTTCCGCAAAAGTATCTGCCATCCAGTTTAACAAGGGGAAGGAACACACGTATTCACTCACAATTGGAGCCTCCAGCACCACACGGGGACAACAGGAAGGTTCCTCGATATAACTTCGTTCCAGAAAGTCAATCGCAGCCTCTTCGATGGCCCAATTACCAAGGACTTCATGTGCCGCACCCAAGGCCATAAACCCAACACCAGAACATTCATACTCATGAGCCGTTAAGGGGCCCATCAGTTGACCAAAATCCGGTACAGGTGACACCGAGGATGAAAGGCACAAATCCAGAGCCCATTGGAAAGGACAATCCAGGCAGTGAAAGACGGGTTGCACACAAGTAAAGAATGGAAACCGGAAGGACAATCCATACGCGACACTTAAAGTCGCCAAGGGCAACGTGCCATAGTATTCAAGCATCCGGTTGCGCAGATGAAACAGCCGGGGCATGTTGTCTCTGTACGCAAGTTGCGCAGTCATTGCGTAGGACGCAAACCAGCAAAAGTATTCCAGCAATAAGGGCAAGAAGCAAAGGAAGACCTCCGAAGACGCTGGAAAAAATAGAGTGAAAAAATGCGGGCATCACACCAATAATAGTCTGAAAGGAGGTCACGAGGCCAGAGCCCACTAGTTTAAAAAAATGAACTATGCCGGTCGTAGACGAGGCATTAAAGATAGTCTGTATCAATGTTCCAAAATGTAAGGGGAGGTCAGTATTCAAAAGCGCCTGCACCTCCGTGCGGGTGTTTGTCACGTGAAGAAGAAAGGTTTGACGGGATGCAGTTAAAGCGACCTCCGTTTGAGACAAAAGAGCCCTTATTCTGCTCATCTGGTTGAACTCTGCGCTCAAGGTTGGAATCGAAGGCCAGATAGAAACATCGAGCCGGCCATGCGGGGGTGGGAAAAGGACATTATTACAGCAGACTACACGCTGAGAAACAGTGACTATGTACGGAATGCCCTTTAACATCCCACAGCAATTCTCATTATTTAAAAGCAAATAACTACCGTTAGCAAGCAGTGTGAATGAAGGGGTTATAACTGGTACAGGTACACCTTTCAAGACGCAAGCTAAATTAGGAGCGTGTACATTGCAAGCACCATGTAATTGTATGTGTCTACACACTACAGAATGATCAGGAGCAGAAGTGCATTCCTCACCCTTTAGATAAACCTCTGTGCCCTCCCACATGCATCTATATGTAAATGGGAGCGACCAAACTTCGTGCAGGAACGCACTACCAAGTTGTTCATACCTGCCAAGAGCATTATGTTTCATGCATGAACTAAACTTAAAAAGCGAAAAAGGTAAAGTGATTACACCGTGGATAAGCCACGTGGCCGAATTTAACTCGGCAATAGAGAAAGGCAAAGGTTCTAATTTCTCAATGTGCAGTAATGAATAAGTGGCATCTTTCATAGACATAAACTGTTGCTTTGCAGTTAAATTAAAAGGGAGGAACAAAGAGGAAACATTCATGTAATCCCATGGCACTTTCCCTGCCTTTAACGTTTGCAAAGTCCATGCAAACTGCATAACAGAACGCAACTGATTCTGGCCATGGTACAACACAGACAAATCATCCTGCACAATATCTACGACAGATGAAACAATATTATCTAAAGTGTAAATTCTAGAAGACAAGGCATTTATACTATTATCAATCACAGCCAAACTTTTTCCATATTGGCCTGGTCAATAGCACGTAATCTGGAGGCAGCCTCAATTTGCGACAATTTCCAAACTTCATTGTAAATAGCATATACCCATCTTTTGGACCTGCCTACCGCAGGACCTTTAATAAAATCATTCAAATCAATTTTGTCGTCTAAACGTGACAAATGCAATTTAACAGAAGCTAATGTGGAATGTTGCAGCCATGACTGGCATAACTTACCCACAGAGTAGGTAGTTACAGTGTGTGATGATTCAAAACGAGGATCTACCCTGACTTGAGTGTACCCAGGTGTCAGTGCTAAAAATCGACGTTGACAAGAATCTGAACCAGTTTGCCAAACCAACCAACCCTCAGGATTAAACGCCGAAACATTAAAGGTGGTGTTGGAAATAAGGGACTGCAACTTGGCAAGGGAAAGATCTGTGTAATTACCCCAGCCGGGATAAGCACCCAGATCCGGGATCGCGGGGGAATTCATTATTTTAGACGTAGACAAGCCAAAGCAAGTCGTCTGAAAAATAGATGAATTTAAAAATAACATATGGTTAGGGATAAGACAAGCACGATGCAAAGCTTCAGTTCCCTGAACCTGCCATGGTTTAGTACCCCAAACCGATTTAAGATCGATAGTAGCTTTCCATAGCTCATAGCCTCCGACCGCCAATTCGTCCATAATGGACTTGGAATATAATAATTTGGTATGTGTCAACCGCACCTTCGAGGCGGTTTCAGGTGCCATCTTAAAATAAAAGGAGGCCGGGTTTGACACACTAAAATCCGAAAAGTATGTGAACTTGTTCACTAACGTTGTAGAACTGCCCTGATGAGGGGCCGGACAATGTTCCCATTGTGTGTAATTAACAAAATTTCGAAAGGTATTTGCTCTGTGTAGGAAATGTGTGCCATAATGTTGATAACAAAATTGTTCGCCATAATTAGCAGAATTTAAATATAAATCCTCAGCATCAAATGCAGCATAATATTTCAAATCAGAAAATAGTGCTTCTATGGCGTGTACATCCCAATCATCAGATCTAATATTCTGTTTAACTACATCACCCATAGAAACACGAAATACATTAGGCACATTAATCACTTCTGTAGGTCCATGAATTTGAAATTTAACAGCATCCCAAGCAATCCCATCATGCACAGGCCAGGCAGTAATGTTCACAAAAGTCTGGTCCATTTTCATAATGTGTGATGAGGAATGGGGGGCCAAAGTTCCAGCAATGGATTCAATCGAAGATCGCTCATTCAGGTAGTGTCCATTTATAAGTTTAAAAAACACTACCACAAAGCCAATTGTCATGAACAAAAAAATACATACTAGCACCAGCCAGATGTAAGTCCATGGTGCCACCTAAAAATGTCTCTTGAACCAGGCAAAAAATCTAGCAATTTTGGAAGGGGCAGTGGAAGTCATTGATTCAGTGTCAAAGGAAGAACGGGACTGGTTAAACGCTGTTGAATGTAAAAGAGGCAACGGGACATTTGCAGTATAAGCATACTCAGGATCATCAGACAAACCACCATCAACAGGCGGTAAAAGAGGGGAAGCAACAGCATGCATCTCAACGGCAACCTCAGGCATGATGCTCGAGGGCGGCATCACAACAGAATTTCGCAGAATGGAAGGGCACGAAACTGAAGGTGTCATACTATGAAATATCGGCCATTCGCTGTAGCTTGACATTGTCAATCGAGATGTACCTGTTTTCCTTGCGACCAGGAAGTGGTGGTAAAATGACTGTACGTGTACCCTGGACTCCAAGCACTGGGACTGGTGCACGATAAGAGGGGCCAAACTCTTTTTTGTTCTCCACCTTCTCACGGACCAGATCACCAACTCGAGGTAGCCAGCCGACTACCGGAATCTGGAGCTCAGCTTCGCATGTAGAGGGTACGTGTTCCTTCGCCAGAGTGTCTCTTGCTTCTTGTAGATTCTGCAATACAGCACAGTGATCATCTAGGTCAAAAGGCGCGGCAGCCGCCGCCATGTCTAGACCCTCAAGGTCCGGAACAAACTTTCTTACTCCAAAGAGCATCATGTATGGGGTCCACCCACCCAGAGACCTTCTAGGGAGATTATTAAGTGCACGTTGCACGTCATACAAGTGGGTCAGCCAGCTTCGGCCTGTACCTAATACCCTTGCTGTCAAAGATTGCTTTAGGTCACGGTTCATTCGCTCCACAACACTATTGCCCTCAGGCCGGTATGGAGACGAAAATTTGACTTGGACCCCCAAACTTCTCATGGCTTCTTTGTAAGCCCTAGAGGCAAACGCAGGGCCCTGGTCAGAATGAAGGGGACCACATGCAAAACTCCCAATAAAGACATGCAAATCCTTGATGACCGTCCGGGCATCAGTACTCCTTTGCGGCCACACCCACAGAAAACGTGCACGAATCCACTGCAACCAAGATGTACTTGTACGCAGTATCAGAGGAAAAAGGACCGCAGTGATCTAAATAAACACACGCAAGTGGTTGATTAGATATAAACAGCTGCGTTTGTGGTGGACGTGCGACAGTAGAAGGTTTAATCTGCTGGCAAATGTCACATAAAAGGACATAAGCTCGCGTTTGTTTGTACAAACCGTACCACCAGTAACGTTGCTGTAAAAGAGATACAGTCGCCGAAACGCCGGCGTGCACAGACGCAACACCTTCGTGGGCATCTGTAATCAGAGATGGTCTGCAGTCCGCGTTGGGAATCAATCTGTCACCAACGTCGTTAATCCTCACTAACGGGACGTTATCAGGACTTAAACGATAATGGTAGCGGGAAGGGAATCCTTTCGGAAAGCCCGTCCCTGTCTCGGACGCAGCAATAGCTGCCAAGATGTCGTCATCAATCCTAGTTTTGGATCTTGTAACTGCTGCTACTAAATATGTCGCCACTGCGGTTTTTGCTGCCTCGTCAGCCAAACTGTTACCGACAGCATGGACACCAACACGTTGGTGACTAAGAGTGTGAATTACATTCACGAGTGGCAGGCCTTCTTTAAGTTCTGCCACTCAAACCCAAAGCGTTTTGTGCTTTACTGTGCTACCTTTCGAATCACGAAAGTCATTCTGACTCCAAAAGTGTAAATTCTCGTTGTATGATTGAACACAATAAAACGAGTCACTCACTATAAGAGTGGTGACCCGAGTATCAGCAAACTCCAGTGCAAGCACCAGAGCTCTCAGCTCTGCCAACTGCGCGGTACAATCACCCAATGACAGCGTATGCACGACATCAGACTGGAACTCACCGTTCACGAAAGTACCTACTACAATTGCGCAGGCCGCTGAATAGGCGTGCTTTGATCCAGTTGCGGGTTGCGCAGACCCATCAGTGTATATGACACAATGGTACTCCTCGAGCGGGCGCAAAGTCAGAGGAGCCGGATGAACAAATTCATACTCCAAGAACTCCTGTGTCTGTAATGCCGCGTCAAAGATATATGTGACGTCAGGCGAAGTCAAGGATGTTGTCCATTGTATCCACCTTGGATGCAAAGCCTTAGAATTAGGTACACTGGCTTTAGTAACCGCCTCAAGGGCAGGGTACGGTGTTACCACCAGCATTTGCTTTCACTGTGATAGCGCTCGCTCTTTCAAGATCGCCATCTGATCTGCTGTCAGTACTTTCTCGACAGCGGAGAAGCGCAGCTCAGCCGAAGTGTACAGATGAGATTTGTATGCAATGGGGACTGTGTCGCCCTCATTGAACGTCAAGTAGGTGAAACCCACTGCACCCGGTACGATTCTAATGACCAGGTTAGTGTGGTTATCACGAGTTGCCCCCCCCTCCCCATGTCCCAATGCAGAGATTTGGGTCCAGGGGATCTGTGGATGGAGCACCTGCCGCGGTGTCCTCTCAAGCATTCGCGGGGTGCTCCCTAGGTGCTCGGGGAGAGGAGTTGGCCTAGCGGCTAGGGCGCTCGACCTCAGACCTGGCATGCTGGGTTCGAGTCTCGGTGGTGGGGTGGAACATCCTGTGATTCTGGGCAAATCGCTTGGTCCCCCGTACCTAACAGGGAGCTGGGGGACAAGTGGCTGCCCCCCGCAGTTGCTGGGGAGGCCCGGTGCCGCGCAACAGAACGTTTGGGTGTAGGGGGCCCACCATCCACATGGCCGCAGGCGGGGGGCGCTGCGGCATGCAAACGCATTGCGACACGGGTGGGGTTCGCGGACATCATGTGGGACCAGCTTCTCGCCGGGTGAGGAGAAGGTGTGGAAAGCGTGGTAAAGAGAGTTTACAAAGGAGCTATTACACCACCGATCGTATATGTAGATTCCTGGTGCAGTGAGGTGTTTAGGCCACTGGATGGCACTGTCCCTCGTTTTGCGATTGTTCTCTCCTCGTCAGTCTTGGCATTACCACTTAATCGGTTTTCCTTCCTTCCAGGTCCTGCGTACCTAGGGCCTAGAATCAAGTGGTAGTTGTAAGAAGAAGGGTATGGATAGTTAATCTGATTTGGCAGATTTAATGTATACAGTTAAGGTGATAGCACAGCAGCACTGGTCCATTAGAATACAAGAGTCACCAGTGGAGGTAGCTTGGTGCAGTGGCAGTATAATGGCCGCAGACGTCTCCCTAGACGGGGGGCGGTGTCCTCAAGCTGCTCTCCCGAACCTCCCATGAATCTCTAGGAGTTATTGGTAGAGGATTGTGCCAGGATATTGACTTTTCTGGTAGGGTAACCGAGGGCTGCCGGCAGCGTAGCTGGGGCCTGCTGTTTTTTGGCCGGGTGGGGCAAAATGGGGCCCGCCTCTCGCGGGAAGTGCAACTGCGGGTGGTTGTTGGCAGTGCTCAGTGGGTATGGTAGATGCATTTAGGATCGCAAGCGCTTCCTTTCTGGGGTCAGACTCTCATGCAAACGCCATGTGTGCCTGTTTATGCACAAAGCCCTGGTTAAACCGTAAGCAGTTACACTACGCTCTCAACTGAAGGGGCCAGTGGTGAACAACCTTGATGTGTGGGGCAGCAGGTGGGGTGGTCACTAGGTGATCGAGCCGTTACTTTGTATTAGCTGGAGGACCATGGGAATGGCGTGTGTTATCCATTCTTTGTCTAGGCGGCCTCAGTGAAGAGGGGACGGTGGCTAATAGTGTATACACTTTGCACGAGTCCCTTGGCTTAGTGTTGGTTAACGACTCATCTCCCAGAGGCAGGGATGTGTTGCCTAACAGTTGATATGGCCCCGTTGTAGAAGCTGAAATAGAAATAATAAGGAATAACACAAATAACAAGAGTCTCTGTCAGCACAACTGTTAGCAAGATTTTTTGGGAACAACAAATAATGCAAAAGTACGTGCAGCACGGAGGCAGACAATAAAGATACTGAATGCCCAAAGATGTGACATTGGTGATAGCTTTTATGAGCCAAAACCACAAAGGATACGGCATCATCACATACGTAGCACAAATTAAGCATAGTTCATTTGACCAATTTGCAAGGGCCTAGATAGTTATATACCATTTAAGGTCCGAAAAGTACTGTTGCCGCCTGCGTGACCTAGGTCTGCTTCTGGGACTTTCCACTGTAATGTAAGATATAGGTCTGGTGCTTTTCCAGTTAATAGTTGCAACATAATAGAAAGGACCAGACATATTACAAAATGTGCTATGCTGAAATGTCTGTGTCTACATGAGCATCTTCCCTGTCACGTATTATTCTTGATCGAACCTTGTGTTACAAAAGCTGTGTCTCTGAAGCGAATGGTAAAGTACGGGCATTTTGTGCACTGCTTTTCATGTCAACTTAGCAGGGCCTAGAAGCTTACAGCATTTGGTATCATACAAGAAAGATGGCTTCTACATTGCCCCATCTGATACCAAATCACTATCTTCTAACCCCTCACCTCCCTGCCGGCCATTGATGAACAGTATTTCAATAGTTTTTGTAAATATTATTATCAGTGCAGTCACTATTATCCATGGGACTGGTGTCAATATGGCTCCTAATTCTGATGGCCACGTTCTGTCCGTTCTTCTTTGTACTTGGCATTGTTCCTTTCTTTCACTTGTTTAGTTAATGTCTCTGAGAAGACCAGCTCAGATCTCTTCTATTGCATAAATCACGCAATCCAAAATGTCAAGTCAAAGGTCTGTTATTCCTTGTGCTGTTGTTTGATGTCCAAAAGTGTGGAACGAGATGTTTTGCAAGATCAGGTCTCTTAACACACTCAATAGCGGAGTATTTGGCACAGTTAGTTCCAGCACACTATTTAATTTTATTCCAGGACACAATAACCTCCTACGAATTATTAGTTGTTACTCTTCTACCCTCACTTGTATAGATCTAAGCCTTCCAGATCTTGTTGCTGGCATTTTTTCGTAATTGGGGTGTACTTAGGTAGTTACATACCCTTAACCAAGTGTTCAATTCAGTTCTTTGATGTTCCAAAGCCTTGTTTTTGATATCTAACTAGCGGGTGATGCACCTCCTAGGGGTCTATTGATGCAGACACCAGTCAACCATTTAGAAGAAAACGTTGGTGCCTTGATGGTGTACTGTCAGAGGTTACTAGCACATGACAGTTGGCACTCCCTTGGAAAGTAGCTGGTACAGACGTCTTTGGAGGGATGATACCCAGAGGCCTGGGCTTGTTGTGCGCATTATGTTACTCCCTCTGGTGTCTTCTGTTTTCTGTTGGAGGCCTAGCCTGCCCCGAGCAGGTGTCTGCCTCTTATTTCCCATTGGTCTTGTCTTGCGTGCTTGATCGCATGTTGTACCTGCGAGGTACCTCAGATGTCGCTGGTGGTGCTGGTAGAGCTGGTTCTCTGCTGTCTGCTCCGTCTGCTTTCTTGGTGTGGGAGCTGTGGATCCAGGATGTCAGCCCTTGGCACTTCACTGCTGTTACTGTGCTGAGGATGATCTGGTGACGTCCCTTCCACCTTGGCTGAAAGCAGTGCCGTCGGGTGTGGGCCTTTACCCAGATCCAGTCACCAGGCTGCAGGTCATGTGGCAGTGGAGATGTTGCCTCTGGAAGAGCCTGCAGTACCTGGTGGTGAAGATAACGTAAGGTCTCTGTTAATTTCTTGCAATAACATAAAAGCAGGTAGTCTGTTATTGATAGTGGGGCTGTGGACATGTGGCCTGCAATGTTCATGGGGTGGCCAAATACTATTTCTTGGGCTGGGCTTTGTTACCCTATCTGGCGTGCTCCTCATTGCCAGCAGGGCTAGTGGTAGTGCACCTACCCATGAAAGGTCAGTTGATGCACACATTTTCCCAATTTTATTTTTCAACACCCCGTTCTTCCTTTCCACCGTGCCCGCAGCAGGAGGGTGATAGGCGCAGTGTAACTTCTGTGTGATCCCAAGTCCCTTACATATTCCCCCTATGACGTGGGAAATGAATGCTGGCCCATTGTCGGAGCTCAGAAGGGCTGGTATTCCAAAGCGTGGGATAAGTTCCTGTAGGAGGCATTTGGCAACCGTATGTGCATCACAGTCTTTCTGCTATTTGGCGGAACTCGGAGTTGTACCAACATTGGGAAAACAGTCTGATCATGCCATCTCGGCCAACATGTGAGAGATCGTGAAAAAGGCATGTGATGGAAGGAAGCATTGCTGAAGGCAGGCATATCTCCCCATTGGGCCCTGTCCATAACCCCTCCTTTGTTTGCACACATCCTCCTTTGACCCATTTCTCTTTTTCATCTTCCCCTACCTTCCTCTGAATATAAATTGGGTCAGAGTGTTCTGAGTCACTGTTATCTTTAGTATTCTTCTCGCTGCTTGTTATTTGTACCATTGCTAACTGGCAGCCTGTCAGTGCTATTCTCCTTTCTTCCCCATCAATAAATGCGTTGCCCTTCAATACATATTCCTTTGATGATGTGTGCGCTGCACATTTTATTATAGCCACTGTGGTTGGTCTTAGTAATGCTTGGAGGAGGCCACTGATCAACTGTGCATGTTATATTTGTTGGCCTGTGGGTGTGAGGAATCCCCTCATGAAGAGAGAGGGAAAGAGACAATATTTTAATAAACACAGAAGGTCACTGTTAATGCCAGACCTAATTAGGGGCCGAGTAATGAAATAAAGTGCACCCACGTCATTTCATTAAGTGCAGATATACAACTGTTGTTAATTCACAAGACTTTACAGAAGAAGGGCAAGAAATAGTACTCCTAGAAAATATTTGTGAACTGCATTTAAGCATGCAGGTGTAGATCTACTCATGCGAAAATCTGAGTGTTTGCAAGCTCACTTTTCCTCCATCCACTTTTAGCCAACCTTGGAAGAAGTATTATGTCTGCTATTTTCAGGAGTAAAAATCCAACCTGTCTCAACATTCTTACCATTACCTCCATCCTCTGTATGTAGATCTGTGGAACGTGGCAGCATAAGGTAATAGTTAGTATTCAAACCCTACTATGAAAGGAGCCCTGGCATAATCAGAAATGCTATTTTAGAGATCTTATATAATGATATTGCTGCCATAATTTGTCGCCGCATTGCGTGGCACAAAAGGGACAAGTGGTTTTTGTCACAGGACACCTATTCACTAACACCCCTAAAGACTGCACCTGTACATTAAAAGACATAATAGATCTGTACACATTGTATCCTTAAAACATCATAATATGAAGCACAGTTATTCAATGTGCACTATCCTTCTGCATTGGCATATACTCATTACTAAAGATCAATAAATAAACATAATATCACTACTCTTTGTCCAATCCTTTGTAGCCCCTGGCGAATGCACTGCTTTCAAAAGCATTTTAGCACTTTCCCCTTACAGTATAAATTGTTATATATCCTGCAACTCTGAAGAACCTAGAAATGAAAAACATTAATATACATACACAATATTTCTTTTAGATGCATACATAACATAGTACTTCTCCTTGCTCCATTCAATTTAGGCGAAACCCTTTAGGAGCGCAATATACCTAGTGCTATTCTATATGTGCTTGTGAGGATGGTGACGTTATGTGTTAGGCGGCCGTCTGTGGAGTGAGAAAAACAAGCCAGCTACCCAACATGACCTAATTGTGTTATCCTGGGCATTTCATTTTCATCTTAGCAACTTACATCGTTTATAATAATGGGAACCCAGGCCACCCAGATCATTCATCTATTTAGCACAATAGCTAATATGTTCAAATGCACACTTTGAAAAACCAGCACTTGCAACAGGGACAATACCTATCAATGCACGGAAATAACCTGATAACTGGCAGGAGGGTCCTCTGTTCCCCCTGCTTTTTAATTAAGTAGCCTTTGCGCAATGTGATGGAATCTTTTGTCCTTTAAAATAGCAAATGTCTCCTGTTGTTAATCACGTTGGGAGATGGGGTGGGGGACCTGTGGATAACATCACTCTGGCCCTCACAATGTCAATTGACAAGACACCAAACAGACACGTACGACACACATCTTTTCTCTGACGTTCTTGCATCTGAAAATGTTGCACCAAAACTTATTAAAGTGCATATACACAAAATAACATTTCCCTTCATCAATCTTTAAATGAACTTTAAACTATAAATTGTAACAGTTATTCAATCCTATTTTGTTAATACACATTTAAGCATTTGCGTTCCCTTCCATTCTCCGCTGCGAAGAATACATTTCGTTTTTAAGCAGTACTGTTCATACCCACAGAAAACTGTTGTAGTGTGTGGTTTAGTCTTGGCGCAATGCCCAGAATCTGTGGCCAGCCCACGATCGTTATTTCAAAGCCAGTCCAAAAGAGTTTTCTTTAACCCCTTAATGTATCATATAATCAAAGGCCGTGCTGGCCATTACTCAGTAACTATTGCTTTATTTTCCTTTTCCCCAGGTGGAGGGGGCACATTTCACAGGGGCATTATCAATGTGGTGCGTTGTGGGCACTTGGAAAGAAATCATGGAACGTAAATTTGACAACATTGCAACTATAATATGGAGAGAGGGGGGCTGTTCCCATATTCTGTGTTAGTCTTAGGGCCAAAGCTTTCTGCTTAGAAGCACAGTGGGCCTCAGGACCTTAGCCCATTAAGACGCGGTATTGTATTTTATTTTTTGGTGCATAATCTTAACAGCTTATTTTTCTTTCTGCAGAACTTGAAAGGTGCACAGGCTGCGTCCTGTCCCATAGTTACAAGAGAAGCAGTATTTTGAAACATCCTGTCAAAAGTTCTATTTGGTTAACTTCCCCATTTATGAGTTTGTGCCCGAGATATTTGCAAAAGGTCTGCTCATCATGGGACAGCTCGGTGCGTTGTGCACCTGTGGTAGAGAATACCAGTGCATACATATGTGTTCGGCACGGGCAGTTGTATCCATTCCAAAAACACATTTACTTTGCACTGTAAGGGTAAACACACTTCAGCGCGCCCCCCACTCCCTCACAGAGGAGAAGATTTCTTACTCATGTACATCAATCTAACGGAAGGGATGTCTATCAACCCCCTACTGATGATAGAGTGGGCCTGCCCAAAATTTGTTGTGCAAGCTCAGGGTCCAAGAGCTCTGTTGCTAGAGTAGTACAAAACAAACCCATAGTTAATCAAAGACCGTATACCAAAAATAAAAGCACTTCAAATAAATGCATACAATACAACAACAGATCTTCAAATGAATTCATATAATGCAATACCAACACCAACACCCTCCTCGTTGTGAGTAGGTGGACACCTATTCACATCTGGAGACCACCCTTGGTATCCAGCAGGAGGCAGTGCACCAGAGCCAACTCATCTCTGGCCACAACTTCCCAAAAACTAGTCCCACACCGTAATCTTCCATTCCCTTCCTTCCAGGAGAATAATCACAGTGACATGAAAGACATTGCAATCTAAACGACACACAATGTGCAGTCCTATGTCACAATTGTATTCCCCATTTGCAATAGATGGAAACAGCAATGCAGTTGTGTTACCTGAAAGGAACTCGTACCCCAATTATTGCTCTTAGGAAGTGTATGTGGGAAGGAGTAATCTGTCCCTCTTGCAGTAGACAAACTTATAGGCACACTTCGGTACAGTGACACAGAAGGTAGTCAGCAGACTATTTCTGTCTGCTCATTCCTGAGGTGTGGGGGTATGGATAACAGATAATACAAATTGATAACAGATACCAATCAGTCAGTGATCAAACAGCCAGCTGCGCCTTGTTAAAATGAAGCAGAGCAAGCACCCATCATCAGACAACGAGACATGAAATGACATTTGCTACAAGTTCACCGAAAATATTCATAGATAGGAAGAAAAGAGACAGAAGTAGAGTAAGATATCTCGTCCCCTTACTTTCTCTCCGGGCCACGCAGACCCACAGAGGTGCTGCTGAAAGAAATTTTTAGAATCACATAAAAGGTGAGACAAAAACAGGTGAACTCTGCACTTACACAGGCACACACATATAACACAAATAGCCGGGGTCTATCCCTAGTTGGTGCGGATCTACACAAGCACCTGTTATCGAATTCCAAAAGAGTGTGAGTGTAATGAGTGTAATCATAAGGAGAGCTGGAACCTGACATATCATAAGTAGCAGTGCACAGACGTAGGGTAATGTGCAATATAAAAACAATGTGAAAGTGTCTATTTGAGCAGTCAAGAAATATTATTGTATGAAAATGGCAACAGAAATCGTCCTCGTGTCAAAGTCAGATCAGTCAAAAATGTAGATGTACAGTCAAATTTCGATAACTGACGAACATAGGTATTGAAAACAAAAATCATTAAGCTCAAGAAACTTATTAATGCAAATCAAGGAAACAATAAATCACGTATTCCATCACTGTTTGAAACAAGGCGTTCACCCCCCTTCCTTTTCTCAGCATCCGACACCTTCCACCCCTGGAGCCAGTGAGTATCGCAGGCAAGACAGGGAACTGCAGAATTTCACCCTCCATGAAACATCAGTAGTCTTGTGCTTCCTATTTTCAGGGAGTTACTGCGTAGTCAAGGAAAAAAGGCGAATATTTGCCCTCACCGAACCCCAGTGGTGAAGGTGACAGTGCAGTAAGTATAATCCCAGTACAAAGCCCATCATCAAGTAGTGAGGTGAACCCTGAATTATAGACAGCGATAGAATACCAGGGGAGCATCTGCAGTTGCAACCCCTCACGACGCTGGGTGTGCTCAAACCGAGACAGCACCCATGGGCCCACTTCCGAGAATTCCCACCGAATCCTCCTGACCCTGCTCTCACTGAGCAGGGTCCGTGGACCTATTAGTCTGGTTGGAGCGCCACTGGCTGCCTAGAAACAGAAACGTAACCCTAATCTAAATACTGAAAGAAGCACCATATCCAAACAGTTCACACCTATAACTAATATGCAAATCCGGAGGGGATGCAAATCACCAACCCTCCACCAGTCCCTCCAAACAAGGTCCCAAAGGAGCTCGTCAGCTCAATCCTGAACTACGCGTAGCCGCTGCACCTAAACCGCGTGCAGCCACAGGGGTGCTTTCACCGCAACCACCTGCATATGGGGAGCGAACCTGCCACAACTCTAAAACGAGGGGCTACCTGCTACAACCCAACCAGGAGGATATAAACCCTCAACATGTACTCACCTAGTGATCACTGGTCTGTCAAAGCGTACCGACCTCAGTTGTCCCCAGGGGACCAGGGGCCAATTGTCCTCCACCCCCATAGACCGGAGACTCTCTGCAGGCAAGACAAAGGGGTTGCAGAAGCACGCCCTCCTTGGTCCTCGTTACAGCCAAGCGCTGCGTAGCACCAGGGAGTGACTGCGTGCATGGAATCGAGCAGAAGGACACCATCGCCGGTCTGGAGGGGTGGAGATGAGGACCAGGAACTACAAAGGAGATCAAAATGCACATTAAAAGACAGCAGATAGTCGGCAGCAGTGTCAGATGTCAAAACGCAGAAAGAGCTTCGAAGCAGAAACAGAGTCAGTGCGCCGATCAAACGTTAAGAGGAAGCAAAGGAAATGTCACAAGCAGAATGGCGACACAGTGGAAATTATCCGTGATAGAAAAAGGAGAACAAAGAAAGTAATGAGGACTGCCAGTATGACAGCCAAGAAGTACTTCGGTAAACAACCAATGGAGCCATCCCCGAGACAGGCACACCGGCCAAAGAAACACTGGCTTCGGCATGAGAAGAGTACCAAGAGAAAAGGAGATAGGAGGAGAGCGCTTAGAATGAAGTAAAAATAGTGCTATACAAATGTGCTGAGAGAGAAAGAGCAGGAGCCAAAGACATGACACAAGCAACTAACGGTTAAACACTGGTGTCGTCCTCCAACAGCAAGAGAGAGGAGATAGAGAAGACAAATTGAAATGTCACCACCTCAGGTCTCCGAGCTCCCGAGGAGTTGGAGTCCAGCAGCCGGTGGCCGTCGAAGCCGGTCAGATGTTTTGGGGCTGCATTCTCCACCAAATGTAGAAGCTGAAATAGAAATAATAAGGAATAACACAAATAACACAAGTCTCTGTCAGCACAACTGTTAGCAAGATTTATTTGGGAACAACAAATAATGCAAAAGTACGTGCAGCACGGAGGCAGACAATAAAGATACTGAATGCCCAAAGATGTGACATTGGTGATAGCTTTTATAAGCCAAAACCACAAAGGATACGGCATCATCACATACGTAGCACAAATTAAGCATAGTTCATTTGACCTATTCGCAAGGGCCTAGATAGTTATATACCATTTAAGGTCCGAAAAGTACTGTTGCCGCCTGCGTGACCTAGGTCTGCTTCTGGGACTTTCCACTGTAATGTAAGATATAGGTCTGGTGCTTTTCCAGTTAATAGTTGCAACATAATAGAAAGGACCAGACATATTACAAAATGTGCTATGCTGAAATGTCTGTGTCTACATGAGCATCTTCCCTGTCACGTATTATTCTTGATCGAACCTTGTGTTACAAAAGCTGTGTCTCTGAAGCGAATGGTAAAGTACGGGCATTTTGTGCACTGCTTTTCATGTCAACTTATCAGGGCCTAGAAGCTTACAGCATTTGGTATCATACAAGAAAGATGGCTTCTACACCGTAGTACACTGAGTTACACTCGGTCTTACCCAAACCAAAAAAAAAAAAATCAGTCATAGGTCCTCAAAATGTCCCTCATAGTTGCACTGATATGATGGAAAGGTCACACATAGCAAACTGAAACCTTGCCAGCAAGGGATGGGGGCGGCTAGCTCTTGGTAGACTACGCAAATGAGCCAGATTTGTGGCTCACTTATCCGACGCCAATAGAAGTATTGACTAAGCCATAAGATGAACTTGTAGGTGGAGTGCCCATATTGTATTGATTACAGGGATGCAATGACATAGCGGCAAACTACACAGCGGCCACTAGGCCGAATTACAGCACAAAGTGTACTGTGTAATTTGACTAAGCGGGTGCTGGTGCGCTGCCCGTGACTTAATTGCTCACTGGCGCTTGGGACAGTCTGCCACAAGTGGGCACTGTCTGTCTATTGTAGTGATGACCCCGAAGGCATGGATTAAGGCAATTGGCATTAAAATCACTGTTGCCAGTTGCCCAAGCCATCCTTTTAGTTTTGAGTGCTTGAAATAGGCTGAATTTTCACGTTTGCACGAGTACCCGGGTCCGTAGTTGTGGTGTTACTATTGATTGGCAGCATTGCAGGAGCAAGGTGTGGTGCATAAGGAAGTGGCCGCCGGACAGGAGTCCTGGCCTATAGGGGCACAATTGTCAGGTGTTCCTTAGAACTGCCTTGCGGTATGTAGCGCGCGCGTATGCCGATTTTAGTTTTGCGCAATACTGGGTGTCACCATGTATGTGTCGCCGCGAACAGCCCAAGGTCAGAAATTGTTTTACTCTGCCTTCAGTTGGCATTGCGGTACGTCTACCTTGATGTTGACCGGACAGGGTGCCCTGGGTGGGACAAAGCAGCATACCAGCTTGGGGTGAATTATTTGTGCCCTAGTCAACTGCAGTGCCAGGGGGCCATCAAGCGGAAAGTCCACACTCACAATTTGGCTGTAGGAATAAATTATTCATTCACTATTCCAATAATGGGCACCGCTCCACCCTTCCCAGCAAGGTAGACTTAAGCGGGTAGTTGTGCCATTTGACGTTGAGGAGCGATTCTTTCAAAGCTTTTCTCCATAGAACTAGTCCCGCCAACTTGGTTTCAGTACTTTGGATGGTGCCTGTGTTTCAAAATCCATCAATATTTAACTGAGTAGAGGTCGACTCGCTGTCCACTGGACAGGCCCTGGTATCCTATACGTGTCGTGTTCCATGACTCCAGCTTTGCGAGTATAAACTCCTGTGGAGTACCTCGGTCTCTGGTCTTCATTTAGTTAGCTTTCGTGGCTTCAGCTCCAAAGTTTTCATTTCCTGTTAGGACAGGGATTGCTCTTCTCCAGCCAAGGTCACATTGGGATTCCTTTGGAATCGGGCTGTCGGTGTAAACCTCGGTGTCCTGCCGGCGCATGGGTGGCGTGCGGCGTGAGAAGACTGTTTCGTATTATTCCGTTACTGATGTTTCGCTGCTTGGCCTACTAGGTCCTTTGGACATCAGGAGTTAGGCATGTGACCCTTATCAATGTCTTATTGATGCATGGGCTGCAGTTGACAAAGGGTAAAAGGGTTGTTGGTTTTGGCCGGGAACCGGCAAGCATGGTTTCAGCTTTCTCCACGAACAAGGGTGCATTATCGGCCTAGAACCCAGGTATACTTCCCGGGGCTCTGCCCACACCTAAGAGGGCCAATATCACACAAAGCACAGGGGGAGAGGTCACATATGACATCACAGACTTGATCAGTGATGTTACCAGGGTCTTCCCTTGTCCCAATTTAGACAAAAGTTACGGTCTGGCTCAGTGTTGGCAAAGGATAGTTATGTTGTCTCTGCATGCACCGATCTCGCAGTACAACGAGGTAAAACATTTGTCTCCAAGGCGGGGATTGTGCGTTTCCAAAGGGCTCCCGCTTCCCGCACTTGTAGGTGACCTGTCTGGCTGTTGCGGAAGTTGATTAGTGTGTTGGTTCATTTGCAGGTTATAGCTCGATATTCATCGAAGGAAGACAGTAAGGAATGTTCAACACGTTAGGGTGACAGTCACACCATGTCAGAATTGAAGCATCCCCAATAGGCTACGCAGGGAAGCTAGAATTTTTCTCCATCTATCTATACAACTAACAAGCATTGTTTAAGCCAAGGTACTGGCGTGTAGTGAGGCACGGCGTTTGTTGTATATACACGGAGGCAATGTCATGAGCCGCTAAACTACAGCCTGCTATGCCACCGGCTAACAGCCCAAGGGTGTGAATTCTGCGAGGTCTTGGGGCACAGCTGGGCCGCTGTCAGGTCATTGGCAGAAGTACATACATCCTCAAGTTGCATATCACCTGTCTTGTGTTCCTCAACTCCTCACCTCAGACATTTAAGGTAACAGACCCCGGCTCTTCAGCAACATCGTGCCATGGGGGCATGCGTGTCGCGTAAACACAGAGCTCCAACCATAAGGGTGCCGAGTAGCAAACCAGTAAACAGGTTTAAGAGGTGTGTCTCTAGCCTTACAGCTGTGCAAAACCATTATCATTTAGAGGTACTCCCAGGTGAGAATGGGGCGCTTCTTAAGGTTCGAATGACCGGTAGTGTACTGGAGCTAGCAGGAAACTGGGAACCTGGGATACCGACACTGGTACCTCGCTTGGTGCGGATGCAGTCAGCCGACAGTGTGCTGCCGCCCCAATAATTGGGGTAGCAGCTTGTCAAACACAATGGGACACTATGTCAATAGAACATTTGGCACGCCCAGTGTGTAACTAAAACTAAACTTCAACGGAGCAGGTAATTTGTCACCGCTGGGGATGCTTCGGGCTGGCGGTGGATACCCTCCCCCCCCCCCCCCCCCCAGGACACCCTCTTAGCTGGGAGCATTCTAGGATGGGTATAGTAGGACTTAGCCAATCCGTAATGCTTGGACCATGCCGCAGGCAATGCGCACTGCTTAAATCAGATTCTCTAAGACAGTATGCCTGGGGGGTTTCTCCACAGAAGGAGCTGAACGGGCATAATTCCCATAAGGAATAGGGGATACATGGCTAGGGCATGAGAGTCCCTTGCCCATGGCTACACACATCAGTTATGAACTCTCCTGCGCATCAGGATTTAGCAAACAAAGGGACTGTTCATAGGTTAACTAGAATCCCCCTCGCCAGAATAGCCAGAGCAGCCAGGCGGGTGGGGGAGTCGTCACCTAGCTAGCGGGCTGCTGTCCCATAGATGGGCAAATGCAAAAACAACAATTGATGGACAGAATGCAGAACAATGTCATACATTCACCCCAGTACAGAGATCTGGGTCTAAATCTATCCTTTTTTGGTCACCATGCCATTCCAGTTTGAACCCAGCCATATGCAAATCAGTCTTGACCCTGTGCCTCATGGGAACAGTCCAGCCCTAACTGCCAAGCCAGGTCCTCCCTGGACTGGAACCAAGCATCCTAGGACCGGTTTCGGGGTTTCACCCCTCTTCAGCCAGGATAGCTTGATTCCAGTGGCATGGAGAGCATGGGTCTCACGTCTGAGCATACCCGTCCCACTCGGGGTGACAAATGCAAAAACAACAGTTGATGGACAGAATGCAGAACAATGTCATACATTCACCCCAGTGCAGAGATCTGGGCCTAAATCCCTCGTTTTTTTGCTCACCATGCCATTCCAGTTTGAACCCAGCCATATGCAAATCAGTCTTGACCCTGTGCCTCATGGGAACAGTCCAGCCCGAACTGCCAAGCCATGTGCTCCCTGGACTGGAAACAAGCATCCTAGGACCGGTTTCAGGGTTTCACCCCTCTTCAGCCAGGATAGCTTGATTCCAGTGGCATGGAGAGCACGGGACTCACGTCTGAGCATACCCGTCCCACTCGGGGTGACAAATGCAAAAACAACAGTTGATGGACAGAATGCAGAACAATGTCATACATTCACCCCAGTACAGAGATCTGGGCCTAAATCCATCATTTTTTTGCTCACCATGCCATTCCAGTTTGAACCCAGCCATATGCAAATCAGTCTTGACCCTGTGCCTCATGGGAACAGTCCAGCCCGAACTGCCAAGCCAGGGCCTCCCCTTTGGTATCGCTTTTTTCACCCTAAGTTGGCAGGGTATGCCCAGACGTGAGTCCCTTGCTCACTTTGCCACTGGATTCAAGATAGCCTGGCTGATGAGGGTTATGAACCCGAAACCGGTCCCAGGATGCTTGTTTCCAGTCCAGGGAAGACATGGCTTGGCAGTTCGGCTGGACTGTTTACATGAGGCACAGGGTCAGACTGATTTGCATATGGCCATGTCTGAACTGGGGTGGTGGAGTGAGCTAAAGAATGATGATGGATTAAACCCAGATCAGTTGACTGGGGGTGAGTGTTTGATTTGCTCCAGCGCTCTGTCCATCATCCCCTTTGGTATCGCTTTGTTCGCCCTAAGTTGGCAGGGTATGCCCAGACGTGGGTCCCTTGCTCACTTTGCCACTGGATTCAAGATAGCCTGGCTGATGAGGGTTATGAACCCAAAACCGGTCCCAGGACGCTTGTTTCCGGTCCAGGGAAGACATGGCTTGGCAGTTCGGGCTGGACTGTTCCCATGAGTCACAGGGTCAGACTGATTTGCATATGGCCATGTCTAAACTGGGGTGGTGGAGTGAGCTAAAGAATGATGATGGATTAAACCCAGATCAGTTGACTGGGGGTGAGTGTTTGATTTGCTCTAGCACTCCGTCCATCATCCCCTTTTGAAGAGTACAGGCCCCAGCTAGGCCCGCAGGACACAAGGGTTCGCTCTCCTGCAATGGAATCTACAAGGAAGTTGGCACGGAAACTGCAAAGTACAAAGACAACGTTTATTAACCCTTAAGGGTGGTCCTACAATCCATACAACACCCTTCAGTATTGCATAGAGTAGCACAAAGAACTTGCATACACGGTCCCCTTTTATACACAACAGAGGGGCTCATAAGTGGGTGGAGACAACATGAGGCAAAGAATATTACCTTTTATGGTCATTTTCGATACAGAATCAATATATGGGCGGAGCCAACACACTCCTTGAGCCCGCGAAAACATGGTCAAGCAAGGACTAACTGATAACAGATGTGGTCAAGTCTGGGCATGCGCCAGATGGACAAAGGAACTATTTATAGACTGTTACTAGGCAGATTACAAGAGCAACTAACACGAAGGTAGGACTCTTCTCGTGTTGCGCACGTGGAAGCATGACAATACAAAATGGAGTCCTAGCTTTAGTCAACATAGAGGAAGAAACTCGGTCCTTGACGAAAATTCATGTCTTCAGTGAATGCTTACTCACATTGTTATTTCAATTTTCAACAGACGACCCTTTCAGCATTTACTGAAGACATCCGGTTTGTTAGGATAATCATCATATATATCGATTTTCATCATTTCTTCTATTTCTTTAGTCAAATGTTTCTGGTAAGTGACATTGGCAATAGCTTTCTTATCAGGAATACAGAGTGACACGCATAGGGAACAGAGTAGGGGGCCACATTGAATACAGATGCAGCAGGAGAACAAAATTGCTACAATAATACAGAGACCAGTTAAAACTTTCCATCCCCATGTGGTGATCAATGCCCAAAACCACCCAGAAAAGGTCCAAGTGCCATTTTCTGTATGGATTTCGGCTGCAATCTTATGCAGTTTATTAATAGCATTATAAACTGATGGCGTGTGATCAGGAATAAACACACAACAACTACTTCCGATAATTTTACAAGCTCCACCTCGGTCAGCTAACATAACATCTAGCACCATACGATTCTGCAATGCAACAATTCTAGTATTTTGCAATTCTTCCGTAAGATTCCCAAGAGCAGCAGCGGTTTGATTTGTCACAGCCTTTACAACTCTTGTTATCCTTCGAACTTTCCTACTATTTAGGGCAGCTCCAACAAAAAAGAACAATCCTAAATTGAAATCGATATACTGTTGCAGACTAGTGTCCGTTTGGTCCACGTCATCAATCGATAGAGTACGTTTATACCTATTTACAGTCACATTATTCAACAATTTCAAATCTTTATGATAAGATGCAGGTGCTAAGAAGACAGGAGGTAATAGGAAAGCTACATAACATACTCCAGACCAACCGGCTGGCAAGCGGTAATAACCTTTATTTCCACATACGAAGTATGTATTATGGGATGCTAAGAAGGTACTGTTATTCAACCCATCGATGTTTAAAATGGTAATGCAATCACTAACACCAACAGGAATATAACCCACACTCTGGACACACAGGTCCGCTTGAGCTTGTGCCACTTGAATCACAAATCGGTCTTTCCCCACAGTGTCTCTGGTGTTCGTGAAAATATAGGGAATCGATTCATTGTCCGGTCGATACTCTTCCCATTCCCAAATTGTCCCATTCGCTTGTGGATATCCATCTTTATCTTGATGACATTCCCTATTAAGTCTGAAAAGTAGTCGTCCCACTGTAGGTTTCCGAGTAGCAAAAAGCAAGGTGTACCATGCTCTACAAGAGCCATTATGGGAGAAAGGAAGAGGTATGAACGGGGTTCCCCCTTTCTTTTGGTGAGCTGGCATCATGCCACATATCCAACAGTTCGTAGCATTGGTGGCAACATGCGTATGATGCAACATCTGGATAAAAGTGTTATTCAAATAAGACTGGCGATGCTTCAACTCTTGATATGGTAATGTATAAAAATAGTGCTCCTCGGGCACTGGAGTAGTCAAAACAAGCAACTCTCGAGCAGGAGTCACATCCTCCACAAACCATGTGGTTATCCCAACAATAGCTACTGTAAACATAAAACCTGTTGCACAAAGGATTTTCTTTTTCTCCATGTCAGAATGAAAAATCAATATCTTCCTGAGACTAAAAGGTTGTCGGAACTCTTCCCCTTAGGCAGCGGTTGATTTCTTCACCAGCGGGCCAAGACGGGTGTCGCTACACTAATGCAGGGCTGATTCCCCCCTCCTTGCCACATCGGCTCTCCGTTTCACCAACCTAAGGGCCGTTCCGACAACGTGTCCTGATACTGAAGAATTCACTTCCTCGGTCTGAGATGATATCGCTTTCCTCCAGGAATCACGTGGTCCGGAAAGAGCTCCTCAGTGTCGTTCGGTTCCCCAGCATGGCCTTTCTCTGCAGTCAGAATTTCTCGATGGTCAGACAATACAGCAGGCTCCACCAATCCGGGCGGCACCTTACGACAGTGCAGGGAATGGATCCAATTCTTTCTATTGGAAACCCGCACAGCTGTCCTCGTTGCAAGTAGGACTTGCTCAGGGCCAACCCATCTCGGCTCCAAACTGTTCGTCCTTTCGAAAATCTTCACCATCACATAGTCTCCAGGTCGGAGACTATGACCTTCGCCTGTGGACCGATCAGGGAGCGCCTCTCGGACCTGTTGATGAATAGAAACCAAGTTATCCGTTAATTGTGCCAGATAATCATTCATCATTACACAAGGTACATCATGCACTGACTTCGGTTTCGGTGGACCCCAAATATTCATTGGGCGTCCAAAAACAATCTCGTACGGTGTAAGACCGGTTCGAGAATGCGGTATCGATCTAATTGACAATAGTGCCAGTGGTAAAGCATCCGGCCAAGTCAAAGAAGTCGAAGCTTGGATCTTAGCGATCTTGAGCTTCAGCGTACCGTTATACTTCTCAACCAGTCCTGCAGACTGAGGGTGAAACACTGCATGAAACTTCTGGGTAATGCCTAGACCCTTCAGGACATACTTTATAACATCTGCTATAAAGTGAGGTCCGTTATCGCTCCACAGCAGTCTACAAACGCCATATCGAGGGAAGAACTCCTTCAATAGCATCTTGGCTGTAGTCATTGCAGTATTGTCTTTCGTAGGGTATGCCTCAACCCATTTGCTGAAGGCACAAACCACTACTAGAACATACTTCAAATTGTTACAGCGCTCAAGCTGGATGTAATCCATCTGCAAAACCTCAAAGGGTGCAGTAGGTATCGCAAATCCTCCTGCTGGAGTTCGAGTGCCCTTTCCTGGGTTGTACCTCAGGCAAATCATACAGGTCTGTACTACCCTCTTTGCCGTGCTAGCAATCTCTGGATGCTCCCAGACTTGAGTAAGCAATTTTACAATTGCGGAAGCTCCAACATGTGCTAGCCCATGTGCCATCTGAACCGTAGGTTGTACAAAAGCTGTGGGTAACTTCCATCTATCCATCTGCTTATTTCTCCAACAACCCTCATCATCCAATTCTCCATCATTGGACCATTGCTCCCGTTCTTTGTCAGAAGCGGTCCTCTGTATTTCCAGCACTTCTCTCTTTGCATCGTGCCATCTTTCTACCTCCGACTGCACTACATACATGGCAGTAGTACCGGGCTGCATTGCAGTCTCCCGCGCCACCCGGTCTGCCAAAGCATTCCCTTCTCCAACCTTAGCCACTACTTTCTTATGGGCACTGCATTTGACTATAGCAATCTTCTTTGGATATGTTAATGCAGTCAAAAGGTTGTGAACTAACTCTCCATGCATTATCTGTGCTCCATGTGACGTTAAAAACCCTCTCTCCTTCCAGAGTAGGCCGAAGTCATGCGCTACTCCGAAGGCATAGCGGCTATCTGTGTAAACATTCACACACAATCCTGTACTGAGCTCGCATGCTCGTGTTAATGCTATCAGTTCCGCTGTTTGAGCTGATTTCTGTGGTATGCGTGCTGTCTCCACTATTGTTTGCAGTGTGGTAATTGCATACGCTGCTGAAGTCGTACCATCTGGCAGCTTCAGGCATGATCCGTCCACCCACAATTCTCCATCTACATCTGGAAAGGGCGTATCCTGGAGATCAATACGACCCTTTGTCTGTTCCTCAGTCACAAGAATACAATCATGTGCTTTTTGTGCTTCAGACTGAGTTTCCGGGAATGGTAACAATGTGGCCGGATTTAACGTTACGCACCTCTTTAACGTAATATGAGGAGCCAAAAGCGTCAACTCATATCCCGTTAAACGGGCACTGGTCAAATGCTGCGTCTTTGTTTGATTAAGCAGGGCATCAACGGCATGGGGGACTAATACCAACAGCTTATGGGATAACACAATTCCCTCACTTTGGCGTATTGACACAGCTGTCGCCGCAACCGAGCGAAAACACCCAGGCAATGCTCGGGCAACAGGATCAAGTACAGCCGAAAAGTATGCACAAGGGCGCTGCTTGTCGCCGTGCATCTGCGCTAAAACTGATAATGCACATCCATCTCTCTCATGCACATACAACGAAAAGGGTTTTGTATAGTCAGGGGTCCCTAACACTGGTGCTGAACAAAGGGCTTGTCGCAATTTCTGAAAGGCAATGTCACACTCACTTGACCAGGGAAGAGGAATAGGTGTGTCTTTTGTCAACAGGGCTAATAATGGCTTAGCTATGTGCGAAAACCCTAATATCCATTGCCTACAAAAAGAAACAAGACCCAAAAATGCACGCACGTCCTTCTGCGTAGAAGGCACTGGCGTGTCCAAAATAGCTTGAATACGATCTGGTGTGAGTGCACGCCCCTCCTTAGACAAAAGGTGACCCAAATAAGTCACCTTTGGTCTACAGAATTTCAATTTTTTCCTCGACACTTTGTGATTATGAGATGCCAGAAAGGAAAGCAAGGATAACGTACTTTTCTCACACAGGTCAGGGGTGTCAGCCGCCAACAAGATGTCATCGACATATTGTATGAGGGCGACACCCTCGGGCAAAACAAAGGAGTCCAATTGCCTTTTCAGGGCCTGACTATAAATGCTAGGGCTTTCTGTGTAGCCTTGAGGAACTCTACAAAATCGATAAGACCTATTATTCAATGTGAAACCAAAAAGGTATTGACTATCAGGATGAATAGGAATCGAAAAGAAGGCATTTTTCAAATCAATAACTGAAAACGTGGTTGCCGTTGGCGGGACCAAAGTAAGCAACGTCGTGATATCAGAAACCACTGGATACTGAGGTATTACGATCTTGTTTACTTCCCTCAAATCAATGATAAACCGATAAACTTTGGCATCCGTGTCTTTTTTCAAGATGGGAAGAATTGGACTGTTACAGACGTTGTAGGGAACTTCCTCCACTACTCCCACCTTAATCAAATCCTGCACAATCTGTATAAGCGCCTCCTCCCCCTCCTGGGAAATACAATACTGCGGGAGGCGTGGTAACACCGCCCCCTCCTGGACACTAATGTGAACAGGCGGGATCACCATCTGTCCCACGTCAGTATCTGAAATAGCCCACAAAGTGCGAGGAAGAGTCGCTAACACTACATCCTCTGCAACCACACACATCCGTTCAGACAGAGGGTGATTATCATTCAATATCACACGCACTCCAGCGGGAGAGCAGCGGATCGTAGCTCTGAAGTGTTTAAGCATATCAAGACCCGTAATGTTGTCAGGCGTGTTCGGGGCAAGCAAAAACGGACAGGGTGCAGAAGAGGGATCAACCTGGAATGTAAGGGGTCGAGAAAGAGGGCTTCGAGAGAGTGTACCATCAAACCCTACCGATGTAACTATTAAGCCAGACGGGGGAGCCCTCGGAACCAATTGTTTAGACAGCGCGCTACGAGTCGCTCTTGTATCTACTAGGAACCGATCTGTAGAACCCAGAACCTTCGCTGATACATAAGGACCCTTCTGATCAACCGGCACTTCAACTGATTCTAACCCCCATCCAACGCATTCCTATGCATGCTGTGAATCATGGTACCCAGAGCGGTCAGTCCCTGACACTTGATACTGGTTCTGTCGATCAAAGACATTGGGTCTATCTCGTTGCTGCCCGTGAGGTTCAAAACGAGCATGATCATTAGAATTCCCTCTAAAATTCGACGGGCCCCCTCTACCTCTTAGTCCACCCGGATTATGTCCCTGACGCGATGCATACAACGCCGGGCAATCTCTGGCCCAGTGTCCCAATTGTTTACAATACGCGCATTGATTCCTATTTAAATCTGATCGACCCGAAGGGGGACCGTAGACTCCGCCTCTGCCTCTATTACCACCCCGACGGGGTGGACCATACACTTGCGCTAACATCACCTTCGTTTTTAAATCTTTCGACTTCTTCTCCTCCTGCCCCTTCGCTTCTTGTTCCTGACGCTCATAATACTGAGCTATAGTCAGGAGGGCTGTCGGGGACGCGGTGGACCAAGAACTCTCACTCGCTTTTAGACGAGCTGCTATTGCCGGTAATAAATTCGCCACATATTTATCAGCAAAGAGGTGTCGACCCGTATCATCCGTAAGTGACTGACCGCTAAAATCATGAAATGTCTCCTCGAAACGCGTAAAGAAATCTGCAACTGACTCATCAACTTTCTGTTTACACGAGGCTAACATGTTCCAGTCAATTTTTTTAGGGGGAATGATGGTTTTTAACTTGGCCAAAATAGCAGCGGGGAGATCTAAGATAATCTGAGGCGGTTTCTGCGCGGGCTTTCTCTCCCTATCCGCATCCTCAAGCTCAGACCACCGGGCCTTAAAAGCGGCGTGATCATCCACCTTCCGTACAGATCGCCACATATCCGGTGGTAAAATAAGCCCAAAGAACAGATCTATATCTGCTAAGGTCATAGTACAAGAATTCAAGGCCCCTTCGACTTCTTCGTAAAAGGCCGCTGGATTCTTGCGGGGATCAGGCAATGCATTCTTCAATGCCATAACATCAGCCCTATGCCAGGGAGTATAAACCCAATTGTACACAAAATATCCCTTAGCATCAGCGGAGGTAATATCCGAACTAGTTCCCGCTCCTTTAGGAGGAACATACAAAGGTGCCGCCTCTCGCATGGGTTTAGCATGCACTAGCTCGCTCTTATCTGACTGGGAGGAAGATGGCTGCTGGTCGTCCGCCTGCAAGGTCGAGCTCTCCTTCTCCTTGGACCGACGCGCTTCGTCCCGTAGTCGACGCATTTCATCCCGTAGCACAAACAGACGTCGGACCGCATCAGGCACCTGAGAGGGAGAGAAAGTACCATTACATAGTGCTCTAGACTCCGACGCTATCTCTTGTGGTTCAAAAACATCAGAATGTTTGCGAAAGGCAGCAATCACTTCATCAGCAAAAACGGCAGCAAAATACAACTTCTCCCTATCCTGCCATCCTTCCAGATCCGGCAACAGTTCTGCAAGAGACAGCTTATTTGAAACTGCCCGATAAGAAAGTTTCCGAAGCTCACCCGAACGCTCAAGAGATAACATGGAGCGCGTGTCTATCTTATCTTTACCCGATCCCGAATCCTGAACCGTCGGGGCAGACGCACCTACATAAGGTGGCGGGGAACGATCTAAGAGGAAAAAATCATCATCAAGATTAGTAAGGACAGGATAAAGAGGCTGCCGAACAGCATATTGACCCGACACTTGCAGCCTACGCTCTTTCTCCTGTCTCTCCGCCTGTTCTTTTTCCTCCCGACGCTTCGCGTCCTGCGCCCGCACATGATCATTCTTCCGTTGTTCCTTGTCAAACAGCGCTTTCTCACGTCTCTCTCGCTCACGCACTTCCGTCACCCATAACCGCACACACTCAAACATATCTTGACGAGCACGCCGTTTGCACATATACTGTTCCACATACTCAATCTTACGCATATCAAACGATCCATACAAAGTAACTCAGGATCCTTCTTGGTGTATTTCCTCCATACTGTGCTGTACATTATGGAAGAAAGACCATGCTTCACATACATATCCCTATTGGGAGTCCCCTCTGGGGGGGCTGGAGCAGATTCCTCGAGGTTTAGCCGGTTTCCAAAACAGCAACACCACTTACGGAGTGCGCTAAAAGCAGGCATGCTCAAAAATAATGCAAAATATGCAGTATTATCAAAAAAATGGCACTTAAACGTTGCGCCGTTCAAAGTTACACAGCTCCGGAGAAATATCTCCACATTACCTGCCTATATGTGTTGCAACGCATATATTCCCACAATAATCAATACAAGATATGACCGGTCATCACAAATCAAACTCAAATAGCCAACCCAGGCTTCAAAAACTCGGAGCAAGTACCGTACAACGGTTCTTACCAATCAAGAGTGTCCAGATTCCAACTGCCAAGCTCCAAAATTCGCCCAAACGGCTGTCACGGCAGGACCGACAGAAGAGGTCTCAGTCGAGGACCGGCGCCACCCAGATGGTCAGTTCGGAAGGGAAGGAAGAAAACCTCGGGATGCCAGGACTAACTTGCCTCTGGCAGTGATCACATCCCCGGCCAAATTCCTCACCTTCGTCACGACCAGTCCTTCGAGCATCCGAGTCGCCGATGAGCCCCACGTGACGGGCGCCAATTGAAGAGTACAGGCCCCAGCTAGGCCCGCAGGACACAAGGGTTCGCTCTCCTGCAATGGAATCTACAAGGAAGTTGGCACGGAAACTGCAAAGTACAAAGACAACGTTTATTAACCCTTAAGGGTGGTCCTACAATCCATACAACACCCTTCAGTATTGCATAGAGTAGCACAAAGAACTTGCATACACGGTCCCCTTTTATACACAACAGAGGGGCTCATAAGTGGGTGGAGACAACATGAGGCAAAGAATATTACCTTTTATGGTCATTTTCGATACAGAATCAATATATGGGCGGAGCCAACACACTCCTTGAGCCCGCGAAAACATGGTCAAGCAAGGACTAACTGATAACAGATGTGGTCAAGTCTGGGCATGCGCCAGATGGACAAAGGAACTATTTATAGACTGTTACTAGGCAGATTACAAGAGCAACTAACACGAAGGTAGGACTCTTCTCGTGTTGCGCACGTGGAAGCATGACAATACAAAATGGAGTCCTAGCTTTAGTCAACATAGAGGAAGAAACTCGGTCCTTGACGAAAATTCATGTCTTCAGTGAATGCTTACTCACATCGTTATTTCAATTTTCAACACTTAGGTATCGCTTTGTTCGCTCTAAGTTGGCAGGGTATGCCCAGACGTGGGTCCTTTGCTCACTTTGCCACTGGATTCAAGATTGCCTGGCTGATGAGGGTTATGAACCCGAAACCGGTCCCAGGATGCTTGTTTCCGGTCCATGGAAGACATGGCTTGGCAGTTCGGGCTGGACTGTTTCCATGAGGCACAGGGTCAGACTGATTTGCATATGGCCATGTCTGAACTGGGGTGGTGGAGTGAGCTAAAGAATGATGATGGATTAAACCCAGATCAGTTGACGGGGGTGAGTGTTTGATTTGCTCTAGCGCTCCGTCCATCATCCCCTTTGGTATTGCTTTGTTCGCCCTAAGTTGGCAGGGTATGCCCAGACGTGGGTCCTTTGCTCACTTTGCCACTGGATTCAAGATAGCCTGTCTGATGAGGGTTATGAACCCGAAACCGGTCCCAGGATGCTTGTTTCCGGTCCAGGGAAGACATGGCTTGGCAGTTCGGGCTGGACTGTTCCCATGAGGCACAGGGTTAGACTGATTTGCATATGGCCATGTCTGAACTGGGGTGGTGGAGTGAGCTAAAGAATGATGATGGATTAAACCCAGATCAGTTGACTTGGGGTGAGTGTTTGATTTGCTCTAGCGCTCCGTCCATCATCCCCTTTGGTATCGCTTGGTTCGCCCTAAGTTGGCAGGGTATGCCCAGACGTGAGTCCCTTGCTCACTTTACCACTGGATTCAAGCTAGCCTGGCTGATGAGGGTTATGAACCCGAAACCGGTATCTGGATGCTTGTTTCCGGTCCAAGGAAGACATGGCTAGACAGTTCGGGCTGGACTGTTCCCCTGAGGCACAGGGTCAGACTGATTTGCATATGGCCATGTCTGAACTGGGGTGGTGGAGTGAGCTAAAGAATGATGATGGATTAAACCCAGATCAGTTGACTGGGGGTGAGTGTTTGATTTGCTCTAGCGCTCCGTCCATCATCCCCTTTGGTATTGCTTTGTTCGCCCTAAGTTGGCAAGGTATGCCCAGATGTGGGTCCCTTGCTCACTTTGCCACTGGATTCAAGATAGCCTGGCTGATGAGGGTTATGAACCCGAAACCTGTCCCAGGATGCTTGTTTCCGGTCCAGGGAAGACATGGCTTGGCAGTTCAGGCTGGACTGTTCCCATGAGGCACAGGGTCAGACTAATTTGCATATGGCCATGTCTGAATTGGGGTGGTGGAGTGAGCTAAAGAATGATGATGGATTAAACCCAGATCAGTTGACTGGGGGTGAGTGTTTGATTTGCTCCAGCGCTCCGTCCATCATCCCCTTTGGTATTGCTTTGTTCGCCCTAAGTTGGCAGGGTATGCCCAGACGTGGGTCCCTTGCTCACTTTGCCACTGGATTCAAGATAGCCTGGCTGATGAGGGTTATGAACCCGAAACCGGTCCCATGATGTTTGTTTCCGGTCCAGGGAAAACATGGCTTGGCAGTTCGGGCTGGACTGTTCCCATGAGGCACAGGGTCAGACTGATTTGCATATGGCCATGTCTGAACTGGGGTGGTGGACTGAGCTAAAGAATGATGTTGATTAAACCCAGATCAGTTGACTGGGGGTGAGTGTTTGATTTGCTCTAGCGCTCCGTCCATCATCCCCTTTGGTATCGCTTTGTTCGCCCTAAGTTGGCAGGGTATGCCCAGACGTGGGTCCCTTGCTCACTTTGCCACTGGATTCAAGATAGCCTGGCTGATGAGGCTTATGAACCCGAAACCGGTCCCAGGATGCTTGTTTCCGGTGAGGAAATATGAATTTTTATGATCAATTGTGTCCCCTATCTTAGACCCCAACGGCTCCATGTACGTGTGTTAGACCTGGCACCTTGGCGTGAGTCTCCCTTCCTCTTTTCGTCACTGTGCCTCATGTGTTTTTATGGTGTTGGCCGCTCAGCGCGCTGTGCCACTGCCAACCAGTGTCGCGGTGCGAGTGCTCCCTATGTAAATTGTATATGTTGGTTGGATTCCATGATTGGATTGTTTGGTTTACTATCAGACCCCCGTAAAGTGCGCCAGGGGCGCCAGGGCAGGTAAGTACGAACACCGCTGGTGGGCTTGCAGCACGGGTTGTGCCACCCACAGAAGCGGACGGTAAAATACGTCTAAGGTCTGCCATCGCAGAACCTGCGTGCAGTCTGGTACTGACACGCCGACCGACAAGTGCCCACACTTGCCAGTCCCTAAAACCTTCCCTTAGCTGCATGTTAGTCACCCCTCTGGTAGGCCCACGGGCAGGGTGCGTTGTAAGCCTAAGGTAGGACAAGCCCGGATGCGTGGCATGTCCTGGTAGTGAATTACCGCCATCTTGTTGTTCACTACTGCAAGGCTACCCTGTTCTCATAGGCCAGTATGGGCGGCCTGGATTATTACACCCTATGATCCTAACCGACCCAGGGAACATGGTAGAAGATCGAGTTTAGTATGCCTGAACTCGGAATAATAAGGTACATCTTTTCGCAAGGTTTATTTTAATATTCCGGGTTTGCAAATGCCGCTTTTAGAAAGTCGGCCTTTGCTTGCCTAAACATTTCAGCCGCCTCTGCGTGATGTGTATCTGATGTCTGGCTGGTGTGAGTGACAGGGCTGGGGGAACCCAGATGGGCAGGGCTAGGTAGCCTGGTATGAATAGGACGATCGACAGGTAGATGGGTGGGAGGAGTGCTCCTAGGTTCTGAATAGGACAGTGCTCCGCTACCTCGATGCCGGCTCCACCCCCTGTGGAGCGTCTGATGACTCTGCCCTGCACTCTGAAAGAAGAAGCCTGCATCACGTAAACAAAGTGCTCAGAAACCGGACTGAACTAGGCAAGGGCCCCCCTGGCCTGGGAGAACAAAAGATTTGTGGTATAAATGGAGGAGCCCTGCTCCTAAGAAACTAGATCCGCTTTTGACCAAGAAGAATCTCTGCCTGAGGAGGAGGCACCGGGAAAGCTGTAGGAGGAAGACTGTCCCTATCCTGGGGGATTGGCCTACAGTGGTGACCTTGCTGCCAAAGGAGAGAAGAGAAACTGTTGCTGAAGACTTTTACTTTACTTTTACTTTCAAGACCTGTGCTTTTCCAAAAACGATCTCCAAGGGCTTGGAACTGAGCTTGCCCCCTGAACTGAGCCCCAGGACCATTGGGCTCTACCTGATCTTCACTCGCCTGCTGCTGGACTGTGGTGTCCTTTCCCTCGCCGGAGCTGTGACCCTCGTGCCCAGTCCCTCCCTGAGCCGTGACCAGGACTGCTTAGCCGCCCCCGCCTTGGGAAGAGCCTCGCTCGATCGGAGCCGCTCCCCCTACGCTGTGCTGGGCTGCCCCGTCACCTCGCTCGTTGGAGGCTCGCTGTGCACCTTCACCCTCCCGCCGGAATCGGCGTTTGTGAGCATCTCCAAGCCTCGGACGGCCCGGACGCATCTGCGTGCCCGGCTGCCCCGCTTTGTTCACCCGCCACCTACAACACCCCGCTCTTGTCGTGAGCCTGAGGATCAGACACCCTCGTGAAGTGTGGGAGCCCCGGACGCCGCCTCGCTCTTCTGTCGAAGAGCCGCTGAAATCCCGCACCCGCCTTTGCGTCAAGAAACAAGGTACTGTACTTACGAACTCGACCGCGAGCTCGCATCGGATCCAGGGTCCGCAACGTTCTTATTTCCCTGTCATCTGCTGTGTGCTCCCCGGGCGCTGCCCCAGCCGAAGTGCGCTGAGGCCTACAGTTACCTTGTGCCCGCCTAAAGAACTATCCGTAACACAAAGAGAACTTGACCGTATTTCCAAGAACTGTGGCCCCATCAGTTCAACGTTACTGGGCCTTGTATTTGAATCTGCTGAATCTACATAAAAGCTTATTTTTATATACTTCCTGATTGGTGTCCGTTTGTGGTGCATGCAAGGGGTTTACTGTATGTGTATTGCATTTGCTTAACCGTGTACGCCTGAGACTTAGCCTAGACTGCTCGCGCCACGCACCTAGAGGGTGAGCAGGGGTTATTCTGGGGAGTCATCCTTCGCCCTGACAAGAAGTAAAGGGTCCCTGCTTGTTGTGGGTTCACACCTGCGTCAACCAGAGCCCCCTCATTTCTAACATTGGTGGCAGCGGTGAGGATTTACGGATTTGCATTTGTGGTTTGCGTATAGTGAATCACTGATCACCACGTAGTGAGAGCAGACCAGTAACACAGCCACAAGGCTAGCATTTGTTTTTGTTTTGCCAAGAGTCTCCGTTGTTAGAGCCATGCCTGGTTCACTTTCAGCCGGAAGGGCGGCTTCCATAATCTCTGGATTTGAAGACGTAGATTGGGACGAAGACGCACTTCAGAATCGTACCAATGACGACTTGAAAGGTCTTTGCTCCAAGTTCAGGATTGCCCAAACTGGATTGAAAAAGAAGGAACAACTTGTAAAGGCGCTGAGGGCCTGGTATGAGTCAAAGGCACCAGAGAATCAGGTAGAAGTGGTTCCACCAGAAAGTGTCCATGAGTTTGGCAGATGCCTGTCGCCAGAAGAGTTGGCGGACAGGGCAGCAACCCGGGCACACGAGGTGGAAATGGCAAAACTTCATGGGCAGATGGATATGGAAAAACAAAGATTAGCCATGGAAGAAAAGAAACTACAATTAGAGCATGACATGAAGCTGAGGGAGCTGGAGCTGAAAGCAAAAAGTTTGGAGCTTAATCCCTCTGGTGGCAGCACACCGCCAGTACCGGCGGAACCAAGAGTTTATATTCCCAAGGATGTAGTGAAGGAGTTCTTCAAGAATGACGACATCGGGCAGTGGTTCAGAGCCTACGAGGTAGCCATGTCTTCCCACCGGGTCCCTGAGAAAGATTGGGGAGCGGGGTTGTGGGGACGGTTCCTGAGTGAAGGGCGGGACACACTGTTAGATTTACCTGCTGATGTTCATAATTCTTATGCCCATATGAAGGAAGCATTGATGGCTAGGTATGGGTTGACCCCTGAGTTATATAGACAGAGGTTTAGGGGTTGCACTAAGATTCCCAATAGTACGTATGTGGAGTATGTGACTTTCTTTTGCAGAGCGCTGGATGGTTGGGTAAAGGGTAGTAAGGTAAATGATTATCAAGGGCTTCTTGATTTAATGGCATGGGAGCACTTGTCCAGTAATTGTTTTCCTGAGCTACGCCAGCACCTGATCGATAGTAGGCTGACTAACCCTAGGAAGCTTGAGGAGGAGGCGGACCGCTGGGTCAGTACCAGGGTCCACAAGGGTCCCGTGGGAGATTCCGCCAAAGGTGGGCAGGGTCCCCAGCAGAAGAGTGGGGGGGACAGGGGTAAACAGAAGCAGTTCCAAAAAGGGCCCCAAAATAGTCCCCAAGGGAACCAAGGGAAGGGTTCTCAGCCTCCCCCACCCCAGAAACCGACCGGGCCCCGACAGGTCCTCCTGTTCCAAAGGGGCCCGTAAGATGTTACAGGTGTAACAATTTGGGGCATTTTGCCTCTGATGTAAAGTGTCCATTGTTTGGTAAACCAGCACCCACTGGTGCTCCACCCCGGCAGGTGACTAGTGTAGCCTTGGGGGAGGAGAGGGATGTCCACGGTGGGTGGGGTCCCGCAGAGATGTCCCTGGTCTCGCTAGGAGACCGTGAAGTGGTCCCTCCAACCCAGCTGCCTGAGAACACTAAGAAGTACAGGCAGTGGGTGACCATAAATGGCCATAGAGTGGAAGCTCTTAGAGATACAGGAGCCAGTGTGACAGCTGTCAGGTGTCACCTGGTGTCTCAGGAGCAGGTGGTCCCCAATGCATTCTATCCCGTTGTTGCCGCTGACAACACAGAGAGACACTGCAAGGTGGCTCAGGTTCCCTTTGAGTGGTGGGGGTCTCTGGTACTCTTCAGGTAGCTGTGAGGCCCGCCATGCCTGTAGACTGTTTGTTAGGGAACGATTTGGAGAGCTCACCTTGGGCTAAGGTGGAGCGGAGTGCTCACCTGGAGATGTTGGGTATGCCGGATTGGGCGTGTGTCACCACACGGTCCATGGCAGCCAGTAGAGGTACTCAAGAGGTCCTGGAGCCTGAGAGGGAGGCCCAGGAACCGGCCTCAGAGAGAAGGAGCAAGGGGCGCGGGAAGCCGGCCCCTGAAGTTCCCACGGTCCAGGAGGAAGCAGACCTTGAGGGGGATGCCCTGGAGCCTACAGGGGAGCAGATAGCTGAACTGGGAGACCTGCCGGAGCTGACCCATTGGCAGCAGGAAGGGGGTCCCTCCAGGGAGGACTTTTGCAAGGCACAGAAGGAGTGCCCTTCTCTCGTGGGTATGCGGCAGCAGGCTGCAGACCAGGCCGCAGGTGATCAGTCAGGATCACATTTCGTTTACTGGGAGAACGACCTCCTATATACAGAGCCTAAGGTTGCTGAGCCTGGGTCAGCCCGTGCGCTGGTGGTACCCCAGGACTTCAGAGCCTTCCTACTGGGGCTGGCTCACGATGTGCCATTGGCAGGGCATTTGGGGCAGGACAAGACCTTTGAAAGGCTTGTCACCCACTTTTATTGGCCTCAAATGCGCAGGAGTTCAGATACTCACTGCAGGACATGCCAGACTTGCCAGGCAAGTGGAAAGAGTGGAAGGAAGCAGAAGGCTCCACTCCAGCCATTCCCTGTGGTCGGTACCCCATTCCAGCGAGTGGGGATTGACATTGTAGGGCCACTGGACCCCAGGACAGCGATGGGCAATAGGTTCATCCTGGTCCTGGTGGACCATGCCACCCGGTACCCGGAAGCCATCCCTCTAAGGACAGTGACGGCCCCCGTGGTGGGACGGGCACTGATGGGAATTTTCTCCCGAGTGGGATTCCCTCTAGAAGTGGTGTCTGACCGAGGTACCAATTTCATGTCCAAGTACATGAAATCTCTTTGGCAAGAGTGTGGTGTAACCTACAAGTTCACCACCCCTTACCACCCCCAAGGAAACGGGTTGGTTGAGAGATTCAACCGAACCCTCAAAGGCATGATAATGGGCCTAGAAGGAGCCATGAGGCGTAAGTGGGACGTCCTCTTACCATGCCTTCTCTTCGCTTACCGTGAGGTGCCACAGAAGTCTCTGGGGTTCAGTCCCTTTGAGCTTCTGTATGGTCACCCAGTCAGAGGATCTCTAAGTCTGGTCAAAGAAGGCTGGGAGCAATCTCCCAGGAAGCCTCCCCAGAGTGTATATAGTTACATGCTGGCCTTCAGGAATCAGACTCGGCGATTCAGGCAACTTGCTGAGGCAAATCTGGAAGCCAGCCAGGAGGAGATGAAGCGGTGGTACGACCAGAATGCCACTCTGGTAGAGCTTCAGCCTGGACAGAAGGTATGGGTCTTGGCCCCCGTGGAGCCGTGTGCGCTCCAGGATAAGTGGACCGGTCCCTTTGAGGTGGTGGAGCGCAAGAGTCCTGTTACCTACGTGGTGGACCTGAAGTCTCCTAGGAACCCCTTAAGGGTCCTACATGTCAACCGCCTCAAGCCCCACTTGGAGAGGTCCCAAGTGGGCATGCTCTTGGCAACAGATGCTGGAATGGAAGAGGAGACAGAACCTCTTCCGGACCTCCTGTCAGCCAAGGAGCAAGATGGGTCAGTGGATGGTGTCATCCTCTCTTCCACCCTGACCCCTGAGCAACAGAATGATTGTCGCCAGTTGCTGGGACAGTTTTCTGACCTGTTTTCCCTGGTCCCTGGTGTCACTGATTGGTGCGTCCATGATGTGGACACTGGGGATAGTCCCCCTGTGCGGCACAAGGCCTACAGGGTGACTGACAGGGTGAGGACCTGCATCAAGGAGGAGGTCTCCAAGATGTTTGCACTCGGGGTAATTGAGTCTTCTAGCAGTCCTTGGGCCAGCCCCGTGGTCTTGGTCCCAAAGGCTGCAGCGCCGGGAGCCACACCCGAACTCCGGTTCTGTGTGGACTACAGAGGACTCAATTCGGTCACTAGGACCGACGCACACCCCATCCCCAGAGCTGATGAGCTCATCGATCGGCTAGGGGCTGCCAACTACCTCAGCACGTTTGATTTAACGTCTGGGTATTGGCAGATCGCCTTGACCGAGGGGGCCAAAGAGAGGTCAGCATTTTCCACCCCAGATGGGCACTACCAGTTCCGGGTTATGCCATTTGGGATGAAGAATGCCCCTGCCACCTTCCAGAGATTGGTCAACCAGGTGTTGGCTGGGCTGGATTCGTTCAGTGCAGCCTACCTGGATGACATCGCCGTGTTCAGCTCCACTTGGGAGGAACACTTGCGTCACCTCTGGGAAGTGTTGATGGCTCTGCGCAAGGCAGGCCTCACGATCAAGGCGAGTAAGTGCCAGATCGGGCAGGGTTCCGTGGTGTACTTGGGACACCAAGTTGGGAGTGGCCAGGTGGCACCCCTTCAGCCCAAGATAGAAACCATCCTGAATTGGGAGGCGCCCAAAACCCAGACGGAGGTGAGAGCCTTCCTAGGTCTCACCGGGTACTACAGGAGGTTTGTCAAGGGGTATGGCAACAGGGTTGCCCCCTTGACAGCGCTGACTTCGAAGAAGCAGCCCAGGAAAGTGATCTGGACTGACACCTGTCAGAAAGCTTTTGAGGCCTTGATAACTGCTATGTGCACGGCGCCCGTGCTCTTGGCTCCCAACTTCTCCAAAGAGTTTATCGTTCAGACAGACGCTTCAGAGCATGGTGTGGGGGCTGTTCTTTCACAGATTAATGAGGAGGGCCTAGATCAACCCGTAGCCTTTCTTAGCAGGAGGTTACTTCCACGGGAACAAAGGTGGAGTGCTATTGAGCGTGAGGCATTTGCTGTGGTCTGGGCGCTGAAGAAGCTAAGACCCTACTTGTTTGGGTCTCACTTCCGGGTTCAGACGGACCACAGGCCCCTCAGATGGTTGATGCATATGAGGGGTGAGAATCCAAAGCTGTTGAGGTGATCCATTTCCCTACAGGGTATGGATTTCACGGTGGAACATCGCCCTGGTACGGATCACGCCAATGCTGACGGTCTGTCCAGATTTTTCCGCCTTAGTGATGAGGAACTCCCTGGGGTAGGGTAGTTCTCCCCACTTTTCAGCTGGAGGGGACACGTGTTAGACCTGGCACCTTGGCGTGAGTCTCCCTTCCTCTTTTCGTCACTGTGCCTCATGTGTTTTTATGGTGTTGGCCGCTCAGCGCGCTGTGCCACTGCCAACCAGTGTCGCGGTGCGAGTGCTCCCTATGTAAATTGTATATGTTGGTTGGATTGCATGATTGGATTGTTTGGTTTACTATCAGACCCCCGTAAAGTGCGCCAGGGGCGCCAGGGCAGGTAAATACGAACAACGCTGGTGGGCTTGCAGCACGGGTTGTGCCACCCACAGAAGCGGCCGGTAAAATACTTCTAAGGTCTGCCATCGCAGAACCTGCGTGCAGTCTGTTACTGACACGCCGACCGACAAGTGCCCACACTTGCCAGTCCCTAAAACCTTCCCTTAGCTGCATGTTAGTCACCCCTCTGGTAGGCCCACGGGCAGGGTGCGTTGTAAGCCTAAGGTAGGACAAGCCCGGATGCGTGGCATGTCCTGGTAGTGAATTACCGCCATCTTGTTGTTCACTACTGCAAGGCTCCCCTGTTCTCATAGGCCAGTATGGGCGGCCTGGATTATTACACCCTATGATCCTAACCGACCCAGGGAACATGGTAGAAGATCGAGTTTAGTATGCCTGAACTCGGAATAATAAGGTACATCTTTTCGCAAGGTTTATTTTAATATTCCGGGTTTGCAAATGCCGCTTTTAGAAAGTCGGCCTTTGCTTGCCTAAACATTTCAGCCGCCTCTGCGTGATGTGTATCTGATGTCTGGCTGGTGTGAGTGACAGGGCTGGGGGAACCCAGATGGGCAGGGCTAGGTAGCCTGGTATGAATAGGACGATCGACAGGTAGATGGGGGGGAGGAGTGCTCCTAGGTTCTGAATAGGACAGTGCTCCGCTACCTCGATGCCGGCTCCACCCCCTGTGGAGCGTCTGATGACTCTGCCCTGCACTCTGAAAGAAGAAGCCTGCATCACGTAAACAAAGTGCTCAGAAACCGGACTGAACTAGGCAAGGGCCCCCCTGGCCTGGGAGAACAAAAGATTTGTGGTATAAATGGAGGAGCCCTGCTCCTAAGAAACTAGATCCGCTTTTGACCAAGAAGAATCTCTGCCTGAGGAGGAGGCACCGGGAAAGCTGTAGGAGGAAGACTGTCCCTATCCTGGGGGATTGGCCTACAGTGGTGACCTTGCTGCCAAAGGAGAGAAGAGAAACTGTTGCTGAAGACTTTTACTTTACTTTTACTTTCAAGACTTGTGCTTTTCCAAAAACGATCTCCAAGGGCTTGGAACTGAGCTTGCCCCCTGAACTGAGCCCCAGGACCATTGGGCTCTACCTGATCTTAACTCGCCTGCTGCTGGACTGTGGTGTCCTTTCCCTCGCCGGAGCTGTGACCCTCGTGCCCAGTCCCTCCCTGAGCCGTGACCAGGACTGCTTAGCCGCCCCCGCCTTGGGAAGAGCCTCGCTCGATCGGAGCCGCTCCCCCTACGCTGTGCTGGGCTGCCCCGTCACCTCGCTCGTTGGAGGCTCGCTGTGCACCTTCACCCTCCCGCTGGAATCGGCGTTTGTGAGCATCTCCAAGCCTCGGACGGCCCGGACGCATCTGCGTGCCCGGCTGCCCCGCTTTGTTCACCCGCCACCTACAACACCCCGCTCTTGTCGTGAGCCTGAGGATCAGACACCCTCGTGAAGTGTGGGAGCCCCGGACGCCGCCTCGCTCTTCTGTCGAAGAGCCGCTGAAATCCCGCACCCGCCTTTGCGTCAAGAAACAAGGTACTGTACTTACGAACTCGACCGCGAGCTCGCATCGGATCCAGGGTCCGCAACGTTCTTATTTCCCTGTCATCTGCTGTGTGCTCCCCGGGCGCTGCCCCAGCCGAAGTGCGCTGAGGCCTACAGTTACCTTGTGCCCGCCTAAAGAACTATCCGTAACACAAAGAGAACTTGACCGTATTTCCAAGAATTGTGGCCCCATCAGTTCAACGTTACTGGGCCTTGTATTTGAATCTGCTGAATCTACATAAAAGCTTATTTTTATATACTTCCTGATTGGTGTCCGTTTGTGGTGCATGCAAGGGGTTTACTGTATGTGTATTGCATTTGCTTAACCGTGTACGCCTGAGACTTAGCCTAGACTGCTCGCGCCACGCACCTAGAGGGTGAGCAGGGGTTATTCTGGGGAGTCATCCTTCGCCCTGACAAGAAGTAAAGGGTCCCTGCTTGTTGTGGGTTCACACCTGCGTCAACCAGAGCCCCCTCATTTCTAACAACGTGCTACAAGTACATGTATGTTCCCTCCACTTCCAGCTATGAAGACGCAAATACATTTGCGTCCAACGTTAACATGTCCTCTTTCAGATCCACCATGAATGGGTCGAATATTCCGTTCCTAAGTATGCCTTGCCACCGTCTTTATATGGTGCACCTTTCACGTTTTTCAGCTCTGGCGAGTTAGGCCCTGAATTCTGCCATCGAGCCTTTTCCTGCCTTCTGCCTCTGAATGCTCCAGCCTGGACCTGCATCTGTATCCATGACCTTTGTCTTACTCCCTGCGCGGCTAACGGTGCCTGGCTCGGCCTGTTGCCTGCCAAGACTGTATTTTGCCTTCAAGTTATCTGCTCCGCTCCTCGAAAAATACATTCCTGTCTAGTAGTTTAGGTAAACATCCTTCCAGCTGCAGAGCAAAGGGCCCGGCCTCACTGTCTCCGTGCAAGTAATTCATAGCTCCTGTTACCATGGTAGGCCCATGCCCCCTCGCATCTCATGTAGACACGTAGACGCTTATACACGCACTAGCAGTCAGTATAGAATAGCCTCTGCCCGAGAGACCTTTCCTTCAAGATAATACAGTTCCTTAAACACAAGATATTAGAGACGATTTGGGATTAGGTTGTTCTGACATCCCAGACTTCTGTCTCCTCATGTAGGGCTAAATGTCAAGTCCCCTTCACCCTCCAGTTACACGTCAATCACACGTCATGCTGCTGCGCGCGCATCTCTGCCATGTATTTCTGCTGACATTGCAGGATTCTCTTATGGATCCACCCACCTGTGACATCCTCATAATGACGTTTCTAGTACACGCCCTTATGCACGCCTATTGTAACGCCTTTTTCATTACGTATGTGTATTCTTATCTCTCCTCTCAGCTGTTACGCCTTCTGCATCTGCCTTTACTGTAATGCATTGACTATATATATGATAACCTGTCAATAAAGTATGTTCTATCCCTTCCCGAACCTTCGTGGTGACGGAATCCGATTGCCTGGTTCGAACCAATTCCTTTTTAAGGAATAAAACCCCTTTTAAAACCTCAAATATCACGGATTCTGCCTCTTATTTATTCTGAGTTATTCTTATTGAACTTTACCGCATAAATTAAGTATAGGTAATTTAAATTTACCACAAAATTGGCGCCCGAACAGGGACCCCTCCCCCACCCCACGCGCCGGAGGTGCGTTGCAGGCCCGGTCCCCTGCCACAGCCGGACGGACAACTACGCGTACCCGCAGGATTTCCTGTACCTCCCTCAGGCCAACGGAGGTGACTGAGGCTGCGATCAACACCCAGACGAGGCGGTGAGGAGTGCGGAGGATCCCGACCAGAGCCTAGCTGAGAGAGCAAGATCCGAGGTATACAGAGGCCCACCAGGTTCCGAAGTTCCGAAGTACCTACGTCACGAGTCGAGTCGAGTCCAGTCCGGTCCAGTCCAGTCCAGAGTTTCCGAGGCCTTCCGTTCCGTGCTTCCCGGTGAGTACCATTGCTGGGGACGCATCTAGACGTGCGCATTAATTTGTGCCGGTCAAGACGGGTTTGGGTACACAGACCCGGTCTGCACTGTTTTAGCGGTGTATCTGTACTGTTTAGCAGTACATCCAGTATTATGCAGTTAGCTAGTTTTATTCTAATTATCGTTGTTCGTTTTAAAATGTTTTAATGTGTTTTAAATGTCGTGGTATGAGTGATTGTTCGATCTTCATTACTGTGTTTATTGTATTAATTGTGTTCAAGTCCGAGTAAGAATCAAGTAGCAAGGTTTAAGATGCCGTTATTCTCAAAATTAAGACAGATAAAAACTAGAAAAGGGATACTCGAGGAAGCCGTTCCCATTCCACCTAGGGACACTCCAGGGTACTTTATGTACCATAAACATGGCCTAGATGCCGTATTATATCTCGATTTGTGGGTGGACTACACCAAGGATTTAGCAGAGAATCAGAGATGGCCCGCTGCTGGGACATGGGATGCAGATTGCATCATGAGAGTAGAAGAAGCATTATGGAAAAAGAAAGCCAGACAGTCACAGAAAGATGCCATTGAATTATGGCGTAAAGAATCGCATAGACGCACAGAGAAAGCACTCAGAAAAGAAGAGAAAAGTAGGGAGGATTCAGACAAAGCCCGAGAAAACGTATTAGTTGAGGAAGGTATCCGAGTAAAAGCAGAACAAGTAGACAGACAACAAAACACTCTTATGAATGGTATGTATCCTCTTCTGGCCGAGGGTTTACCTAAGGCCACCCTGGAAGTACCAAAAGATCTGCCACCTCCATTGCTTCCGACTAAATTGCACCACAAGACCGCAAAGGACATTTTCCTTTCTTCCTATTTAGACGATGCAGCCCCCGAATATGTTAATGTTCCGCCGCCACGCACACCACCTGCTAACGGCGCTCGACCCCGAGATAATCTGCCCCCACCTCTGCAGCAACATACTCCTCCTCCCGTTCCAAACCTTCCGCCTGTTCCTCCACTCCTTCCTGCACCTATTCTCCCTACCTTACACCCAACAAATCCTTTTGGACCTGGCACCTCAGGAGGTGCGACAGGAGGTTTTCATACGCCACCACCAACACATCGATTGACTTATAGGGATTTAGCACACCAACGTACACCTCAAACAGCGAATTACGACATACTTAATGAGCCTCTTACAGACTGTAGATATGATCCAGTACCCGGTAAAGACGACAGAATGATGCTATCATCAGTACGTCTACGACGAGTTGCGAACTATTTAATGATACTACCAGGAATGATTGATCATCTAGACAAAATATATCATTTTGTCCAAACAGGGCAAGGTCCTGAAAGTATTGGCGAGGCCATGGCATACCAGAAAGTGGATACGCAAAAACTGTTGTTACGCTTCTTCATAAACTGCTTGATAAGAAACAGAGATAGGCCTGGTGTAGACCCGGAAGAAATGAAAGCACTTAACAAATGGGGTCAGAATATAGCAGACGGAAAACATGATAAACAGAATAGTATAGAAAATATGTACCGAAGGATCCGAAAAACAGTAGAACAAATACATGAAAGAGAACAGCCTGAAAGAGAAATAGATGCAGATAAGACTGAATCCTCGGAGGAGGAGGAACAACCAGAAACGACAACAGGACAATTACAATTACCAGCTAGAGAAATGATAGCTTATGTAGGTAAGGGAAGATCTTTTAATAATTCAATGCGTCCGATACGTCCAGAAAGTAAGAGAATTTTTCAAGCAGCCATGTCAAATCCAAAGACCCCTGAACACTTATTTTATGCTACTGATAAAATACTTCAAGAACGAATGGGGTACCATGTACTCGATTCTATGGATGAACAAGAATTAGCCAGGTCAGCAGTACAATGGGCTGACAGTTCTGATAAATATAGTGATGACGCGCTAGCACACACGTTTTTGAATCTTTCACCAGACGAACAGCGTTTAGCTGGTATGTACATGATACAACACCTCCTTATAGTGTATAAAAGCCAACACTCCGATCCTGGTCCCCTACCTGATATACTGATAGAACTACTCATGAAGAAATGGAGAGGTCTAGGTACCGATCTAATTAAAGTAATTCTAGAACATCGGCACAGATACAGTGCCTTCCTGTGTCCACAGCTTGATCCAGCTCCCTCCATGGAAAGAAAAATGTATTACATAGACAGACAGAATCCCTTACGCGAAGTGCACCCAGTTAAAAATGATGATAATACTTTTAGACGCGTGTTTGTGTACACGCCCATAACTAAAATAGAACTATTGGAAATGAAAAAATTAGTGCCCAGCCATGACAAAGATCCAGCAGGTTTTCACCGTGAAATAAAAGACATGTTACTCATGGGTGATTATACCTATCCTGACATTATGAAAATATTAAAAGTATTATTGCCTGCCGGTATTTACGAGAAACTCAAAGAAAAAGAATGGGAGGTGGGAGAGCAAAAGATTGATTGGGCTGCATTAGAAAATGAAGAAAATACCCGAACTCCAGGCCTAGGGCTTGGGGACAAAACTAAAGCGTTACCAGGATTGTTAGTACAAGTATTGCCACGTTTATTAACTACGAAAAAGGAAGACTGGGGTGCAATCTCAGCCTGCAAACAGAAACCCGATGAAGACACTAGTGATTTTTATTCCCGATTTGAAAAATGTTTTGGTATTAATAGCGGCCTGAAAGCAAGTAGCGATTCATATCCACATCTTTTTGTAACAAAATTAGTTGAGAATTCCCTGCCCCAGGTTAAGAACAGAGTATTGAAAGTCGAGAGCACTTGGCAAGCTAATACCCCTTCACAAATGTTACAAATGTTACAGTACCACCAGAATAGAATTAGAGAAGAACAAGAACACGAACAAAGACGTATGAAAGACACGAAAATGAAAATGCTCGTTGCTCAGTCAGTTCCAGCTGACGGTCATAAAAAGGGTGCGACACAGTCCAGTAATTCAGCGGCTCCTGTTAAAGGGACATGCAACTATTGTAAACAGCCAGGTCATTATATAAACGATTGTGCAGTTCTGAAACACAATATCTCTACGGGTAAAACCAAGGAGAGACCGCGTCCACCTAGACAGGATCAGATCCAACCACAAGTACCTCAGAATGTACAGCCTATGCAAGCTTCACAACAGACCGTAGCAGTACCACAGCCACAGCCTATTGCCGCAACACAAAACTCGACACAACAGATGTACCAGTATGCACAAAATGACTATCCCGATTATCAGCGATACACATGAAACAGCCTAGAGAGGGAGGTTGGCTTGCCTCTTATTGAGGTTCCTGTAGATCAAGAGGGTCCTTATGTACATAGTCAAGTATTAGGGAAAGACAGAAAGTTTTTAATTGATACAGGGGCAAGCAGAACAACTATAAGTCACAACGAGGTTCCAGGGGCACCCCTCTCAGGCTCACAGAATGTTTCCCTTGGATTTTCAGGAAAGCCTATTGTTAACGAAGTATCGCAACCTCTTCCTCTTGCAGTTGGTCCATTGACACGGACTACAGATTTATTGCTTACAAAATCATGCCCAGAAAACTTGTTAGGTATAAAGACACTGAAAGCTCTAGGAGCTGTAATATGTTGTTCTCCGGAAGGGGTACAACTATTTTTGCGTGACTTTAAAGGTCACTACGTATTGAGAGACATGGATCACCGGTTACAGAATGTCCCTGCACATTTATGGGCACAAGGCCCCACTGATGTAGGTTGTATGCACATTACACCATATCGAGTCACACTCAAAGCAGGAGTGGTATTACCACGAATTCGACAATACAAGTTACCTCCAGATGCTGTAGTGGCTTTGCTGCAAATCATTGACGAGCTCATTGCACAAGGAGTGGTTGTGGAAACCGACTCCAATGTATGTAATTCTCCTATCATTCCAATTCTTAAACGTACTGATCCAAATGCACCCCCAGTTTATCGATTAATTATTGATCTGCGCGAATTGAATAAATGCATTGTACCACAGTATCCCGTGGTTCCAGATATCTCTTCATTATTGACAGCTATTGATTCAGAAGCAACGTTCTTTACTGTAATTGACCTCAAGAACGCCTTCTTTAGCGTCCCAATCGATCCGGAAAGCCAATATTTGTTCGGATTCTGTTTAAATGGACGAAGCTTCAAATTTGCACGCGCACCTCAAGGATTCGCAGAAAGCCCCAGCATCTATAGCCAAGCACTGAAGAGACAACTTGACAGTATCCACATGCCTGTTAACACTGCCCTGCTTCAGTATGTCGATGATCTGCTGATCACCGCCCGAAGCGAGCCCGAATGTGAAAAAGCATCACTGACGGTTTTACATTTTCTGGCCGACAAGGGGCACAAGGTGTCCCCTTCGAAGCTGCAATTCTGTGTTCAGCAAGTTGTGTACCTTGGGCACTTGCTGTCCAAAGGGGGGAGACAGCTCACACCTGATCGCATCCAGTTAATTGTAAACATGTCACCACCCAAGACACAAAAGGAGGTGCGGGCCTTCATAGGCCTCACTTCGTACTGTAGACAATGGATTCCCCAATATGCATTTCTAGCAAAGCCACTCATTCAGTTGACAACCCAGGAGGCAGCGACATCGACTGTCCTCCCTTGGACTCAGGAACATACACAAGCTTTTGAAGACTTAAAGAAAGCCTTATGTCAAGCACCTGTTTTAGCGACACCATGTTACAGTAAGCCTTTTACACTTTTTGTCACAGAACGCGAAGGTACTGCCTTGTCAGTACTCACTCAGGAACAAGCAGGTTCACACAAACCGTGTGCTTACTTTTCTAGCACATTAGATCCAGTAGCCCAGGCTCTGCCTGCGTGCTTGAAATCAGTCGCAGCGACAGCTTTAGCGATCAGACAAAGCGATTCCATAGTATTAGGACATCAATTGACAGTGCAAGTTCCACATTCCGTGGAAGTTCTTTTAAACCGAACACAGACCCAGCACTTGACTATAGCACGACTGACAGGTTATGAATTGACATTGTTTCAGCCACACATAGAAATCAGACGCTGTAGTACATTAAATCCTGCCACACTTTTGCCATTAAGTGGAACAGACCCATTGGCACATGATTGTATTGAAGTCATTACTATTACGACGAAACCCAGACAAGACTTGACAGACATTCCATTACCAGATCCAGACCTGACACTTTATGTGGATGGTTCATGCATGAGAACAAGTACAGGAGAGTTAGTGGCCGCTTACGCAGTCACGACAGACACCGAAGTTATTGAAACGAATTGTATTGACACCTTGACAGCTCAAGCAGCAGAGCTCATCGCTCTGACACAAGCCTGTATTCAAGCCAAAAATAAGAGAGTTAACATATACACAGATTCACGTTATGCATTCGGAGTTGTACACAACTTCGGAGTCCTCTGGCGAGAGAGAGGTTATTTAACTTCTCACGGTGCCAACATTCAACACGGTCCCCTCATTCAAGCTCTGTTAGATGCAATACATCTGCCTACTGCGATATCTATCATGAAGTGCAAGGCCCATACAAAAGTCACCGATATCATTTCCCAGGGTAACGACCTGGCAGACCGAACAGCTAAGCAAACAGCGCAGAATCGGACTCATGCAACTGACTTGACAAAGACAATAGTTCCGACATCGACACACTGCATGACAGTTAGGGATCCCGCCCTTGATGTAATTGACATACAGACACATGCTACACCAGAGGAAATCAAGAAATGGACTGAACTAGGAGGGATCCAAACAGATCAGGGATGGATGACGAAGGGAAAATCTACATGGTTTCTCCCCGACTCCATGGTTCAAGTTATCATTAACACAATACATAGTCCAGCGCATCTAGGAGAGAAAGCTATGCTAGACAGTATTCAAAACATTTGGTTCAATAAACACTTACGAGCAGCAGCCAAACAGAAAGTGCGTACTTGCATGATTTGTTGTCAGTTCAACCCAGGTAAAAGCATTCCTGTAGAGCAAGGTGGATTTCAACCTCCCGATCACCCTTTTGAAGTCCTCCAGATGGATTATATCCAGATGGAACGTTGTCGAGGATTCAAATATGTCCTCGTAGTTGTATGCGCACTTTCCCGATGGACAGAAGCATATCCAGTCCCAGATTACACTGCTCCGACCACTGCCAAGCAGCTGGTTCGTGAATTCTTCCCACGGTATGGTTTGCCCCGTATCGTGTACTCAGATAACGGTCAGCCGTTCTCATCCGAGCTAGTGAAACACATTACACTCCTGTTAGGCTATCAGTGGAAATTCCACTGTGTCCGGCATCCCGAGGCAGCAGGTCTCGTGGAGCGTCATAATCAGACTCTGAAAATTCGACTTTCTAAAATCTGCAGAGAGAAAGGCGTCGACTGGATAGTAGCTTTACCAGTTGCGCTCTTTTACATGAGAATGATAGCACATTCTCGAACAGGGCTATCCCCGTACGAGGTGGTCTTCGGTAGGCCACCAAATATGTGGGGGACGCCTATACCTCGTAAAATCACTGATGTTGATTGTAATATGCTGACAGATTACCTTGCCTCCTTGATGTCTGCACTACAATCTTGTCGTTCACAGGTAGCTGCAGCCTTTCCCGACAACACCGAGGTGAAGCCCCATGAAGTGGTTCCCGGCGATTATGTGTTTATAAGAAATTTCGACAGGAGGAGCCCGCTGGAGCCCCGCTGGCAAACGCCGAAATTAGTACTTCTGACCACGAGGACAGCAGTGAAGATTGAGGGTCGCAAGGGTTGGCTGCACTCGAGCCATATCAAGAAATTTCACGGACTGCCTTCTGATTTGAACTCTCAGCCCTGCCCTCCTCCACAGACTGACTCAAAACTCCCCCTGGTAGAGAAAACTGCTTCCCAGGAATATAAACTGAAACTAAGGTCTAGCAAGTCAGACAGTTTATTTGTTTAAGTCCTCCCCTAGGTGAATCGGTTAAATTAGTTTCTGACATGTATCCCCTAGACCGAAATAGAGAGAGAGATAGACAGAAACAGCTCAAGAAACGTGCATATTGTAAATCACTTCGTAGTCACTGTATAGTGACATTATTGATTATGTTTTTTCTAAATCTTCTGATTATTGCTGCAAGTATACTGTTGCACATATACTACCCTATTTTCAAGCGTGCACATTCTGCTTTCAATGTTACTGCCGAACACTCTTTTAGCGAATTACCTCCGCATGAGTTGCCCTACAGACTTGCGCTGCGCAACAACACATTCATTAGTATGTTACATCACTCCCATCAGACCAACAACGCTACAAATTGTTGGATATGTGGCCGACTCCCTCCCTACCAGAAATACAAGGGAGTTCTGCCCCTCTTTCCGTACCCGTTCACACACAATGGTTCCTGTGGTGCATGGTTTAGTTTGATTAATTCTTTAGATTCAAATACCGTAGTTTACCAGGGCAACTGGGTATGGGGAAACCTGAACTTAGTTTTGCTTAAAGCCTGCTACCCTAACAAAGAGGGACTTCCCAAAAGGACAGGAACTGATCTAGAAAATGAAGTATATGGATTAGGTAACTTTACACTTAACCTCATGATTCTGAATGTTGAATCCGAAGCTGCACCAGTCTTGCCTGCTATGTCAGTATTACCAGTCAAAGGTGAATTATGTGCAAGAAAGAATGGTTCAGTACACCTGGGTCATAGTAAATGTACTACTGTGATCGAATTCAGTGATCAAGGCAAGTCTACATTTAGAGCTTCCCGTCATTCCTACTTCATTTGTGGTCATACCGCATATATACGTTTACCTCTAGATTGGGATGGTACCTGTTACATTGCATTCCTTCTGCCACCTGTTTTCCTAGCCCCTCCTGATTATCATAGAAATACCCATCTAGTACACAATAGACCCCAGAGAGATCTCCCGATTGTCGACTACACTGAAACGGCATGGGAGCAATACACAGACTTCAATAAAGGTTTCTTTCCCTACATAGGTGTTGTCTTTAATAGTAAACTGATACGCAAATTAACCAGAACCCTTGAAGCAGTAGTGAATGAAACTACTTCTGCCCTAGGCAACTTAACGGAGGAGCAGTCTGCGATGCGGATTGTTGTTCTCCAAAATCGTCTTGTCCTTGACGTCATCCTGGCCGATAGGGGCGGAGCCTGTAGAGTCATCGGATCGAGCTGCTGTGTTTTCATTCCAGAAAACGTGCCATCAGTATATAAAGCCATAACTCGTCTTCATAAGATTGCAAGTCAGATACACCAGAATCCAGGCACCTGGACTTGGTCCGGTTGGTTCTGGAGTGTGTTGTCAGCCTGGGGATGGAAGGTCCTATCCTTCCTAGGTATTGCCCTTCTCATAGTATTCAGTTGCTGCCTGTGTCTACAATGTGGGCCAGCGATTTGCGGCCTGTGTGCCACATCATGTATTCCACATTCAAGTTCTCATTCAAAATCCCGTAAGAAGAAAGAAGAGCAAATGATGTTACGTGAACAGATTGATAGATTCATGAGGATCGATATATCATGAAGGGTCCGTAGGGGACAAGGAGGGAATGAGGAAATATGAATTTTTATGATCAATTGTGTCCCCTATCTTAGACCCCAACGGCTCCATGTACGTGCTACAAGTACATGTATGTTCCCTCCACTTCCAGCTATGAAGACGCAAATACATTTGCGTCCAACGTTAACATGTCCTCTTTCAGATCCACCATGAATGGGTCGAATATTCCGTTCCTAAGTATGCCTTGCCACCGTCTTTATATGGTGCACCTTTCACGTTTTTCAGCTCTGGCGAGTTAGGCCCTGAATTCTGCCATCGAGCCTTTTCCTGCCTTCTGCCTCTGAATGCTCCAGCCTGGACCTGCATTTGTATCCATGACCTTTGTCTTACTCCCTGCGCGGCTAACGGTGCCTGGCTCGGCCTGTTGCCTGCCAAGACTGTATTTTGCCTTCAAGTTATCTGCTCCGCTCCTCGAAAAATACATTCCTGTCTAGTAGTTTAGGTAAACATCCTTCCAGCTGCAGAGCAAAGGGCCCGGCCTCACTGTCTCCGTGCAAGTAATTCATAGCTCCTGTTACCATGGTAGGCCCATGCCCCCTCGCATCTCATGTAGACACGTAGACGCTTATACACGCACTAGCAGTCAGTATAGAATAGCCTCTGCCCGAGAGACCTTTCCTTCCAGATAATACAGTTCCTTAAACATAAGATATTAGATACGATTTGGGATTAGGTTGTTCTGACATCGCAGACTTCTGTCTCCTCATGTAGGGCTAAATGTCAAGTCCCCTTCACCCTCCAGTTACACGTCAATCACACGTCATGCTGCTGCGCGCGCATCTCTGCCATGTATTTCTGCTGACATTGCAGGATTCTCTTATGGATCCACCCACCTGTGACATCCTCATAATGACGTTTCTAGTACACGCCCTTATGCACGCCTATTGTAACGCCTTTTTCATTACGTATGTGTATTCTTATCTCTCCTCTCAGCTGTTACGCCTTCTGCATCTGCCTTTACTGTAATGCATTGACTATATATATGATAACCTGTCAATAAAGTATGTTCTATCCCTTCCCGAACCTTCGTGGTGACGGAATCCGATTGCCTGGTTCGAACCAATTCCTTTTTAAGGAATAAAACCCCTTTTAAAACCTCAAATATCACGGATTCTGCCTCTTATTTATTCTGAGTTATTCTTATTGAACTTTACCGCATAAATTAAGTATAGGTAATTTAAATTTACCACACCGGTCCAGGGAAGACATGGCTTGGTAGTTCGGGCTGGACTGTTTCCATGAGGCACAGGGGCAGACTGATTTGCATATGGCCATGTCTGAGCTGGGGTGGTGGAGTGAGCTAAAGAATGATGATGGATTAAACCTAGATCAGTTGACTGGGGCTGAGTGTTTGATTTGCTCTAGTGCTCCGTCCATCATCCCCTTTGGTATCGCTTTGTTCGCCCTAAGTTGGCAGGGTATGCCCAGACGTGGGTCCCTTGCTCACTTTGCCACTGGATTCAAGATAGCCTGTCTGATGAGGGTTATGAACCCGAAACCGGTCCCAGGATGCTTGTTTCCGGTCCATGGAAGACATGGCTTGGCAGTTTGGGCTGGACTGTTTCCATGAGGCACAGGGTCAGACTGATTTGCATATGGCCATGTCTGAACTGGGTTGGTGGAGTGAGCTAAAGAATGATGATGGATTAAACCCAGATCAGTTGACGGGGGGTGAGTGTTTGATTTGCAATAGCGCTCCGCCCATCATCCCCTTTGGTATCGCTTTGTTCGCCCTAAGTTGGCAGGGTATGCCCAGACGTGGGTCCCTTGCTCACTTTGCCACTGGATTCAAGATAGCCTGGCTGATGAGGGTTATGAACCCGTAACCGGTCCCAGGAAGCTTGTTTCCGGTCCAGGGAAGACATGGCTTGGTAGTTCGGGCTGGACTGTTTCCATGAGGCACAGGGTCAGACTGATTTGCATATGGCCATGTCTGAACTGGGGTGGTGGAGTGAGCTAAAGAATGATGATGGATTAAACCCAGATCAGTTGACTGGGGTGAGTGTTTGATTTGCTCTAGTGCTCCGTCCATCATCCCCTTTGGTATCGCTTTGTTCGCCCTAAGTTGGCAGGGTATGCCCAGACGTGGGTCCCTTGCTCACTTTGCCACTGGATTCAAGATAGCCTGGCTGATGAGGGTTATGAACCCGAAACCGGTCCCAGGATGCTTGTTTCCGGTCCATGGAAGACATGGCTTGGCAGTTTGGGCTGGACTGTTTCCATGAGGCACAGGGTCAGACTGATTTTCATATGGCCTTGTCTGAACTGGGGTGGTGGAGTGAGCTAAAGAATGATGATGGATTAAAGCCAGATCAGTTGACGGGGGGTGAGTGTTTGATTTGCTCTAGCGCTCCGTCCATCATCCCCTTTGGTATCGCTTTGTTCGCCCTAAGTTGGCAGGGTATGCCCAGACGTGGGTCCCTTGCTCCCTTTGCCACTGGATTCAAGATAGCCTGGCTGATGAGGGTTATGAACCCGAAACCGGTCCCAGGATGCTTGTTTCCGGTCCAGGGAAGACATGGCTTGGCAGTTCGGGCTGGACTGTTCCCATGAGGCACAGGGTTAGACTGATTTGCATATGGCCATGTCTGAACTGGGGTGGTGGAGTGAGCTAAAGAATGAGGATGGATTAAACCCAGATCAGTTGACTTGGGGTGAGTGTTTGATTTGCTCTAGCGCTCCGTCCATCATCCCCTTTGGTATCGCTTTGTTCGCCCTAAGTTGGCAGGGTATGCCCAGACGTGGGTCCCTTGCTCACTTTACCACTGGATTCAAGCTAGCCTGGCTGATGAGGGTTATGAACCCGAAACCGGTATCTGGATGCTTGTTTCCGGTCCAGGGAAGACATGGCTTGGCAGTTCGGGCTGGACTGTTCCCATGAGGCACAGGGTCAGACTGATTTGCATATGGCCATGTCTGAACTGGGGTGGTGGAGTGAGCTAAAGAATGATGATGGATTAAACCCAGATCAGTTGACTCGGGGTGAGTGTTTGATTTGCTCTAGCGCTCCGTCCATCATCCCCTTTGGTATTGCTTTGTTCGCCCTAAGTTGGCAAGGTATGCCCAGACGTGGGTCCCTTGCTCACTTTGCCACTGGATTCAAGATAGCCTGGCTGATGAGGGTTATGAACCCGAAACCGGTCGCAGGATGCTTGTTTCCGGTCCAGGGAAGACATGGCTTGGCAGTTCGGGCTGGACTGTTCCCATGAGGCACTGGGTCAGACTGATTTGCATATGGCCATGTCTGAACTGGGGTGGTGGAGTGAGCTAAAGAATGATGATGGATTAAACCCAGATCAGTTGACGGGGGGTGAGTGTTTGATTTGCTCTAGCGCTCCGTCCATCATCCCCTTTGGTATCGCTTAGAAAAATATACTTGACAATCTGCAGAAGAGACTGTGGGTGAAAACAATTATATTTGAAGGAAGCGATAGCAATTGTGAATAGTGTTGAAAAATCAATTGCCTGCATGAAGGAATTGGAAATAAAAAAAGTTTATGGAATTCAGGCAGCCTGACTTTTTATGTAGGATGGGGAGGGCGGAGTTGTAGGCCTTGAGGACTCGATCATATCTGGTAATTTACATGAGCCTCCGATGTCAATAAGCAAATACTAAGGGATAGGCTTGAGATTAGACTTGGCTTGTCACCATCTTGAATTTCAAGTCTTAGGGCCCGATTACGATTGTGGCGGACAGGGTTACTTGGTCACAAACGTGATGGTTATCCCGTCCGCCAAATTACAATTCCATCATATCCTTTGGAACTTGTTATATAGCAGACGGAGTATCAAATCCTCCAAGTTTGTAATCAGCCCTAAGTCCTTTACCTAACACTTCGTAGACAAATAACAACTCACCACCTAGGTTTCTTCTAGTAAACTCACTTGCATGTTTGTCATGTAGCATATAATGCACTTTTGCAACCTCGTGCACTGATGCTACTGAGTTTCTTATTGTTTTAAATATAATCTGCTGACAGGAAACATGGGCTTGTGATGTAATTGAACTTCTTGAGCTCCAAACTCAAAAATTGCAGAAAGTGTTAGGAAAGGGCGCCTAGAGAGGCTGAATGCTTGATGCCTCAACCAGCTCACACAGTTCTGTTAATTCACATGCTTTCAAACCCATAAAGCAAAATTGTCCATATATTTTAAAGAAAGAACCTTTCAGACATATGTAACCCTTCCTCTATAGTCTTTCAATCCTGTCCAGTGGCACTGGCCCAGGTTGCTTGAAAACAATTACCACTAATTTCCCAAACGCCCTTGGGGAGGAAGCCCCAACCTCCTCATCTCTTCACAGGGAGAGGGCGATTGGAATTATTTAACCTTGGACCCACTCATTTCGGGGCCCCACTCTCCTGTTACAGCCTGTTTTGAAATAATAAAAAATCAAATAAATAATGAAACAAGGCCTCACCTGCTCCTTCTTACTGCAGATACCGCAACAGCTCAAAGTGATACACAATTCTGTGTTTTCACTTTCCCTAGAGTACCTGTCACCTGAGCTGCTTCTTGGATCACAAACTTAAAGGCTGTGCCAAATGTACCATACAAACCGTGGTGGGTTTTGGTCCCAGCCCTACCAAAGCTTCTGACATGCTTGCCAATTCCTTGTAAACGCCTCCATCCAAGCTTCCAGTAATATTGTCTTTTATTGCTTGTATCCAGTTAAGAGGATGTTATACATCCAACTAATTTTACAGCAAATATTGTGTATTCAAATCAAAATGTGACTCAGCATGGTGTTTGTAATACAGGTATCGCAAGACCTTCTGACAGGACTGGTAACCAGATGAACCGCTCTGAAGTCAGAGCCGAGAAGATCTTCCCAACCTGAGGGGTTACTCTCAGAGCCTGTTAAATGCACCCCCAGAAGGATGGATTCCCTCTTTGAACCTTGCACCAGAAATAAGATCTGAGTAACCTGATAGGTTTCTTGCTGTCTAGTGCTTAAACGTCTGTGATTTGTCAAGTCTTGCTGATACCTGTTATGCCTGGTTAGTCACTTACCTGGTTTAAGATTAGACCTGGTTATTCACTGACCTGGTTTATGGCTGATGGAGCAGCTTGAGTCCCACCTCACCCTCTCCACTCTGCTAACTCCACTGACTGAGATACAAACACATGTTGGCAGGAGAGTGTGGGAGGTGGAAGGGGGTGTTTTATGGTTCACAAATGTGATTGATGGTTCACACTAAACAGGCACTTCAAGAAGGAATTCACACACATTACTAGTGCCCTGTAAAATACGCTTAGTTGGACCTGTTTTATAAGCAGATAAGCATTTGTAAGCTTATATATGACAGGTAACCTCCAGTTAGATCACTTATTGGACGGGATGTTACAAAGCTGCAGTTTTTGTAGTCACTGTTGTTTTGTTTTAGGGCACTGCTGCCATTTCCAAGTCGTTGCAGTGATGTTGTTAAAATGCCCCTTTGCACTGTAACATTTTACAGTGTGACTTTGCACTTGCTGTAGTATATTCTGCCGGGTGGTGATTTTTGGCACTGCTGATGTTACCAAGTGCCACGGCACCCGTGAACTTGTCAGATCTGCTGAGATGCCCAAGTTGCATCATTAGGGAGGCAACTTCAGACATCTTGTTAGTGCTCATTTGTGCTGATGTCGGGCGGTCAGAGTGTAAATGGAAAACGGATACGAAGCTTCTGATTTGGCGCGTCCTTTGCATTTCTGTCTCTTCCCGGTATCACCACAGTTGTTGCTGATGTTGTGGAGCATATTATGGTCTTGAGAGTCTGACACTAGAAGGGGGGGGTATGAGGAGAGAGGGAGGAGTATGAGGGGAGACGGTGTTCAAGTACACTTTGGCTATCGTGGTGCCCTTTGAGGTTATCCGGTCACTGCACAGAGAGGCCCATTATCATTCTGTGGGTGATGATTAGGCCGACATACAGAATGATATTGGGCCGATAGCACTCTGTGCCAGGTCGGGGAGCGGCTGCAGGCCACAGATCACAGCAGGAGCGTGAGCTGCCCCTGCAGTGAGAGCTACAAGACTCTCCGGCTGCTTGCAGGGGGTCAGCTCGCTCCAATGTCCAGATGATAATGGGCCGATATCAGTCAGCGCCAGGTCGGGGAGCGGCTGCTGCAGGCCATTGAGCGCAGCAGGAGCGCGAGCTGCCCCTACAGTGAGAGCTACAAGACTCTCCGGCTGCTTGCAGGGGGTCAGCTCGCTCCAATGTCCAGATGATAATGGGCCGATATCAGTCAGCGCCAGGTCGGGGAGCGGCTGCTGCAGGCCATTGAGCGCAGCAGGAGCGCGAGCTGACCCTACAGTGAGAGTTACAGGACTCTCCAGCTGCTTGCAGGGGGTCAGCTCGCTCCCATGTCCAGATGATAATGGGCCGATACCACTCTGTGCCAGGTCGGAGAGCGGCTGCTGCAGGCCATTGAATTCACAGCAGAAGCGCGAACAGACCCTACAGTGAGAGTTACAGGGCTCTCCGGCTGCTTGCAGGGGGTCAGCTCGCTCCAATGTCTAGATGATAAAGGGCCGATAGCAGTCTGCGCCAGGTCGGGGAGGGGCGGCTGCAGGCCATTGAATTCACAGCAGGAGCGCGAGCTGACCCTACAGTGAGAGTTACAGGACTCTCCGGCTGCTTGCAGGGGGTCAGCTCGCTCCAATGTCCAGATGATAATGGGCCGATAGCACTCTGTGCCAGGTCGGGGAGCGGCTGCTGCAGGCCATTGAATTCACAGCAGGAGCGCGAGCTGACCCTACAGTGAGAGTTACAGGACTCTCCGGCTGCTTGCAGGGTGTCAGCTCGCTCCAATGTCCAGATGATAATGGGCCGATAGTAGACTGCACCAGGTCGGGGAGCGGCTGCTGCAGGCCATTGAGCGCAGCAGGAGCACGAGCTGCCCCTGCAGTGAGAGTTACAGGACTCTCCGGCTGCTTGCAGGGGGTCAGCTCGCTCCCATGTCCAGATGATAATGGGCCGATAGCACTCTGTGCCAGGTCGGAGAGTGGCTGCTGCAGGCCACTGAGCACAGCGCGAGCTGCCCCTGCAGTGAGAGTTACAAGACTCTCCGGCTGCTTGCAGGGGGTCAGCTCCCTCCAATGTCCAGATGATAATGGGCCGATAGCAGACTGCACCAGGTCGGGGAGCGGCTGCTGCGGCCATTCAGCACAGCAGGAGCGCGAGCTGCCCCTGCAGTGAGAGTCACAAGACTCTCCGACTGCTTGCAGGGGGTCAGCTCGCTCCAATGTCCAGAAGATAATGGGCTGATAGCACTCTTTGCCAGGTCGGGGAGGGGCTGCTGCAGGCCATTGAGCACAGCAGGAGCGCGAGCTGCCCCTGCAGTGAGAGTTACAGGACTCTCCGGCTGCTTGCAGGGGGTCAGCTCGCTCCAATGTCCAGATGATAATGGGCCGATAGCAGTCTGTGCCAGGTCGGGGAGGGGCTGCTGCAGGCCATTGAATTCACAGCAGGAGCACAGGCTGGCCTCTGCAGTGAGAGTTACAGAACTCTCATTACAGGGGCCAGCTCGCTCCTATGTCTGAAACTACGGACAAAAGGCGTCCGTGAAAGAATGTCTCATGGACAACGGACAAGAGGCCCAAATTACGGGCGGTCCATGAAATTTACGGGCGGTTGGTCACCCTAAGTGAGGAAGGCGAGAGGTCCACATCTTGTGCCAGATTTCGATAATTTCCAACCCCCGTTTGATTGGATGGTATAGTCTGCTGGGTTTGACTCCTCAGCTGGTGCTGTCAGCCCTCCCTCTTTTTACAGTTGGTTTGACCCGAGCTGGACCTGATGTTGGAGCTGGTAGGGTGGGGTGGTGGCACCGGATAGGCGGGCACCATTCAGTCTCAGACCTCCATTTTGTTGGAGAAGGCCATGGCCACTGCATAGAGGTTTGACAACGTAGATTCCAAAGAGCTCTCTAAGGTACAAGATCTCCCCTTCACCTCAGGCCGAGGTCCAGCGAGGCTGAAACATGTGCCACGTGCTTCGGTGGTTGATGGGGTGCTGCCGTGCCTTGTGAGTGGGGAGGGTAATAGGTTAGAAGTTAAAACATACTAGAATTGTTATATGTTTTCCGTAAATACCCTGAATTTGCTGAGTATGTAACAGTGTGTTTCTTGCCAAAGTTGGTTGTTTTAGGATGTTTTCGGTGAACATGTGATGTCTGGACTTATGGCTGGTTGGGGGTTGCTTGAACAAGGCACTGCCGGCACTTCGGGCTGGACTCTTTGTGGTGCGGTCAATATTAATCCGAAAATGGTTACTTTTCTTATGTGATGGCACAGATGAGCTGAAAACAGTGAAATGGAATGTTCCCCAGAGGGATTCCGGGTGGTCCAGACATGTTGGCTCAAGTGTTTCAACTCATAGCTTTTTGCTGCCGAAAAAAGATGAACCCATAGATGTAGGCCTCGGAAGCCATGTGTGCCACAGGTAAACATTGATGTATTTCACATGCTCACAATGGAAGGCACAGGTGAGAGTGAGTGTTTGCACAGCACAAACATACCCTGATTTTGTGATTGGTGCAGTCGTTAACATAGAATCGTTCTATCGCTGAATATTTCTTGCCAAATTAGCTACCCAGCTTGCACCCGGGTGCTGGTGGCAGTCACTGACTCCTGATGAATATTGGAATGAAAACATGGGCGGGCAGCAGAAGGTACAGGAGAGCTGCACAGTCCTAGACCTCTTTAGCAAAGGTGATGAGAACTGAGGCACCAGTAGCCACACTGGCGCGGGGCCAAGGTCACACATGCACTGGAGGATGAGCCGGTGGCAGCACACTGACTAGGGTGAACTCACCAGTGCAGTAGCAGAGCAAACCCTGAACTATCATCCGCCCCCACATCATCCTCATCACACCGCAACCAGCCCCTATCCTCATCTTCAGCACCAGTGTATCCCTCTACATCCTCATCTTTTTTCCCCGGAGTTTTATACAGCGGGAACTTGACCCGAAGGTATCAGAGCACTTTACATGAGCACCAGTTGCCTAACACAAGGACACATTCATTTATTAGTTAGGCACGGGGAGATTACGTGATTCACCCAGTTGCTGAGACTCTAACCCCGTTACCCAGATTTGAGGTCGACCGCCCTAGCCATTAGGCCACATCCTCTCCCCATCTTTACTCCAGGACAGTCATACTTATCCTTGGCATTACCCCTGGTGCACACATCTTCAATCTCACCTTCACCACAAGTGCACCCTTTTTAGGTAGAGCCTAGAGTCAGCGCTCATGCGCTGCTCTGGGAGGCATGCTGTATTGGAGCATGCATTTGAAGCATTGCTCAATTTCCACCCATATTTTTCATTGGCTTGTGTCATTGCCCTTCGTAAATGCTGACTTCTGATTCATAAATAGGCTTGTTAGTCCCTCCTTAGTACCGCCTTGTCTTAATTTGTAACCTCCCATGGCGACCGGCCCTTATACTTGGCTTGTTCCACAGTGTGCGTTATAAGTAGGTGAGCACTATTTAGTTTATTGCGGACTAATGGGGACAATAGTGGCTGCTTTTTGTTGATTTGCAGCGCACCCACACCGGACAATGGCAGCCGCTCTCTTATTGAGCGCTATGACGCTAACTTTAAAAGTGCCTGCCCCCTACCGCCACAGTACAATGGGACACTTTAAAAAAAATTACTTTTAAGAAGAATGCGGCATCCGCTTCAGGGACGCATTCTTTGAGCTTTATTTATGTTTATTTTTTAAAATAAACTTGCATGCTGAGCGCAGCACCCGCTTTAGGGACAGCATGCTAAGTTTAATTTATAAAAAAAGAATACTGTACTAGTGAGTGCGGCGAGCCGCTTTAGAGACAACGCGCTCTGTTTCTGACGGGGAGGGGTCAAGGGAGGCTCTGAACCCCGGCTTGGCTAGAGCCCCTAATCCCACCATGGAAGGAAAGCTGCACAAGTGGACCAACTACTAGAGCGGTGAGAGCTTTATCTTCTGCATGCTAATGCACGTGTTTATTATTTAATCACCTTTAGCAGTTGTGTTTGTCTGCAGGACATGCAAAAATCATTCACACATTCTCTCCATTGCTCCGATATAGGCGCTAGACTCAGCTCTCTTTAAACCCTCGCTGTCACAAGCTTTTCTCACCTACAGCCACTCAATTAAATTTGCTGACCTCTCGCAGGGAGTCTGCTGCAAGAGAACACTTAGAAGCAAACCCCAATGCTTCTCATCACTGCACAAGTTCCAAGAACAAGTCTCCATAAAACACATCTTTTGGAGCCCTGCACGGAATAAGATAGGATGCCCTCACTGCACCCTCCCCTGCACGGAATAAGATAGGATGCCCTCACTGCACCCTCCCCCTGCACGGAATAAGATAGGATGCCCTCACTGCACCCTCCCCCTGCACGGAATAAGATAGGATGCCCTCACTGCACCCCCCCTGCACAGAATAAGATAGGATGCCCTCACTGCACCCTCCCCCTGCACGGAATAAGATAAGATGCCCTCACTGCACCCCCCCTGCACGGAATAAGATAGGATGCCCTCACGGCACCCTACCCCTGCACGGAATAAGATAGGATGCCCTCACTGCACCCTCCCCCTGCACGGAATAAGATAGGATGCCCTCACTGCACCCTCCCCCTGCTCGGAATAAGATAGGATGCCCTCACTGCACCCTCCCCCTGCACGGAATAAGATAGGATGCCCTCACTGCACCCTCCCCCTACACGGAATAAGATAGGATGCCCTCACTGCACCCTCCCCCTGCTCGGAATAAGATAGGATGCCCTCACTGCACCCTCCCCTGCACGGAATAAGATAGGATGCCCTCACTGCACCCTCCCCCTGCTCGGAATAAGATAGGATGCCCTCACTGCACCCTCCCCCTGCACAGAATAAGATAGGATGCCCTCACTGCACCCTCCCCCTGCACGGAATAAGATAGGATGCCCTCACTGCACCCTCCCCCTGCACGGAATAAGATAGGATGCCCTCCTCGCTGCACCCTCCCCCTGCTCGGAAAGATAGGATGCCCTCACTGCACCCTCCCCTGCACGGAATAAGATAGGATGCCCTCACTGCACCCTCCCCCTGCACGGAATAAGATAGGATGCCCTCACTGCACCCTCCCCCTGCATGGAATAGGATAGGATGCCCTCACTGCACCCTCTCCCTGCTCGGAATAGGATAGGATGCCCTCACTGCACCCTCCCCCTGCTCGGAATAGGATAGGATGTCCTCACTGCACCCTCCCCCTGCTCGGAATAGGATAGGATGCCCTCACTGCACCCTCCCCCTGCTCAGAATAAGATAGGATGCCCTCACTGCACCCTCCCCCTGCTCGGAATAAGATAGGATGCCCTCACTGCACCCTCCCCCTGCACGGAATAAGATAGGATGCCCTCACTGCACCCTCCCCCTGCTCGGAATAAGATAGGATGCCCTCACTGCACCCTCCCCCTGCACGGAATAAGATAGGATGCCCTCACTGCACCCTCCCCCTGCTCGGAATAAGATAGGATGCCCTCACTGCACCCTCCCCCTGCACAGAATAAGATAGGATGCCCTCACTGCACCCTCCCCCTGCTCGGAATAAGATAGGATGCCCTCACTGCACCCTCCCCCTGCTCGGAATAAGATAGGATGCCCTCACTGCACCCTCCCCCTGCACGGAATAAGATAGGATGCCCTCACTGCACCCTCCCCCTGCTCGGAATAAGATAGGATGCCCTCACTGCACCCTCCCCCTGCACGGAATAAGATAGGATGCCCTCACTGCACCCTCCCTCCAGATCTTCAAAACTAAACTGGGCTCTCAGCGCACAGAGTCTGATCTTGGGTCTTAGTCCCCAGTCTCACCTGGTCCTGTCGCAGGATGCTGGTTTGTTGCCCGTGACCCATTATTTTTCCCCACGGCCCCAGCCTTCTAATGACTGTTCCATATGTCACATGGCTGTTATCTTCCAAATGTGTTGCTGTAAATACCACCCATTCTTAGTAATATTGTCTCCTGACTCTAAAATGCACATTTAAAGTGCTGTGACTCCCGTTGGGAATAAATAGTGCTATATCAAAAAACTAAAATAAATAAATAAACTGAATAGCTTTGGAGCTGTGAATTTATGTTTGCCAGAAGGCTTGCTTAACGTTCTCTGTTGAGTTAGAGGCAATTGTAAGTGTATCTGGACAGAGTTTAAAAAAAAACATTGTTAGGTCGATGCGGTCACATGTTTAAGGACATTAGCCTATATGAGATATCCGAATACTGTTTTATGTCTACCAACAAGTCTGCCCTTTGTGTATAGTTAAGTCAGTGCGTGGTATTTGCTAATGTTGGATGTTGCTGTTGGCATTGTGGTAGCTGACTATGAGGCATGCCAGTGCTGTGTGTGTTGTACCCTTGCTACTTTTTAGGTCGAGCCTGGGCAGCGCATGCGCTGCTCTGCGAGGCATGCTGTATTAGAGTATGGACTTGAAGCCCTGCCCACTCTCTGCCAATATTTATGGCTTGTGTCATTGTCTTTTGTAAATGCTGGCTTTTAATTCGTTAATAGGCTTGTTAGTCATTCCCAAGTACTTCCTTATCTTCATTTATAACCTCCCATGAGGACTGGCCCTTTTACTTCTGTTACACGGTATGTCTTATTTAGTCTGTAAGCACTATTTTCTTTAGTGAGTTTCTACTACTGCAGGCATGACATGCTTTCCTGCAGTATTCAGCGCGCCATGTGCGCTTTCACTTTCCAAGCAGCCGGGACAATGGCGGACGCTTCTTTGAAATAGGTCTCGCATTTGCAAGAGTTTGAGTTGTTGGCATTGAACATGACAGTGCCTTTTATTTATGTGTTAATTAGCAAAACAGATATATAAAAGGAATTGTCATTTACAATGACAATAGCTTAAACTCTCGCAAATGTGAGACCTATTGCATTGCAAATGATTGTTTATATTGCAAGGGCATATCCTGAATGGACATTAGCGTTCTTTATGAGAGTAAATAACTATATACACTGTACAGTATAAGAAAGTTTACAGCGTTCAAACATCTAGGATTGCAGTTGGTCCTTTCAGCAGATGTTAATTTTATTCCAGATCAGCATGTTAAAAAATACACCGCCCAGAAGTAGAAATGATACAATGGTTTCCTACACGTGATATAGGAGAGTGTAATCACTGATCCAAGCAGAAGCCTCTTATTCACAGGTTGTCCAGCAAACCATCCTGCAATGTCTGTACAAATGGTGGAAGCTCCCGTTGAACATGAAACCATACACCTCATGCACACACACTTCGGGGGCTGAAATCCTATAAGGCCAGTGGCATCTGACTTCCAACCGACCCCAAAACTTCACTTGTCCTCTCCCGGGCAGTATTGCAAATGAAAGGAACAAAATGTCAACATTAAACAGCATGAACATAACATCGTAGATAACACACTCTGAACTTTATTATCACAAATGTCTCTAAAACTGTGGATACGAGCACTAGAAGGCCTTGCAGAACAAATCTTACATAACGGAGTAAATAAGCAGAGCCAGGTCTATGGGAACAGGGAAAGAAATCCAGCTGTTGCTTCTTTAACGTTTGCATTCTGAGTAAGTTTGATGCCCTCTGGAGTTTGCACAGCGTCACCTCTGTGGGAAACGGGTAAGTTATCCTAGAACCTTTTCTTGACTAATCCTTCGGCACCTACGATGTCTGCCACCATTCCTGTTCCTTTGTTCCACCTTTTGTTCAGGCATTTCATTCCCTAGATCAGTGTACAGGTGTGGGTTTATTGACACAGCAACTGATGACTGTTTCAAATGAAAGACTTCACAATCAGTGCATCTTAAACCCGGGAGGCCTTTTTGATGCCTCATCGGAGAGCGCTTGGTAGGAAATGCTCTTTCACGTTTATAATATTCAAATGGCTTCTCTCCAGTGTATGATTTCTGATCAATCGTTAGCTATTCCTTTCCAATGAATGTCTTGTCACACTGAAGACAGATACAGTTTCTTTCTGGAATGCATGTTGACAAATTGGGTTCCTCTTGTGAACAAATGCTTTGCAAGAAAAAGTTGTTTCTGCCAACATGGACTATCATGTCATGTTAGGTCTTTCGTTTTTGACAAATACCAGGACACATGTGTTGTAATATGCGTTCTTCATGTCATGACTTTCTTCCCTGTTCCATTCATTAAATTCATATCATTTCTCTACGTGTGAACTTTCTGAAGTCGTATTAGGTTTTGTCACAGGAGTGGACTTTGATGGTTCATTAGCTATGCTGTGTCTAATAAATACCTTGTCACTTTCTGTACACTTATGAACACATGGGCACAAATACAGAATGCCACATGCACCGTTTTCCGTTATTCATCTGGTGTTAACCAAGCACTTTTATTTTACAAAATGTAAATGTGTAACATACTTCTGCAGGCTGGAGAGGATGTGTCTTGGAAGGCACACTGAAGGACAAAGCTTCTCTTCTCTAATGAAAGGAATAGTAATACCGCACCTCTGCCCAGACCTATGAAGATCTTCTAAAACAGAAATAAGGACTGGACAAAGAGTCCCATATGACCAAAAAAGAAGAAAAAATCTTCAAAAGTTAGAGGGAAAGTGTCCCATTTGATTAAATTTGACTTCATGAAGGGATACTATAAAACAACCTTTCGGTCCTTACGAAAGCCATCGACCCATAGGGCGCAAAGTTCGTTGAAACATGTTGACCTGGTTCTTCTAGCGATAGATGTGAGAGACACCTAACACCTCTTTTCACATCTTGCATTTTTTAATCATTCCACTATCTTTTATCTTTTTTTAATTTAAAAAATATTTTTATTGATTTTGTCATAACCACAAGATGTCATAAGTGCCAACATAGTATATTATACATTTCCACATTTTAAATTGCAGTGGTATCTTTTCCAATCACGTGCCTATAAGGTACGATAGGTAACAGATATAGGAGAGATAGAAACAAATTAAGGCAGTAGATGAGATATCCTGAGAAGTATGGCTGTGGACGTCAATGACCCAACGGACTGGGAAATCTAGCAGCGTATTGGGGATGGCTGTACAGAGGTTTGTGGGGCGGTGTTCAGTGCATAGCAGTGCCTTGCTCAAGGGTTCATAGATAATCACACAAGGGTTGCCAAATATCAATGCGGCGCGACGACGGGGGCTGAAGGGAGGCATAGTCTGCGCTGATGCCCTCACAATAAGACATGCGTTTTATCCAGGCGGCTGAAGATGGAGGCATCGCTCCTCCCCAGTGTACTGCAATCTCCCATTTGGCTAACAGGAACGACATGGATGCAAGCCTGCACACTGATCTAGGGAGCTTGGCAGTGTAGCCGAGGAGTGCCACCGCTGGGTTAGGCTGCATATCGTCTCCGAGCATTGGAGTGATGTGTGAATAGATAGTAGTCAGTATGTGGATATGGTTGGGCAGGTCCATGTGAGGTGTGCAAAATCCACCTCAGGGGTGCGACATTTGGGACAGTGATCTGGTCTGGTTATGTCATACTTGGCAATGTCCAGAGGGGTGAGGTAAACATGAAATGAAGTAGTTTGTGTATGATTAAGAGATATTTTCTGCATTTTATGTGGAATCGGCATGCTAATGTCCTGTACCCATGCCTCGGGTACCCTGGTGGTGGTGTCCGGTTTTAGTGCTAAACATGCATGATATAGTTTGGATGTCAGATGGGCACTATCCAGGCTGGACACTGCCAGTGTGAGTGGTGTGAATTCCTTTGGGGCAAGAGGATAGCTAGGCAGATGAGAACTTAGGTTTGCGAAAAGACGCTGAAATATGAAGCGGTGCATGTAATTTATGTTCTGACATTGGAGATCTTCTGCAATCTGCAACATATGGCCGTCTGGGAACAGGTCTCCAGTAGTGTAAATGTTACAGTGGCATAATATGTTCTGTGTGAGGTGTTCGCTAGTCAACATGAGCCAGGGATTGTTCTTCAGAAGAAGCATTGGGGATTAAAGAACGCCACCCCCAAGTCTATGGCGCAGTGTTCGCCATGCCCAGTATGCCGTGGATAACGTATTGATGTCAGTGGCATCTAGTGGCACACCTTTAGGCAATAGGGCCGAATGTGGGATGTCCTGCAGTTGGTCTAGTTCCGGTTTCAGATAGGGAATGCGCGCATCGGGATGGTACCATCTATGTGCAAATTGGCATTGGGCTGCCAAATAGATTTGTTGTGAGTTGGGAATTTCCAGGCCTCCTCAATCTTATGGTAATGTCAGGGTATCCCCCTTTACCCGGGCCTATGACCCGCCCAGATCAATCGCAATAGATGGCAACGTAATGTTTTAAAGAAAGTTTGGTAGCGGGATTGCAATGTTAAGGAAGAGATATAAAAACCGGGAGCACAGCCATCTTGATAATGGCCACTTGGCCAGCCATTGAGAGTGGCAGCTTAGTCCACCTCTCAACCTGCACTTCCAGGGTCGCCCTTGCCGGGCCATAATTTAATAATAGTACTTGGTGCTCGTCTTTGTGTATTTGAATGCCAAGGTATCAAGTGTGGTCGTCTGTCCACTGGAGGGGGTATCTCATCGGTACTGGATGAGTAGCATCTGTAAGCGGAAATAGCTCAGACTTTGCCCAATTAATGTGCAACCCCGAGAGGCTCCCAAAACATGTATCTCTTCCACTAAGGGGGGGAGGTTGTCTGTAGGATGTCTAATGAAGAGGAGTATGTCATCTGCATATAGGGTAAGAAGTAGTGGTCTCTGCTTGAGTTGGAGTCCTTGATGAAGATGGCTGGCCTGCATGTGGCAAACAAGAGGGTCCATAGCTATGACAAAAAGTAATGGGGACATGGGGCAGCACTTCCTCGTTCACCTGTCAATTGATTTAACTGTGCCTTGGGCTGGGGGAAAAGTTTATTCCCAGCCCTACCCTACAGCAGGGACTCCAAAGATGAGTCAGCTGATCTCCTGGAACCAGCTCCAGGAAATCAAGAACTGAAGAGCCCACACCAACAAGTTGGTTGCCCTCAAAAGGTTTGCTACTATCAGTCACCAGACACCCAAGAGGACAAATCCAAGATAGCCAAAAGTTGCACCCGAATCTGCCTGACCGGGGAGTGCTATCCAAGTCTGGGTTTGTCACACCCACATGCCACTAGCCCCACCTAAGGATTTCGCTCCAACCATGGCGCAGACTGGCCAGTAGCCCGGCATCGGCTGGCCTGCTACTGTACCAAAGAGCTTTTTGAGGGATCCCAATCTCTGTGGCCAAGTTTGCCAGTGGACCGAGGAGGGCCCACAAAGAACCCACTCCCGTCAACTACACCACAACTGGATCATACTTGGAGTTTCTTTTTTTTTGCATGCCTCAGTGTGAGGACCACTCAATTGAGGTCTGTGGTGGTTGTCCTGTAAAGGTCGGATTATACAATTTTATTTTTTAAAAGACTGGTAAAAAAAAAAGACTGGTAACTGTCCAATGTGTCCACTGTTGTTCCCTAGACCTCTGAGCAGGTCTGAGTGGGTTTGTGATTCTCTGAGTGGGTCTGTGAGCAGGTGCATGAGTATCTGAGTGGGTCTCTGAGTGGGAGCGTGAGTGTTTGAGAGGATCTATGAGTGGGTGCAGGAGCCTCTGGGTGGGTCTGTGAGTTAGTGTATAAGTATCCCTGTGGGTCAGAGAGTGGGTATGAGAGTGGCCAAACTAACTGTTTCAAAGTTTTCAAAAGTCTTCAAAGTTTATGTTGACCAGCGCTTGTTTGCCATTGCATCTAAACGTGATACTAGCTTCTAAAATCAGAACCCTCCGGTGGATTTCATTCAACAAGTTCTTTAGAAATTCGTAAAAATATAATTATTTTTATAAATTGGTGTCTTCTTTCTTTCGTGTGTCATTCCTTAATTTCATTGTTTGGTGCTGTTCAATTATTTACATATAGTTCCTTTCCTGAGTCTTACTGCTCTCAGCCACAGCTGCCCAGGGTTGGGCTTCAGGTTAAGTAAATGAGCCTGACTGGACCCACAATGGTATTTGTGAGTGGACTGCAGGATAAAGCCCCACAGCCATATCATATAGTACACCCAAATCCTCACAGTGTCCCTTTAACTTTCAGCCACATTGTCCTGCTCAGGTTTAAAGTCCTGCATTTAGGAAAATAAGTTTTTTAAGTGATTCATTGCACACTAATTTTTAGAATAATGAAATCGAAGGGGAAGTGAATGATGGCTTGTTCACTACAGCTGTTATGTTGCAGTGATTCAGGGGTCGCTCAGAACAACTAGGCGTGCAGTACGTTGGCACCATCGGGTATCACCCCCCACTGTAAGAACTGATGCCCCAGCAGTGATTGACACCTGATGGCTCTGTAACCCACTGATGCCCAGAACCCTTCACATTTTAAAGGTTTGCTTCTCTCACTCCCTGTGCTGAAAATAGTGGAGGTAGCCTCACGTCATCATGTGATTGTGGGTGAGATGTTGCATTTCCATGCACTTCAAATTGTATATTTTTGAAAAGTAAAGCAATTTGTGTAATGTGATTTAAACCAGACTCCCCCATAAACATGTTCAGCAGGTGCATAAACCAACCAAGCTGTCTTACTGTGAAGAACCGGGGTTTAACCCAGCGGCGTCAGGGGCACGCCTAAGATCTTCGAGTTCACCTGTGTTGGTATACAGAGGCACGGGATACTTCTGGATGGCATCAGAGACCAAGTTTATGTACCCCACCGAGGCCACTTTTGATTTCAAGGTAATGGTCGGAATCCGAAAGCTCAGCTAGGTAAGTGTGTGTGTGCTCAAACCTATGTCTATCCATCTCGGACTTCTCCACCGTTTGTGCCAGCTAAAGGCACATATTTTGTTTGTCATGACAGAGCCTACACATGGTTGCCACCTGATTTTTCAGGAACGTGTTATGTGGCGTTTCTACTTCCCCCTACATACACTACTGTTTCAGACTATCATAGAATGAGATATGGTAGAGGGGTCTTCAATAAGGAAGATTCCGCAGCACACGAAGTAGGGGATTTCTTCAAGGGCTTCTTGCCCTTTTGGGGTCCTATGATCAATAGTAGGCATATTCAACAGCTTGTCCGCGTTGTTGAAGCTACTATTAATGAGACAACAGGTGCTCTTAGTAATGTTACAGCTGAGCTTCAAGCGGACCGCCTTATGACTTTGCAGAACCGTATGGTATTAGACATCATACTTGCAGATCAAGGAGGAGTATGTAAATTGATTGGATCCAGTTGCTGTGTTTACATACCAGATAATGCCCCTACAGGACTTGGTATGGACCGGTCCATCTTGGTTCCAAGTTCTTTGACCTCTGGAAATTCTTGGTTATAACCCAGTCGCCAGGTTGAATCGTGTGGCCTGCGTCTACAGAAACTGAAGGCAAAGTGTCATGGACCTGTTGGTGAAGAACACGCAATTTAGCAGTCAAATCATGTAAGTAGTCAACCAACATAGGGTACTCGATCTCACTGTACTTCTTAGGCCTCGGCACACCCCAAACATTCGCCGGGCGTCCAAAAACAATCTCGTATGGGCTAAGTCCCACGCGAGAATGTACTGTCGTTCTCGTGGACAAAAGTGCCAATGGTAAGGCATCAGGCCATGTAAGACCAGAGCTCGCTTGCACCTTGGCCAACTTCAGCTTCAGAGTGCCATTATAGCACTCGACCAGGCCTGCTGACTGGGGGTGATTCGCAGCGTGAAATTTCTGCTTAATACCCAGACCCGCACATACTTTCTTCATAATCTGACCCACAAATTCACTTCCATTATCACTCCATACCATCCTCGGCAAGCCATATCTGGGAAAGAATTCTTTAAGCAAAACCTTGGCTGTAGACAAGGCAGTATTATCCTTTAGGGGGTAGGCCTCTATCCATCTGGAAAAGGCACAAACAACCACAAGGACATACTTCAAGTTATTGCATCTTTCCATATGAATATAGTCTATCTGCAGCATCTCGAACGGATACGTTGGAGGAGCAAAATGACCCGCTGGAGTTGGGGTTCCCTTTCCAGGATTATGCATCAAGCAAATCATGCAGTGTTTAACCAAATTCTCAGCACACTTAGGAATTCCACCATTCTGCCATACCGGGGCCAACAACTTACATATCCCTTTTGAACTAATGTGAGCCAACCCATGAGCCATAGTAACCACCAGAAGCACATATGCATCCGGCAACAACCGTCGCTGGTGCTCTGACAACTCAACCCAACAGCCTGTTGAATCCAACATTCCCGTACTCTCTCTCCACATACTCAATTCTTTCTCAGTAGCTTCTGCCTGAATCATCTTCACACTTTCTGTTGTATCTTCACACATTCCTCCTTCCACAACCCATCTGGCAGGACCTGCAACATACATCCGACTCGTCACATCTTTCGCCGTTTCTCTCGCTACTTCATCTGCAAACACATTCCCTTGACCCACATCATCCGTAACCTTCTTATGCGCACTACACTTCACTATCGCAATTTGGGTCGGCAAAGTAAGTGATTCAAGAAGTTCACTCACTAATTGTCCATGCTGAATTTTCGTACCATGGGAAGTAAGAAATCCTCTCTCTTTCCACAAGCGACCAAAACTGTGAGCCACGCCAAATGCGTATTGGCTATCAGTATAAACATTCACTCTCTTTCCTTTTGACAACACACACACGCTCTAGTCAATGCTATCAACTCCGCTGCTTGCACTGAATTCTGTGCAATACGTGCTGTTTCAACAATCGTGTACAAAGTTGTGACAGCATATGCTGCAGTCGTCTCTCCATTCGGAAGCTTAAAGCACGAACCATCTACCCATAGGGTACCATCAGGATTCGAAAGAGGAGTATCTTTCCAATCAACTCTACCCTTCGTGTCCTCCTCTGTCTTGAGAAAACAGTCATGCTGTTCCTGAGCATCTGTCTCTACAAAAATCGGCAACAATGTAGCTGGATTCAATGTGTTGCACCGTTTGATGTGCACATGGCTAGCCAAAAGTGTCAACTCATAACCTGACAAACGCGCACTGGTAAGATGTTGAGTCTTCGTTCTATTCAATAGGGTATCCACTGCATGTGGGACCATCACAATCAATGTATTATCCAATACCAAACCAGCAGACTGTCGGATAGAAACAGCCGCTGCCGCTGTAGCTCTTAGACAACTAGGCAACGCCCTAGCTACCGGATCTAAAGTAGCTGAAAAATACGCACATGGGCGCTGCTTGTCTCCAAATTGTTGCGTCAACACTGACAACGCACAACCTTCTCTCTCGTGTACATAAAGGGTAAAAGGTTTTCTGTAGTCGGAGGTACCCAACACCGGAGCAGAACACAATGCATCACGCAATTCGGAAAAACTCTTCTGACATTCGTCAGACCAAGGAAGAGGGTGTGGTGTGTCCTGAAGAGTAAGTGCCAACAAAGGTTTCGCTAGCAAAGAAAAATTCGGAATCCACTGTCTACAATACGAGGTGATACCTAAGAAGGCATTCACCTCTCTCTGTGTGCATGGCACAGTCATTTGGGCAATCGCTTGAATACGTTCTGGGGTCAATCGCCTTCCCTCCTTCGACAAGAGATGACCTAAGTAGGTCACTTCTTGGCGGCAATACTGCAACTTCGAAGGTGACACTTTATGATGAAGGTTAGACAGGTGTCGCAACAAAGAAAGAGTAACTTCTTTACAAATTTCTTCATCATCAGCAGCAACCAACAGATCATCAACATACTGGATAAGAGTAACAACAGAAGGCAATGCAAGAGTATCAAGCTGAGTTTTCAAAGCCTGACTGTAAATGGAGGGACTCTCACAATAACCTTGAGGAGTGCGCTTAAACCGAAAACTGCGGCCTCCTAAAGAGAAGCCAAAAATATCCCTACTTTCCTCAGCAATCGGAATACTGAAGAAAGCGTTCTTCAGATCAATAACAGAAAACCAAGCAGCTGAGGCAGGGATCATATTCAATAAAGCAGTAATGTCCGGGACAACAGGAAACTGGCACAACGATCTTATTGACCTCTCGAAGGTCGATCACATACAGATACACAGGTGGCTGAGAAGAGTCAGTACGCTTAAGGACAGGCAGAACAGGACTGTTGCACACATTACCTCTCGTTCCTTCAACCACACCTTTCTCAACCAAATCACAGATAATCGCTAAAAGAGCTCTTTCGCCATCCCTGGAAAATTTATACTGGGGAATGCGAGGTTATTTAGCATTCAATTTAAGGGTAACAACATAGGGTGGAATCTGCAAGAGACCAACATCATTGGGACCTGTAGCCCAAAGTGTATCAGGGAGAGAACGCAGTTCCAGTGGAAGGCGATCCTTAGACAGATACATCGGGAAAATCACTTTCTTACCCACCGTAAGATGTACTCCCGAAGGAGAACAATGTAATGTCGCATGCAATTTTTTCAACAAGTCCAAACCCAACAGATTCTCGCCACAGCCCGTCGTTAGAATAAGGGTAGCCTCCAATTCACAAGGACCAATAGGAAGGGGCAAAGGACAAGAAACCGGATTACGAACTGGGGCGCCAGAAAATCCTACTGAAACATTGGTCAAGCCAGACAAAGGTGCGCCGGGGAGTTTAGAGTGCATGATAGAACTCTTTGCTGCACCTGTATCCAAAAGAAAAGGTTCTGCCACACCTGATGTAATCACCTCAACATAAGGTCCACTCTGGTCTACTGGAACTGACACTACTCCCTCCCTTTGTCCATGGCTGTCCTAACTATCATTAAAACCAGCACTCTCACTTCCAACATAATAATCATCAGTGTAGTACTGAGCGGACTGGACGGTCGGAACATTCTGTCGGTCAAAATAATTCATAGAATTCTGAGGGGAAAAGAAACGTTCATTCTGGGGAAACGTACCACGTCCCCTACCCCTAGGTACTTGTTGGAAACCACTACGACCTCTCAGACCAGACATACCATTCGCACGCTGTAGCAAGATGAAATGAAATGAAAAAAGTACTTAATTAAGCGCCCTGTGGCCAAACGGCTTCCTGGCGCTGGTGGTGAGACCAACAGTCACACAAGCATCTCGAAGGGACTAGCAAGAGTACGCCTGAGAGAACAGGAAAGTTTTCAAAGCTTTGCGAAAATGAGAGTAAATGGGAATGGAACGCATAGAGAGGGGAAGACTATTCCAGAAACGGGGGGCCAAAACAGAAAAACGTGTGCCTCCAGTTCTGGATTTATGAAAGCGGGGAACATTAAGAAGGGCCAGAGTGGAAGAACGGAGAGGACGGACGGGGGTATGAAAAGAAACAAGAGAGCAGATGAAAGCAGGAGCTAAGCGAGCAAGAGCTAAGAAAACAATACAACCCATTTTAAAAAGAGACCGCTGAAAAACAGGAAGCCAATGAAGGGAATTGAGCAGAGGAGTAATGTGATGAGTTTTAGAGAGATGGAAAATGAGACGGGCGGCCTGGTTCTGAATAGCTTGCAAACGGCGATTTTCGTAAGCAGGAATGCCCACGTACAAGCTATTCCCGTAATCAAGGCGGGAAGTAATCAAAGCCATGATAATGATTTTAAGAGCGTCTGAAGAAAAAAAAACGAGAGATCTTTCGAATAAGCCGAAGGGAGAGAAAGCAAGAGGAAACAACAGAGCTGATTTGAGAGTGCATAGAAAGGTCATGACTGACCTGGCTACCCAAAGTTCTAACTGAGGAAACAGGAGTAGGAAGAGAACCAAAAGACGGAGGCCAAAAGGCAGAGGACCAAGGGCTGGATGAGCCACCCATCAAGACCAGCTCGGTCTTGTCCGGGTAAAGTTTAAGATGGTTAGAGCTCATCCATTCAGAAATAAAGAGCAGAGTAGAGTGAAATTTCGATAGAGACAGAGATGAAGAAGAAAGATCAAAAACAAGCTGGCGGTCATCTGCGTAGTTATACACAGAGACCCCCAGGTCAAGAAGGGCAGAAATAAGAGGGTAGATGTATAAGTTAAAAAGAAGAGGGGAAAGAGAGGAACCTTGGGGGACCCCACAGGAAACCAGATCGGGCAACTATTCTTGAAGTGACCTTCTTCTTTACAATAAGCACACTGATTAGGGCCTAACGGGAGTCGCGAAGCAAAAGACTCAGGCTTCTGCAACAGTTTCTGAAACTGTGGGGGTTGCTGAAACTGGGAAGGTTGCTGAAACTGATGCTGATTAGGGTGAGGCAGATAAGCCTGCTGCAGAAGAACTTTTGTTTTTAATTCTCTAGTCTTCTTCTCTACTTTATCCTTCTCATCTTTATCTCTAATCTCATAGTATTGTGCAGTAACCAATATCTGAGCCGAAGAAGAAACAGCCCATGAACTCTCAGAGTCCTTTAACTTATTAGAAAGTTCAGGAACTAAATTAAAAACAAACTTATCTACAAACAACCTCTGACCACCTTCTGTACTCATATCCTGACCACTATGATCAATGAATGTTTCCTCAAACCTAGTGAAGAAATCAGACACACTCTCGTCTTTCTTTTGTTTGCATTCTGCTAACTTGTCCCAATTCACCCGCAGAGGAGGCATCATAGTTTTCATTAAATTAATAATCCTACCAGGTAGTTCTGCAACTAAGGGTTCAGGTTTGGCACCTCCTACCTGCCGACCATCTGCAGCAGTAATATTAACCCACGTATCTCCTAACTTTGGCGCGTGATCCTCGTGACGGATCTTCGCCCACAAAGGTTGAGGAACTACATTACCCATCAACATATCTATGTCAGCTAAATTCATAACACACGCATCAACTGTCTGAGACAACTCCTTATAATAACCAGCAGGATTTTTACGGGGGTCAGGCAAAGTCTGCTTAAGAGCCAGGACCTCAGCTCTCTTCCAAGGGACATGCACCCACACTCGCTGAAAATGAGCCGGTGCAGCCGCAATACCATGAACGTCATCAGCCACAACTGCCTCTCTCCATACAGTGGGAACCTCCCTCATAGGATACTGCTTCACTTTTCTCCTAATAGAAGGGTCAGGTTCGAACAATGACTGAGGTGAAAGTCTAGACCTAAAAGTAAGTAGTGTCTCTACCGCTTCCCTTTAGCAAATTCAGACTGAACATTAAGCAATTCCAGTGGAATTGAACCCAACTCATTATCTTTCCACTCCTGACGAAGGAAGGTACACAAGACATCAAAAACATACCTTTGTTTTGGTGCCTCCCACTGTAGGAAGATATCCATAACCACTTGTGGACTATACTTGGAGGCATTCGAAAGCCATCTACGAGCAAGGAGATCTAACACTGCCCGCTCTTCGGGATCAGGGAGCTGACTACGTCTCTGCTTACGTTCAGAAACAGGGGTCATATTCAGTGACCCAAAGAAAGGAGACAAAAGAATAGTGACAGTCTCAGTCATTTGTTGCCGAGCAGAAGGAGAAGAAGTTGACATGAGGACAGGAGACAACGTGTTTTGAGGTGACAGAGACGTAGGGACAGAAATAAGAGAAGTTGAAGATAAAGGAATGTAAGGCAGAGGAGTTTGAGGCAAGGCTGGTGGCAAGGCTGGCGGCCCTGGAGGGGGCTGCGCCGGGGGAGGAAGAACCACCTGTGAAGCAACGGGTGTCTGAACTACAACAGAGGGATGAACGACAACAAGGGGTGCAACAACTGGAGGTAACGGAGGTGTAGTGGCACCCTGCACATAAGGGGGTGGTAATCTCAGTAAATGTGACATAAAAGGATCCTTTTCAGGGTCTACAGTCACATTTGAAAGGGGAGGTGGCAAAGCCGGGTAACATTTGTCAGTGGCCATGCAATGTTGTCTATCTGACACTTCAATCGCACGATCTTCTTCATTTTCCTTAAACTGCCTAGCAGCTTGCATTACCGATATATTCCTTTCCTTCCTATCTCTCTTAGCTTGCTTAATTTCTCGCTGTTTGGCTTCCTTACGCCAAAGGCGGAAAGAGTCAAACATCGCCGGCCGGGCTTTCTTCTTAAATAGTGCAACTTCTAGGTTATCTAAAACATCTGATTCAAAACTACCATGTTGGGGCCATCGTAAAACACCATCTTTCCTTGTATAACGGACCCATACTTCATTAAAGGTAATGGGACCTACACCATGCTTTGAATAGAGCTCATAAGTTGGAGTTCCAACCGGAGGTATCGGACACGAGTCCTCCAATCGGGAATCCCTATTACAACTACAACAAAACCATTTCCTAAATTTGCTAAAACCAGGCATCTTTTAGCTCACTAGTCTTGCTTCAAACTTCAAGGGGTTATCAAAAATGATACACTCGCAAATATACGAACCCCCCGGCTTCGACTATTGCAATGGCTGAATCAAAACCAAGAAACAAAACAAAGTCGTGGGAGCGACCCACTTATACTTAACAAAAAAAGTCTGTCACGCCACCAGAAGACCGTCTATCGTCTCGCCTTACAAATCATCACAAGAGGGTCCAAGACAGGGCGAGAGTCAGGGCAGCAGTCCTTCGCAGCCGTCGGAAAGAGGAAGCCTCGCAGAAAAAAACCTTCGGTCCACGTCGACATGCAGGGGTCGATGAAGTGGCAGCCGTCCTCCAGAATTTCCTCACGGGGCTCCTCACAATTTTCGGCTTGGACCAGTACCGCAGAAGTCGCCCCACGTTGGGCGCCAGTTGAAGAACCGGGGTTTAACCCAGCGGCGTCAGGGGCACGCCTAATATCTACGAGTTCACCTGTCTTGGTATACAGAGACACGGGATACTTCTGGATGGCATCAGAGACCAAGTTTATTAGCTGCAGCTAGTAACAGTGATCCTAGAAATACATCACGGTGTAAATTCTCAGGAGACTGCTCATTTTACTAAGGCGAGATGTCTCCTTTTATACCCAATATTCAAATTATAAATGTACACCCACTGCACAAAATTCTAGCCAATAAGGTACATTTTCAAACAAAGTGTCACATAACAAAAACTCAATTTACAGAACAAAATGGAGTCAAACTCGAGAATTACAGAACCTCAACTGGCTTTAGAGTAAGTGACCTGCATATTTTCCACAGACCACCAAGCAGGCACTGTACTTCCTGACCTCTCTCAATGGGACTGGACTGTGTAACCTGCAGGTGGCAGTTTTTAAAAATATATCTTTATTGAATTTTTTCCAAACAAACATCACTGATATCAGCATGTGCAAAATCATGGGCATACATTACTGATTGTCCAAATTCCACCCACAACAGGCCATAGCCCAAGTACAACAACAGTAATTTCAGTCTTTAATTGGACTTCTCCCCCACCTGTATCTTATGCATGATGCCTCAATCATGGACAATCCCGCGGATCCCTACTATGGCCCATGCCCCCAAGCTTCTGTGCTACAGATCAGCTGATCAACCCTCCCCTCCCAACCCCCCCTCCCCCAACAAAACAGCCCCCCAACCTCCCCCTGCCATGTCTGGTGTACAATCCCTTATGATGTATCTTGGTGCACTGAGCTCCCCTGCTCCTCCTGTTCCCTATCCAGGAGAACTATGCTACTCTGCCTCTCCCAACTCCTCAGTATTGTCTGGCTCCCCTCCTGAGTGTATGTTCCCTCCCATGCTACGTCATTGTCTGTTCCATCTGCTCCCCCGTTTACCAACTCCGCCACCATTGCCCTCCAGGCCTGTACGTCATCTTCTAGTTTCTCATCGCGTTTGGTCTGTAGCATCTGCATCACCTTGGCAGTCGCCCATTCCTTCATATCCTGCACCCACTGTGACATATTGGGTGGACGGTGACCCATCCGCAAGATGGCTATCCGCCGCTTTGCGAGCACTAGCCCCAAGAGGACAAGCTTTCTACTAAGGTTCTTGTTCTTAGCATGAGGCAGCAATCGCAGTAACATCACCCGGATCTCTCCCACTACCTCCCACCCTGTCGCTCCCCTCATCGCTACCAGAACTTCAGTCCAGTACGCCTGAAGCGCAGGGCATGTCCAAGCCATGTGTATGAACGCAGCCTCAGACTCTTCACACCGAGGACATTGCCCCGATCGGTCCGGGTAGATCTTGTGGAGAATTTTTAGGGTCAAATTTGTTTGATGGACATAATTAAATTGTATTAATTTAAACCTCGAGTTTGAACTCACTTGTTTAACCCCTTCATGGATTTTGTTCCATTCCTTATCGGTGAAATGGTCCCCCGTCAGTGCCTCCCGCTTCGCTTGAATTGGTAGTACCCCAGTCACTCAATCATCCCGGATCGCCCAGTATAGATGTGGATATAGCCTGCGGCCTTTACCCATCATTAACAAAGTCTGTAGTACCTGGGAAACTGGGGGTTCATCTGGGAACGTTGGCCAGAAGTCCCTCGCCACCTGTGCAATCATTTCATACAGTAGGAATTGTCCGGGACCCAGCTAAAACATCTCCCGTGCCCTCTCGCATGTGATATACCATGCGTTATCATAAAGGTTTCCCATGGTCAGGCAAACCCCCTCCCTCCATCTCCGCATTGACACTGATGCAGCAATCCATCGGAACGGTTGGACCACCCGCAGGGGCATGTCTTGCACATTTGGGGCCCTCTTCAGTACTTTCCGACCACCACTTCCCACAGCTCCGCCACATGACGCACAATGTATGGGCATATTGGTGGCACCCCCATCATGAGCAACTCAGGCAGCTCCCTTTCTCCAAAAGTCCCCGGCAGCAGGGTCTTTTCCCAGTTGTTGTAACCGTCTAACCAATGTACAGTGTGTTGGAGCTGCAAGGCAATGTAGTTATATTCCAAGCATGGGACCTCTTACCACCCAGCCTGCCACGTTCGTTGCAGAGTAGCCAGGCTAACACGTTTGCGTTTGGATCCCCATAACAGGTCAATGATAAGCCTATCCATTCCAACAAAAAAAGGATCGGGGATCCGATAGAAGAAGTGCTGCATTGCGTACAAACACCGAGGCAGGACCACCATTTTGATGAGCGCTATCTTCCCCATGAGAGATAGTGGCAACTCCTGCCAGAAATGCACCAGCCTCTCAGACCCTCCATTACCCTGCCGATGTTGTGCGCCAGATATTGATCAGCAGTGTCCGCTAGTCGGACCCCCAAATATCGGGGTGCGGACCATACCCATGGAAGTCCCACCTCTGGTAATTTGCGTCTGGGCAGAGGGCCAGTCGTCCCAAAGGAACCAGCTTGGACTTCCCCTGATTAATTTGTAAATCCAACACATGCCCAAACCCCTCCATTGTGTCCAGCAGCAACGGTATTGCTACGCTTGGGTCCCTGACGTACACCAGGGTGTCGTCCGCATACATGGACACCACATGATTATTCTCGACAATTGTGATCCCAAATGGCGCCATCCTTGTTCAGAGATCTACCGCCAGTGGCTCCATTGCCACCGCAAAAAGTAACAGCGATAGCAGGCACCCCTGCCTAGTGCCTCTTTGCAGTTGGAAGGCCCGGGACACCAGCCGCCCCACTCTGATCTAGGCACACGGTGCCGAGTTCAGCAGCTGCACCCATTGAAGAAACCAGCCTCCCACTCCCACTGCCCGCAGGACCTCCCAGAGATATGCCCACCCTACGGAGTCGAACGCTTGTTCGATGTGTAACAGTGCTAGTGCGCATTCCTCCTGCTGGAGCACGGGTGACTGCAAAACATGAGACAGACGTCTAAGATTCAGGGCCGTGCTACGTTTAGGGATGAAGCTCGCCTGGTCTGAGTGAACGAGGCGCTGCATGTACGTTTGCAGGTGCCCTGCCATGATTCCACTAAGCCCCTTCATGTCAATATTTAGCAGGGATATGGGCCTATATGACCCTGGAAGTTGGTTGTCCCTTTCCGCCTTAAGGAGCATTACCACCACCACTTCATTCAGTGAGGGCGGGAGTGCCCGGGACTGAAAGGCTTCATTATAAGGAGGTAATCAGCCAACATATGCCCGAATTACTTATAAAATCGTCCGGGAGGCCATCACTACCTGGACTCGTGGCTGATTTCAGGGATTTAATCCCTCCCCGTATTTCCTCCTTCGAGAGTGGCTAGTCCAGTATTTGTCTGATTTCAAGCTTCAGACAGGGGAGCTTTAGACTAGTGAGGAATTCTCCCATCGCCTTCCACGCTGGGGCATGGCGCCCCGAGTATACTACTGCCAAATGGTCCACCAAAGTATCCAAAATACCATGCTGGCTGTATACCGTGCACCCATCCACAGTCCTCATCTGCACTATAGGCGAGGGCTGCATCTCCTTACGGATCAGCCTTGCTAGCAGTGCCCCGGAGCAGTCTCCTTTGCATGCAGGTGCTGCTGGTATACGATGTAATGGACCTTCTCCAAGCAGCACAGCACCACCAGAAATTCCTCCTGTGTCTCCCGCCACTCAGTCCAGCAGCCAGGTTCCTCTTCCAGTTCAGCCAGTTGTCACTCAATGACCTGAATGTCCTGTTGGAGTTGGTTCCAAGCGCCATAGGTCGTGCTGAGGCAAAAACCGCAGACAACCACCTTCATCGCTTCCCACTCCATGCCCCTCGGTGATGCCGAGCCACAGTTAGTCCTAAAATAAGACATAAGTTCCTCCTCAAGCTTCCCGACGACAGGCGAATTCGTGAGCGCCTCCAATTGGAGCCGACATGTAGGGATTGCCACTCTGGGTATGGCGAGCGTCGCAAGCAATGGGGAGTGGTCCAGGATATGTCTCGGAAGATACATTATCTCCTCCACACTGGGCATCAAAGTCCGGGATACTAAAATCTGGTCCAACCAACCGTATGTATTGGACGCAGGGGTATGAAAGTGCTATGTGCTGTATGGTGGAGCTATGCTATGTAAGGGGTAGCTCTGATGGTACCAATCAAAAGTTGGCAAGAAAAACTACAATGAAGACATGCAAAGAATACTTAAGAGCATAGTCCATTACAGTGAATCTCTATAAAATTAGCTGATCCCTGAAGTAGGTGACATAATTTAAAACAAGCATTGGCAAAGCCAATAAGTTACACCTATGCGAGAGTTATTGGTTTTGGGATAGTATTTTAGCCATGTTGTAAATTAGTGTGGATGCTGTTCAGCATGGGTAAACGTTGATGGGGTGGGATAGATTAGTATACAGTGCGGCAGAGTGGGGTAGATTGGAGTGGGATATATTGGGGTAGAGTGGAATAGCTCGGGGTAGAGTGGAATAGGTTTATGTGGAGTGAGGTAAATTGGGGTGGAGTGAGGTACATTGGTTTGGAGTGGGGTAGAGTGGAGTGAGGAAGATTGGGGTAGATCGAAGTGGTCTTTTTTTTTCCAGTTCCCAGACCTATTTTTAGTCCGAGTCCAACCCTGGTAATGAGAACAGTGAAAGTGAAAATACACGCGCTGCTTGGTTACTGCTGCCGACTGAGAACAGCACTGCCTGAAGCCCACCCACAGTGGTGCATTAATGGCTCAACAGTTGCAACATTGGAGGGCTTCAGCTGAAAAAAGCAAGCGATGTTACCTCTACATCCTGTGATTCTAAGCAAATTACTCAATCTCCCGGCATAAACAAAAATAAATGTGAACTTGCATAATTTGCAGCAGAAACTGTGGACGGACGCTAATTAAATTAACTCTGTAGTTCGACCATGATCCACACAAACGCAAGGAAGTCACGCAATAAGTGATGCTTCACAAGCGCTACCAATTTAGTCATCCAAGAAGAGTGATAAGGATGCCAATGAATAGTAAGTGTGTGTTTTTTTTTTTTTGTTAGATACAAGAGATCATTGCCAATGGAACCTCTGGTTCAATCAGCAGGATTTGATGCCGAAAAACCACCTGTAGGTAATGTTTATCATCACCATGTTTGTCAACCATGGAACATATCATTATGCTTGTGTTGTGTCTTGTCCAATATTACCGTACCCGATTGAGATACATAAATACCATTATTATTACTTTGCTTACGTAAGTGTGAAAGTACAGGGACGTCCCCTTGTCATGACCGGAATACTTCATTACTCTTAAAGTGAGGGTAAGTAGGAGATGAATGAAGAGTGTTCTACACTTGCATGCCCACATTTCCTGTGTTGTAGTAAAACATAGTCCACTTTCCATAGGGTCGGACAACCTTAAAGTCAATTGCAGTGTCCACAATGTGCTGGGGTGTTTTTGAGATGCACAACAAAGAGCAAGTAAACAAAAATGTGTTATTTTTGTCTTGAAATCATTACAATACACTCTCACTAGTTCATGTCTGCATCACTGTAAACACAGCCAAAATGCCATGTGTCAAGGCATTTCTAAGATGGTGAAACTCTTCAGTACCTCTAAACCTGGGCCCGGAGGCTGGGGGTGTAACTAGGGAATATACTGTGGTAATTCTAGTGACGTCCCACATCTAACACTAAAATTCAGTTTGAAGCAGACACTGCACCCACAACAAACATACAGAAAGAAGTCTGGTAGGACAAAAGCAGAGTTCTTCAGCAACCAATCAGGGGCTCCAAAAAAATTGTCTTGGCATCCAGTTCTTTCATGTTGAAGTGCACTCCAAGTGTTGCACATGGCACAACAGACCTGTCGAGCAGGACTTCTGACACTGTGCTGTTAAAACAGCAGGTCGCACTGCAGGTTTAAACTGCAGCAGTCAAGCTACACGGGGTAGACCTGCAGGCATGTTTACTGACACTTTAGTAGATGGTACAACTGGCACTGCAGTCCATATGTGCCTTTTAACTTCCAGGCCTTGGGCGCTATTTTCTACACCATGCACTAGCGACTTACAGGCAAGTTAAATGTGCTAGTCAGGAATAAGCCACTTTAACTACAATTAAAAGGGGAAGCATACTGGTTAGCAGGGGTATTGTGCACAGAGTTCTAAAGCCAGCAAAGATGTAAAGTCAGGCAAAAAGGCAAAAGAAATCCAGGGTGATCAACAGGAAAAGGTGGATTTCCTTCAAAGGCCTATTGACCCCCATGTAAAGTTACCCTTCTGTGTGTTTACCCAGTCCTTGACGCTAACATCCTGAGTGTCTGAACTGCGTTAACATGTATGCCCAGTATAGCACATAACTGCTGTGCGTGAGTGAGCCAGGGAAATGGAGAGCTGGAATTTCACTCAACTCCGAACAAGCATTGGCAAATTTAATGAATTTTCTCTTAGAAACGTTTTCATCAAAAAGGTTGGGCTAGTTGTAATGCGGTGGGTTACAGTTACATGGGGTGACAAACTCCAGTTGGGAGCCAGTCAGGGAGACCAGCAAGACCCTCAGCAGCAGTTACCTCCACAGAAGAAGTCTCCAGTCACCTTATTCTCGTTCAATGGAGTCCTATGGAAGTGGTCCTTATGCTAGGGATGCCGGATATTAAAGATGATCTAAAGATACTGTGGATGCAACATGGTTGATAGGTGTCTTCCTGCAGCTGTTCCTCAGTCCACGGGCTTGGTGAGGTGATCCTGGCCACAAATGTCTATGTCCCTCAAGGTTCTCTCGGGCCTGGCAGAAGTCCAGTTTTCACTGGACGGCCATTCATGTAAATGTAAAATGTAATGTAATGTAAATATGCATTTATAAAGCGCAAACTGTCACTCCACAAGGAGCCTCCTGGCGCTAAGGAATCGAAGTAAGGAAGGATGGAAAGGAATTTCGTGTTGGATGAAATTAGATTAACGCAAAGCAGTGGCCATCTGGGATATTATATATCCAAGTTTTTAATGCCTTCCTGAAGAGAGATTCAGATTCCTGTAGTCTTAGGCTGATTGGAAGTGCATTCCAGGCTTTAGACCCCAGGTAAGCGACAGTTTTGCCTCCCTTTGTGGTAAGTTTGAAATGAGGTGGTTTTAGGAGATTGGCTGAGGAAGATCTGAGAGTCCTGATGGTGGTGTAAGGGGAGAAACGTGCTGAAAGGTACTTGGGTCCCGAGCTGCAAGTGGCTTTATGAGTAATCAAGAGCAACTTGAAAAGGATTCTCTTATGGATAGGAAGCCAATGCAGGGTTTTGAGCGCTGTGGAGGCAGATGCTCTGCGTGGGAGCCTCAAAACAAGACGGGCTGACGTGTTTTGGACCACTTGCAATCTTTTTATTGTAGATTTATTGGTACCTGCTAGAAGGCTATTGCAATAATCCAAGCGCGAGAGTATCAGGGCGACTGCTACTGATTTCTTTTCTGCCAATGGAATGAGATCAAAAAATTTCTTCAGTGATCTCATTAAGCTAAAGCAATCTCAATTTCAATTTTCTTTAATGCATAATTAATAAAAATTATTACAATCCACATTTAATATAAAAACATTTGTAAAACTTGCATTCATAAATTACATAATTTGTCTCTGTTATCTTTTTTTTTTTTTTTTTTTTATATATATTTTTTTAAGACCATGTCACAAAGTCCCCGAAGGATTGTGCTTTTTGGGTTCTTAATCTAACACGTTATGAGGTGTAATCACGTGAGGAAACGTCCGGCCTTGACTGCTGTGATCCTTGTAGTTATAGTGTACTGCAACTCATTTGCCCGGGAATAGTTTATTTGCTTCGCTCATAAATTTGAGACCCCGGCATGCAAGAATTGGAGAAGAACCACTCAACCAGGTTATTATCGCTTGCCGGTATGTTTTTATATTCAAATTAAGGAGGGTAGCACGTAAGTATTTCCTTCTCAGAGTCATTAACACTGGGCACACGCAAAACAGGTGAATTAGAGTTTCGTTGTGGTAGCCGCATAGTCTACATTGGGGACTTTCGTTAGAATGTTTCCAAGACGGTCTTAGGTCTTTTGAGTAGTGCAGGCCCAGTCGATAGTCAATGAAAGGTTTTTTTAAGTATTGACTAAAGTGTGTCGCTAGGTAGATCTGTGGTTTCTGATGAGAGTAGGAGGAAATTACGGTCCAAGCGTGGCGTCGAGTAGCCAGTATTTTTTTATCCTCTAGTAAAGATTTGCTTTTTGCCACTTTGTTGGCTATTTTACAGAAAGAGACATGGTCTAATTCTTTGTTCCATGTGTCTAGAAGTTCTAATTTGTGGAGGCTGGAGTTCAAGTAGGTTGCCCAAGAGTTTCCGGTAGACTCTCTGTCTTGGGTGCTTATCTCTTGCCAACAGACGTGATTCATGGACTTGGGTGGAGCTAGCTGATGTTTGTGACACCATTTTACAAACCTTGACATTGATCGTGTGTGTTGGTTTTGTAAACCAAATTCAAGGCGGATTTGGGCTGCAGATGCTGATTTAGGCAATTTGAACACAGATTTATAGATTTTGTTCTGAATTTCATTAAAAATTTTGGCCTCAGCTCCGAGCCAAGTTACTCAACCGTATGATAATGTGGGTTGAATTTGGGCAGACATTACCCTAAGGAGGTGAGTGAGATTGGGACCCCCCATTTTCAGTTGGAGCTGTCTATATGCATAGATCAGTGTTTGAGACTTCGCTTTCATAGACAGAATGTGTTCTTTTTTTGAGTTGCCTTTCCCGATCGTCACACCTAGGTACCGGTAGTGGTTCTGCTCTTCCAGTACTGACTTGTCAATCGTCCATGTAAATTTAATCTTCTTGTGCTCGACTAGCCGCAATATTTTTGTTTTTTCCCTATTTAGTTCCAGTTTTTCTTGGTCTAAATAGGATTGGAGGTTGGTAATTAGGCGTTGTAGGCCTATTGGGGTTTTGCTTAGTAAAACAATGTCGTCAGCAAACTGTAGAATTGGAATATGGTCGTTACCAAGTTTGGGTGCGTGGCTATTTATTTGTCCTAGGTTGTTTCCTATGTCTGCCAGAAACAGGTTAAATAGGCACGGGGCCAAGACACAACCTTGTTTTAAGCCGTCCTGAGTTTTGATTTTTGAAGTTAAACTCAGACCCCGGTCTAATTTAACCCTTGCCCATGTGTCGGTGTAAAGGCGGATTATTGCATTTAGTAGTGGCCTGGGCATCCCCCAGTCGTTGAGCTTTTCCCATAGTCTTGACCGACTCACTCGATCGAAGGCTGCTCTTATGTCTATAAAACACCCGAACAGTCGTTGGTTCTTTTTCTCAGCTCTTTCCATTAACAGAGCCAGTGTCGTCAGGTTTGTTGTTGTCCCCATCCCCTGTCTAAAGCCGATTTGAAAGTTGGGAAGTAGGTTGTTGTTTTCTACCCATTCTTGAACCTGCTCTAAGAGGCATGAGGCATACAGTTTTCCTTCTACGTCTATAAGGGAAATCAGCCTGTAGTTACCTGGGTTTCTTCTGTTGCCCTTTTTGTGGATGGGGTGAATGATGTTTCCTTTCCACGATGAAGGCATACAGCCAAAGATATAGATTTGGTTGAACAAAGCTGTAAGATGTTTGGACCAGAAGTCCTTGTTTTGTTTAAATACAGCTGTCGGTAGGCCATTTGGACTAGGTGCACCCTCGGGTTTTAGTTTCTGTATAAGTTGTAATACACTTTTGCGGGATGTCAGAACAGGCTGGTTGCAGTCCTGTTTTTTCTTGTCCAGATCATTAGGCTTGTTTGAGCTTTCGTGGGATCCCACTTGACGACCTGCATCCGTTGTTTTTATTGTCCGTGGCGTTGTATTAAATAAGGTTGTGCCCTTTAATCCATAAAGGTTCCTTACATGGGCTAAAGCAGGTTCCTGCCGTGGTTAATGCGTGAGGGAGAAAAGATAGAGCGGAGTCGAATTTGACCCCTAGGTTTCTAGCTACTTTAACCATGTCCGGTGGGGGGGTGGTACCTTCTGGCCACCAACTATCTGGGATGAAGGTAACATTAGTTCTAATGGGTAGAATTTCCGTTTTATCGGTGTTACATTGCAGATGATTGTTCCTCATCCATTGTATGACATGTGAGAAACACGTTTTGAAGTTCACTTCGGCATCTGTATTATTCTTGTCCAGGGAGACGATCATTTGGGTATCGTCAGCATAGGATGTTACTTCGATTCCGAAGGAGTTTATAAGGAAGATAAGAGGGGCCATATTAATGTTAAACAACAGAGGGCTTAAGGAGGAGCCCTGAGGGACACCTGTTGTTATGTTTTTCTCCGTTGAGAGAAAGGGGCCTAGGGAGACAGTTTGTCTATGGTTGGTTAAGAAAGATTTAATCCACGCAAGAGCGGTACCTGTAATGCCGCCGCGTTTGAGTCTCGTGAGAAGGATGTCATGTGAGATAGTATTGAACGCAGCGGATAGATCCAGTAAGATCAGGACTGCTTTCTTACCCTTGTCCGCAAGGGTTACTAGCGCCTCCGTGACCTCTAGGAGGGCAGACTCCGCTGAGTGTCTAGGACGGAAGCCAGATTGTTGAGGATGAAGAGTGTTATTAGATTCGATGAACCTTGAGAGTTCTTTGTGCACGAACCTCTCCCTGATTTTGCCCAAAGCCGGGAGCAGTGAAATGGGCTGTAGGTTGCAGAGGACCGTGGAGTCCACATTTTGTTTCTTTTTAAGGGGTTTAACCAGGGTGAGTTTCCAATTGTCTGGGACAGTGCCTGTACTTAATGAGGAGTTGACAATTTGATTTAAGACTGGGTTGATTATGTCAATAAGTTTGTGTAGGATCATGGGGGGGCAGGCATCTAATGGAGATCCTGATTTACAGGTCATTATGGCCTTGAAGGTTGATTCCAATGATACCGGTTTAAAGGTCGTAATACCAAAGATAGTCTGACCCGGGTTTGAGTCTCTAGCCTCTTTGTTAGTAGGGGTAGAGGGAAAGTTCTTTTTAATTTTGAGAATCTTGTCTTCAAAGTAGTTGGAGATGTCATTGCACAGGGTTTGTGAGGCGGGTAGCTCTTTCTGTAATCCTTTTGGATTGGTGAAGGATGTTATCATTTTAAAAATTGATTTTTTATCAAGTTTTGACTCCATTATAGCCTTTGAGTAGTAGACTTTTTAGCGATTTTGATAAGGTCATGATAAAGTTTTCTGTTAGCTTTGTAGGCTAGTCTATCGTCGGTGTTGTAGGACTTTCTCCATTTACGTTCTTGTTGCTTGCATTAATACTGTTTTATTGCTAACTCGGGAGTAAACCAGGGTGCCTTCTGAGTTTTTGGTTTCCTCTTTTTCTTTTTGTCATGATTCTCTTTAGGCGCTAGGTCATTGCATATAGTAGAGAACCAAGTATGGAGACAGCGCAAGTCTTGGTCCAGATTACCTGTAAGAACTGGTCTGCATGCCTGTGCATGGGGCATAAGTTTAGGATTATTCATAAATTTGGTCCATTGACGTCTGGGGTTAGAGTCGGGGGAAGGGAGATCTGGGCGCCCTATTGGCAAATACTCGATGGTGAGTGGAATCATATAATGATCTGTCCAGATTAGCGGGATGGGGGGGTTTACCGTAAATGCAGTAAAGTTGGAACAGATCCCATCTAGGGTATGGCCAGCCTGGTGGGTGGGGTGCTCAACCAGTTGTTTTAGAGTAAGGAGTTCTATAATTTGAAGGAAGTTGTCCGTTCCTGGAGAGCCTTTAGATTCCAAATGGAAATTGAAATCACCAAGCATTGTGAAATTGGCGTATTTAAGAAGTGGCTGGCTTAAGGAGTCTCCTAGCGAGTCTATGAAGGTGGCACTTTGCCCTGGTGCTCTGTAGATTAGGAATCCTGAAAATGACAATGAGGCATAAAGGGAAATACAGAAGCCTAGGCTTTCCGCGCCTTTAAAGGAGTCCAGATCCAGAGTGGAGCAAGAAAGTGAATCACGAATAATGATGGCCAGGCCACCCCCTCTGCCATCTGATCTGTCCTTCCTATAAATATTATAGTTAGGAGGGAGTGCAGTGGCTATGTCCGGATTGCACCACTCTTTTAGCCATGATTCCGTAATGAATACAAAATCGAGTTGCATATCAAGTATTAAGTCCCTAATATCTTGACAGTGTTTACTGAGTGATTCATCCAGTGTCTCGGCCACAGCCAAATCCTTCTCTGGATTTTGGCTTGCTCTAAGGTACAGATCTTCTTTGCGAGTCACCAGGTGCAGCCTGTGTTGGTGCACCCTCTCTGCGCCTGAAACTTGGTGCAGCAGGGTAGGCCTGCTTCCAGACCAGGACAATATCGGAGGCCAGGGTGCCCTATTTATCTTCATAAAATGTCCTCAGGGTAGGTTGCTGTTGGTAGCCAGATTCCCTACCACCTGATAATCACTTCCTGCAAAGTGCGACATCTGGCTATCCCAGGATGCACCATTCTGCCCAACTCAAGGATCTGGATTGAATAAATTCCACCAACCCCCCAAATCGGGGAGGGGGGTACTAGACAATTTACTCACATTGGAAAAAACTAAGGAATCCATCGACCAGGTGCTCACATTTTATAAGACTGAAGTGAGAGGAGGGGTACACATTGGTGACATTTCGAGTCTGTCTCCATGGACTCTAAACATAAATCCTCTGTTTTAGTCTCCTCATTAACCCCCTCCTATTTTTCCCCTATGGTGGCCACAGAGTTTATCCTTTTGGAGCAAGGTTAACGTCCATTGCTTGCTCTTTCCCCATTCAAGGACACAGATTTATTTTTCTTTTTGTATTGCATGGGCATAGCCTGAATGGACATAAGAGCACTTTAGAAAAGTAAATAACTGCATACACTGTACGTAAAAAGAAAGATTACAGTGTTCAAATTTAAGATGGCAGTCAGCACTTTCAGCAGATGTTCATTTTATTACTGATCAGCATGCTAAAAAAAATACACTGTACAGAAGTAGAAATAATACAATTGTTGTCTACACAGTATATAGGAGATGCTAATCACTGCTATAAGCAGAGATCTCTCATCCACTGTTTGTCCAGCAAGCTGTCCTGAAATGTCTGTACAAATGGTGGCAGCTCCTATCCCACATGAAACCATAAACCTGATGTACACGTACTTCGGGGGTGCAAACCTCCAAGGCCAGTGGCATCTGACTTTCAACTGACCCAGAAACTCCACTTGTGCTCTACCGGGCTGTAGTGTTAATGAAAGAAACAAAATGTAAACGGGAAACAGCATGAACATGAAATTCCGAGTTGGTTAGCTAGGATCTGATTATCAGAAATGTAAATCAAAACTGTGGATACGAGCCGTAGATGGCCCTGCAGAACAAATCTCACATAACTAGGTAAATAGGCAGAGCCAGGTCTTATCACTAGGTGGCCAAAATAGCCCTTATACCACAGTAGGCTGGGAACAGGGAAAGAAATCCAGCTGTTGCTTTCTGTAACATTTGCATACAGAGAAAGTGTGATGCTCTCTGGAGTTTGCACGTAGTCACCTCCGCGGACATGATCTAAGTTGTCCTGGAGCTGTTTCTTGACCAATCCTTCGGCACCCACCATGACACTATTTGTGTTCCTTTGTTACACATTTTGTTCAGGTATTTCATCCCTTATATTTGTGAGCAGGTGTGGATTTTTTGTTGTAGTAACTGATAGGTGATTTAAATTGAAGACTTCACAATCAGTTCATCTTACACCCAGGTGGCCTTTTTGATGCCCCATCAGAGAGCTCTTGAAGGGAATGCACTTTCATATTTATAATATTCAAATGCCGTCCCTTCAGTGTATAACTTCTGATCAAGCTTTAGCTATTCCTTTGTAATGAATGTCTTGTCACAATGAAGACATAAAAGTTCTCCCTGGAATGCATGTTGACACATGAGGTTCATCCTGTGAAAAAACGATTTGCAATAAAAAGTTGTTTCGGCCAATATGAACTATCTGCTCAGCACCTGGTCACATTTATTGCTTCAATTACTTCCCACTGTGGATTTTCAGATGTTGCATAAATAGTCCCTTTGTAATGATGGCTTTGTCACATTCAGTATATTCCTGTGGTGACGCTCCTGGAGGACAGGTGTCCAACAAGTAACGATTTTCTGATGTTGCATTAGCTTTGTCCTTGTAAAGCAGTTGTTCCCATAGTGGGCAATACTGCCCCCCACCCCGGGGAGGGGGGGGCCCGAATGATCCAGAGGGAGGTAGTAGCCTCTGGTGCAATTGGGGGGCATTGAATACAAAAAAGGGGCAGTGGAAGCATAAAGAAAGAAGACAAAATAAAAAGGTAAGTGCGGTAGGCCAAATAAGTTTGGGAAGCTCTTTTGTAAAGGATGTCTTGCTGCTTTGAGTGCAGTGATATGCATTCTCCACCGTCAGGACTTTCTACTCTGTGTTGACTTATTGGTATTGTAGTAGCTTTGCGCTTCCAAAAATTAATTGTCATATTCAGAAAATTTATATAGTTTCTCCCCAGGGTGGACTTTTTGATGTTGTGTTTGGTCTTTCTTTTTTTACAAATGCCAGTACACATTTGTTGGGATATGTGGTATTCTTGTCATGCTGTTACCACTCGATTGAGACACTCTTCCAGAAAACAAAGAAATGCTACCACTTGTTTGGGTGGTTCTCAGGAGAAGGAGGAAAGTCACTGGGAAGACAGATACAAGAAATGCAGGCAAACGTATTCCACCTTAACAAAGTGGCGGGCGGTGCGAAATTACGTGGAAAAACAAACCTTGTGAAGACCGCACTACATTTCGCATGAAGGAATGCGGTTTTGAATGCCTGCTTCGGATGTGGTATTTCCATTTTTTTCCTCTTTCTGTTGTTAGCAGAAGAGACAAAAAAGAACCTGTCCGCATTTTGGGCCAGATTATTCATCACCTACAGACAGAGTTCCAGAGTCCCGTATGTTTATTTAAGGAACCGATTCCTCGTAGGCTCCACCATTGTTTCTTGTTATATGGAGTTTTCAAACAGATATGGTATAACTTCTCCATCGAACACTTTCAACTGTTGGAAACCTTTCCTGGGTTCTTGAGGAAAGTGACTCTGAATATCTTTGGAACAGTTCAGAAAGGAAATGCCACTATATGGATAAATTGCTTAATTTACACTTCTCATTATAGAGAAGGAATTGTTCTACTATCATATCAAAGAGTTATAGTCTTTTCTTCTGATGGAGAATAAAATGATACGGATACACTGAATGAACTTCTACCTGGCAATGAAATCAGAACTATGATATAAAAAGAATGCACATCAATGTATGTTTTCCGATTATGTTTTCTGGCCATTTCTAAAAGGGGCTACTAGAGTTCTGAGTGAGGAATCTTCCCCCTGTGATGTGTGAATGGTAAATGGTCTAGGTAATTGTTTTCACAGTACTATGATAACTTATTGCTTACAAATTAATTATTACATCCTGATTTTCTTTTAGTGTGACGAATCTCATTAAGCTTGAGGAATAAGCAAGATGAGATGAGAATTGAACATTCAGTATGCATTAATTATTTTTTGTTACAGGTATTTCAAGATCTATGTACACACACACATACATATACACACACACTAGACTAAGGTATATTGCAATCAAGTTTGGTTAATTATTGGATATTTCTCATGTTTCTATGTGTTATAGGTCTCCTTCCCCGCTGTTCCCTTCCTTTCCTTGCCCCACTTGATCATCTCCAAGCTCTGTACTATAAAAGTCTTCAGAGATTGACGGTGTCGAGAGGTAGACCATATTGAGATACAAACCGATCCTGAGTGGGACCTTTTTTAATCAACTCCTGCGTTTGATACATGTGTTCTTCTCTATGTAGACTTTGATGGTACATTAGCTATGCCTTTCTAATAAATGCTTTGTTGCAATCATGTCATTTCTCTCCCATGTGAACTTTATGATGTAGAGTTTTTTTTGCTTTTTACAAATTCCTTGGTACAACAAGTGCACTGATATGGTATCTCTCATGTGTGAACTTTGTGATGGTACATTGGATGTGCTGTGCCCTCGTGATAAATGCCTTTTTACTTACTGTACACTCATGCAGTTGCTTTGTTAAGAACACTTTGTCACATTCTGTACATTCATACAGATGTTTCACAGCAGAGACTTTCTGATGTTGTTTTAACTCTCCCTTTCTAATAATAGCCTTGCCACATTCAGTGTAGTCTTCAGTGTGGACTGTTGATGTTGCATAAGCTCTCCATTTCTTATGAATGCATTGTCACATTCAATACATTTTTATGGTTTTTCTCCTGTTTGATCATTCTGAAGTCATATTCAATGTGGTTTTGTATTAGGTCCCTTTCTGTCCGTTAATATGGTTTCTCCCTAGTGTGGATTTATTGATGCTGCCTTTATTACATTCTGTACGTACATAGGATTTCACTCCATGAAGATTTTCTGATATTGCTCAGTTTTTCATTTGTTATAAATGCCTTGTGACATTCAATACATTGATATGGTTTCTCTCCTGTGTGAACTTTCCAATGTTGAATTAATTTTTGTTTACAAATAAATCCCTGGTCACATTCTGTACATTTATATGGTTTCTCCCCAGTGAGGATGTGTTGATGCTGCCTTAGGTTTGTCTTGCTTTGAAACAATTTATTACATCCTGTACATTCATGTGGGTTTCTCGGCAGAGTGGACTATCTGATGTTGCCTTAGATTTTTCTTCCTTCTGAACACTTTATTACATTCAGGACATTTAGATAGTTCCTCCCCAGTGTGGATTTTCTGATGCTGCTTTAGCTCTGTATTTGTTATATATGCTTTGTCACATTCAGTGCATTCATAGGGTCTCTCCCCAGTGTGGACTTTCTGATGTTGCTTTAGCCGTCTATTTGTTATAAATGCCTTATCACATTCACTGCATTCATATGGTCTCTCCCCGGTGTGGACTTTTTGATGTAGCATTAGATGTGACTTACTATTAAATGCCTTATCACATTCAGTGCATTCATAGGGCTTCTCCCCGGTGTGGACTTTCTGATGTTGCATTAGATGGGACTTTCTAATAAATGCCTTGTCACATTCAGTGCATTCATAAGGCTTCTCCCCGGTGTGGACTTTCTGATGTTCCATTAGTTGGGACTTTCTAATAAATGCCTTGTCACATTCAGTACATTTATATGGTCTTTCTCCAGTATGGACTTTTTGATGCCACGTTAGTTGTCCATTGGTAACAAATGCTTTGTCACATTCTGAACATTGAAGTGGTTTCTCCCCAGTGTGGACTTTTTGATGTTGTGTTAGTTGTCCACAGGTAACAAATGCTTTGTCACATTCTGTGCATTCATACGGTTTCTCTCCAGTGTGGACTTTTTGATGCCATGTTAGTTGTCCATTGGTAACAAATGCTTTGTCACATTCTGAACATTGAAATGGTTTCTCCCCAGTATGGACTTTTTGATGTTGTGTTAGTTGTCCATTGGTAACAAATGCTTTGTCACATTCTCTACATGCATACCGTTTCTCCCCATCATGGATTTGTTGATGCTCCATTAGTTTATATTTCCTTCCAAACACTTTATTACATCTTGTACATTCATATGGTTTCTCCCCAGTGTGGAGTATCTCATGTTGTATTAGCTGTGCTTTGGAAGTAAATGCCTTGTCACATTCTGTACATTCATGCGGTTTCTCCCCAGAGTGGATCTTTTGATGGCGTTTTAGGATGTGCTTCATAAAAAATGCCTTCTCACATTCAGTGCAGTTGAATGGTCTCACTCCAATGTGGACATTTTGATGTTGCTTCAGGGCTCCCTTTCCTATAAATGCTTTGTCACATTCTGCACATTTATATGGTTTCTCCCCAGTGTGAATTTTCTGATGATACTTTAGATCTCCATTTCTTCTAAATGCCTTGGAACATTCTGTACATTGATATGGTTTCTCTCCTGTGTGAACTTGCTGATGCCGAATTAAACCATACTTTTCAACAAATCCCTTTTCACATTCTGTACATTCATATGTTTTCTCCCCTGTGTGGACTTTCTGATGTTGCGTTAGATTACTCTTCCATCTGAATGCCTTGTCACAGTCTGTACAGTCATACCGTTTCTCACCAGTGTGGACCTTCTGATGTAACATCAGTTGTGCCTTTCTAATAAATCTCTTGTTACATTCTGTACATTTATATGGTTTCTCCTCTATATGGACACTCTGGCGCTGCATTAGCTCTTTCATTACAAAGAACACTTTTCCACAGTTAGTCCATCAATATGGTTTTTCTCCAGTATGAATTTATGATCTTTCTCTGCCTAATAAAGGTATTGTCACATTCTAGATATGCATACGGTTTCTCTTCTGCGTGTTCTTTCTGATACCAGGGTAGCTCTTTCTTCGTAATGAGTACATCATCGGACTTGCTTCAGTATGTCAGTGTGTTATGTCTTCTATGTATTTCAGCTGATGCCTAAGAGCCAAGTACAGACCTCGTTGAGCAGTTTGGGTTTGTTGCTGTAGAAAGACTTTGGCGAGGCATTAGCCCTCAAGGGAAGAGATTTAGTGGTATACTGATTTTTATATCACTGCCCACACCGGTCATAGTTAATGCCTTTACCTTGTTAATATATCACTGCATTTGTTTCACCTGTTAGATTGAGAAAAAGAAACAATGAATAAACTTAAATACAGAGCCCATATAGACAAGTGCGCTGAAGAAATTCTAGATTACACTTTCAATGTTAAGATACATTAGGCAGTTTAAGGGCATACAATCCTTCTGTGATCCCCTTCTATCGAGGAGTGTGGACTCAAGGAGTAATCAAGACACCAGAGAAGGTTGCTTATTTAAGAGTCAGACCGTCCACCCATGATACACTACAATGTTAAATCCATTGTGACAAGATGCCCCCCTTCATATCCAGCAGTGGGCCAGCCTACTTCAGATTCTGGCTAACCTCAGTGACTGCAGTTTAATCTTTCACAAGGAAGAACTTTCCTGTGGCGCAAATGTTTTTGTTTGTACTTAATAATTACGTTAGCGTTGTTTAATGTGTGTTTAGAGCTTCATGTTAGAGCAGGATACTTTCTGCCAGCTCTTCACAGCACAAACCAGATTCCAGCTTTATCAGTTCCTGCCTCCTGCTAATGATGTTGTAAATTCCTTCTGGAGCTGCCTTTGTTTACACGATTTCTGCTTTAGCAGAGTATAGCAGATGGTGTCCATTTGAATATTTTCTTTATAAAGTAATTCACTTTTTAGAATGCATTTGTAAAAGGGAGAAGTAACTGGAATCAGGAGAAGAGCATAGCATTCCCTGGCATGTTCTCTGCTTGCCTGAACACTCTTCTCTTCCTCTGCAGTCCGATAGTCATCACGAGGGTCAGACAGAAAAGGAAACCGCAACCTCAAGAGAATCGGATGGTGCTGGTTACGAGGTCACCGCAGAACCAATCAGAGAGCGGGGAGGACCTCTTAAACCCCAGAATACAGAAGAAGGTGGCTTAACAGAAAATTCCAAAGGGAAAAGCAGCACTGCCGCAGATGCCGCAAAGAGCTACTCCTGTGAAGATTTTTCGGAGCCAAAACCAACCTGTTTCCTTGCCTGAGGCTGGAAGCGAGAAAACCAGCGAGGGGAGACAGGTGAAACCTTACGTGTAAAAAGCACAGCGGCAATCTATCAGGTTGTGTTGTCTTAGGGCTTAAAATATTAAATGTCTATAAGCCTTGTATAAATAGTCAGTTGACACAATAAGTGAAATTTGTTTCTTTCAATCTTCCATTCCTTTTCTTAAGTTGCACAAACCAAAGACAAACACTTCTCATTCATTTGATAACTCCACCCTTTTTGTTGGCTATATCAGGATCACGGGTGTTTAGCTCTCTGGGAACCAGCCTATCCTCTCTTATACCTAGCATTAGAAAGAAGAGTGACTTACCCTGGCAATCTTTTCTTTTCCGAGGGCATCAAGAAAACAGGCCGAGGACTCCGCCAGGACCTAGAAATGAAAAATAGACGAGTTAAAGACCTTTTTGTTTTATTTTTACTCTGTATAATCAAATTGAACTTAAGTCGTCCATACTAAGTGGTCAACTGGCTTATAAATCAAACTCATAAATAAAACCCCTCACTTAACTTCCTTAGTATCTGTGGTTATTTGGCAGTTAAGTGACAGCATGCAATGAAATGCATTTATAATTGCACTCCTGTATGTATTTTAATTGAGGTCTACAGCTATGCTTGTAAACCAACTTAGTCTGTATGTCCTGCTTGAAGGTCTTTTTAATTTGTTTTCAGTGCTCTTGTTTGCTGTGCTTATATAGGTATTTAATTATTACTTTACTAATTTAATCTGTGCTGTGTGGTCTGTCTTTGCAACCCTATCTATCTCTGTGTGTCGATCTACCAGTCTATCTACCTGTCCTATGTATGTGTCTACCTGTCTATAAACCTATCTACCGGTCTATCAACCTATCTATCTACTGTCATTCTTTCCATGCAACTTCTATCTTGGCAAATTTATCAATCTTTTTGAATTCTATCTTTCTTTGTAAATTATCCTTCTATCAACGTATCTATCTTTTCAAGTTTATCTATCTAGCTCTATCAGAAGGGTTATCTTTATCAATCTGTTTTTCCAACCTTGACCATCTGTCTTTATAAGACTCTATTTGTTTTGCAAGCCTCTCTATTTCGCTAACCTTTCAACCATCTGTACCATTTGTTATAAAGACTTACAAAAACATTACAAAAAAGCATTAGCAAAGGCAAAATGATGGCAGCCACCACCAGATCAATTGTCTTTTTTAGGTTGGGTATTAGTTTGATCTTACCAAATTTGTGTAAAACAGTTACTTCTAATGGTTTTCAGTCAGACGTCATCCATAAGTGTGTTGCGTCATTTACATTTTAGTTTTTTTCCCTTTACTCGTTTTGTAGATTGGAAAGGGCCTGGCAGCTCCCCAACTATAACGTTTTGCAAAATTAAGACAGAACAAATCAAGAATTGCCAAAGTCAAAAGGCTGGCGCCCAACACTGGTTCTGTTGGCTTGAACAGCAGCATTTATATTGACAACAAAAATACATCCTCCCTGTGTAGCCTGGTTGGGAGTGACAATGGAAAAAAAAATAGAAAAAAACCACATACACACACATATATATGGAACCCCACACCCATGGTGTTTGGGGGTGCGGGTTGTCAGACCTGGCATCTTTTGGCGTGTTTTCCCAGTCTTTTTGCTTTCTGACCTCCCGGTTTTTATGCTGTTTTTGCTGCTTTAGTGTCTCTGCGCACTTTCTCACTACTGTTCAGTGTTAAAGTCTAAGTGCTCTTATTGTAAATTGGACTAAAGATTGATGTTTCCATGATTTGCATAATTGATTAACTGCTAAGTGTGAGAAGTTGGCCTAGTATATGCTGTCCACTAGTTATAGTGGGCACCTTGTAGCAGCCCAAACAACCCTTATTTATTTATTTATTTATTTAGCGATTTATATAGCGCCTGGTGACCCAAGGGCATCCCCGCGCTGTGAAGAGGTTGTTATCCATTGAGGGAAGGGAGGAAAGTAGGGACAATTATTTCGGGAATAGGTGCGTTTTTAGGTTTTTGCGAAAAACCAGGTACCTGGGTTCCAGTCTCAGGGAGCGTGGGAGGGAGTTCCATCCCGTGGCTGCTTGAACCGAGAAACGTCGTCCTCCTGTACGTGTCCTTTTGAATTTGGGGATGTTCGCTAAGTGCTCATTCTCCGAACGGAGGGATCTGGATGCTTTGTAGGGGGTGACCAAGCTGCTGAGGATCGCAGGGCCAGATCCGTTGATCAGTTTGTGTGTCGTGCACATGGCTTTGAATTCCACCCTTTGGCGCACAGGGAGCCAGTGCAGGGCCCTGAGGGCTGGTTTTGCTGACACCCTCGAAGGGAGGTTCGTGAGCAGACGTGCCGCAGCGTTCTGTGTCCGCTGCAGTTTCGTCAAGGTGGCCTCTGGTGCTCCAAGGTAGACCGTATTGCTATAGTCCAGATGGGACAATACTAGTCCCTGGATAAGGAGTTTCCTGGAAGCGGGTGGTAGTAAGGGGAGAATTTTACGGGTAGTGCGCATGAGCCCGAAACAGATGCCCGCAGTTTTGGCCGCTTGCGTCTTCATGGTGAGCTCAAGTTCGAGCCATACTCCAAGAGTCTTGATTTCACGCTTCGGGGAGGGGATTTCTTAGAACACGTCAGGCCAGACAGATGGGGGGATGGTCGCCCATTGTTTTCCCATGAGCATCACTTCCGTCTTAGACCAATTTAATTTTAATGAAGAATCACTCATCCAGCTGTGGATTTGTGTGAGACAATTAGCCAGGTTCTCTGGGTGGTCGACTAATTGGGATAGAGAGACGACCAGTTGAGTGTCATCAGCGTAGCTTACCATTTTTATGTCAAATGGTATCACCACGTCTTCAAGTGGGGCCATGTATGCATTGAAGAGCGTCGGGCTCAGGGAAGATCCCTGAGGGACCCCGCTTGTAAGGGGGAGGGTGGATGAGTGGTAGTTGCCATCCCATACCTGGAACGTGCGTCCGGTAAGAAAGGATTCTATCCAGCTAAGTGCCGTCCCGGTGATCCCTGCTGCCGCGAGTCGATGGAGAAGGACACGATGGTTAACTGTGTCGAAGGCTGCGCTGAGATCCAGGAGGATCACTGCCACTGATCCTCCTGAATCCAGTATGCACCTTGCCTCCTCGATGACGGCGAGGAGGGCGGTATCTGTGCCATGACCCGGGCGAAATCCTGTTTGAGAATCCCGTAGGACGTTGTTTGTTTCAAAGAACTGGGACAATTGTCCATTGACCAGTTTCTCAGCTACCTTGCTGATTGCCGGGAGGAGTGATATTGGTCGGTAATTTGCCATATCTGCTGGATCGAGCTGGGGTTTTTTAAGGAGTGCTTTGACCACCGCGCTTTTCCAGCTGGTAGGGACAGATCCCTGGGCGAGTGAGCTGTTAATGAGCTCCATGACTGTGGGGACGATGACAGGGGCCACGGTTTTGAGAAATCTAATGGGAGCCGGATCCAGAGGTGATCTGCTTCTCATTTTGGTCATGGTTCGTTCTACCTCTACGCATGTAACTGGCCTGAATGTCGCAAGTTGGGGGCGGGGGTTACTTTCGGTCCGGCTGGGAGATGGAGGATTGTCCAGATGGCTGGCGGGACTAGGAGAGGGGAGGGAAGCTAGAATACGGGCGATTTTGTCGTTGAAATAAGTGGCTAGTTCGTGACTTTGGTCCGCAGGGGGGGAGCTGGAGGAAGAAGAGTTAGGTACTTTAAGCAGCTCCTTTACAATTAGGAAGGATTCCCTGGCCGAATTGGAGGATTCTGTAATCCGCGTGTCATAATGGGAAGCTTTGGCGTGCTTGATGGCAGTTTTGTAGAGTCTGACTGTATTATGGTATGCTTCCTTGCTGGTGTGCTGCCAGTCTTTCCTCCAAAGCCGTTCGGCTCTTTTACAGTGTTTACGGAGTAGTCGGAGGTCCGAGGTGTACCACGGGGCGGACCCGGGTTTTCCGTTTTTGTCCTCCCTAGTTCTAAGTGGGAGTACGGAGTCCAGGGTGGTGGTGATCCACTCTCTGAAGTCGCTGTCGGCGACAGCCGGGTCTTCTGCATATGCAGGGGTGGTGTTTTTAAGATTCCTGGCCCATTCTTCGATGGGAAGTCTGGACCAGGTCCTGTCCCTGATGTACGTAGGCGGTTTATGAGGTTTCCTGAAAAATCCTGGTAATAGGAAAGAGACTAAGAAATGGTCTGTCCAGGGTAGGGGAGAGGCCTCCTTCATTTGCATCGAAGGGGTGCTAGTGAACACCGGGTCCAGCAGGTGACCCTTAGTATGAGTGGCTCCAGAATTAAGGAGATGTATGTCAAGTGCTGCCAGATCGGAGATCAGGTCAGCTGCTGCCGGGTCGGTGGGGTCATCAAGATGGATATTAAGATCCCCTATGATCAGGAAGTTTGATATGGAGTGGGCCTGGGTCGCTACAGTGTCCAGGAGAGAGCTGGCAAAAGGTCCTGGATGCCTGGGAGGGCGGTAAACAAGGACTCCTGTCAGTGTGTTGTTCGGGTCTAGCTTGATTGTGAATTGCAGGCTTTCAGAGTCAAGGATCTGCGCATCCGCCGATTTGCAGTGAAGATAGTCCCGGTGGATGATGGCAACACCACCACCTCGGCCTGCGGGGCGGGGTAGGGACTGTATGAGGAAGCCCGGTGGGGTGGCTAGCACCATATCTGACTCTGAGTGTGGGGCGAGCCAGGTTTCCGTGAGGAAGAGGATGTCCATCTCCTGATCTTCTATAAGGTGGTTAATCTGCGTCGCGTGTTTAGGAAGCGATCGGCAGTTTAACGATGCCAGTTTGAGGGCAGCAGGCTTGTGAGGTTTTATAGGTAGTTTGAGCTGGACTGGCTTGCAGAGAGAGCAGCAAATGAAAGGTCCATTAAGGTCATGAATATAATCACACGGAGAGGTGAGGGGTCTAAGGCTTAGTAGTTCCCGACGGGTGTAGCTTACCTTAGCGGCAGCTGTATCCGGCAGGGATTGTGGCCCAAGGCCCGGTCGTGCACGGACGGGCGCAGACGGGCTTGGCTTTGGCGCGGCTTCGGCGCGCAAACGGCGCTCCCGCTGCGCTCGTCCGCTGCGCTGGTGTGACCGGCACATTTGTAATTGGTGATGAGGGCGTGGCCTCGCCGTGGGCGTGGCTTCCGCGTTCTGACCGCGCTGGCGGTGTGGGCGTTTCCCAGCAACAGCGCTGGGGTCGCTGTGTCAAGGGAGGGCTGTGAGAGCGCTCGTGAATCAGCGCTTCAGTGCAGGTGAGCTCTGTGACATTTAAAATCAACACACGACGAAATACAGTTTTTTAAAAATAAGTTGTGGGCACAGTCCTCCAGCTTCCGCCTCAGAGGATATCAAGCAACAATGGTGGGATGCGCTTGCTTTCAGCGTTTTATGTAGTCAGGGGGGCGTGGCCTCGCCGTGGGCGTGGCTTACGCGTTCTGACTGCGCTGGCGGTGTGGGTGTTTCCCAGCAACAGCGCTGGGGTCGCTGTGTCAAGGGAGGGCTGTGAGAGCGCTCGTGAATCAGCGCTTCAGTGCAGGTGAGCTCTGTGACATTTAAAATCAACACACGACGAAATACAGTTTTTTAAAAATAAGTTGTGGGCACAGTCCTCCAGCTTCCGCCTCAGAGGATATCAAGCAACAATGGTGGGACGCGCTTGCTTTCAGCGTTTTATGTAGTCAGGGGGGCGTGGCCTCGCCGTGGGCGTGGCTTCCGCGTTCTGACCGCGCTGGCGGTGTGGGCGTTTCCCAGCAACAGCGCTGGGGTCGCTGTGTCAAGGGAGGGCTGTGAGAGCGCTCGTGAATCAGCGCTTCGGTGCAGGTGAGCTCTGTGACATTTAAAATCAACACACGACGAAATACAGTTTTTTTTTAAATAAGTTGTGGGCACAGTCCTCCGGCTTCCGCCTCAGAGGATATCAAGCAACAATGGTTAGGTTAGTTGAAAGCTATCCTAGTGGTAGCTATGGAGAGCAGCCTTCAGGCTAAGTCTTGAAGGAATGTAAAGCAGCTTGTTTGACCAGTCTATAACCTCCTGAATGACCAAATGAAAGGAGAACCACACAAGGTATATATATAAAATATATGTATTTATTATTTCTACTAACCTCTTTATGAGATTAGAGAACAGGGCACACAATATTACAGTACTAGAACGACAGTAAATAGCACAATACACAGTAGGCCCCAGGGGGAGACCAAACCATATATTAAGAAAGTGGCATAACAACCACGACTTGACTAGACACAGTGCCTAGAGCATGTAGAATTGCTGGGACCCCAAGGAACCACGCAAGGTAGTGACACAGGAGACCCACGGGGGACACGTTCAGTGTGATAACACAGCCGCAAGCTCCGTACAATCCTATGGGAAAGACGTGGTTGGAATTTTAAAGAATAAGGAAACTTAGGAGAGGACTTTGAGCAAACCCTTTCAGACTTAGAAGGTTCTAAGGCCAGCACCCATATGAGCACCGGAGTACTTGTGTTACCTAACCCAGCGAAGCCGGGTGCATAGGTGTCAAATGCTGTTGGGAATCTTCGTCGTTTTCAATGGCGAGATGCTGCAAAGTGCTGCTGCTGTGAAGAGGAAAAGTGTCCGGTGTGATCCAAGCCTGGATCCGAGCTGAGAAGAACCTGAAAGCAGAGGGGACAGAGTCTGGGTCACTTGCCAGTGACCAGGGGCACGATAGACGAATACCCACTGATGTTGGGTATTTCAGGTGAGAAGAGGTGAAGCTTGACTCTGCAGTCACGGGGACCAGGAGATGTCTATGATGACCAAAGTCTGCAGACGAGCCGTCCCACAGAGGATGTTGAGTGCTGGGGGGCAGTGTCCGGATTCAACACCAACAAGCCTTGGCAACTGCAAACCACGAGGTCAGAGAAAAGATGGTAAGGTGAGGACCAGCAAGGTCCTGGGGACACCCAAACTGATGGGAGAGTCAGAGCACATCTGGAACAACCAGGAAAGCCCATTGAAAGTTACATTTCGCTTCTCAGGGGCCCACAGGTCGAAGGACCAGGGATCGCAAAGGGACCTGGAGAGGAATCACAAAACACCAGCCCACGGAACACTCGTGGAGTGTAGGCCGGTAGTCTTCAATGGAATCACTGCCCGGGGTCTGGACTACAAGTAGCCCAGAGCACAGCTTCAGGGGTTGCCGGAAAGCAGATGCTTCTGCAAATGGCTGCGGTGTCCAGGGGTTTGGGTTGCACGGTCCCCACGAGGAATATGGGTCTCAGGATTGCTGAGCACACTAGTCGACCTCAGGTAATCTTGGAAACCCACCTCCTGTGTTGCAAAAGTCTTCAGAGTCCTCAGGAGCTTTGAAGTTGCAAACCGGTCAGATGCGTCTTTGGTGCCTGCTTAGCAGGGGAGTAACTCCTTTACTCCAAGGGAGATTATTCAGTCATCTAGCGCAGTGTAGATCGTTGAAGTACTTGGTTTCTGTAGCAGAGTTTCGTCCAGGTAAATCTAAAGTCCTGTAGCCAGGGGTTCCTACTTTATACCCAAGGAAGGGGTGGGACAAACTCTGGGGACCCAACTATGGGAGAGTCAGGACAGCGGGGTGGCTACACCCATATCCTTTGTCAAGTTTCACGCCAGAGCAGGGGCTGATAGCCCCTGCAGCCGGTTTGAGCTGGACTATGCACAGGGACACCCAATGTGACCCCAGTACAGCCATCAAAGCACTCTTGGAGTGCACCCACCAAGCCCCAATACACTAAAGCCTGTCTGGGAGGTGGTTACACCTTCCTGTGACAGGAAACCTATTGACCAGCCTTCCCCTGCCGGAGTTTCATCCAGCAGCAGGAGGACAGACTCGTGTCTGTGACTGGCAGTATCCATCTTGTGATGCCAGTGTCGAGAAAGCTGGTACCGGGTGTACCGGTGCTGTCATATTTCTCCCTCTAGGAGGGTGGAATCATACCTCCCACACCAGTTACTTGTGTGGAGGTATGATTCCAAGGTGTTTGACACCAAAGACAACAGTTTTATGTGCAGCCGTTTTAAAGTTAGCATTTAGCATTGTTCGTTTGAGGACTTAAGAGTATATAGTATGGCTGCATCACAGAACAACCCCAGAGAATAGATTCCAAAGGCTGCAGAGGGGCCCTGCTCATGCATGGGCACCCTCTCACATAAAACCCAACACCCTGCCTTCAGGATTGATAAGGCCTACCATAGGGGTGACTGATAGGTATATATATGCACTGATAAGGTAGATATAGTGAACCTATATCTAAGTAAAGGGTGCATGCACCACCTTACACAGGCTGCAGTAGCAGACCTGTTGTTTCAATTTGAGTTGCCTCTCAGGGGTGGCATAATACATGCTGCAGCCCCTGCAAGGTTTCTGGGGTACCTATGCCCTGGGTATATAGTATACTATATACTAGGGACTTAGAAGGGTACCCCAGAATCCAATCTGGAGTGACCCTAAAGTACATGCAATCAGTTTATAAGAGAAAGCAGCTAGGCTGGGGTCCTGAATAGCAGGATCCCATCCAGACTAAGTTGAAAACAGTGAAACATCAGCAAAAAGTGGGGATAACTATAAGAAGCAGATCCTACTCTCCTACACAACCCCCCAAACGTCAGGACATTAAATTAACCTTGACCAGTTGAGTCTTCATGTTCTAAGTGGAAATATCTGGAGAGTCCATCTGCTTTGGCATGGTTACTCCCAGGTCTATGTTCCACTGCATAGTCCATCCCCTGTAAGGTAATGGACCACCTCAAGAGTTTGGGGTTTTCACCTTTCATCTGTTTTAGCCATGAGAGGGGCTTATGGTCTGTCTGAACAAGGAAGCGAGTGCCAAACACGTATGGCCTCAGCTTCTTCAGAGTCAGAGCCCAAACCACAGCAAAGGCTTCCCTCTCAATTAGCTGACCATCGTTTCTCTCTGGGGGTCAGCATTCTGCTAATAAAAGCTACTGGCTGATCCTGACCCTCATCATTCAATTGTGATAACACAGACCCTACCCCCAACTCAGATGCATCTGTTTCGACAAAGAATACTTTGGAGTAGATAGGACTTTGCAGAATGGGAGCAGTGCACATGGCCTGCCTCAGGTCATCAAATGCCTTTTGACAGCTAATTGTCCGCTGAACTTTCTTTGGCATTCTCTTGGAAGTTAAGTCAGTCAAAGGGGTCAGTATGGATCCATATCCTTTGACAAACCTCCTATAGTACCCAGTCAGGCCCAAGAAAGCTCTGACCTGAGTCTGGGTAGTTGTAGCAACCCAGTCCTTGCTGGTCTGGATTTTGCTCTGCAATGGTTGAACCTGACCTCCACCTACCAGGTGGCCCAGGTATACAACTTGAGTCTGCCCTATCTGGCACTTGGTGGCCTTGATAGTGAGGCCTGCTTTCTGTAGGGCCTCCAAAACATTTCTAAGGTGTACCAGGTGATCCTCCCAGGTGTAGCTAAAGACAGAAATATCATCTATATATGCTGCACTATAGGCTTCCAGGTCTGTAAGGACTTTGTTTACCAACCTTTGAAAAGTGGCAGGTGCATTCTTCAGACCAAAGGGCATCACCACAAATTGGTAGTGCCCACTAGGGGCTGAAAATGATGATTTTGGCTTTGCATGCTCAGCTAATCTGATTTGCCAGTAGCCACCTGGCAGGTCAAATGTGCTCAGAAACTTGGCTGAGCCCAAAGTATCTATAAGCTCATCTGCCCTAGGAATTGGATGAGCATCAGTCCTAGTGACTGCATTGAGACCCCTGTAGTCGACACAAAACCTCATCTCTCTCTTACCATTCTGGGTGTGAGGTTTAGGTAAAAAGACTACTGGACTAGCCCAAGGGCTATCAGAGGGTTCAATCACTCCCAAATCCAACATATTCTGGGCTTCGGTCGTGATGCAGTCCCTGACATGGTCAGGTTGCCTGTAAATCTTATTTTTAACAGGCAGACTGTCCCCAATGTCCACTTCATGAGTGCACCAGGTAGTCTGACTTGGAGACAGTGAAAACATATGTCTAAACTATTGTAGAACTGTTCTGCAATCAGCTTGCTGCTGGTCAGTGAGGCTGCCTGTCAAGGCTAAACCATCTACTGAACCATTGTCAGGGTTCTGTGAGAGCAGGTCATGGGGTGGATCACTCTCTTCCTCCTGTCCCTCATCAGTAGCCATGAGCAAGCCCATGTCTGCCCTGTCAACATATGGTTTGAGCCTGTTGACATGGAATACCCCATGGGGTCTCCTGGGGGTTCCTAGGTCCACCAGATAGGTAGCCTCTCCCTTCTGCTCAATTATGGTATGATGGCCACTCCACTTGTCTTGGAGGGCTTCTGGGGCCACATGCTCCATCACCCATACTTTCTGTCCTGGCTGATAAACAGTCAACACACTCTTTTGGTCATGCCAGGCATTTTGCAATTCCTGGCTAGCCTCAAGGTTTTTAGTTGCCTTCTTCATGTACTCAGCCATCCTGGAGCAGAGACCAAGTACATAGTCCACAATTTCCTGTTTTAGGGTTGTTTGAGAGGTAACTCCCATCCCTCCGTCACTAGACACAATGGACCCCTAACTGGATGTCGAAACAAAAGTTCAAATGGGCTGTAGCCAACCCCCTTCTGTGGAACCTCTCTGTAGGCAAAGAGAAGGCAGGACAAAAGTATGTCCCATCTGCCCTCAGATTTTCTGGGAGACCTCTAATCATGCCCTTTAGGGCTTTGTTGAACCTTTCAACTAACCCATTGCATTGTGGGTGATAAGGGGTGGTAAATTTGTAATTTACTCCACACTCCTTCCACATAGCAGTTAAGAAACGAGACATGAAGTTTGCACCTCTGTCTGAAACTACTTCCTTAGGGAAACCCACTCTGGAAAAGATTCCCAGGAGGGCCCTTGCCACCACAGGAGCTGTGGTGGTCCTAAGGGGAATTGCTTCTGGATACCTAGTGGCATGATCCACCATCACCAGTATAAATCTGTGCCATGAAGCAGTCTGAGGATACATGGGACCAACTATATCAATCACAACCCTCTCAAAGGGAGCCCCCACCACAGGTAGTGTTATCGGGGGGGGGGGGCTTTGTTATACCACCTGCCTTACCACTGGCATGACAGGTGACACAGGAGCGACACAACTCCTTGGTGTCTTCACACTTGAGGCCAATGAAAGTGAGGGACAATTCTGTCCCACGTCTTGTTTTGGCCTAGGTGACCTGCTAATGGGATGTCATGTGCTAGTGTCAATAGGAAGCCCCTAAACTTCAGAGGTATAACCAATCTCCTGGCTGCACCAGGCTTGGGGTCTCTACTCTCTGAGTAAAGGAGTCCATCATCCCAGTAAATCCTATAGGACCCACTAGCACTCCAAGCAGCCTCAGCAACAGCTTGTTGTCTGAGGGGTTCAAGAGAAGGGCAGCTCAGCTGCTCCTGGCTCAGATATCTGCCCTGGAAGGGCCCCGTGTCCCCAAGAACTCAACCTGATCAGGCTCAAGCTCCTCTGGGACAGTTCCTTCTTCAGGACTAAGATCATCTCCCTCAAGAGACTGATCTGTACTCTGAGTCAGAGGGGAAGACACTGCCTTACCCCAACAGCTCCTTTACTTGGAAGGTGCCTGGTCCACTTTTCCAGGATCCAGGGCCTTTTCAGTGGAAGACATTTTTGCCTGTGACCTGGTCATAGCAAACAAATCTGCTGGGATGCCCAACATTTCTGCATGAGTCCTGAGCTCCACTTCAGCCCAAGCTGAAGTTTCTAAATCATTGCCCAACACGCATTCAATAGGGAGGTCTGAACTTACCATAACTTTCTTAGGGCCAGTTACCCCTCCCCAGATGAAATTAACAACTGCCAAGGAATGGTGTCCTGACATTGCTAGCATTTTGTCACTTGGTACATCTCACCAAGTATGATTTGCACAGGAGCCACACGATCTTTTGTCACCATTGTGACACTTGCTCCTGTGTCCCTGAATGCCAAGTCCTCTTTTCAATTTATCAAAGGCTGCTGTCTGTATTTGCCCAGATTACTGGGGCTGACAAATAAGGAGCCCATATCCAGGCCTCTATCACAGACCAGCACAGCCTGAGTTGGAATTCTGACTAGGCCAGAGTCCATCTCAGATCACAGGGTTAACCCTACTACACCCTTATTCTGACTACCACCACTTGGAGCTGAACTAGGGGGAGCAGTTGCCTTAGGGGCAGTGGTGGTTGGAGTTGAGTCCTTGGACTTGTTACAGTCACTTGTCCAATAGGTCTTCTGTTTACAGATTTGACACCATGGTTTCTTCTTGCCTTTTTCCTTTGTTGGATTGTGACTCCCCACCAGTAGAAGATTTTTGGGGCCTTTGAGAAGACTTCTGGTCTTTACTCTTTTCCCCAACCTAGTCTGAGGGTTTTGAATCTTGCTTCTTGGAGTCACCACCTTGGTTCTGAACCTTCTGCCTCACCCTGGTTCTGACCCATTTGTCCACCTTCTGACCCAATTCTTGGGGAGAGGTCACATCAGAGTCTACCAAGTGCTGATGCAACAGCTGATTTTGACAATTATTAAGGATCTGCTCCCTCATAATTAAATTGTACAATCCTTTAAAATCACACACTTAACTGCCAAGTAACCAGCCTTCCAGAGCCTTAGTAGCACAAACTACAAAGTCAACCTAGTCTTGAGTCTGTGTCTTTTGGGTATCTCTGAACTTAATTCTGTATTGCTCAGTGGTTAAGCCAAACCCATCAATCAGAGCACTCTTCAAGACTGTGTAATTATCAGCATCCTCTTCTTTCTTTGAGGAGCTTGTCTCTACCTTTTTTCTACAAAGGAGAGCCACAAGATAGCTGCCCACTGCCCACTGCTCCTGAGGGACCCTCTGTACTTTACAGGCCCTCTCAAGTGCAGTTATCCATTTGTGGATGTCATCCCCACTCTGATAGGGAGGAACAATCTGCGTGCAGTGCCTACTGCCATGTGGACTTGGCAAGTGCACCCACTTGCCAAGCCCCAACCTTCCCTTTTATTACATATGTCACCTCTAAGGTGGGCTCAAGGTACCCCATTGGGCAGGGTACAGTGTATTTGAAAGGTAATACATGTACTGGGGTGTGTGTGTTATATGCCCCGATAGTGAACTACGGTGTATTCGTTTTCCACTGTTGAATGGCTATCTGCCGCATAGGATAGGATAGAATGGGAAATCCTCTGTAATATTTTACGAGTATATCTTCCCATTGGGACAAGATAGAGAAATGGAGTTTAGTATGCCTGAACTCAGAATATAGAAATGCATCTTTTAGTGAAGGTGATTTTTATGTTTTGTGTTTTCTTGCATTGCCATCCTATTTGCCTCTGCTGGGTTGTGGATTGACGGTCTGGCTTTGTCTTGACAGGGGCTGTGGGAAGAGGGGTCCAGGTGTGTCCTGCCTTTCCTGGATGAGTCAGGGCTGGGCAGAATAGACCTGGGCTGCATTTAGAGAAGCGAATAGGCCTGATCTGCCTTGGACAATGCTGTCTCCATCTCCTGCAGGGAAGCTGGGCCAGAGGAGACAGAACTGGTTTGGCCTAAGCACAGACACTCTCTGCCAAAGAGAACAAAGAGATATACAGTATAAATGTTGGGGCCCAGACCCCCGAACTTGCTTGGATCAAGGAACCTTGCAAAACCAAAGGGGATGATGGACGGAGTGTTGAACATTGCAAGCACTCACCCCCAGTCAACTGATCTGGGTTTAATCCATCATCATTCTTTAGCTCACTCCGCCACCCCAGTTCAGACATGGCCATATGCAAATCAGTCTGACCCTGTGCCTCATGGGAACAGTCCAGCCTGAACTGCAAAGCCATGTCTTCCCAGGACCGGAAACAAGCATCCTGGGACCGGTTTCGGGTTCATAACCCTCATCAGCCAGGCTATCTTGAATCCAGTTGCAAAGTGAGCAAGGGACCCACATCTGGGCATACCCTGCCAACTTAGGGCGAACTTAGCAAAACCAAAGGGGATAATGGACGGAGTATTGAATATTGCAAGCACTCACCCCCAGTCAACTGGCTGGGGTTGAGTGTTTGCATTGTTCAGCACTCCGTCCATCATCTCCTTGGGTTTGCTTTGTTCACCCTAAGTTGGCAGGGTATGCCCAGACGTGGGTCCCTTGCTCACTTTGCCACTGGATTCAAGCTAGCCTGGCTGATGATGGCTGTTAGCCAGAAACCGGTCCCAGGATGCTTGTTTCCGGTCCAGGGAAGACATGGCTTGGCAGTTCGGTCTGGACTGTTCCCATGAGGCACAGGGTCAAGACTGATTTGCATATAGCTGTGTCTGAACTGGGGTGGCAAAGTGAGCTAAAGAACGATGATGGCTTAAACCCAGATCTGTGACTGGGGGTGAGTGTTTGCATTTTTCAGCACTCCGTCCATCATCTTGTGTTTTCTTTGTTCGCCCAAAGTTGGCAGGGTATGTCCAGACATGGGTCCCTTGCTCACTTTGCCACTGGATTCAAGCTATCCTGGCTGATGATGGCTGTGAGCCAGAAACCGGTTGCAGGATGCTTGTTTCCGGTCCAGGGAAGACATGACTTTGCAGTTCGGGCTGGACTGTTCCCATGAGGCACAGGGTCAAGACTGATTTACATATAGCTGTGTCTGAACTGGGGTGGCAAAGTAAGCTAAAGAACAATGATGACAATTTGTGTCGAAATTAAATCCTCCTTAACGAGGAAATGTAAAAGTAATTTTGCACCTAGGGACGGTTGGTTTAACTCTAGTTGTACTAGAGCATATTCATATTTAAAGAAAAAGCTATCTATCCATCCCAGGTGCTTGGAAGATATCCGTGAAGCTAGGAAAGCTTATAAATTAGCTTTAAAAGAGAGAAAAGACGAGTTAAGGAAAGAATCTTGGGATTCGCTTCTTCATGCTTCGGTCACCAATGACTGTGCAAGTTTTTGGAAAATTATTAGAAAACCCTTTCTTACAGAAGAGGCCTGTCCCTCTTTAGAGATAGCCATCCCAGAGGATAAATGGGTTGACCATTTCTCTAATGTATATAAGGGTGATGGTTTGCTTTTTCCTTCTTGCAAACCCTTGGACTACCCACTTTGTGGCAATTTGCAGTTTCGTTTAGAAGAGGTTGAAAAAGCCATTTTAACGAGTAAAGGTGGGAAGGCCCCTGGCCCCGACGGTGTGCCTATAGACGTGTTTAAGTCTCTTCCATCTTTGTGGGCCCCTCTCTTGGTTCAGGTTCTTAATGCAAGTTGTGGGACGGATCTTTTGCCTACCTGGGTGGCGTCGATTATAGTCCCAATCTATAAAAAGGGGGATAGACTCGATCCGGGTTGCTATAGACCTATCTCCCTATTAGATTCCTATACTAAAATAGTCGGTCGTGTTATTTTGGACCGTCTATTTTCATGGGTTGAGACTAATGCTATTTTGTCCGACCTACAATATGGATTTCGTCCCGGCCTGGGAACAGTGGAACAGGGCCTTAACTTTTTAATGCTGATTGGGAAGTACACCAGGGCTAAGAGGGAGAACTTGTTCGTGGCTTTTGTTGACCTCTCAGCCGCCTTTGATTGCGTTGTCCACTCTAAACTATGGTTACTTTTGGATCAAATAGGGGTTGAAAAAAATATTATTTATTTTCTTAAATGTTTTTACAGTGACGCATCTGCTCGGGTCCGCTTTGGACGAACGGGAGAGTGCACGGGCAAAATCCCCATCAGGAGTGGAGTCAGGCAGGGGTGTGTCCTGGCACCAATCCTTTTTAATTTATATATTAATGGACTGGAGAGCGCCCTGTGTAATACTAGTTTTGATCCCCCACATGTTGCTGGTCGTCCTATTCCGTTATTAATGTACGCGGACGATGCCGCACTAATGTCTCGCACTCAAGTGGGTCTACAACGCATGGTTGAGAATTTTGCCCTTTTTATGAAAGATCTGGGCCTACGAGTTAATATATCAAAAACTTTCATCATGCGCTGTGGTAGAAGTGCAAAAGTTAAAAAGACCATATTCATTGAGGGTCAGCAGTTATCTTGTGCAAATCAATTTTCCTACCTGGGCATTCTATTTTCTGCGCAGGATGTTTGGAGCGCGGCTATATTAGCTAGAAAATTGGTAATGAATTGTGCAATTGCCGCTCTTAGATCCTTCTCAAGAAAACTCGGCACCAGACCACCCACTGAATTAATCAAGATATATAAAGCCAAATGCGTTTCTGCCGCAATGTATGGTAGTGGGATCTGGGGCTTTGCTGATGTTTCTCAGCTACAGGTTATTGAAAACTCTTTCTTAAAATATATCCTCGCTGTTCCTAGGAGTACCTCTAATTCTATTTGTCATCTGGAATTGGGCCTCCCTTTTATATCTGACCTTATTAAGTTGGAACCGGTATTACTCTGGCATAGGGTTTGGACTAAAGAGGAACACAAGCTCAACAGAGTCATACTGGCAGATGTTCTAAAACTAGATGGATACTCGAGGATACCATGGTTGAACTATGTTCAAAAATTCTTAAGCGACATTGGTAAATTGGATTACTACTTAAAACCCCACACCATGTCTGATATCTCACGGAAAGAACTTAAAAAAGAGGGGTTGCTCTTTCTAGAATCCTTAAGAATTACTGCTGAGATCACAAAACCCACTGTTTTAAATCATCATCTAATTTTAACTTCTTTTAATATTCAGCCGTATTTGATCCATGTTACACGTAACTATGATAGATTTTTATTAACCCGTTTTAGGCTGGGCCTTTTTCATAGATTGGTCAGCTTCCCAACAGTTAATAATTGGTCCCATGTATTACCTCCTTGTCCCTGCGATGGAAGTTCCCCCCAAAGTACAATGCATGTTGTTTTACTTTGTAAATTTTATCAACAAATGAGGAATGCCCAATTGTTACCTTTTTTGAGAGAGCTCGGCTATCGGCAATGCCACTTAGCCATGTACGAAATTCAACGATTGAACAATTGCCTCTGTGTTGCAATCATCACATTGTACTTAAAGAAAGCGATTTCTATCAGAAATAGGATTAACATGTAAATGGTTTCTCTTCACACTCTCTCTCATGACAATGTATTTTCTTTACGATGTGTCTTTTTAATATTCCTGTTTATAATGAACTGTATTGCTGCTTTTTATACTTTTATGATTGTATTCATTCACAATCGAATAAAGTTACAAATTGAATTGAATTGACAATGATGGATTCAACCCAGATCTGTGACTGGGGGTGAGTGTTTGCATTGTTCAGCACTCCGTCCATCATCTCCTTGTGTTTCCTGGATCAAGGAACCTGCCAATAAGAATAGCTGGAAGAACTGCTAGGAGAAGTACTGCCCCTTTGCTGAGTAGGACTGGACTGAATTGTCTTTACTCTGGGTACCGCCTCTGGAACCACAGTTTCAGTTGCCACAGAGGGGGAAAGCAGCAGACACCGTCACTGACACTGCTGTGGATGTCATGAAGCCACCACAGAGGGCACCGCCGCACTTCACACTGCAACCCTGATCTCACCCACAACTGCCTCTGCCACCGAGCTGCTGCTTGCACCATGACCTGGGGGCACCACTCTGCACCACCTCGCTTCACTGTGCAGCCCTGGTCTCACCGACGTCGCTGCCCACGACAGCCGTCACCGCACCGTGGTTTGGGGGCACCACTCGTAAGTTACACTATACACTGCCCCGCCCCACACCGCAGTCTGGGCCGACTGACACCAGCTCACCTCAACCAGCACTGTCGCTTGCACTGTGACCTGTTCGCACCGCGACGAGCACCGCCTCACTCCGCACTGTAACCATGGTCTCACCGACAGTGCTGGATGACTGTCACCGAGCCATTGCCTGCACCGTGACTTGAGGGCACTGCTACGATTCACACTGCAACCACAACCGGCGGAACCAAAGGTACTATTTACAAGTCTGCTGACATGAACACCGATTTGCACAGACGCGGTTGGCCAGAACTGTTAAATTCTGTTATTTTCAGCACCGCTGTAACACCCAATGGAGCTACCGACTTCAAGGAACTGAATTTTTAAGTCATACTTGCAAACTGCCTATTTTTTGATTACTATATGTTGGTCTCATATCATTGTGGTCTTGGTTGCACAGATAAATATTGGTAATTTTTTTAAAACTGGTGTGATGTGTTTGTGTAGTGTTATCACTGTATTACTGTTGGTTATATGCAAATGATTCACCCACTGCCCACGAGATAAGCCGGACTGCTTGTGCCAAGCTACCAAGGGGGTGAGCAGGGGTTATTTTTGGAGTGCATTCCCCTTATTCTAACAAGAAGGAAGGGTCCCTATTTGGACAAAGGTGCAAACCATTGCAAATTAGAGACCCTTATTTCAAACAGGGGGTCATTAGTTTTTTCAATAACTACATTGTGTTTGAACAACAATATATATATTTGGTGGATGCACATCAAAACCAACAGCTGGCTAACAAACTTTTTGTATAGTGAAGGAACTGTTGTTCCTTCAACATACAAAGCTGCCCGCTGGTCAGCGGTCATCTCCATGCAGGATGAACTACTCTCTGTCCGGGTTTCAAGCAATAAGATCTCTGCCACCGTGACGGACCGTAGCCCATCCTCCATGGTCCATCAGTAATGTTAAAAACATATATTAAGATCTTCTAACCAAACGCAAATCATGACCTCACTTTAAACTTTTTTCTTTTTCAATGAATTTCTGGGGCTCTTTAAAAATGTTTCTGATGTTCATGGGCTCTAGTCAAGCATTTGCAAACTCTTGCCGGGTTCTTGTTCCTTATCCTACATTCCATGGGGTTCGCAAAACTGCAGGAGGTCGAACAGAGAACTAGGACCTCTGCTGCACACCTCGGGAGTCGTGCTTAAGCATGCTATTCCTGCAGTGACGTCTGAAAATTCCACAACAAAAAGTTTGTTCTTTGAATGAGAACATGTAAATTAAAAAAATAAATTAACTGCTCTAATAGCAAATTACAGGCCTCATTTTGTTATTTCAGAGATATCAGATTCAGGGTTTGTATCGTGCTTTTATTTGGTGACGCTAAGGGTGAGGTGCCATGTCATATACTTTGCTATGATGCCACCAATTGTATTTTTTTACAGAGAGAAACAGGGGTCTTGTTGCAGTAACCCCTACTTTTGCCTGGGGTTTGATCCAATTTTGACTGAGGTATACTAGGTCCCTGCTAACCAGGTTCTCTGTACCAGTGTTCGTTGCCTAAAACTGTACCACAATTTGCACATCTTCAGCAACCCCTATAAGTCCCTAGTAAATGGTACCCCTGGTACCTAGGGCAATGGGACCGAAGAGTATCCACTGGGGCTGTAGCACCAATTGTGCCACCCCAGAGACCTCTCACCAAGACCATGCACACTGCCATTGCAGGCTGCATGTCTTGGTGCGCCCCCAAGTCAGGGTGCACTATATCCCATGTGTGTACAAATCTGCAGGAGCAGATATGAACCTACAATATCAAGTCCATGCTTGGATATTTTAAGAGAATTGGGAAGCAATGGAGAATACATGGTTAGATTCTTGTCATTACAAGTTTTCTAGCTCCATGATGGCTTCACTGTACCCTAAGATGTTTGGTACCATACATCTTGTCTTAATAAATACTCACTGATGAATGTGTTGGATTTATTGATAAAAGCACAGAAGCGACCCTTTAGAGAGCTGTCTGAAATCCTACCAAGCACTGGTGTGGTGTCTGACTAGTCTTAGCCAGGCTGCCACCACCAGACATGTTTCTGACCTCATGTGGTGAGAGCAAGTGCTCTCAGAGGCCAGGAACAAAGGCTCCTCAGGGCAGAGGTGCTTCATACCTCCCCCAGGACAGGATGGCCTTCCCAGGAGGGAAGCTTCAAAGGCGATGCTGACTTTGAAATACAACCCGGGCAGCTCCAGCTAGTGGAAGATGCCAACTCCCCTTTCCTGCTCCACATTTGGTGGGAGAGCAGGTGGGAAAATTAGGAGGTGGGTCCCCATTCAGCCAGCACCACATTTAAGGTGGGGCAGAAGATGTGTACTCCATTTCGCATTTCCCTCCATCTTGGCTTGAAGGAATATTATTCAATTAGAGTCAGGGTAGTGTCCATTTCCACAGGAAGTAATCGTTTAGAAGGTGTAGACACCCTAAAGGTAGGTAGCCTGTTGGCTACTACCCGTCTCCCCATTTAACACATCCTAACTTTAATATATAGGTGTAATCTCTTGACCCTGACCTCAGATTCAATGGACACAGAGAAGAAAAGGACAAAGAGGAGTCGCTGACTGGAGGACTGAAGCCCTGCAGCAGGCAGACAATTCAAGTCAAGTCAAGTCAGAGGCATTTTTATAGCGCAAAGCATATCACTCCGGAGAGTCTCATGGCGCTTGCAGCAGCTCTGTTGCGGAGTGACAGATGAGAGTTACTGATCAAAAAGCCATGTTTTCAGCTGATAACGAAAACAACTGTGGATGGGGATGGATCGCAGGTCCACAGGCAGTTTATTCCAGGAAGCCGGGGCTAGATACGAAAAAGATCTACCACCTTGTCTAGTTGTGTATATTCTAAAGGGAGTAAGAAAAGACTTGGTACTGGACCTAAGTTACTTCTGGGGCTTGTACCAGCAAAGGTTTTTGGACCAGTATTGTGGACTTTTCCCATAGAGATACTTATGCGTAAGGAATAAGACCTTAAAGAGAATACGCTTTCTCACTGGGAGCCAGTGTAGAACTCTGAGACATGGAGCAGAAGACGTTCGATAAGGCAGATTCAAGATCAATTTAGCCGCAATATTTTGTAGAGTCTGCAATTTGTTTAAAAAGGTCTCATTAATGGACTGCAGAAGAGCGTTACCATAGTCCATTCAGTTGGTAATAAGACCCTGGATCAAAGGTTTTCTTGCTTCCAAGGGGATCCATTAAAAAACTTTCCGCAGCATGCGCATTATTCCGAAGCATGAACTAATGATATGATTAACCTGGGCCCTCATGGACAGTTGATTGTCCATGTGAAAGCCCAGATTACGGACCACCTCTTTGGGGACAGGACAGGTGCCAAGGTCGGAAGGCCACCAGTCATGCGCTTTCCCAAAAAGCATGATCTCAGATTTAGTACCGTTCAGTTGAAGATGGTTACTTTTCATCCACCTGTTGACGTGGGACATACAGTTTTTAAAACGCACCATGGTTTCATTCGGGTCAGGACCCGGTGTGACTATGATCTGACTGTCATCAGCATACAATATGGCATCAAATCCGTAGGCCCTAATCACTGGGGCCAATGGGGTCATGTACAGGTTAAAAAGGGTAGGACTCAAGATGGAGCCTTGTGGTACTCCCATCGTAGCAGGTCTTGTGGAGGAGATACTGGATCCCGTCTGGACAATGGTTTTACGGTCAGAAAGATAACTTCTGAACCATTTCAGGGCCTTACCACTGACACCAATCTTCCACAGCCGATGTTCTAAAATGCTGTGAGAGATGGTGTCAAATGCAGCCGACAGCTCAAGGAGTACGAGAATAACTGATTGGTGCCTGTCCAGAGCCCGTCTGATGTTGTCTGTGACCTCGACCAATGCCGTCTCAGTGTTGTGAGCGGCTTTGAAACCAGACTGTGAAGGGTTCAGTAGATTGTGACTCTCCAGATGGACAACAAGTTGCTGATTAACAAGGGATTCCAATACTTTCCCAAGATAGGGGAGTAAAGAAATTGGACGGTATTTGGAGAGAAGCTTAGGATCAGCCATAGGCTTTTTCAAAATGGGCCTCACACGGGCAGTCTTCCAGCTTGAATGAAAAACAGCTTCTGCAAGTGATGTATTAAAGAGATCTGTAATGTTGTCTACCAGTGCGGGAGCAATTGTTAAAAATATCTTCGGGGAGATCAAATCACTGGGAGAACCCTACTTTATCTTTTGCAAGGCCCTGAGATCTAATTTAGAGTCAACATTAGTGAATTCATCAAAAAGATGAGAGGGGGCAGTGAAGGCATCAGGCTCGTTAGCTGGATCCGAACTATTATCATGAAAAGCCAAAGGTCGGTGAATTGTTAAAATCTTTTCTTCGAAGAAGTTGGAAAGGGAGTCCACCCAATGTTGCGAGACAGGTGCAGACGACTGGTTTCTAGGGGTTGTAAATTCCTTCAGGACCTGGTAGAACTCCGTAGTAGAATTGCCTGCCTTATTTATCCGGTCGGTTAGGAACAATTTTTTTGCCGCTTTGATTTCCGTCATATAGCGGTGGTGAGCTTCTTTAAAAATAGCACGGTCATCAAAACGTTTACTCTTACGCCATTTGCGTTCCGCTGTATGACAAATGGTCTTTGTAACTCTGAGTTGGTCAGTATACCACGGAGAAGTTCTTATCTTGGTCTTTACCTGTACCGGAGGAACAATTATATCCAGTACAGTTGAAACTGCCTCTTCAAAAATGTGTAGTGTCTGATTTACATCTAGATCAGGGCTAATTAGGTCACAGGGGAAATGTTCTAAAAAAAGAGGCAAAGTAACTTTGCTCCAAGGTCTTCGTAGGGAGCAATCGCTTTTCAGGGGCTTTTTTATTAACATATTTGGAATTAAATTTTTTAAAAGATAGTGATCGGTCCATAGTAGTGGAACAGGAGGTAGTACAGTTATCTCAGGCCGATTAGTAAAGAGAAGGTCAAGAGTATGACCAGCAGTGTCTGTGGGTCCGTGCACCAGTTGGGTGAAACCTAGGATACTCATATTGGAAATCAGCCTCTCTGCATCGGAATCAGACAGTATATCAACATGACAGTTAAAGTCCCCAATCAAAAGAAAATTGTCTGATGCCAAAACATGAGGAGCTAACAGTTCCAATAATTTATCTGAAAAGTCGCCTTTGGGTCCGGTGGGACGATACATTAAAGCCCCCCTCCAGGATCCATTGTGGCAACCCTTAATCTTAAAAATACAGATTTCTAGGTGATTGTCAACATGAACTTCTAAAAGAGTTAGATCAAGATCGTTAATAGTCGCTATTAACAGACCTCCTCCTTTTGTCTGAGTCCTGTCGGCTCTAATTATTTTATATTGAGGGGGGAAAGCTTCATGTATGTCTGGCAGAGCATGCTCGTGAAGCCAGGTTTCTGTGATTAGGCAGATATCTGGGGCCTCTTGGTCTAAAAGGTTCCATAGCTCAGTGGAATGTTTAGGAACAGAGCGGGCATTCAAATAGATGGCACAATTGGTGCCAAACCCAGCCTGCTGCCTTAAAGGACCCAACAATCATGGTGTGCTATCTTGTCCTGCAACTGGGAGGCCCCTAGGATCCCCGGAGCTCCTCCAACCTTTTACCAATCACCAAAGAACTCCCTTGGAGTAGAGGTGCCGCACCCTGCAGCCACAGAACTGCAGAATCTGGTTGTCTCTCCACCAATTGTAAAGACACCAGGACCTACTGGAGCTGTGTCGCACCAATAGCCTAGGTACCAGACACTCTGCAATATTCGCCCTGATGAAGAGTCCAGTCCGGACTCAAAACACCAATAAAGCAACGTTGAAACCACAGACCCACTTCGGGAGTGGCCCAGCTTTCCCGAAATAGTCTTTCAAAACAGACTGCTCCTGCCTGCGCGGACAACTTAACGCGTGCCATTTGGCTGACCTTTCTGCTCTGCACCCAGCCCTTCAGGCCTGGGTACCAATGATCCAGCTGTGCTCCCATGGTCCAGA